>NC_086196.1:98512598-99155415 GCF_035770615.1 Melospiza melodia melodia | reverse complement strand
GGCACCAGTGCCAAGTTGGGCTGGTTTGATAGTACCAAGTGGCTCCTGCAATCTGCCATCAAAAAGTCGGCAAGCGAGTGTTGATTTCCAGGGAAAAGCGTCGTTGTTTGTGTTTGGGGGCCTGTGGCTGGGAGTGGCCAGCTGGCTCCTTAGAATCCACGATACGCAGCATGGTTCCCAGACCCAAGGTGGCACCAGTGCCAAGTCGGGCTGGCTTGATAATACCAAGTGGTTCCTGCAATCGGCCATCAAAATGTTCGCAGGCGAGTTTTGTTTTCCAGGGAAAAGCGCCGTTGTTTGTGCCTGGGGCCCTATGGCCTGGAGTGGACGGATGGCTAATTAGAATCCACGATACACAGGATGGTTCCCAGACCCATGGTGGCACCAGTGCCAAGTTGGGCTGGTTTGATAGTACCAAGTGGTTCCTGCAATCTGCCATCCAGAAGCGGGGCAGCTTACTTTTGTTTGCCAGGGAAACGGTCCGAGGTTTGTGTCTGGGGGCCTATGGCTGGGACTGACCGGCTGGCTCCTGAAAAGCTACGATAGGCAGGATGGTGACCAGACCCATGGTGGCACCAGTGCCAAGTTGGGCTGGTTTGATAGTACCAAGTGGCTCCTGCAATCTGCCATCAAAAACTTGGCAGGCGAGTTTTGTTTTCCAGGGAAAAGCGCCGTTGTTTGTGTTTGGGGGCCTGTGGCAGGGAGTGGCCGGCTGGCTCCTTAGAATCCACGATACGCAGCATGGTTCCCAGACCCAAGGTGGCACCAGTGCCAAGTCGGGCTGGGTGATAATACCAAGTGGTTCCTGCAATCGGCCATCAAAAAGTTGGCAGGCGAGTTTTGTTTTCCAGGGAAAAGCGCCGTTGTTTGTGCCTGGGGCCCTATGGCCTGGAGTGGACGGATGGCTAATTAGAATCCACGATACACAGGATGGTTCCCAGACCCATGGTGGCAACAGTGCCAAGATGGGCTGGTTTGATAGTAACAACTGGTTCCTGCAATCTGCCATCCAGAAGCGGGGCAGCTTACTTTTGTTTGCCCGGGAAACGGTCCGAGGTTTGTGTCTGGGGGCCTATGGCTGGGAGTGACCGGCTGGCTCGTGAAAAGCTACGATAGGCAGGATGGTGACCAGACCCATGGTGGCACCAGTGCCAAGTTGGGCTGGCTAGATAATACCAAGTGGTTCCTGCAATCGGCCATCAAAAAGTTGGCAGGCGAGTTTTGTTTTCCAGGGAAAAGCGCCGTTGTTTGTGCCTGGGGCCCTATGGCCTGGAGTGGACGGATGGCTAATTAGAATCCACGATACACAGGATGGTTCCCAGACCCATGGTGGCACCAGTGCCAAGTTGGGCTGGTTTGATAGTACCAAGTGGTTCCTGCAATCTGCCATCCAGAAGCGGGGCAGCTTACTTTTGTTTTCCAGGGAATCGGGCCGAGGTTTTTGTCTGGGGGCCTATGGCTGGGAGTGACCGGCTGGCTCCTGAAAAGCTACGATAGGCAGGATGGTGACCAGACCCATGACGGCACCAGTGCCAAGTTGGGCTGGTTTGATAGTACCAAGTGGCTCCTGCAATCTGCCATCAAAAATTTGGCAGGCGAGTTTTGTTTTCCAGGGAAAAGCGCCGTTGTTTGTGTTTGGGGGCCTGTGGCTGGGAGTGGCCGGCTGGCTCCTTAGAATCCACGATACTCAGCATGGTTCCCAGATCAGAGGTGGCACCAGTGCCAAGTTGGGCTGGTTTGATAGTACCAAGTGCGTCCGGGAATCTGCCATCCAGAAGCGGGGCAGCTTACTTTTGTTTGCCAGGGAAACGGGCCGAGGTTTTTGTCTGGGGGCCTATGGCTGGGAGTGACCGGCTGGCTCCTGAAAAGTTACGATAGGCAGGATGGTGACCAGACCCATGGTGGCACCAGTGCCAAGTTGGGCTGGTTTGATAGTACCAAGTGGCTCCTGCAATCTGCCATCAAAAAGTTGGCAGGCGAGTTTTGTTTTCCAGGGAAAAGCGCCGTTGTTTGTGTTTGGGGGCCTGTGGCAGGGAGTGGCCGGCTGGCTCCTTAGAATCCACGATACGCAGGATGGTTCCCAGACTTGACGTGGCACCAGTGCCAAGTCGGGCTGGTTTGATAGTACCAAGTGCGTCCTGCAATCTGCCATCCAGAAGCGGGGCAGCTTACTTTTGTTTTCCAGGGAAACGGGCCGAGGTATTTGTCTGGGGGCCTATGGCTGGGAGTGACCGGCTGGCTCCTGAAAAGCTACGATAGGCAGGATGGTGACCAGACCCATGGTGGCACCAGTGCCAAGTTGGGCTGGTTTGATAGTACCAAGTGGCTCCTGCAATCTGCCATCAAAAAGTTGGCCGGCGAGTTTTGTTTTCCAGGGAAAAGCGCCGTTGTTTGTGTTTGGGGGCCTGTGGCTGGGAGTGGCCGGCTGGCTAATTAGAATCCACGATACGCAGGATGGTTCCCAGACCAGAGGTGGCAACAGTGACAAGTCGGGCCAGTTTGATGGTGCAAAGTGGCTCCTGCAATCTGCCATCCAGAAGCAGGGCTGCTTACTTTTGTTTGCCAGGGAAAGGAGCCGAGGTTTTTGTCTGGGGGCCTATGGCTGGGAGTGACCAGCTGGCTCCTGAAAAGGTACGATAGGCAGGATGGTTACCAGACCCATGGTGGCACCAGTGCCAAGTTCGGCTGATTTGATAGTACCAAGTGGCTCCTGCAATCTGCCATCAAAAAGTTGGCAGGCGAGTTTTGTTTTCCAGGGAAAAGCGCCGTTGTTTGTGTTTGGGGGCCTGTGGGTGGGAGTGGCCGGATGGCTAATTAGAATCCACGATACGCAGGATGGTTCCCAGACCTAAAGTGGCACCAGTGACAAGTCGGGCCAGTTTGATGGTGCAAAGTTGCTACTGAAATCTGCCATCCAGAAACGGGGCAGCTTACTTTTGTTTGCCAGGGAAACGGGCCAAGGTTTGTGTCTGGGGGCCTATGGCTGTGAGTGACCGGCTAGGTCCTGAAAAGCTACGAGAGGCATGATGGTGACCAGACCCATGGTGGCACCAGTGCCAAGTTGGGCTGGTTTGATAGTACCAAGTGGCTCCTGCAATCTGCCATCAAAAAGTCGGCAAGCGAGTGTTGATTTCCAGGGAAAAGCGCCGTTGTTTGTGTTTGGGGGCCTGTGGCAGGGAGTGGCCGGCTGGCTCCTTAGAATCCACGATACGCAGCATGGTTCCCAGACCCAAGGTGGCACCAGTGCCAAGTCGGGCTGGCTTGATAATACCAAGTGGTTCCTGCAATCTGCCATCAAAAAGTTGGCAGGCGAGTTTTGTTTTCCAGGGAAAAGCGCCGTTGTTTTTGTTTGGGGGCCTATGGGTGGGAGTGGCCGGCTGGCTCCTTAGAATCCACGAGACGCAGGATGGTTCCCAGACCTGAGGTGGCACCAGTGCCAAGTTGGGCTGGTTTGATAGTACCAAGTGGCTCCTGCAATCTGCCATCCAGAAGCGGGGTAGCTTACTTTTGTTTGCCAGGGAAACGGGCCGAGGTTTGTGTCTCGGGGCCTATGGCGGGGAGTGACCGGCTGGCTCCTGAAAAGCTACGATAGGCAGGATGGTGACCAGACCCATGGTGGCACCAGTGCCAAGTTGGGCGGGTTTGATAGTACCAAGTGGCTCCTGCAATCTGCCATCAAAAATTTGGCAGGCGAGTTTGTTATCCAGGGAAAAGCGCCGTTGTTTGTGCCTGGGGCCCTATGGCCTGGAGTGGACGGATGGCTAATTAGAATCCACGATACACAGGATGGTTCCCAGACCCATGGTGGCACCAGTGCCAACTTGGGCTGGTTTGATAGTACCAAGTTGTTCCTGCAATCTGCCATCCAGAAGCGGGGCAGCTTACTTTTGTTTGCCAGGGAAACGGTCCGAGGATTGTGTCTGGGGGCCTAAGCCTGGAAGTGACCGGATGGCTCGTGAAAAGCTACGATAGGCAGGATGTGGACCAGACCCATGACGGCACCAGTGCCAAGTTGGGCTGGTTTGATAGTACCAAGTGGCTCCTGCAATCTGCCATCAAAAACTTGGCAGGCGAGTTTTGTTTTCCAGGGAAAAGCGCCGTTGTTTGTGTTTGGGGGCCTGTGGCTGGGAGTGGCCGGCTGGCTCCTTAGAATCCACGATACTCAGCATGGTTCCCAGACCAGAGGTGGCACCAGTGCCAAGTTGGGCTGGTTTGATTGTAACAAGTGCGTCCGGGAATCTGCCATCCAGAAGCGGGGCAGCTTACTTTTGTTTGCCAGGGAAACGGGCCGAGGTTTGTGTCTGGGGGCCTATGGCTGGGAGTGGCCGGCTGGCTCCTGAAAAGCTACGATAGGCAGGATGTTGACCAGACCCATGGTGGCACCAGTGCCAAGTTCGGCTGGTTTGATAGTACCAAGTGGCTCCTGCAATCTGCCATCAAAAAGTTGGCAGGAGAGTTTTGTTTTCCAGGGAAAAGCGCCCTTGTTTGTGTTTGGGGGCCTGTGGCTGGGAGTGGCCGGCTGGCTCCTTAGAATCCACGATACGCAGGATGTTTCCCAGACCCAAGTTGGCACCAGTACCAAGTAGGGCTGGTTTGATACTACAAAGTGGCTCCTGCAATCTGCCATCCAGAAGCGGGGCAGCTTACTTTTGTTTGCCAGGGAAACGGGCCGAGGTTTGGGTCTGGGGGCCTATGGCTGGGAGTGACCGGCTGGCTCCTGAAAAGCTACGATAGGCAGGATGTTGACCAGTCCCATGGTGGCACCAGTGCCAAGTTGGGCTGATTTGATAGTACCAAGTGGCTCCTGCAATCTGCCATCAAAAAGTTGGCAGGCGAATTTTGTTTTCCAGGGAAAAGCGCCGTTGTTTGTGTTTGGGGGCCTGTGGCAGGGAGTGGCCGGCTGGCTCCTGAAAAGCTACGATAGGCAGGATGGTGACCAGACCCATGGTGGCACCAGTGCCAAGTTGGGCTGGTTTGATAGTACCAAGTGGCTCCGGCAATCTGCCATCAAAAAGATGGCAGACGAGTTTTGTTTTCCAGGGAAAAGCGCCGTTGTTTTTTGTTTGGGGGCCTGTGCCTGGGAGTGGACGGATGGCTAATTAGAATCTACGATACGCAGGATGGTTCCCAGACCAGAGGTGGCACCAGTGCCAAGTCGGGTGGTTGGATAGTAGCAAGTGGCTCCTGCAATCTGCCATCCAGAAGCGGGACAGCTTACTTTTGTTTGTCAGGGAAACGGGCCGAGTTTTGTGTCTGTGGGCCTACGGCTGGGAGTGACCGGCTGGCTCCTGAAAAGCTACGATAGGCAGGATGGTGACCAGACCCATGGTGGCAGCAGTGCCAAGTTGGGCTGGTTTGATAGTACCAAGTGGCTCCTGCAATCTGCCATCAAAAAGTTGGCAGGCAAGTTTTGTTTTCCAGGGAAAAGCGCCGTTGTTTTTGTTTGGGGGCCTATGGCTGGGAGTGGCCGGCTGGCTCCTTAGAATCCACGATACGCAGGATGGTTCCCAGACCTGAGGTGGCACCAGTGCCAAGTTGGGCTGGTTTGATAGTACCAAGTGCGTCCTGCAATCTGCCATCCAGAAGCGGGGTAGCTTACTTTTTTTTGCCAGGGAAACGGGCCGAGGTTTGTGTCTGGGGGCCTATGGCTGGGAGTGACCGGCTGGCTCCTGAAAAGCTACGATAGGCAGGATGGTTCCCAGACCCATGCTGGCACCAGTGCCAAGTTGGGCTGGTTTGATAGTACCAAGTGGCTCCTGCAATCTGCCATCAAAAAGTTGTCAGGCGAGTTTTGTTTTCCAGGGAAAAGCGCCGTTGTTTGTGTTTGGGTGCCTGTGGCTGGGAGTGGCCGGCTGGCTCCTTAGAATCCACGATACGCAGGATGGTTCCCAGACCAGAGGTGGCAGCAATGCCAAGTCGGGCTGGTTTGATGGTGAAAAGTGGCTCCTGCAATCTGCCATCCAGAAGCGGGATAACTTACTTTTGTTTGCCAGGGAAACGGGCCGAGGTTTGTGTCTGGGGGCCTATGGCTGGGAGTGACCGGCTGGCTCCTGAAAAGCTACGATAGGCAGGATGGTGACCAGACCCATGGTGGCACCAGTGTCAAGTTGGGCTGGTTTGATAGTACCAAGTGGCTCCGAGAATCTGCCATCAAAATGTTGGTAGGCGAGTTTTGTTTTCCAGGGAAAAGCGCCGTTGTTTGTGTCTGGGGGCCTGTGGCTGGGAGTGACCGGCTGGCTCTTTAGAATCCACGATACGCAGGATGGTTCCCAGACCCAAGGTGGCACCAGTGCCAAGTTGGGCTGGTTTGATACTACCAAGTGCGTCCTGGAATCTGCCATCCAGAAGCGGGGCAGCTTACTTTTGTTTGCCAGGGAAATGGGCCGAGGTTTTTCTCTGGGGGCCTATGGCAGGGAGGGACCGGCTGTCTCCTGAAAAGCTACGATAGGCAGGATGGTGACCAGACCCATGGTGGCACCAGTGCCAAGTTGGGCTGATTTGATAGTAGCAAGTGGCTCCTGCAATCTGCCATCAAAAAGTTGGCAGGCGAGTTTTGTTTTCCAGGGAAAAGCGCTGTGGTTTGTGTTTGGGGGCCTGTGGCTGGGAGTGACCGGCTGGCTGCTTAGAATCCACGATACGCAGGATGGTTCCCAGACTAGAGGTGGCACCAATGCCAAGATGGGCTGGTTTGATAGTACCAAGTGGCTCCTGCAATCTGCCATCCAGAAGCGGGGCAGCTTGCTTTTGTTTGCCAGGGAAACGGGTCGAGCTTTGTGTCTGGGGGCCTATGGCTGGGAGTGACCGGCTGGCTCCTGATAAGCTACGATAGGCAGGATGGTGACCAGACCCATGGTGGCACCAGTGCCAAGTAGGGCTGGTTTGATAGTACCAAGTGGCTCCTGCAATCTGCCATCAAAAGTTAGCAGGCAAGTTTTGTTTTCCAGGGAAAAGCGCCGTTGTTTTTGTTTGGGGGCCTATGGCTGGGAGTGGCCGGCTGGCTCCTTAGAATCCACGATACGCAGGATGGTTCCCAGACCTGAGGTGGCACCAGTGCCAAGTCGGGCTGGTTTGATAGTACCAAGTGGCTCCTGCAATCTGCCATCCAGAAGCGGGGTAGCTTACTTTTGTTTGCCAGGGAAACGGGCCGAGGTTTGTGTCTCGGGGCCTATGGCTGGGAGTGACCGGCTGGCTCCTGAAAAGCTACGATAGGCAGGATGGTGACCAGACCCATGGTGGCACCAGTGCCAAGTAGGGCTGGTTTGATAGTACCAAGTGGCTCCTGCAATCTGCCATCAAAAACTTGGCAGGCGAGTTTTGTTTTCCAGGAAATAGCCCTGTGGTTTTGTTTGGGGGCCTGTGGCAGGGAGCGGCCGGCTGGCTCCTTAGAATCCACGATACGCAGGATGGTTCCCAGACCCAAGGTGGCACCAGTGCCAAGTTGGGCTGGTTTGATAGTACCAAGTGGTTCCTGCAATCTGCCATCCAGAAGCGGGGCAGCTTACTTTTGTTTTCCAGGGAAACGGGCCGAGGTTTTTGTCTGGGGGCCTATGGCTGGGAGTGACCGGCTGGCTCCTGAAAAGCTACGATAGGCAGGATGGTGACCAGACCCATGACGGCACCAGTGCCATGTTGGGCTGGTTTGATAGTACCAAGTGGCTCCTGCAATCTGCCATCAAAAAACTTGGCAGGCGAGTTTTGTTTTCCAGGGAAAAGCGCCGTTGTTTGTGTTTGGGGGCCTGTGGCTGGGAGTGGCCGGCTGGCTCCTTAGAATCCACGATACTCAGCATGGTTCCCAGATCAGAGGTGGCACCAGTGCCAAGTTGGGCTGGTTTGATAGTACCAAGTGCGTCCGGGAATCTGCCATCCAGAAGCGGGGCAGCTTACTTTTGTTTGCCAGGGAAACGGGCCGAGGTTTTTGTCTGGGGGCCTATGGCTGGGAGTGACCGGCTGGCTCCTGAAAAGTTACGATAGGCAGGATGTTGACCAGACCCATGGTGGCACCAGTGCCAAGTTGGGCTGGTTTGATAGTACCAAGTGGCTCCTGCAATCTGCCATCAAAAAGTTGGCAGGCGAGTTTTGTTTTCCAGGGAAAAGCGCCGTTGTTTGTGTTTGGGGGCCTGTGGCAGGGAGTGGCCGGCTGGCTCCTTAGAATCCACGATACGCAGGATGGTTCCCAGACTTGACGTGGCACCAGTGCCAAGTCGGGCTGGTTTGATAGTACCAAGTGCGTCCTGCAATCTGCCATCCAGAAGCGGGGCAGCTTACTTTTGTTTTCCAGGGAAACGGGCCGAGGTATTTGTCTGGGGGCCTATGGCTGGGAGTGACCGGCTGGCTCCTGAAAAGCTACGATAGGCAGGATGGTGACCAGACCCATGGTGGCACCAGTGCCAAGTTGGGCTGGTTTGATAGTACCAAGTGGCTCCTGCAATCTGCCATCAAAAAGTTGTCAGGCGAGTTTTGTTTTCCAGGGAAAAGCGCCGTTGTTTGTGTTTGGGTGCCTGTGGCTGGGATTGGCCGGCTGGCTCCTTAGAATCCACGATACGCAGGATGGTTCCCAGACCAGTGGTGGCACCAGTGCCAAGTCGGGCTGGTTTGATAGTAACAAGTGCGTCCTACTATCTGCCATCCAGAAGCGGGGCAGCTTACTTTTGTTTGCCAGGGAAACGGGCCGAGCTTTGTGTCTGGGGGCCTATGGCTGGGAGTGACCGGCTGGCTCCTGAAAAGCTACGATAGGCAGGATGGTGACCAGACCCATGGTGGCACCAGTGCCAAGTTGGGCTGGTTTGATAGTACCAAGTGGCTCCTGCAATCTGCCATCAAAAAGTTGGCAGGCGAGTTTTGTTTTCCAGGGAAAAGCGCCGTTGTTTGTGTTTGGGGGCCTGTGGCTGGGAGTGGCCGGCTGGCTAATTAGAATCCACGATACGCAGGATGGTTCCCAGACCAGAGGTGGCAACAGTGACAAGTCGGGCCAGTTTGATGGTGCAAAGTGGCTCCTGCAATCTGCCATCCAGAAGCAGGGCTGCTTACTTTTGTTTGCCAGGGAAAGGAGCCGAGGTTTTTGTCTGGGGGCCTATGGCTGGGAGTGACCAGCTGGCTCCTGAAAAGGTACGATAGGCAGGATGGTTACCAGACCCATGGTGGCACCAGTGCCAAGTTCGGCTGATTTGATAGTACCAAGTGGCTCCTGCAATCTGCCATCAAAATGTTGGTAGGCGAGTTTTGTTTTCCAGGGAAAAGCGCCGTTGTTTGTGTTTGGGGGCCTGTGGCTGGGAGTGGCCGGCTGGCTCCTTAGAATCCACGATACGCAGGATGTTTCCCAGACCCAAGTTGGCACCAGTATCAAGTAGGGCTGGTTTGATACTACCAAGTGGCTCCTGCAATCTGCCATCCAGAAGCGGGGCAGCTTACTTTTGTTTGCCAGGGAAACGGGCCGAGGTTTGGGTCTGGGGGCCTATGGCTGGGAGTGACCGGCTGGCTCCTGAAAAGCTACGATAGGCAGGATGTTGACCAGACCCATGGTGGCACCAGTGTCAAGTTGGGCTGGTTTGATAGTACCAAGTGGCTCCGGGAATCTGCCATCAAAATTTGGCAGGCGAGTTTTGTTTTCCAGGGAAAAGCGCCGTTGTTTGTGTCTGGGGGCCTGTGGCTGGGAGTGACCGGCTGGCTCTTTAGAATCCACGATACGCAGGATGGTTCCCAGACCCAAGGTGGCACCAGTGCCAAGTTGGGCTGGTTTGATACTACCAAGTGCGTCCTGGAATCTGCCATCCAGAAGCGGGGCAGCTTACTTTTGTTTGCCAGGGAAATGGGCCGAGGTTTTTCTCTGGGGGCCTATGGCAGGGAGGGACCGGCTGTCTCCTGAAAAGCTACGATAGGCAGGATGGTGACCAGACCCATGGTGGCACCAGTGCCAAGTTGGGCTGATTTGATAGTAGCAAGTGGCTCCTGCAATCTGCCATCAAAAAGTTGGCAGGCGAGTTTTGTTTTCCAGGGAAAAGCGCTGTGGTTTGTGTTTGGGGGCCTGTGGCTGGGAGTGACCGGCTGGCTCCTTAGAATCCACGATACGCAGGATGGTTCCCAGACTAGAGGTGGCACCAATGCCAAGATGGACTGGTTTGATAGTACCAAGTGGCTCCTGCAATCTGCCATCCAGAAGCGGGGCAGCTTGCTTTTGTTTGCCAGGGAAACGGGTCGAGCTTTGTGTCTGGGGGCCTATGGCTGGGAGTGACCGGCTGGCTCCTGAAAAGCTACGATAGGCAGGATGGTGACCAGACCCATGGTGGCACCAGTGCCAAGTAGGGCTGGTTTGATAGTACCAAGTGGCTCCTGCAATCTGCCATCAAAAGTTAGCAGGCAAGTTTTGTTTTCCAGGGAAAAGCGCCGTTGTTTTTGTTTGGGGGCCTATGGCTGGGAGTGGCCGGCTGGCTCCTTAGAATCCACGATACGCAGGATGGTTCCCAGACCTGAGGTGGCACCAGTGCCAAGTCGGGCTGGTTTGATAGTACCAAGTGGCTCCTGCAATCTGCCATCCAGAAGCGGGGTAGCTTACTTTTGTTTGCCAGGGAAACGGGCCGAGGTTTGTGTCTCGGGGCCTATGGCTGGGAGTGACCGGCTGGCTCCTGAAAAGCTACGATAGGCAGGATGGTGACCAGACCCATGGTGGCACCAGTGCCAAGTAGGGCTGGTTTGATAGTACCAAGTGGCTCCTGCAATCTGCCATCAAAAACTTGGCAGGCGAGTTTTGTTTTCCAGGAAATAGCCCTGTGGTTTTGTTTGGGGGCCTGTGGCTGGGAGCGACCGGCTGGCTCCTTAGAATCCACGATACGCAGGATGGTTCCCAGACCCAAGGTGGCACCAGTGCCAAGTTGGGCTGGTTTGATAGTACCAAGTGGTTCCTGCAATCTGCCATCCAGAAGCGGGGCAGCTTACTTTTGTTTTCCAGGGAAACGGGCCGAGGTTTTTGTCTGGAGGCCTATGGCTGGGAGTGACCGGCTGGCTCCTGAAAAGCTACGATAGGCAGGATGGTGACCAGACCCATGACGGCACCAGTGCCAAGTTGGGCTGGTTTGATAGTACCAAGTGGCTCCTGCAATCTGCCATCAAAAAACTTGGCAGGCGAGTTTTGTTTTCCAGGGAAAAGCGCCGCTGTTTGTGTTTGGGGGCCTGTGGCTGGGAGTGGCCGGCTGGCTCCTTAGAATCCACGATACTCAGCATGGTTCCCAGATCAGAGGTGGCACCAGTGCCAAGTTGGGCTGGTTTGATAGTACCAAGTGCGTCCGGGAATCTGCCATCCAGAAGCGGGGCAGCTTACTTTTGTTTGCCAGGGAAACGGGCCGAGGTTTTTGTCTGGGGGCCTATGGCTGGGAGTGACCGGCTGGCTCCTGAAAAGTTACGATAGGCAGGATGGTGACCAGACCCATGGTGGCACCAGTGCCAAGTTGGGCTGGTTTGATAGTACCAAGTGGCTCCTGCAATCTGCCATCAAAAAGTTGGCAGGCGAGTTTTGTTTTCCAGGGAAAAGCGCCGTTGTTTGTGTTTGGGGGCCTGTGGCAGGGAGTGGCCGGCTGGCTCCTTAGAATCCACGATACGCAGGATGGTTCCCAGACTTGACGTGGCACCAGTGCCAAGTCGGGCTGGTTTGATAGTACCAAGTGCGTCCTGCAATCTGCCATCCAGAAGCGGGGCAGCTTACTTTTGTTTTCCAGGGAAACGGGCCGAGGTATTTGTCTGGGGGCCTATGGCTGGGAGTGACCGGCTGGCTCCTGAAAAGCTACGATAGGCAGGATGGTGACCAGACCCATGGTGGCACCAGTGCCAAGTTGGGCTGGTTTGATAGTACCAAGTGGCTCCTGCAATCTGCCATCAAAAAGTTGTCAGGCGAGTTTTGTTTTCCAGGGAAAAGCGCCGTTGTTTGTGTTTGGGTGCCTGTGGCTGGGATTGGCCGGCTGGCTCCTTAGAATCCACGATACGCAGGATGGTTCCCAGACCAGTGGTGGCACCAGTGCCAAGTCGGGCTGGTTTGATAGTAACAAGTGCGTCCTACTATCTGCCATCCAGAAGCGGGGCAGCTTACTTTTGTTTGCCAGGGAAACGGGCCGAGCTTTGTGTCTGGGGGCCTATGGCTGGGAGTGACCGGCTGGCTCCTGAAAAGCTACGATAGGCAGGATGGTGACCAGACCCATGGTGGCACCAGTGCCAAGTTGGGCTGGTTTGATAGTACCAAGTGGCTCCTGCAATCTGCCATCAAAAAGTTGTCAGGCGAGTTTTGTTTTCCAGGGAAAAGCGCCGTTGTTTGTGTTTGGGTTCCTGTGGCTGGGAGTGGCCGGCTGGCTCCTTAGAATCCACGATACGCAGGATGGTTCCCAGACCAGAGGTGGCAGCAATGCCAAGTCGGGCTGGTTTGATGGTGAAAAGTGGCTCCTGCAATCTGCCATCCAGAAGCGGGATAACTTACTTTTGTTTGCCAGGGAAACGGGCCGAGGTTTGTGTCTGGGGGCCTATGGCTGGGAGTGACCGGCTGGCTCCTGAAAAGCTACGATAGGCAGGATGGTGACCAGACCCATGGTGGCACCAGTGTCAAGTTGGGCTGGTTTGATAGTACCAAGTGGCTCCGGGAATCTGCCATCAAAATTTGGCAGGCGAGTTTTGTTTTCCAGGGAAAAGCGCCGTTGTTTGTGTCTGGGGGCCTGTGGCTGGGAGTGACCGGCTGGCTCTTTAGAATCCACGATACGCAGGATGGTTCCCAGACCCAAGGTGGCACCAGTGCCAAGTTGGGCTGGTTTGATACTACCAAGTGCGTCCTGGAATCTGCCATCCAGAAGCGGGGCAGCTTACTTTTGTTTGCCAGGGAAATGGGCCGAGGTTTTTCTCTGGGGGCCTATGGCAGGGAGGGACCGGCTGTCTCCTGAAAAGCTACGATAGGCAGGATGGTGACCAGACCCATGGTGGCACCAGTGCCAAGTTGGGCTGATTTGATAGTAGCAAGTGGCTCCTGCAATCTGCCATCAAAAAGTTGGCAGGCGAGTTTTGTTTTCCAGGGAAAAGCGCTGTGGTTTGTGTTTGGGGGCCTGTGGCTGGGAGTGACCGGCTGGCTCCTTAGAATCCACGATACGCAGGATGGTTCCCAGACTAGAGGTGGCACCAATGCCAAGATGGGCTGGTTTGATAGTACCAAGTGGCTCCTGCAATCTGCCATCCAGAAGCGGGGCAGCTTGCTTTTGTTTGCCAGGGAAACGGGTCGAGCTTTGTGTCTGGGGGCCTATGGCTGGGAGTGACCGGCTGGCTCCTGATAAGCTACGATAGGCCGGATGGTGACCGGACCCATGGTGGCACCAGTGCCAAGTAGGGCTGGTTTGATAGTACCAAGTGGCTCCTGCAATCTGCCATCAAAAAGTTAGCAGGCAAGTTTTGTTTTCCAGGGAAAAGCGCCGTTGTTTTTGTTTGGGGGCCTATGGCTGGGAGTGGCCGGCTGGCTCCTTAGAATCCACGATACGCAGGATGGTTCCCAGACCTGAGGTGGCACCAGTGCCAAGTCGGGCTGGTTTGATAGTACCAAGTGGCTCCTGCAATCTGCCATCCAGAAGCGGGGTAGCTTACTTTTGTTTGCCAGGGAAACGGGCCGAGGTTTGTGTCTCGGGGCCTATGGCTGGGAGTGACCGGCTGGCTCCTGAAAAGCTACGATAGGCAGGATGGTGACCAGACCCATGGTGGCACCAGTGCCAAGTTGGGCTGGTTTGATAGTACCAAGTGGCTCCTGCAATCTGCCATCAAAAACTTGGCAGGCGAGTTTTGTTTTCCAGGAAATAGCCCTGTGTTTTTGTTTGGGGGCCTGTGGCTGGGAGCGACCGGCTGGCTCCTTAGAATCCACGATACGCAGGATGGTTCCCAGACCCAAGGTGGCACCAGTGCCAAGTTGGGCTGGTTTGATAGTACCAAGTGGTTCCTGCAATCTGCCATCCAGAAGCGGGGCAGCTTACTTTTGTTTTCCAGGGAAACGGGCCGAGGTTTTTGTCTGGGGGCCTATGGCTGGGAGTGACCGGCTGGCTCGTGAAAAGCTACGATAGGCAGGATGGTGACCAGACCCATGACGGCACCAGTGCCAAGTTGGGCTGGTTTGATAGTACCAAGTGGCTCCTGCAATCTGCCATCAAAAACTTGGCAGGCGAGTTTTGTTTTCCAGGGAAAAGCGCCGTTGTTTGTGTTTGGGGGCCTGTGGCTGGGAGTGGCCGGCTGGCTCCTTAGAATCCACGATACTCAGCATGGTTCCCAGATCAGAGGTGGCACCAGTGCCAAGTTGGGCTGGTTTGATAGTACCAAGTGCGTCCGGGAATCTGCCATCCAGAAGCGGGGCAGCTTACTTTTGTTTGCCAGGGAAACGGGCCGAGGTTTTTGTCTGGGGGCCTATGGCTGGGAGTGACCGGCTGGCTCCTGAAAAGTTACGATAGGCAGGATGGTGACCAGACCCATGGTGGCACCAGTGCCAAGTTGGGCTGGTTTGATAGTACCAAGTGGCTCCTGCAATCTGCCATCAAAAAGTTGGCAGGCGAGTTTTGTTTTCCAGGGAAAAGCGCCGTTGTTTTTGTTTGGGGGCCTGTGGCAGGGAGTGGCCGGCTGGCTCCTTAGAATCCACGATACGCAGGATGGTTCCCAGACTTGACGTGGCACCAGTGCCAAGTCGGGCTAGTTTGATAGTACCAAGTGCGTCCTGCAATCTGCCATCCAGAAGCGGGGCAGCTTACTTTTGTTTTCCAGGGAAACGGGCCGAGGTATTTTTCTGGGGGCCTATGGCTGGGAGTGACCGGCTGGCTCCTGAAAAGCTACGATAGGCAGGATGGTGACCAGACCCATGGTGGCACCAGTGCCAAGTTGGGCTGGTTTGATAGTACCAAGTGGCTCCTGCAATCTGCCATCAAAAAGTTGTCAGGCGAGTTTTGTTTTCCAGGGAAAAGCGCCGTTGTTTGTGTTTGGGTGCCTGTGGCTGGGATTGGCCGGCTGGTTCCTTAGAATCCACGATACGCAGGATGGTTCCCAGACCAGTGGTGGCACCAGTGCCAAGTCGGGCTGGTTTGATAGTAACAAGTGCGTCCTACTATCTGCCATCCAGAAGCGGGGCAGCTTACTTTTGTTTGCCAGGGAAACGGGCCGATCTTTGTGTCTGGGGGCCTATGGCTGGGAGTGACCGGCTGGCTCCTGAAAAGCTACGATAGGCAGGATGGTTCCCAGACCCATGGTGGCACCAGTGCCAAGTTGGGCTGGTTTGATAGTACCAAGTGGCTCCTGCAATCTGCCATCAAAAAGTTGTCAGGCGAGTTTTGTTTTCCAGGGAAAAGCGCCGTTGTTTGTGTTTGGGGGCCTGTGGCTGGGAGTGGCCGGCTGGCTCCTTAGAATCCACGATACGCAGGATGGTTCCCAGACCAGAGGTGGCAACAGTGACAAGTCGGGCCAGTTTGATGGTGCAAAGTGGCTCCTGCTATCTGCCATCCAGAAGCAGGGCTGCTTACTTTTGTTTGCCAGGGAAAGGAGCCGAGGTTTTTGTCTGGGGGCCTATGGCTGGGAGTGACCAGCTGGCTCCTGAAAAGGTACGATAGGCAGGATGGTTACCAGACCCATGGTGGCACCAGTGCCAAGTTCGGCTGATTTGATAGTACCAAGTGGCTCCTGCAATCTGCCATCAAAATGTTGGTAGGCGAGTTTTGTTTTCCAGGGAAAAGCGCCGTTGTTTGTGTTTGGGGGCCTGTGGGTGGGAGTGGCCGGATGGCTAATTAGAATCCACGATACGCAGGATGTTTCCCAGACCTAAAGTGGCACCAGTGACAAGTCGGGCCAGTTTGATGGTGCAAAGTTGCTACTGAAATCTGCCATCCAGAAACGGGGCAGCTTACTTTTGTTTGCCAGGGAAACGGGCCAAGGTTTGTGTCTGGGGGCCTATGGCTGTGAGTGACCGGCTAGGTCCTGAAAAGCTACGAGAGGCATGATGGTGACCAGACCCATGGTGGCACCAGTGCGAAGTTGGGCTGGTTTGATAGTACCAAGTGGCTCCTGCAATCTGCCATCAAAAAGTCGGCAAGCGAGTGTTGATTTCCAGGGAAAAGCGCCGTTGTTTGTGTTTGGGGGCCTGTGGCAGGGAGTGGCCGGCTGGCTCCTTAGAATCCACGATACGCAGCATGGTTCCCAGACCAGAGGTGGCACCAGTGCCAAGTCGGGCTGGCTTGATAATACCAAGTGGTTCCTGCAATCTGCCATCAAAAACTTGGCAGGCGAGTTTTGTTTTCCAGGGAAAAGCGCCGTTGTTTTTGTTTGGGGGCCTATGGCTGGGAGTGGCCGGCTGGCTCCTTAGAATCCACGATACGCAGGATGGTTCCCAGACCTGAGGTGGCACCAGTGCCAAGTTGGGCTGGTTTGATAGTACCAAGTGCGTCCTGCAATCTGCCATCCAGAAGCGGGGTAGCTTACTTTTGTTTGCCAGGGAAACGGGCCGAGGTTTGTGTCTCGGGGCCTATGGCGGGGAGTGACCGGCTGGCTCCTGAAAAGCTACGATAGGCAGGATGGTGACCAGACCCATGGTGGCACCAGTGCCAAGTTGGGCTGGTTTGATAGTACCAAGTGGCTCCTGCAATCTGCCATCAAAAATTTGGCAGGCGAGTTTGTTATCCAGGGAAAAGCGCCGTTGTTTGTGCCTGGGGCCCTATGGCCTGGAGTGGACGGATGGCTAATTAGAATCCACGATACACAGGATGGTTCCCAGACCCATGGTGGCACCAGTGCCAACTTGGGCTGGTTTGATAGTACCAAGTGGTTCCTGCAATCTGCCATCCAGAAGCGGGGCAGCTTACTTTTGTTTGCCAGGGAAACGGTCCGAGGATTGTGTCTGGGGGCCTAAGCCTGGAAGTGACCGGCTGGCTCGTGAAAAGCTACGATAGGCAGGATGGTGACCAGACCCATGACGGCACCAGTGCCAAGTTGGGCTGGTTTGATAGTACCAAGTGGCTCCTGCAATCTGCCATCAAAATGTTGTCTGGCGAGTTTTGTTTTCCAGGGAAAAGCGCCGTTGTTTGTGTTTGGGGGCCTGTGGCTGGGAGTGGCCGGCTGGCTCCTTAGAATCCACGATACTCAGCATGGTTCCCAGACCAGAGGTGGCACCAATGCCAAGTTGGGCTGGTTTGATTGTAACAAGTGCGTCCGGGAATCTGCCATCCAAAAGCGGGGCAGCTTACTTTTGTTTGCCAGGGAAACGGGCCGAGGTTTGGGTCTGGGGGCCTATGGCTGGGAGTGACCGGCTGGCTCCTGAAAAGCTACGATAGGCAGGATGGTGACCAGACCCATGGTGGCACCAGTGCCAAGTTGGGCTGATTTGATAGTACCAAGTGGCTCCTGCAATCTGCCATCAAATAGTTGTCAGGCGAATTTTGTTTTCCAGGGAAAAGCGCCGTTGTTTGTGTTTGGGGGCCTGTGGCAGGGAGTGGCCGGCTGGCTCCTGAAAAGCTACGATAGGCAGGATGGTGACCAGACCCATGGTGGCACCAGTGCCAAGTTGGGCTGGTTTGATAGTACCAAGTGTCTCCGGCAATCTGCCATCAAAAAGATGGCAGACGAGTTTTGTTTTCCAGGGAAAAGCGCCGTTGTTTGTGTTTGGGGGCCTATGCCTGGGAGTGGACGGATGGCTAATTAGAATCTACGGTACGCAGGATGGTTCCCAGACCAGAGGTGGCACCAGTGCCAAGTCGGGTGGTTTGATAGTAGCAAGTGGCTCCTGCAATCTGCCATCCAGACGTGGGACAGCTTACTTTTGTTTGTCAGGGAAACGGGCCCAGTTTTGTGTCTGTGGGCCTACGGCTGGGAGTGACCGGCTGGCTCCTGAAAAGCTACGATAGGCAGGATGGTGACCAGACCCATGGTGGCACCAGTGCCAAGTTGGGCTGGTTTGATAGTACCAAGTTGCTCCTGCAATCTGCCATCAAAAAGTTGGCAGGCAAGTTTTGTTTTCCAGGGAAAAGCGCCGTTGTTTTTGTTTGGGGGCCTATGGCTGGGAGTGGCCGGCTGGCTCCTTAGAATCCACGATACGCAGGATGGTTCCCAGACCTGAGGTGGCACCAGTGCCAAGTTGGGCTGGTTTGATAGTACCAAGTGCGTCCTGCAATCTGCCATCCAGAAGCGGGGCAGCTTACTTTTGTTTGCCAAGGAAACGGGCCGAGGTTTGTGTCTGGGGGCCTATGGCTGGGAGTGACCGGCTGGCTCCTGAAAAGCTACGATAGGCAGGATGGTGACCAGACCCATGGTGGCACCAGTGCCAAGTTGGGCTGGTTTGATAGTACCAAGTGGCTCCTGCAATCTGCCATCAAAAAGTTGGCAGGCGAATTTGTTATCCAGGGAAAAGCGCCGTTGTTTGTGTTTGGGGGCCTGTGACTGGGAGTGCCCGGCTGGCTCCTTAGAATCCACGATACGCAGGATGGTTCCCAGACCAGTGGTGGCACCAGTGCCAAGTCGGGCTGGTTTGATGGTGAAAAGTGGCTCCTGCAATCTGCCATCCAGAAGAGGGATAACTTACTTTTGTTTGCCAGGGAAACGGGCCGAGGTTTTTGTCTGGAGGCCTATGGCAGGGAGTGACCGGCTGGCTCCTGAAAAGCTACGATAGGCAGGATGGTGACCAGACCCATGGTGGCACCACTGTCAAGTTGGGCTGGTTTGATAGTACCAAGTGTCTCCTGCAATCTGCCATCAAAATTTGGCAGGCGAGTTTTATTTCCCAGTGAAAAGCTACGTTGTTTGTGTTTGGGGGCCTATGGCAGAGAGTGACCGTCTGGCTAATTAGAATCCACGATATGCAGCATGGTTCCCAGACCTGAGGTGGCACCAGTGCAAAGTCGGGCTAGTGTGATGGTGCAAAGTGGCTCCTGCAATCTGCCATCCAGAAGCGGGGCAGCTTACTTTTGTTTGCCAGGGAAACGGGCCGAGGTTTGTGTCTGGGGGCCTATGGCTGGGAGTGACCGGCTGGCTCCTGAAAAGCTACGATAGGCAGGATGGTGACCAGACCCATGGTGGCACCAGTGCCAAGTTGGGCTGGTTTGATAGTACCAAGTGGCTCCTGCAATCTGCCATCAAAATTTGGCAGGCGAGTTTTGTTTTCCAGGGAAAAGCGCCGTTGTTTGTGTTTGGGGGCCTGTGGCTGGGAGTGGCCGGCTGGCTGCTTAGAATCCACGATACGCAGGATGGTTCCCAGACCAGAGGTGGCAGCAATGCCAAATCGGGCTGGTTTGATGGTGAAAAGTGGCTCCTGCAATCTGCCATCCAGAAGCGGGGCAGCTTACTTTTGTTTGCCAGGGAAATGGGCCGAGGATTTTCTCTGGGGGCCTATGGCAGGGAGGGACCGGCTGTCTCCTGAAAAGCTACGATAGGCAGGATGGTGACCAGACCCATGGTGGCACCAGTGCCAAGTTGGGCTGATTTGATAGTAGCAAGTGGCTCCTGCAATCTGCCATCAAAATGTTGGCAGGCGAGTTTTGTTTTCCAGGAAATAGCCCTGTGGTTTTGTTTGGGGGCCTGTGGCTGGGAGCGACCGGCTGGCTCCTTAGAATCCACGATACGCAGGATGGTTCCCAGACCCAAGGTGGCACCAGCGCCAAGTTGGGCTGGTTTGATACTACCAAGTGCGTCCTGCAATCTGCCATCCAGAAGCGGGGTAGGTTACATTTTTTGCCAGGGAAACGGGCCGAGGTTTTTGTCTCGGGGCCTATGGCTGGGGGTGACCGGCTGGCTCCTGAAAAGCTACGATAGGCAGGATGGTGACCAGACCCATGGTGGCACAAGTGCCAAGTTGGGCTGGTTTGATAGTACCAAGTGGCTCCTGCAATCTGCCATCAAAAATTTAGCAGGCGAGTTTTGTTTTCCAGGGAAAAGCGCCGTTGTTTGTGTTTGGGGGCCTGTGGCTGGGAGTGGCCGGCTTGCTAATTAGAATCCACGATACGCAGGATGGTTCCCAGACCAGAGGTGGCACCAGTGACAAGTCGGGCTGGTTTGATACTACCAAGTGCGTCCTGCAATCTGCCATCCAGAAGCGGGGCAGCTTACTTTTGTTTGCCAGGGAAACGGGCCGAGGTTTGTGTCTGGGGGCCTATGGCTGGGAGTGACCGGCTGGCTCGTGAAAAGCTACGATAGGCAGGATGGTGACCAGACCCATGGTGGCACCAGTGCCAAGTTGGGCTGGTTTGATAGTACCAAGTGTCTCCTGCAATCTGCCATCAAAAAGTTGGCAGGCGAGTTTTGTTTTCCAGGGAAAAGCGCCGTTGTTTGTGTTTGGGGGCCTGTGGCTGGGAGTGGCCGGCTGGCTCCTTAGAATCCACGATACGCAGGATGGTTCCCAGACCAGAGGTGGCACCAGTGCCAAGTTGGGCTAGTTTGATGGTGCAAAGTGGCTCCTGCAATCTGCCATCCAGAAGCGGGGTAGCTTACTTTTGTTTGCCAGGGAAACGGGCCGAGGTTTTTGTCTGGGGGCCTATGGCTGGGAGTGACCGGCTGGCTCCTGAAAAGCTACGATAGGCAGGATGGTGACCAGACCGATGGTGGCACCAGTGCCAAGTTGGGCTGATTTGATAGTACCAAGTGGCTCCTGCAATCTGCCATCAAAAACTTGGCAGGCGAGTTTTGTTTTCCAGGGAAAAGCGCCGTTGTTTCTGTTTGGGGGCCTGTGGCTGGGAGTGGCCGGCTGTCTCCTTAGAATCCACGATACGCAGCATGGTTCCCAGACCAGAGGTGGCACCAGTGCCAAGTTGGGCTGGTTTGATAGTACCAAGTGGCTCCTGCAATCTGCCATCCAGAAGCGGGGCAGCTTACTTTTGTTTGCCAAGGAAACGGGCCGACGTTTGTGTCTGGGGGCCTATGGCTGGGAGTGACCGGCTGGCTCCTGAAAAGCTACGATAGGCAGGATGGTGACCAGACCCATGGTGGCACCAGTGCCAAGTTGGGCTGGTTTGATAGTACCAAGTGGCTCCTGCAATCTGCCATCAAAAAGTTGGCAGGCGAATTTGTTATCCAGGGAAAAGCGCCGTTGTTTGTGTTTGGGGGCCTGTGACTGGGAGTGGCCGGCTGGCTCCTTAGAATCCACGATACGCAGGATGGTTCCCAGACCAGTGGTGGCACCAGTGCCAAGTCGGGCTGGTTTGATGGTGAAAAGTGGCTCCTGCAATCTGCCATCCAGAAGAGGGATAACTTACTTTTGTTTGCCAGGGAAACGGGCCGAGGTTTTTGTCTGGAGGCCTATGGCAGGGAGTGACCGGCTGGCTCCTGAAAAGCTACGATAGGCAGGATGGTGACCAGACCCATGGTGGCACCACTGTCAAGTTGGGCTGGTTTGATAGTACCAAGTTGCTCCGGCAATCTGCCATCAAAATTTGGCAGGCGAGTTTTATTTCCCAGTGAAAAGCTACGTTGTTTGTGTTTGGGGGCCTATGGCAGAGAGTGACCGTCTGGCTAATTAGAATCCACGATATGCAGCATGGTTCCCAGACCTGAGGTGGCACCAGTGCCAAGTCGGGCTAGTTTGATGGTGCAAAGTGGCTCCTGCAATCTGCCATCCAGAAGCGGGGCAGCTTACTTTTGTTTGCCAGGGAAACGGGCCGAGGTTTGTGTCTGGGGGCCTATGGCTGGGAGTGACCGGCTGGCTCCTGAAAAGCTACGATAGGCAGGATGGTGACCAGACCCATGGTGGCACCAGTGCCAAGTTGGGCTGGTTTGATAGTACCAAGTGGCTCCTGCAATGTGCCATCAAAATTTGGCAGGCGAGTTTTGTTTTCCAGGGAAAAGCGCCGTTGTTTGTGTTTGGGGGCCTGTGGCTGGGAGTGGCCGGCTGGCTGCTTAGAATCCACGATACGCAGGATGGTTCCCAGACCAGAGGTGGCACCAGTGCCAAGTCGGGCTGGTTTGATACTACCAAGTGCGTCCTGCAATCTGCCATCCAGAAGCGGGGCAGCTTACTTTTGTTTTCCAGGGAAACGGGCCGAGGTTTGTGTCTGGGGTCCTATGGCTGGGAGTGACCGGCTGGCTCCTGAAAAGCTACGATAGGCAGGATGGTGACCAGACCCATGGTGGCACCACTGTCAAGTTGGGCTGGTTTGATAGTACCAAGTGGCTCCGGCAATCTGCCATCAAAATTTGGAAGGCGAGTTTTGTTTTCCAGTGAAAAGCGCCGTTGTTTGTGTTTGGGGGCCTATGGCAGGGAGTGACCGGCTGGGTAATTTGAATCCACGATATGCAGCATGGTTCCCAGACCTGAGGTGGCACCAGTGCCAAGTCGGGCTAGTTTGATGGTGCAAAGTGGCTCCTGCAATCTGCCATCCAGAAGCGGGGCAGCTTACTTTTGTTTGCCAGGGAAACGGGCCGAGGTTTGTGTCTGGGGGCCTATGGCTGGGAGTGACCGGCTGGCTCCTGAAAAGCTACGATAGGCAGGATGGTGACCAGACCCATGGTGGCACCAGTGCCAAGTTGGGCTGGTTTGATAGTACCAAGTGGCTCCTGCAATCTGCCATCAAAAAGTTGGCAGGCGAGTTTTGTTTTCCAGGGAAAAGCGCCGTTGTTTGTGTTTGGGGGCCTGTGGCTGGGAGTGGCCGGCTGGCTCCTTAGAATCCACGATACGCAGGATGGTTCCCAGACCAGAGGTGGCACCAGTGCCAAGTCGGGCTGGTTTGATACTACCAAGTGCGTCCTGCAATCTGCCATCCACAAGCGGGGCAGCTTACTTTGTTTGCCAGGGAAACGGGCCGAGGTTTGTGTCTGGGGGCCTATGGCTGGGAGTGACCGGCTGGCTCCTGAAAAGCTACGATAGGCAGGATGGTGACCAGACCCATGGTGGCACCAGTGCCAAGTTGGGCTGGTTCGATAGTACCAAGTGGCTCCGGCAATCTGCCATCAAAAAGTTGGCAGGCGAGTTTTGTTTTCCAGGGAAAAGCGCCATTGTTTTTGTTTGGGGGCCTGTGGGTGGGAGTGGCCGGCTGGCTCCTTAGAATCCACGATACGCAGGATGGTTCCCAGACCTGAGGTGGCACCAGTGCCAAGTCGGGCTAGTTTGATGGTGCAAAGTGGCTCCTGCAATCTGCCATCCAGAAGCGGGACAGCTTACTTTTTTTTGCCCGGGAAAAGGGCCGAGCTTTGTGTCTGGGGGCCTATGGCTGCGAGTGACCAGCTGGCTCCTGAAAAGCTACGATAGGCAGGATGGTGACCAGACCCATGGTGGCACCAGTGCCAAGTTGGGCTTGTTTGATAGTACCAAGTGGCTCCTGCAATCTGCCATCAAATAGTTGGCAGGCGAGTTTTGTTTTCCAGGGAAAAGCGCCGTTGTTTGTGTCTGGGGGCCTGTGGCTGGAGTGGCCGTCTGGTTCCTTAGACTCCACGATATGCAGGATGGTTCCCAGACCTGAGGTGGCACCAGTGCCAAGTCGGGCTAGTTTGATGGTGCAAAGTGGCTCCTGCAATCTGCCATCCAGAAGCGGGGCAGCTTACTTTTGTTTGCCAGGGAAACGGGCCGAGGTTTTTCTCTGGGGGCCTATGGCAGGGAGGGACCGGCTAGCTCCTGAAAAGCTACGATAGGCAGGATGGTGACCAGACCCATGGTGGCACCAGTGCCAAGTTGGGCTGGTTTGATAGTACCAAGTGGCTCCTGCAATCTGCCATCAAAAATTTGGCAGGCGAGTTTTGTTTTCCAGGGAAAAGCGCCGTTGTTGGTGTTTGGGGGCCTGTGGCTGGGAGTGGCTGGCTGGCTCCTTAGAATCCACTGTACGCAGCATGGTTCCCAGACCCAAGGTGGCACCAGTGCCAAGTTGGGCTGGTTTTATAGTACCAAGTGCGTCCTGGAATCTGCCATCCAGAAGCGGGGCAGCTTACTTTTGTTTGCCAGGGAAACGGGCCGAGGTTTTTGTCTGGGGGCCTATGGCTGGGAGTGACCGGCTGGCTCCTGAAAAGCTACGATAGGCAGGATGGTGACCAGACCCATGGTGGCACCAGTGCCAAGTTGGGCTGGTTTGATAGTACCAAGTGGCTCCTGCAATCTGCCATCAAAAAGTTGGCAGGCGAGTTTTGTTTTCCAGGGAAAAGCGCCGTTGTTTGTGTTTGGGGGCCTGTGGCTGGGAGTGGCCGGCTTGCTAATTGGAATCCACGATACGCAGCATGGTTCCCAGACCTGAGGTGGCACCAGTGCCAAGTCGGGCCAGTTTGATTGTGCAAAGTGGCTCCTGCAATCTGCCATCCAGAAGCGGGGCAGCTTACTTTTGTTTTACAGGGAAAAGGGCCGCGGTTTTTCTCTGGGGGCCTATGGCTGGGAGTGACTGGCTGGCGCCTGAACAGCTACGATAGGCAGGATGGTGACCAGACCCATGGTGGCACCAGTGCCAAGTTGGGCTGATTTGATAGTAGCAAGTGGCTCCTGCAATCTGCCATCAAAAAGTTGGCAGGCGAGTTTTGTTTTCCAGGGAAAAGCGCCGTTGTTTGTGTTTGGGGGCCTGTGGCTGGGAGTGTCCGGCTGGCTCCTTTGAACCCACGATACACAGGATGGTTCCCAGACCAGAGGTGGCACCAGTGCCAAGTCGGGCTGGTTTGATAGTACCAAGTGGCTCCTGCAATCTGCCATCCAGAAGCGGGGCAGCTTACTTTTGTTTCCAAGGGAAAAGCGCCGTTGTTTGTGTTTGGGGGCCTGTGGGTGGAATGGCCGGATGGCTCCTTAGAATCCACGATACGCAGGATGGTTCCCAGACCAGAGGTGGCACCAGTGCCAAGTCGGGCTGGTTTGATAGTACCAAGTGGCTCCTGCAATCTGCCATCCAGAAGCGGGGCAGCTTACTTTTGTTTGCCAGGGAAACGGGCCGAGGTTTGTGTCTCAAAGGCTATGGCTGGGAGTGACCGGCTGGCTCCTGAAAAGTTACGATAGGCAGGATGGTGACCAGACCCATGGTGGCACCAGTGCCAAGTAGGGCTGGTTTGATAGTACCAAGTGGCTCCTGCAATCTGCCATGAAATAGTTGGCAGGCGAGTTTTGTTTTCCAGGGAAAAGTGCCGTTGTTTGTGTTTGGGGGCCTGTGGCTGGGAGTGGCCGGCTGGCTCCTTAGAATCCACGATACGCAGCATGGTATCCAGACCCAAGGTGGCACCAGTGCCAAGTTGGGCTGGTTTGATAATACCAAGTGGTTCCTGCAATCTGCCATCCAGAAGCGGGGCAGCTTACTTTTGTTTGCCAGGGAAACGGGCCGAGGTTTGTGTCTGGGGGCCTATGGCTGGGAGTGACCGGATGGCTCCTGAAAAGCTACCATAGGCAGGATGGTGACCAGACCCATGGTGGCACCAGTGCCAAGTCGGGCTGGTTTGATTATACCAAGTGGCTCCTGCAATCTGCCATCCAGAAGCGGGGCAGCTTACTTTTGTTTGCCACGGAAAGGGGTCGAGCTTTGTGTCTGGGGGCCTATGGCTGGGAATGACCGGCTGGTTCCTGAAGAGCTACGATGTGCAGGATGGTGACCAGACCCATGGTGGCACCAGTGCCAAGTTGGGCTGGTTTGATAACACCAAGTGGCTCCTGCAATCTGTCATCAAAATTTGGCAGGCGAGTTTTGTTTTCCAGGGAAAAGCGTCGTTGTTTGTGTTTGGGGGCCTGTGGCTGGGAGTGGCCGGATGGCTAATTAGAATCCACGATACGCAGGATGGTTCCCAGACCAGAGGTGGCACCAGTGCCAAGTTGGGCTGGTTTGATAGTACCAAGTGCGTCCGGCAATCTGCCATCCAGAAGCGGGGCAGCTTTCTTTTTTTTGCCATGGAAACGGGCCGAGCTTTGTGTCTCGGGGCCTATGGCTGGGAGTGACCGGCTGGCTCCTGAAAAGCTACGATAGGCAGGATGGTGACCAGACCCATGGTGGCACCAGTGCCAAGTTGGGCTGGTTTGATAGTACCAAGTGGCTCCTGCAATCTGCCATCAAAAAGTTGGCAGGCGAGTTTTGTTTTCCAGGGAAAAGCGCCGTTGTTTGTGTTTGAGGGCCTGTGGCTGGGAGTGGCCGGCTGGCTCCTTAGAATCCACGATACGCAGGATGGTTCCCAGACCAGAGGTGGCACCAGTGCCAAGTTGGGCTGGTTTGATAGTACCAAGTGCGTCCTGCAATCTGCCATCCACAAGCGGCGCCGCTTAGTTTTGTTTGCCAGGGAAACGGGCCGAGGTTTGTGTCTGGGGGCCTATGGCTGGGAGTGACCGGCTAGGTCCTGAAAATCTAAGATAGGCAGGATGGTGACCAGACCCATGGTGGCACCAGTGCCAAGTTGGGCTGGTTTGATAGTACCAAGTGGCTCCGGCAATCTGCCATCAAAATTTGGCAGGCGAGTTTTGTTTTCCAGGGAAAAGCGCCGTTGTTTGTGTTTGAGGGCCTGTGGCTGGGAGTGGCCGGCTGGCTCCTTAGAATCCACGATACGCAGGATGGTTCCCAGACCTGAGGTGGCACCAGTGCCAAGTCGGGCTAGTTTGATGGTGCAAAGTGGCTCCTGCAATCTGCCATCCAGAAGCGGGGCAGCTTACTTTTGTTTGCCAGGGAAACGGGCCGAGCTTTGTGTCTGGGGTCTACGGCTGGGAGTGACCGGCTGGCTCCTGAAAAGCTACGATAGGCAGGATGGTGACCAGACCCATGGTGGCACCAGTGCCAAGTTGGGCTGGTTTGATAGTACCAAGTGGCTCCTGCAATCTGCCATCAAAATTTGGCAGGCGAGTTTTGTTTTCCAGGGAAAAGCGCCGTTGTTTGTGTTTGGGGGCCTGTGGCTGGGAGTGGCCGTCTGGCTCCTTAGAATCCACAATACGCAGGATGGTTCCCGGACCTGAGGTGGCACCAGTGCCAAGTCGGGCTGGTTTGATAGTACCAAGTGCGTCCTGCAATCTGCCATCCAGAAGCGGGGCAGCTTACTTTTGTTTGCCAGGGAAACGGGCCGAGCTTTGTGTCTGGGGGACTATGGCTGGGAGTGACCTGCTAGGTCCTGAAAAGCTACGATAGGCAGGATGGTGACCAGACCCATGGTGGCACCAGTGCCAAGTTGGGCTGGTTTGATAGTACCAAGTGGCTCCTGCAATCTGCCATCAAAAAGTTGGCAGGCGAGTTTTGTTTTCCAGGAAAAAGCGCCGTTGTTTGTGTTTGGGGGCCTGTGGCAGGGAGTGGCCGGCTGGCTCCTTAGAATCCACGATACGCAGCATTGTTCCCAGACCAGAGGTGGCACCAGTGCCAAGTCGGGCTAGTTTGATGGTGCAAAGTGGCTCCTGCAATCTGCCATCCAGTAGCGGGGTAGCTTACTTTTTTTTGCCAGGGAAACGGGCCGAGGTTTTTGTCTGGAGGCCTATGGCTGGGAGTGACCGGCTGGCTCCTGAAAAGCTACGATAGGCAGGATGGTGACCAGACCCATGGTGGCACCAGTGCCAAGTTGGGCTGATTTGATAGTACCAAGTGGCTCCTGCAATCTGCCATCAAAACGTTGTCAGGCGAGTTTTGTTTTCCAGGGAAAAGCGCCGTTGTTTGTGTTTTCAGGCCTGTGGCTGGGAGTGGCCGGCTGGCTCCTGAAAATCCATGATACGCAGCATGGTTCCCAGACCCAAGATGGCACCAGTGCCAAGTGGGGCTGGTTTGACAGTGTCAAGTGCCTCATGCAATCTCCCATCCAGAAACGGGGCAGCTGAGTTCTTTTGCCTGTGAACCGGCCGTTGTTTTTGATTGGGGTCTGTGGCCGAGAATGGTCGACTGGCTACTGACAATCCACAATACGCAGGATGGTTCCCAGACTCAAGGTGGCACCAGGGCCAAGTCGGGCTCGTTTGATAGTGCCAAGTGGCTCCTGCAATCTGCCATCCTGACGCGGGGCAGCGGATCTTTGTTTGCCAGTGTAAAGTTCCGTGGTTTGTTTTTGGGGGCATATGGCTGGGAGTGGCCGGCTGGCTCCTTAAGAAGCTCGATACGCAGGATGGTTCCCAGATCCATGGTGGCACCATTGCCTAGTTTGGCTGTTTTTGTAGTACCAAGTGCGTCCTGCAATTTTCCATCCAGAAGAAGGGCAGTTGAGTTTTGTTTTCCAGGGAAAAGCGCCGTTGTTTTTGTTTGGAGGCCTGTGGCTGGGAGTGGCCGGCTGGCTCCTTTCAACACACGATACGCCGGATGGTTCCCAACCCAAGGTGGCACCAGTGACAAGTTGGGCTGGTTTGATAGTACCAAGTGGCTCCTGCAATCTGCCATCCAGAAGCGGGGCAGCTTACTTTTGTTTGCCAGGGAAACGGGCCGAGGTTTGTGACTGGGGGCCTATGGCTGGGAGTGACCGGCTGGCTCCTGAAAAGCTACGATAGGCAGGATGGTGACCAGACCCATGGTGGCACCAGTGCCAAGTTGGGCTGGTTTGATAGTACCAAGTGGCTCCTGCAATCTGCCATCAAAAACTTGGCAGGCGAGTTTTGTTTTCCAGGGAAAAGCGCCGTTGTTTGTGTTTGGGGGCCTGTGGCTGGGAGTGGCCGGCTGGCTCCTTAGAATCCACGATATGCAGGATGGTTCCCAGACCCAAGGTGGCACCAGTGCCAAGTCGGACTGGTTTGATAGTACCAAGTGGCTCCTGCAATCTGCCATCCAGAAGCGGGGTAGCTTACTTTTGTTTGCCAGGGAAACGGGCAGAGCTTTGTGTCTGGGGGCCTATGGTTGGGAGTAACCGGCTGGCTCCTGAAAAGCTACGATAGGCAGGATGGTTCCCAGATCCAAGGTGGCACCAGTGCCAAGTCGGGCTGGTTTGATGGTGCAAAGTGGCTCCTGCAATCTGCCATCCAGACGCGGGGCAGCAGATTTTTGTTTCCAAGAGAAATGGTCCGTGGTTTGTTTTTGGGGGTATATGGCTGGGCGTGGCCTGCTGGCTCCTTAAAAAGCTACGATAGGCAGGATGGTTCCCTGACCCAAGGTGGCAACAGTGCCAAGTCGGGCGGTTTTCGTAGTACAAAGTGCGTCCTAAAATTTGCCATCCAGAAGAGGGGCAGTTGAGTTTTGTTTATCAGAGAAAAGGGCCGTGGTTTTTTTTTGGGGGCATATGGCTGAGAGTGGCCGTCTGGCCCCTGAAAATCCACGATAGGCAGGATGGTTCCCAGACCAGAGGTGGCACCAGTGCCAAGTTGGGCTGGTTTGATAGTACTAAATAGCACCTGCAATCTGCCATCAAAAAGTTGGCAGGCCAGTTTTGTTTTCCAGGGAAAAGCGCCGTTGTTTGTGTTTGGGGGACTGTGGCTGGGAGTGGCCGGCTGGCTCCTTAGAACACAAGATACGCAGGATGGTTCCCAGACCAGAGGTGGCACCAGTGCCAAGTTGGGCTGGTTTGATGGTACCAAGTGGCTCCTGCAATCTGCCATCAAAATGTTGGCAGGCCAGTTTTGTTTTCCAGGGAAAAGCGCCGTTGTTTGTGTTTGGGGGACTGTGGCTGGGAGTGGCCGGCTGGCTCCTTAGAACACAAGATACGCAGGATGGTTCCCAGACCAGAGGTGGCACCAGTGCCAAGTTGGGCTGGTTTGATAGTCCCAAGTGTCTCCTGCAATCTGCCATCCAGAAGCGGGGCAGCTTACTTTTGTTTGCCAGAGAAATAGGCCTAGGTTTTTGTTTGGGGGCCTGTGGCTAGGAGTGGCCGGCTGGCTCCTAAGAATCCACGATACGCAGGATGTTTACATGACCCATGGTGGCACCAGTGCCAAGTTGGGCTGGTTTGATAGTACCAAGTGGCTCCTGCAAACTCCATCAAAAAGTTGGCAGGCGTGTTTTGTTTTCCAGGGAACAGCGCCGTTGATTTTGTTTGGGGGCCTGTGGCTGGGAGTGGCCGGCTGGCTCCTTAGAATCCACGATACGCAGGATGGTTCCCAGACCCAAGGTGGCACCAGTGCCAAGTCGGGCTGGTTTGATTACACCAAGTGGCTCCTGCAATCTGCCATCCAGAAGTGAGGCAGCTAAGTTTTGTTTGCGAGAAAAAAGGGCCGTGGTTTTTGTTGGGGGCCTGTGGCTGGGAGTAGCCGGCTGGCTCCTTAAAATCCACGATAGGCAGGATGGTTCCCAGACCAGAGGTGGCACCAGTGCCAAGTCGGGCTGGTTTGATAGTACCAAGTGGCTCCTGCAATCTGCCATCCAGAAGCGGGGCAGCTGAGTTTTGTTTGCCAGAGGAAAAGGCTGTGGTTTGTGTTTGGGGGCCTGTGGCTGGCAGTGGCCGGCTGGCTCCTGAAAATCCACGATACGCAGCATGGTTCCCAGACCCAAGGTGGCACCAGTGCCAAGTGGGGCTCGTTTGACAGTGTCAAGTGCCTCCTGCAATCTCCCATCCAGAAGCGGGGCAGCTGAGTTTTTTTTGCCAGGGAAACGGACCTTTGTTTTTGATTGGGCTCTGTGGCCGAGAGTGGTCGGCTGTCTCCGGACAATCCACAATACGCAGGATGGTTCCCAGACCCAAGGTGGCACCAGTGCCAAGTCGGGCTGGTTTGATAGTACCAAGTGTCTCCTGCAATCTGCCATCCAGAAGCGGGGCAGCTGAGTTTTGTTTGCCAGAGAAAAGGGCCGTGGGTTGTGTTTGGGGGCATATGGCTGGGAGTGGCCACCTGGCTCCTTAAAATGCACGATACGCCGCATGGTAACCAGACGCAAGGTGGCACCAGTGCCAAGTCAGGCTGTTTTTGTAGTACCCAGTGGCTCCTGCAATTTGCCATCCAGAAGCGGGGCAGTTGAATTTTGTTTGCTAGAGAAAAGGGCTGTGGTTTGTGTTTGGGGGCCTATGGCTGAGAGTGGCCGGCTGGCCCCTGAAAATCAACGATAGGCAGGATGGTTCCCAGATCCAAGGTGGCACCAGTGCCAAGTAAGGCTGGTTGTATGGTTCAAAGTGACTCCTGCAATCTGCCATCCAGAAGCGGGACAGCTGAGTTTTTTTTGCCAGAGAAAAGGTCCATGGTTTCTTTTTGGGGCATACGGCTGGGAATTGCCGGCTGGCTCCTTAAAATGCTCGATACGCAGGATGGTTCCCAGAGCCAAGGTGGCACCACTGCCAAGTCGGGCTCTTTTTGTAGTACCAAGTGCGTCCTGCAATTTGCCATCCAGAAGAGGGGCAGTTGAGTTTTGTTTGCCAGAGAAAAGGGCCGAGGTTTGTGTTTGGGGGCATATGGCTGGGAATGACCGGCTGGCCCCTGAAAATCCACGATACGCCGGATGGTTCCCAGATCCAAGGTGGTACCATTACCAAGTCGGGCTGGTTTGATAGTCCCAAGTGGCTCCTGCAAACTGCCATCCAGAAGCGGGGCAGCTGAGTTTTGTTTGCCAGGGAAATGGGCCGTTGTTTGTGTTTGGGGGCCTGTGGCTGGGAGTGTTCGGCTGGTTCCTGAATATGTACGATACGCAGGATTGTTCCCAGATCCAAGGTGGCAGCAGTGCCATGTGCTGCTGGTGTGATAGTCCCAAGTGGCTCCTGCAATCTGCCATCCAGAAGTGGGGCAGCTGATTTTTGTTTGCCAGAGAAAAGGTCCGTGGTTTGTTTTTGGGGGCATATGGCTGAGAGTGGCCGGCTGGCCCCTGAAAATCCACGATACACAGGATGGTTCCCAGATCCAAGGTGGCACCTGTGCCAAGTCGGGCTGATTTGATAGTACTAAGTAGCTCCTGCAATCTGCCATGCAGAAGCGGGGCAGCTTACTTTTGTTTGCCAGGGAAACGGGCCGAGGTTTGTGTTTGGGGGCCTATGGCTGAGAGTGACCGGCTGGCTCCTGAAAAGCTACAATAGGCAGGATGGTGACCAGACCCATGGTGGCACCAGTGCCAAGTTCGGCTGGTTTGATAGTACCAAGTGGTTCCTGCGATCTGCCATCCAGAAGCAGGGCAGCTGAGTTTTGTTTGCCAGAGAAAAGGGCCTTGGTTTGTGTTTGGGGGCATATGGCTGGGTGTGGCCAGCTGGCTCCTTAAAATGCACGATATGCAACATGGCTCCCAGACCCAAGGTGGCACCAGTGCCAAGTTGGGCTGGTTTGATAGTACCAAGTGGCTCCTGCAATCTTCCATGATCACGTGGAGAAATACTTTCTGGTTTCAGCCTCATGCTCTTTCTTCTCTCCCTCAACTTCTCTATCACCTCTCATCTGGTTCACATGCGCTGTCTTCAAGGTCCACAGGCTACTTTTCACAGAATCTTCTGGCCTGATGAAGTAAGAATGATGAATAGAACAGAGCTGGGATCTATTTTCCAGTTTGGATAAAATGCATTCTGCACACAAATCCAAGGAGAACGGGCTGCCCCGATGCCCAGAAAATCTTTCACTCCTGCTAGTGTTCTACGTCAACCGCAACTTAGTCTGAAAGAAAAGCTTTTTCTCTGAGAGCATCTGAGAGGTTTGCATGAAGCACTGATATCTGACATATGCAATTTTGAATAGGAGAGGAAAAAGAAAATGGCAAGGAGTTTTTAATTTTAGTGGTTTCAATTTTAATTTCCGTGCACTTTTTCAAAACTTGTCAGCTCAAATGCCCATCAACATCTTTTAGTCATCTGTAAGTCAGTATTCATATAAAATGTGCTTCAAATCCAAAGAATTTCAAATTTGCACTCCAAGCTTCTATGCCTAGATTTATGATTTCCTACACATATTAGATGAAAGGAAGGCCTTTTTTACTGTGGGAGTGCTGGAACACTGGAACAGGTTGCCCAGAGAAGTTGTGGGTGTCCCATCCCTGAAAGTATTCAAGGTCACCTTGGACAGGGCTTGGAGCAGCAACAAAGGAGAAGCTTGATGGTAGAGAAACAAAGTTGGACTATAGAAGAAACTCGGATTGAAGTATAGGATCAAGTTTTCTCTCAGCTCTTGGGGTAAATTCAAAGTTGTACAAAATGACATTTATCTGTGCTATTCACTACTGTAACAGAAAGTTTCATGAAAACTGTACAGAAGATAGTAAATTTTAAAAGAGATAAGAATTACAGCATAAAATCCATGGGATAGGTTACAACATGAGACACTCTCTAAGAGAAAATCTCTGTGTTTCAGCACTTCATCAGGGTAAGATTTCATGAAGTGCCAAAGAAGGCGGCAAAATATCATTCGGGACATTATTTACTGGAATTCAGCCTGGCCATTAGTAGGAACTGCCTTTGAACATATCATGTAGATATACCACACACACTTTCCCTTCACTGAAAAATTACTGTTTACAACAAATAAGCAATTGACGATCAAAATTGATTGAAAGCATCTTAAACATGTCAAGTATTTCATTGTAGATGATCTGTGATCCAAATGCTTCTTCCACCTTCGAGAGGGACAGAAGAATTCTTCCATATCATGATGGTTTAAAATTGTATCAACCAATGTTTTCTGCTGAAAAGATATCATCTATTTTTTTCTATTTTTGGAAGAAAATATTCCTAGACATACAACAGGTGAGAACTAAGTAATTTTAAAGAAACAAATGAAATGAAAATATTCTGTAAATAGAATGAAATGAAAAGCTGTGTTTTAAATAGGAGCTAAATATTAAACAGAATTTTTGTACCAGGCATTTGAATTACTGCACCAGCTCTTTTGCCCATCAAGAGAGGCATTTAGCATTTCAGTCTTTTCCAAGGTGTTCATGATCTGCTATGCTGATCTCTGTGTGTGCCTAGGTGTGTGTGGAGGGGGGGGCATATGAAGGGGAGTGTGTATGTTTGCTTTACAATTGTTGTGGCAGATTCATGCCTCAGCTCCACATTTTGTTTTAAAAAGGTCACACCGAGTGGATATGAAGTTTACTATCAACAAGAGATCGATTCCCAAATCATCCATTTGACTCTCCCTTATAAATCATGTGCTTTGTTGCATATTTTATCAAATATACTTTCAAGCCAGATGGAGGAAGGAGGATGTGGGAATCCCTCCACCATCTTGCAACTTTTATGTAAGTAGGTTTTCAAGAAAATCATCATTTCTCTTTTAAATATGTCTGGAACAGGCATGATGGTAGTGTCAACCTGTTGGAGTTTTTGTTGCTGGAAGAAGTTGTACAAAAGGATTGGTTTTTACATTGACCAGTTACTGAATCAAGCGCAGGAATACATTGGAAATTTAGCTGGGGGTTCCTTTTCCCAGCAGACTACTTCTAGAACGAGCTTGTACACTGAAGCTGACTCTTTTGCTCTCTTTTTGTTTCTTTCCTATTTTCTTGGCTTCTTTGCCACTATCTAGACAATTTTGGAACTTTGTTCCCAACTAAAATGGTTTCAATAGTCTGATTGTGATCATACATTTTTACAAGGAATTTTTAAAATCTTTCCTCGAGTCCAGAAAGTCAAGGACTTAGATCTTTTTCTTCCCTTATCAATATTGCCATGAAATTGATAAATAAAGACCAACTCTTTATTTTTGTTTTTAACCCACGTAGATAATTCCCATCCATTAATCCATTTTGTGGACCAATAGCTGCCATTCTGATGGAAGCTGTCACTTCTTAACAATAGGCATTCTGTGACTATGTTGACAGCACTTTGGGTGAAGATCCTAACTGGTCTTAGATATACATAGGGAGAAATTTGCTCAGCCAGTGTCAGTCTTAAGCATGCGTATCAGAAGATCTTTCTAGAGCTGGGAATTTTCCCATGAAAGGGATTCAGTTAGGGAAGAGACACTTGTGCCAGAGTTTTACATTCTTCTTGAACACTGCTTAAGGAACTTAGATGCCATGTCCATTTGGATCTCTGTCTGCACAGAACTTTGTCATGCCAGTGCTTTGAAATGCATCTTGAAGAGAATTCACTAGCACAGAATGAAAGAGAGTGGAAGGGGTTGGTGGGGCTAACCAGGCCCAACCCCCCTGCCTAAACCAGGATACCTAGAGCCTCTTGCCCAGGATTCTATCTGGGTGTACTTTTAATGTCTTCAAAGATCCAGGCTCCACAATCTTTCTGGGCAGTCTGTGCCGTGGTTCAGTCACCCTGACAGTAAAGAAACATTTACTGATGTTCAAAGGCAATCTCCTGTATTTCAGTGTGTGCCCACTGCCTCTTGTCTTTTCCCTCAGCATCACTGAAAAGACACTGATTCCCTCCCCTTTGCACTATTGCTTCCATATGTATGTGTGATGCCATGTAGAGGTATGTCAAAAACCTCCCTGAAGCCCAGGCAGATAATATTCCCTTCATCTACCAGTCAAGTTGATTCATCAGAGGAGTTTAAAGTGATGTTCAGCATGAAATTCCCCTGAAAAATCATGCTAACTACATTATTTGGTCATCTGTCATGTGCCTGGCAAGGATTTCCAGGAAGAGCTGCTTCATCAACTTCCTGGGGATAAAAAAGAGGCTGGCTGGTTTGTACTATGGCGAGTCCTCTTAATTGCCTTTTTTGAAGATGGGTGTCATTTGCTAACATCCACTCTTTAGCCTCTCTTGTCGTCTACATCTTAGCAAAACGCTTTTCCACTATGTCTGGCTAGGAAAAACTGTGCCAGCACAGAAAACATCTCCCATCGTGTTCTAGAAGTTGCACGGATGTCTGCCAAGTGTTTGGCAGGAAGAAAAGAAAAGTTGTCCAAAACAGCTTCCAATCGAATGTTCCTGTGATTGGAAAAGTCAGGAGAGTGCAAAGGTACTGTTTTCTATCAGTTGGCAAGGTGCGCACACAATCCCAGTGTTGTACAGCTTGCTTCTTCACCTTCCCGAAGCTGCCGCTCTCGCCGGCTGCCGGAGCCCAAGAAGCGGCTTCTTCGCGCAAAGACGATTGTGCCGCTCACAGGGCTCTCCTTAGCGCGGCTTCTGCCGAAAGACGCCCGGCAGCGGCTCTTACCTCCGGAGAGCATCCTACCTTCGTCTTTAGCTCCTCTTCTCATCTACACCTCGGCAAAAAGCTTCTCCACTATGTCTGGCTAGGAAAAACTGTGCCAGCACAGAAAACATCTCCCATCGTGTTCTAGAAGTTGCACGGATGTCTGCCAAGTGTTTGGCAGGAAGAAAAGAAAAGTTGTCCAAAACAGCTTCCAATCGAATGTTCCTGTGATTGGAAAAGTCAGGAGAGTGCAAAGGTACTGTTTTCTATCAGTTGGCAAGGTGCGCACACAATCCCAGTGTTGTACAGCTTGCTTCTTCACCTTCCCGAAGCTGCCACTTTCAGGAGGTAAGAGCCGCTGCCGGGCGTCTTTCGGCAGAAGCTGCGCTAAGGAGAGCACTGTGAGCGGCACAATCGTCTTTGCGCGAAGAAGCCGCTTCTTGGGCTCCGGCAGCCGGCGAGAGCGGCAGCTTCGGGAAGGTGAAGAAGCAAGCTGTACAACACTGGGATTGTGTGCGCACCTTGCCAACTGATAGAAAACAGTACCTTTGCACTCTCCTGACTTTTCCAATCACAGGAACATTCGATTGGAAGCTGTTTTGGACAACTTTTCTTTTCTTCCTGCCAAACACTTGGCAGACATCCGTGCAACTTCTAGAACACGATGGGAGATGTTTTCTGTGCTGGCACAGTTTTTCCTAGCCAGACATAGTGGAAAAGCGTTTTGCTAAGATGTAGACTACAAAAGACGCGAAAGACGAAGGTAGGATGCTCTCCGGAGGTAAGAGCCGCTGCCGGGCGTCTTTCGGCAGAAGCCGCGCTAAGGAGAGCACTGTGAGCGGCACAATCGTCTTTGCGCGAAGAAGCCGCTTCTTGGGCTCCGGCAGCCGGCGAGAGCGGCAGCTTCGGGAAGGTGAAGAAGCAAGCTGTACAACACTGGGATTGTGTGCGCACCTTGCCAACTGATAGAAAACAGTACCTTTGCACTCTGCTGACTTTTCCAATCACAGGAACATTCGATTGGAAGCTGTTTTGGACAACTTTTCTTTTCTTCCTGCCAAACACTTGTCAGACATCCGTGCAACTTCTAGAACACGATGGGAGATGTTTTCTGTGCTGGCACAGTTTTTCCTAGCCAGACATAGTGGAAAAGCGTTTTGCTAAGATGTAGACTACAAAAGACGCGAAAGACGAAGGTAGGATGCTCTCCGGAGGTAAGAGCCGCTGCCGGGCGTCTTTCGGCAGAAGCCGCGCTAAGGAGAGCACTGTGAGCGGCACAATGGTCTTTGCGCGAAGAAGCCGCTTCTTGGGCTCCGGCAGCCGGCGAGAGCGGCAGCTTCGGGAAGGTGAAGAAGCAAGCTGTACAACACTGGGATTGTGTGCGCACCTTGCCAACTGATAGAAAACAGTACCTTTGCACTCTCCTGACTTTTCCAATCACAGGAACATTCGATTGGAAGCTGTTTTGGACAACTTTTCTTTTCTTCCTGCCAAACACTTGGCAGACATCCGTGCAACTTCTAGAACACGATGGGAGATGTTTTCTGTGCTGGCACAGTTTTTCCTAGCCAGACATAGTGGAAAAGCGTTTTGCTAAGATGTAGACGACAAGAGAGGCTAAAGAGTGGATGTTAGCAAATGACACCCATCTTCAAAAAAGGCAATTAAGAGGACTCGCCATAGTACAAACCAGCCAGCCTCTTTTTTATCCCCAGGAAGTTGATGAAGCAGCTCTTCCTGGAAATCCTTGCCAGGCACATGACAGATGACCAAATAATGTAGTTAGCATGATTTTTCAGGGGAATTTCATGCTGAACATCACTTTAAACTCCTCTGATGAATCAACTTGACTGGTAGATGAAGGGAATATTATCTGCCTGGGCTTCAGGGAGGTTTTTGACATACCTCTACATGGCATCACACATACATATGGAAGCAATAGTGCAAAGGGGAGGGAATCAGTGTCTTTTCAGTGATGCTGAGGGAAAAGACAAGAGGCAGTGGGCACACACTGAAATACAGGAGATTGCCTTTGAACATCAGTAAATGTTTCTTTACTGTCAGGGTGACTGAACCACGGCACAGACTGCCCAGAAAGATTGTGGAGCTTGGATCTTTGAAGACATTAAAAGTACACCCAGATAGAATCCTGGGCAAGAGGCTCTAGGTATCCTGGTTTAGGCAGGGGGGTTGGGCCTGGTTAGCCCCACCAACCCCTTCCACTCTCTTTCATTCTGTGCTAGTGAATTCTCTTCAAGATGCATTTCAAAGCACTGGCATGACAAAGTTCTGTGCAGACAGAGATCCAAATGGACATGGCATCTAAGTTCCTTAAGCAGTGTTCAAGAAGAATGTAAAACTCTGACACAAGTGTCTCTTCCCTAACTGAATCCCTTTCATGGGAAAATTCCCAGCTCTAGAAAGATCTTCTGATACGCATGCTTAAGACTGACACTGGCTGAGCAAATTTCTCCCTATGTATATCTAAGACCAGTTAGGATCTTCACCCAAAGTGCTGTCAACATAGTCACAGAATGCCTATTGTTAAGAAGTGACAGCTTCCATCAGAATGGCAGCTATTGGTCCACAAAATGGATTAATGGATGGGAATTATCTACGTGGGTTAAAAACAAAAATAAAGAGTTGGTCTTTATTTATCAATTTCATGGCAATATTGATAAGGGAAGAAAAAGATCTAAGTCCTTGACTTTCTGGACTCGAGGAAAGATTTTAAAAATTCCTTGTAAAAATGTATGATCACAATCAGACTATTGAAACCATTTTAGTTGGGAACAAAGTTCCAAAATTGTCTAGATAGTGGCAAAGAAGCCAAGAAAATAGGAAAGAAACAAAAAGAGAGCAAAAGAGTCAGCTTCAGTGTACAAGCTCGTTCTAGAAGTAGTCTGCTGGGAAAAGGAACCCCCAGCTAAATTTCCAATGTATTCCTGCGCTTGATTCAGTAACTGGTCAATGTAAAAACCAATCCTTTTGTACAACTTCTTCCAGCAACAAAAACTCCAACAGGTTGACACTACCATCATGCCTGTTCCAGACATATTTAAAAGAGAAATGATGATTTTCTTGAAAACCTACTTACATAAAAGTTGCAAGATGGTGGAGGGATTCCCACATCCTCCTTCCTCCATCTGGCTTGAAAGTATATTTGATAAAATATGCAACAAAGCACATGATTTATAAGGGAGAGTCAAATGGATGATTTGGGAATCGATCTCTTGTTGATAGTAAACTTCATATCCACTCGGTGTGACCTTTTTAAAACAAAATGTGGAGCTGAGGCATGAATCTGCCACAACAATTGTAAAGCAAACATACACACTCCCCTTCATATGCCCCCCCCTCCACACACACCTAGGCACACACAGAGATCAGCATAGCAGATCATGAACACCTTGGAAAAGACTGAAATGCTAAATGCCTCTCTTGATGGGCAAAAGAGCTGGTGCAGTAATTCAAATGCCTGGTACAAAAATTCTGTTTAATATTTAGCTCCTATTTAAAACACAGCTTTTCATTTCATTCTATTTACAGAATATTTTCATTTCATTTGTTTCTTTAAAATTACTTAGTTCTCACCTGTTGTATGTCTAGGAATATTTTCTTCCAAAAATAGAAAAAAATAGATGATATCTTTTCAGCAGAAAACATTGGTTGATACAATTTTAAACCATCATGACATGGAAGAATTCTTCTGTCCCTCTCGAAGGTGGAAGAAGCATTTGGATCACAGATCATCTACAATGAAATACTTGACATGTTTAAGATGCTTTCAATCAATTTTGATCGTCAATTGCTTATTTGTTGTAAACAGTAATTTTTCAGTGAAGGGAAAGCGTGTGTGGTATATCTACATGATATGTTCAAAGGCAGTTCCTACTAATGGCCAGGCTGAATTCCAGTAAATAATGTCCCGAATGATATTTTGCCGCCTTCTTTGGCACTTCATGAAATCTTACCCCGATGAAGTGCTGAAACACAGAGATTTTCTCTTAGAGAGTGTCTCATGTTGTAACCTATCCCATGGATTTTATGCTGTAATTCTTATCTCTTTTAAAATTTACTATCTTCTGTACAGTTTTCATGAAACTTTCTGTTACAGTAGTGAATAGCACAGATAAATGTCATTTTGTACAACTTTGAATTTACCCCAAGAGCTGAGAGAAAACTTGATCCTATACTTCAATCCGAGTTTCTTCTATAGTCCAACTTTGTTTCTCTACCATCAAGCTTCTCCTTTGTTGCTGCTCCAAGCCCCGTCCAAGGTGACCTTGAATACTTTCAGGGATGGGACACCCACAACTTCTCTGGGCAACCTGTTCCAGTGTTCCAGCACTCCCACAGTAAAAAAGGCCTTCCTTTCATCTAATATGTGTAGGAAATCATAAATCTAGGCATAGAAGCTTGGAGTGCAAATTTGAAATTCTTTGGATTTGAAGCACATTTTATATGAATACTGACTTACAGATGACTAAAAGATGTTGATGGGCATTTGAGCTGACAAGTTTTGAAAAAGTGCACGGAAATTAAAATTGAAACCACTAAAATTAAAAACTCCTTGCCATTTTCTTTTTCCTCTCCTATTCAAAATTGCATATGTCAGATATCAGTGCTTCATGCAAACCTCTCAGATGCTCTCAGAGAAAAAGCTTTTCTTTCAGACTAAGTTGCGGTTGACGTAGAACACTAGCAGGAGTGAAAGATTTTCTGGGCATTGGGGCAGCACGTTCTCCTTGGATTTGTGTGCAGAATGCATTTTATCCAAACTGGAAAATAGATCCCAGCTCTGTTCTATTCATCATTCTTACTTCATCAGGCCAGAAGATTCTGTGAAAAGTAGCCTGTGGACCTTGAAGACAGCGCATGTGAACCAGATGAGAGGTGATAGAGAAGTTGAGGGAGAGAAGAAAGAGCATGAGGCTGAAACCAGAAAGTATTTCTCCACGTGATCATGGAAGATTGCAGGAGCCACTTGGTACTATCAAACCAGCCCGACTTGGCACTGGTGCCACCTTGGGTCTGGGAGCCATGTTGCATATCGTGCATTTTAAGGAGCCAGCTGGCCACACCCAGCCATATGCCCCCAAACACAAACCAAGCCCTTTTCTCTGGCAAACAAAACTCAGCTGCCCTGCTTCTGGATGGCAGATTGCAGGAGCCACTTGGTACTATCAAACCAGCCCAACTTGGCACTGGTGCCACCATGGGTCTGGTCACCATCCTGCCTATTGTAGCTTTTCAGGAGCCAGCCGGTCACTCTCAGCCATTGGCCCCCAAACAGAAACCTCGGCCCGTTTCCCTGGCAAACAAAAGTAAGCTGCCCCGCTTCTGGATGGCAGATTGCAGGAGCTACTTAGTACTATCAAATCAGCCCGACTTGGCACAGGTGCCACCTTGGATCTGGGAACCATCCTGTGTATCGTGGATTTTCAGGGGCCAGCCGGCCACTCTCAGCCATATGCCCCCAAACACAAACCACGGACCTTTTCTCTGGCAAACAAAAATCAGCTGCCCCACTTCTGGATGGCAGATTGCAGGAGCCACTTGGGACTATCACACCAGCACAACATGGCACTGCTGCCACCTTGGATCTGGGAACAATCCTGCGTATCGTACATATTCAGGAACCAGCCGAACACTCCCAGCCATAGGCCCCCAAACACAAACCTCGGCCCTTTTCTCTGGCAAACAAAACTCAACTGCCCCTCTTCTGGATGGCAAATTGCAGGACGCACTTGGTACTACAAAAAGAGCCCGACTTGGCAGTGGTGCCACCTTGGCTCTGGGAACCATCCTGCGTATCGAGCATTTTAAGGAGCCAGCCGGCAATTCCCAGCCGCATGCCCCAAAAAGAAACCACGGACCTTTTCTCTGGCAAAAAAAACTCAGCTGTCCCGCTTCTGGATGGCAGATTGCAGGAGTCACTTTGAACCATACAACCAGCCTTACTTGGCACTGGTGCCACCTTGGATCTGGGAACCATCCTGCCTATCGTTGATTTTCAGGGGCCAGCCGGCCACTCTCAGCCATAGGCCCCCAAACACAAACCACAGCCCTTTTCTCTAGCAAACAAAATTTAGCTGCCCCGCTTCTGGATGGCAAATTGCAGAAGCCACTGGGTACTACAAAAACAGCCCGACTTGGCACTGGTGCCACGTTGCGTCTGGTTACCATGCGGCGTATCGTGCATTTTAAGGAGCCAGGTGGCCACTCCCAGCCATATGCCCCCAAACACAACCCACGGCCCTTTTCTCTGGCAAACAAAACTCAGCTGCCCCGCTTCTGGATGGCAGATTGCAGGAGACACTTGGTACTATCAAACCAGCCCGACTTGGCATTGGTGCCACCTTTGGTCTGGGAACCATCCTGCGTATTGTGGATTGTCAGGAGACAGCCGACCACTCTCGGCCACAGACCCCAATCAAAAACAAAGGTCCGTTTCCCTGGCAAAAAAAACTCAGCTGCCCCGCTTCTGGATGGGAGATTGCAGGAGGCACTTTACACTGTCAAACGAGACCCACTTGGCACTGGTGCCACCTTGGGTCTGGGAACCATGCTGCGTATCGTGGATTTTCAGGAGCCAGCCGGCCACTGCCAGCCACAGGCCCCCAAACACAAACCACAGCCTTTTTCTCTGGCAAACAAAACTGAGCTGCCCCGCTTCTGGATGGCAGATTGCAGGAGCCACTTGGTACTATCAAACCAGCCCGACTTGGCACTGGTGCCACCTCAGGTCTGGGAACCATCCTGCGTCTCGTGGATTCTAAGGAGCCAGCCGGCCACTCCCAGCCACAGGCCCCCAAACAAAATCAACGGCGCTGTTCCCTGGAAAACAAAACACTCCTGCCAACTTTTTGATGGAGTTTGCAGGAGCCACTTGGTACTATCAAACCAGCCCAACTTGGCACTGGTGCCACCATGGGTCATGTAAACATCCTGCGTATCGTGGATTCTTAGGAGCCAGCCGGCCACTCCTAGCCACAGGCCCCCAAACAAAAACCTAGGCCTATTTCTCTGGCAAACAAAAGTAAGCTGCCCCGCTTCTGGATGGCAGATTGCAGGAGACACTTGGGACTATCAAACCAGCCCAACTTGGCACTGGTGCCACCTCTGGTCTGGGAACCATCCTGCGTATCTTGTGTTCTAATGAGCCAGCCGGCCACTCCCAGCCACAGTCCCCCAAACACAAACAACGGCGCTTTTCCCTGGAAAACAAAACTGGCCTGCCAACATTTTGATGGCAGATTGCAGGAGCCACTTGGTACCATCAAACCAGCCCAACTTGGCACTGGTGCCACCTTGGGTCTGGGAACCATCCTGCCTATTGTAGCTTTTCAGGAGCCAGCCTGTCACTCCTAGCCCTAGGCCCCCAGTCATAAACCTCGGCCCGTTTCCCTGGCACACAAAAGTAAGCTACCCCGCTTCAGGATGGCAGATTGCAGGAGCCACTTTTCACCATCAAACCAGCCCGACGTGGCACTGGTGCCACCTTGGGTCTGGGAACCATCCTGCGTATCGTGTGTTCTAAGGAGCCAGCCGGCCACTCCCAGCCACAGTCCCCCAAACACAAACAACGGTGCTTTTCCCTGGAAAACAAAACTGGCCTGCCAACTTTTTGATGGCAGATTGCAGGTGCTATTTAGTACTATCAAACCAGCCCGACTTGGCACTGGTGCCACCTCTGGTCTGGGAACCATCCTGCCTATCGTGGATTTTCAGGGGCCAGACGGCCACTCTCAGCCATATGCCCCCAAAAAAAAACCACGGCCCTTTTCTCTGATAAACAAAACTCAACTGCCCCTCTTCTGGACGGCAAATTTTAGGACGCAGTTTGTACTACGAAAACCGCCCGACTTGGCACTGGTGCCACCTTGGGTCAGGGAACCATCCTGCCTATCGTAGCTTTTTAAGGAGCCAGCAGGCCACGCCCAGCCATATACCCCCAAAAACAAACCACGGACTATTTCTCTTGGAAACAAAAATCTGCTGCCCCGCGTCTGGATGGCAGATTGCAGGAGCCACTTTGCACCATCAAACCAGCCCGACTTGGCACTGGTGCCACCTTGGATCTGGGAACCATCCTGCCTATCGTAGCTTTTCAGGAGCCAGCCGGTTACTCCCAACCATAGGCCCCCAGACACAAAGCTCTGCCCGTTTCCCTGGCAAACAAAAGTAAGCTACCCCGCTTCTGGATGGCAGATTGCAGGAGCCACTTGGTACTATCAAACCAGTCCGACTTGGCACTGGTGCCACCTTGGGTCTGGGAACCATCCTGCATATCGTGGATTCTAAGGAGCCAGCCGGCCACTCCCAGCCACAGGCCCCCAAACACAAACAACGGCGCTTTTCCCTGGAAAACAAAACTCGCCTGCCAAGTTTTTGATGGCAGATTGCAGGAGCCACTTGGTACTATCAAACCAGCCCAACTTGGCACTGGTGCCACCTCTGGTCTGGTCACCATCCTGCCTATCGTAGCTTTTCAGGAGCCAGCCGGTCACTCCCAGCCATAGGCCCCCAGTCACAAACCTCGGCCCGTTTCCCTGGCAAACAAAAGTAAGCTGCCCCGCTTCTGGATGGCAGATTGCAGGAGCCACTTGGTACTATCAAACCAGCCCAACTTGGCACTGGTGCCACCTTGGGTTGGGAACCATCCGGCGTATCGTGTGTTGAAAGGAGCCAGCCGGCCACTCCCAGCCACAGGCCTCCAAACAAAAACAACGGCGCTTTTCCCTGGAAAACAAAACTCAACTGCCCTTCTTCTGGATGGAAAATTGCAGGACGCACTTGGTACTACAAAAGCAGCCAAACTAGGCAATGGTGCCACCATGGATCTGGGAACCATCCTGCGTATCGAGCTTCTTAAGGAGGGAGCGGGCCACTCCCAGCCATATGCCCCCAAAAACAAACCACGGAACTTTACTCTGGCAAACAAAGATCCGCTGCCCCGCGTCAGGATGGCAGATTGCAGGAGCCACTTGGTACTATCAAACGAGCCCGACTTGGCCCTGGTGCCACCTTGAGTCTGGGAACCATCCTGCGTATTGTGGATTGTCAGTAGCCAGTCGACCATTCTCGGCCACAGACCCCAATCAAAAACAACGGCCGGTTCACAGGCAAAAGAACTCAGCTGCCCCGTTTCTGGATGGGAGATTGCATGAGGCACTTGACACTGTCAAACCAGCCCCACTTGGCACTGGTGCCATCTTGGGTCTGGGAACCATGCTGCGTATCATGGATTTTCAGGAGCCAGCTGGCCACTGCCAGCCACAGGCCCCCAAACACAAACCTCGGCCCGTTTCCCTGGCAAACAAAAGTAAGCTACCCCGCTACTGGATGGCAGATTGCAGGAGCCACTTTGCACCATCAAACTAGCCCGACTTGGCACTGGTGCCACCTCTGGTCTGGGAACAATGCTGCGTATCGTGGATTCTAAGGAGCCAGCCGGCCACTCCCAGCCACAGGCCCCCAAACACAAACAACGGCGCTGTTTCCTGGAAAACAAAACTCGCCTGCCAAATTTTGATGGCAGATTGCATTAGCCACTTGGTACTATCAAACCAGCCCAACTTGGCACTGGTGCCACCATGGGTCTGGTCACCATCCTGCCTATCGTAGCTTTTCAGGACCTAGCAGGTCACTCCCAGCCATAGGCCCCCAGACACAAAGCTCGGCCCGTTTCCCTGGCAAACAAAAGTAAGCTGCCCCGCTTCTGGATGGCAGATTGCAGGAACCACTTGGTATAATCAAACCAGCCCAACTTGGCACTGGTGCCACCTTGGGTCTGGGAACCATCCTGCGTATGGTGGATTCTAAGGAGCCAGCTGGCCACTCCCAGCCACAGGACCCCAAACACAAACAACGGCGCTTTTCCCTGGAAAACAAAACTCGCCTGACAACTTTTTGATGGCAGATTGCAGGAGCTACTTGGTACTATCAAATCAGCCCAACTTGGCACTGGTGCCACCTCTGGTCGGGTCACCATCCTGCGTATCGTAGCTTTTCAGGAGCCAGCCGGTCACTCCCAGCCATAGGCCCCCAGACAAAAACCTCGGCCCGTTTCCCTGGCAAACAAAAGTAAGCTGCCCCGCTTCTGGATGGCAGATTGCAGGACGCATTTGGTACTATCAAACCAGCCCAACTTGGAAATGGTGCCACCTTGGGTCTGGGAACCATCCTGCGTATCGTGGATTCTAAGGAGCCAGCCGGTCACTCCCAGCCACAGTCTCCCAAATACAAACAACAGCGCTTTTCCCTGGAAAACAAAACTCGCCTGCCAACATTTTGATGGCAGATTGCAGGAGCCACTTGGTACTATCAAATCAGCCCAACTTGGCACTGGTGCCACCATGGGTCTGGTCACAATCCTGCCTATCGTAGCTTTTCAGGAGCCAGCCGGTCACTCCCAGCCATAGGCCCCCAGACACAAACCTCGGCCCGTTTCCCTGGCAAACAAAAGTAAGCTGCCCCGCTTCTGGATGGCAGATTGCAGGAGCCACTTTGCACCATCAAACTGGCCCGACTTGTCGCTGGTGCCACCTCAGGTCTGGGAACCATCCTGCGTATCGTGGATTCCAATTAGCAAGACGGCCACTCCCAGCCACAGGCCCCCAAACAAAAACAACGACGCTTTTCCCTGGAAAACAAAACTCGCCTGCCAACTTTTTGATGGCAGATTGCAGGAGCCACTTGGTACTATCAAACCAGCCCAACTTGGCACTGGTGCCACCATGGGTCTGGTCACCATCCTGCCTATCGTAGCTTTTCAGGAGCCAGCCGGTCACTCCCAGCCATAGGCCCCCAGACACAAAGCTCGGCCCGTTTCCCTGGCAAACAAAAGTAAGCTACCCCGCTACTGGATGGCAGATTGCAGGATCCACTTGTTATTATCAAACCAGCCCGACTTGGTACTGGTGCCACCTCTGGTCTGGGAACCATCCTGCGTATCGTGGATTCTAAGGAGCCAGCCGGCCACTCCCAGCCACAGGCCCCCAAAAAAAAACAACGGCGCTTTTCCCTGGAAAACAAAACTCGCCTGCCAACATTTTGATGGCAGATTGCAGGAACCACTTGGTATTATCAAACCAGCCCAACTTGGCACTGGTGCCACCTTGGGTCTGGGAACCATCCGGCGTATCGTGTGTTTAAAGGAGCCAGCCGGCCACTCCAGCCACAGGCCCGCAGACACAAACAACGGCGCTTTTCCCTGGAAAACAAAACTCGCCTGCTGACTTTTTGATGGAAGATTGCAGGAGCAACTTTGTACTTTGAAATCAGCCGAACATGGCTCTGGTGCCACCATGGGTCTGGTCACCATCCTGCCTATCGTAGCTTTTCAGGAGCCAGCCGGTCACTCCCAGCCATAGGCCCCCAGACACAAAGCTCGGCCCGTTTCCCTGGCAAACAAAAGTAAGCTGCCCCGCTTCTGGATGGCAGATTGCAGGACGCACTTGGTACTATCAAACCAGCCCAACTTGGCACTGGTGCCACCTCTGGTCTGGGAACCATCCTGCGTATTGTGGATTCTAAGGAGCCAGCCGGCCACTCCCAGCCACAGGCCCCCAAACACAAACAACGGTGCTTTTCCCTGGAAAATAAAACTCGCCTGCCAAATTTTTGATGGCAGATTGCAGGAGCCACTTGGTACTATCAAACCAACCCAACTTGGCACTGGTGCCACCATGGGTCTGGTCACCATCCTGCCTATCGTAGCTTTTCAGGAGCCAGCCGGTCACTCCCAGCCATAGACCCCAGACAAAAAGCTCGGCCCGTTACCCTGGAAAACAAAAGTAAGCTGCCCCGCTTCTGGATGGCAGATTGCAGGAGCCACTTTGCACCATCAAACTAGCCCGACTTGGCACTGGTGCCACCATGGGTCTGGTCACCATCCTGCGTATCGTGGATTCTAAGGAGCCAGCCGGCCACTCCCAGCCACAGGCCCTCAAACACAAACAACGGCGCTTTTCCCTGGAAAACAAAACTCGCCTGCCAAATTTTGATGGCAGATTGCCGGAGCCACTTGGTACTATCAAACCAGCCCAACTTGGCACTGGTGCCACCATGGGTCTGGTCACCATCCTGCCTATCGTAGATTTTCAGGACCTAGCCGGTCACTCACAGCCATAGTCCCCCAGACACAAACCTTGGCCCGTTTCCGTGGCAAACAAAACTAAGCGGCGCCGCTTGTGGATGGCAGATTGCAGGACGCACTTGGTACTATCAAACCAGCCCAACTTGGCACTGGTGCCACCTTGGGTCTGGGAACCATCCTGCGTATCGTGGATTCTAAGGAGCCAGCCGGCTACTCCCAGCCACAGGCCCCCAACAAAAACCACGGCCCTTTTTTCTCGCAAACAAAACTTAGCTGCCTCACTTCTGGATGGCAGATTGCAGGAGCCACTTGGTACTATCAAACCAGCCCGACTTGGCACTGGTGCCACCTCTGGTCTGGGAACAATGCTGCGTATCGTGGATTCTAAGGAGCCAGCCGGCCACTCCCAGCCACAGGCCCCCAAACAAAATCAACGGCGCTGTTCCCTGGAAAACAAAACACGCCTGCCAACTTTTTGATGGAGTTTGCAGGAGCCAATGGTACTATCAAACCAGCCCAACTTGGCACTGGTGCCACCATGGGTCTGGTAAACATCCTGCGTATCGTGGTTTCTTAGGAGCCAGCCGGCCACTCCTAGCCACAGGCCCCCAAACAAAAACCTAGGCCTATTTCTCTGGCAAACAAAAGTAAGCTGCCCCGCTTCTGGATGGCAGATTGCAGGAGACACTTGGGACTATCAAACCAGCCCAACTTGGCACTGGTGCCACCTCTGGTCTGGGAACCATCCTGCGTATCTTGTGTTCTAAGGAGCCACCTGGCCACTCCCAGCCACAGTCCCCCAAACACAAACAACGGCGCTTTTCCCTGGAAAACAAAACTGGCCTGCCAACTTTTTGATGGCAGATTGCAGGAGCCACTTGGTACCATCAAACCAGCCCAACTTGGCACTGGTGCCACCTTGGGTCTGGGAACCATCCTGCCTATTGTAGCTTTTCAGGAGCCAGCCTGTCACTCCTAGCCCTAGGCCCCCAGTCATAAACCTCGGCCCGTTTCCCTGGCACACAAAAGTAAGCTACCCCGCTTCAGGATGGCAGATTGCAGGAGCCACTTTTCACCATCAAACCAGCCCGACGTGGCACTGGTGCCACCTTGGGTCTGGGAACCATCCTGCGTATCGTGTGTTCTAAGGAGCCAGCCGGCCACTCCCAGCCACAGTCCCCCAAACACAAACAACGGTGCTTTTCCTTGGAAAACAAAACTGGCCTGCCAACTTTTTGATGGCAGATTGCAGGTGCTATTTAGTACTATCAAACCAGCCCGACTTGGCACTGGTGCCACCTCTGGTCTGGGAACCATCCTGCCTATCGTGGATTTTCAGGGGCCAGACGGCCACTCTCAGCCATATGCCCCCAAAAAAAAACCACGGCCCTTTTCTCTGATAAACAAAACTCAACTGCCCCTCTTCTGGATGGCAAATTTTAGGACGCACTTTGTACTACGTAAACCGCCCGACTTGGCACTGGTGCCACCTTGGGTCAGGGAACCATCCTGCCTATCGTAGCTTTTTAAGGAGCCTGCAGGCCACGCCCAGCCATATACCCCCAAAAACAAACCACGGACCATTTCTCTTGGAAACAAAAATCTGCTGCCCCGCGTCTGGATGGCAGATTGCAGGAGCCACTTTGCACCATCAAACCAGCCCGACTTGGCACTGGTGCCACCTTGGATCTGGGAACCATCCTGCCTATCGTAGCTTTTCAGCAGCCAGCCGGTTACTCCAAACCATAGGCCCCCAGACACAAACCTCGGCCCGTTTCCCTGGCAAACAAAAGTAAGCTACCCCGCTTCTGGATGGCAGATTGCAGGAGCAACTTGGTACTATCAAACCAGTCCGACTTGGCACTGGTGCCACCTTGGGTCTGGGAACCATCCTGCATATCGTGGATTCTAAGGAGCCAGCCGGCCACTCCCACCCACAGGCCCCCAAACACAAACAACGGCGCTTTTCCCTGGAAAACAAAACTCGCCTGCCAAGTTTTGATGGCAGATTACAGGAGCCACTTGGTACTATCAAACCAGCCCAACTTGGCACTGGTGCCACCTCTGGTCTGGTCACAATCCTGCCTATCGTAGCTTTTCAGGAGCCAGCCGGTCACTCCCAGCCATAGGCCCCCAGTCACAAACCTCGGCCCGTTTCCCTGGCAAACAAAAGTAAGCTGCCCCGCTTCTGGATGGCAGATTGCAGGAGCCACTTGGTACTATCAAACCAGCCCAACTTGGCACTGGTGCCACCTTGGGTTGGGAACCATCCGGCGTATCGTGTGTTGAAAGGAGCCAGCCAGCCACTCCCAGCCACAGGCCTCCAAACAAAAATAACGGCGCTTTTCCCTGGAAAACAAAACTCAACTGCCCTTCTTCTGGATGGAAAATTGCAGGACGCACTTGGTACTACAAAAACAGCCAAACTAGGCATTGGTGCCACCATGGATCTGGGAACCATCCTGCGTATCGAGCTTCTTAAGGAGCCAGCCGGCCACTCCCAGCCATATGCCCCCAAAAACAAACCACGGAACTTTACTCTGGCAAACAAAGATCCGCTGCCCCGCGTCAGGATGGCAGATTGCAGGAGCCACTTGGTACTATCAAACGAGCCCGACTTGGCCCTGGTGCCACCTTGAGTCTGGGAACCATCCTGCGTATTGTGGATTGTCAGTAGCCAGTCGACCATTCTCGGACACAGACCCCAATCAAAAACAACGGCCGGTTCACAGGCAAAAGAACTCAGCTGCCCCGTTTCTGGATGGGAGATTGCATGAGGCACTTGACACTGTCAAACCAGCCCCACTTGGCACTGGTGCCATCTTGGGTCTGGGAACCATGCTGCGTATCATGGATTTTCAGGAGCCAGCTGGCCACTGCCAGCCACAGGCCCCCAAACAAAAACCTCGGCCCGTTTCCCTGGCAAACAAAAGTAAGCTACCCCGCTTCTGGATGGCAGATTGCAGGAACCACTTGGTACTATCAAACCAGCCCGACTTGGCACTGGTGCCATCTTGGGTCTGGGAACCATCCTGCGTATCGTGGATTCTAAGGAGCCAGCCGGCCACTCCCAGCCACAGGCCCGCAAACACAAACAACGGCGCTTTTCCCTGGAAAACAAAACTCGCCTGACAACGTTTTGATGGCAGATTGCAGGAGCCACTTGGTACTATCAAATCAGCCCAACTTGGCACTGGTGCCACCATGGGTCTGGTCACCATCCTGCCTATCGTAGCTTTTCAGGAGCCAGCCGGTCACTCCCAGCCATAGGCCTCCAGACAAAAACCTCGGCCCGTTTCCCTGGCAAAAAAAAGTAAGCTACCCCGCTACTGGATGGCAGATTGCAGGAGCCATTTTGCACCATCAAACTAGCCCGACTTGGCACTGGTGCCACCTCTGGTCTGGGAACCATCCTGCGTATCGTGGATTCTAAGGAGCCAGCCGGCCACTCCCAGCCACAGGCCCCCAAACACAAACAACGGCGCTTTTCCCTGGAAAACAAAACTCGCCTGCCAACTTTTTGATGGCAGATTGCAGGAGCCACTTGGTACTATCAAACCAGCCCAACTTGGCACTGGTGCCACCTTGGGTCTGGGAACCATCCTGCCTATCGCAGATTTTCAGGACCTAGCAGGTCACTCCCAGCCATAGGCCCCCAGACACAAACCTCGGCCCGTTTCCCTGGTAAACAAAAGTAAGCTGCCCCGCTTCTGGATGGCAGATTGCAGGACGCACTTGGTAGTATCAAACCAGCCCAACGTGGCACTGGTGCCACCTCAGGTCCGGGAACCATCCTGCGTATTGTGGATTCTAAGGAGCCAGACGGCCACTCCCAGCCACAGGCCCCCAAACACAAACAACGGCGCTTTTCCCTGGAAAACAAAACTCGCCTGCCAACTTTTTGATGGCAGATTGCAGGAGCCACTTGGTACTATCAAACCAGCCCAACTTGGCACTGGTGCCACCATGGGTCTGGTCACCATCCTGCCTATCGTAGCTTTTCAGGAGCCAGCCGGTCACTCCCTGCCATAGGCCCCCAGACACAAACCTCGGCCCGTTACCCTGGCAAACAAAAGTAAGCTGCCCCGCTTCTGGATGGCAGATTGCAGGACGCACTTGGTACTATCAAACCAGCCCGACTTGGCACTGGAGCCACCTCAGGTCTGGGAACCATCCTGCGTATCGTGGATTCTAAGGAGCCAGCCGGCCACTCCCACCCACAGGCCCCCAAACACAAACAACGGCGCTTTTCCCTGGAAAACAAAACTCGCCTGCCAACATTTTGATGGCAGATTGCCGGAGCCACTTGGTACTATCAAACCAGCCCAACTTGGCACTGGTGCCACCATGGGTCTGGTCACCATCCTGCCTATCGTAGCTTTTCAGGAGCCAGCCGGTCACTCCCAGCCATAGACCCCAGACACAAAGCTCGGCCCGTTTCCCTGGCAAACAAAAGTAAGCTGCCCCGCTTCTGGATGGCAGATTGCAGGAGCCACTTTGCACCATCAAACTAGCCCGACTTGGCACTGGTGCCACCTCAGGTCTGGGAACCATCCTGCGTATCGTGGATTCTAAGGAGCCAGCCGGCCACTCCCAGCCACAGGCCCTCAAACACAAACAACAGCGCTTTTCCCTGGAAAACAAAACTCGCCTGCCAAATTTTGATGGCAGATTGCAGGAGCCACTTGGTACTATCAAACCAGCCCAACTTGGCACTGGTGCCACCATGGGTCTGGTCACCATCCTGCCTATCGTAGATTTTCAGGACCTAGCCGGTCACTCCCAGCCATAGGCCCCCAGACACAAACCTCGGCCCGTTTCCGTGGCAAACAAAACTAAGCGGCGCCGCTTGTGGATGGCAGATTGCAGGACGCACTTGGTACTATCAAACCAGCCCAACTTGGCACTGGTGCCACCTCTGGTCTGGGAACCATCCTGCGTATCGTGGATTCTAAGGAGCCAGCCGGCCACTCCCAGCCACAGGCCCTCAAACACAAACAACGGCGCTTTTCCCTGGAAAACAAAACTCGCCTGCCAACTTTTTGATGGCAGATTGCAGGAGCCACTTGGTACTATCAAACCAGCCCAACTTGGCACTGGTGCCACCATGGTCTGGTCACCATCCTGCCTATCGTAGCTTTTCAGGAGCCAGCCGGTCACTCCCAGCCATAGGCCCCGAGACACAAAGCTCGGCCCGTTTCCATGGCAAAAAAAAGAAAGCTGCCCCGCTTCTGGATGGCAGATTGCCGGACGCACTTGGTACTATCAAACCAGCCCAACTTGGCACTGGTGCCACCTCTGGTCTGGGAACCATCCTGCGTATCGTGGATTCTAATTAGCCATCCGGCCACTCCCAGCCACAGGGCCCCAAACACAAACAACGACGCTTTTCCCTGGAAAACAAAACTCGCCTGCCAAATTTTGATGACAGATTGCAGGAGCCACTTGGTGTTATCAAACCAGCCCAACTTGGCACTGGTGCCACCATGGATCTGGTCACCATCCTGCACATCGTAGCTCTTCAGGAACCAGCCGGTCATTCCCAGCCATAGGCCCCCAGACACAAAGCTCGACCCGTTTCCGTGGCAAACAAAAGTAAGCTGCCCCGCTTCTGGATGGCAGATTGCAGGAGCCACTTGGTATAATCAAACCAGCCCGACTTGGCACTGGTGCCACCTCTGGTCTGGGAACCATCCTGCGTATCGTGGATTCTAAGGAGCCAGCCGGCCACTCCCAGCCGCAGGCCCTCAAACACATACAACGGCGCTTTTCCCTGGAAAACAAAACTCGCCTGCCAAATTTTGATGGCAGATTGCAGGAGCCACTTGGTACTATCAAACCAGCCCAACTTGACACTGGTGCCACCATGGGTCTGGTCACCATCCTGCCTATGGTAGCTTTTCAGGAGCCATCCGGTCACTCCCAGCCATAGGCCCCCAGACACAAACCTCGGCCCGTTTCCCTGGCAAACAAAAGTAAGCTGCCCCGCTTCTGGATGGCAGATTGCAGGAACCACTTGGTATTATCAAACCAGCCCGACTTGGCACTGGTGCCACCTTGGGTCTGGATACCATGCTGCGTATCGTGGATTCTAAGGAGCCAGCCGGCCACTCCCAGCCACAGGCCCCCAAACACAAACAACGGCACTTTTCCCTGGAAAACAAAACTCGCCTGCCAACTATTTCATGGCAGATTGCAGGAGCCACTTGGTACTATCAAACCAGCCCTACTTGGCACTGGTGCCACCATGGGTCTGGTCACCATCCTGCCTATGGTAACTTTTCAGGAGCCAGCCGGTCACTCCCAGCCATAGGCTCTGAGACACAAACCTCGGCCCGTTTCCCTGGCAAACAAAAGTAAGCTGCCCCGCTTCTGGATGGCAGATTGCAGGAGCCACTTTGCACCATCAAACCAGCCCAACTTGGCACTGGTGCCACCTCTGCTCTGGGAACCATCCTGCGTATCGTGGATTCTAAGGAGCCATCCGGCCATTCCACCCACAGGCCCCCAAACACAAACAACGGTGCTTTTCCCTTGGAAACAAAAGTAAGCTGCCCCGCTTCTGGATGGCAGATTGCAGGAGCCACTTGGTACTATCAAACCATCCCGACTTGGCACTGGTGCCACCTCTGGTCTGGGAACCATCCTGCGTATCGTGGGTTCAAAGGAGCCAGCCGGCCACTCCCAGCCACAGGCCCCCAAACACAAACAACGGCGCTTTTCCCTGGAAAACAAAACTCGCCTGCCAACTTTTTGATGGCAGATTGCAGGAGCCACTTGCTACTATCAAATCAGCCCAACTTGGCACTGGTGCCACCATGGGTCTGTTCACCATCCTGCCTATCGTAGCTGTTCAGGCGCCAGCCGGTCACTCCCAGCCATAGGCCCCCAGAGAAAAACCTCGTCCCTTTTCCCTGGAAAACAAAAGTAAGCTTCCCCGCTTCTGGATGGCAGATTGCAGGAGCCACTTTGCACCATCAAACTGGCCCGACTTGTCACTGGTGCCACCTCAGGTCTGGGAACCATGCTGCGTATCGTGGATTCCAATTAGCAAGCCGGCCACTCCCAGCCACAGGCCCCCAAACACAAACAACGGCGCTTTTCCCTGGAAAACAAAACTCGCCTGCCAACTTTTTGATGGCAGATTGCAGGAGCCACTTGGTACTATCAAACCAGCCCAACTTGGCACTGGTGCCACCATGGGTCTGGTCACCATCCTGCCTATCGTAGCTTTTCAGGACCTAGACGGTCACTCCCAGCCATAGGCCCCCAGACACAAACCTCGGCCCGTTTCCCTGGCAAACAAAAGTAAGCTGCCCCGCTTCTGGATGGCAGATTGCAGGATCCACTAGGTATTATCAAACCAGCCCGACTTGGCACTGGTGCCACCTCTGGTCTGGGAACCATCCTGCGTATCGTGGATTCTAATTAGCCAGCCGGCCACTCCCAGCCACAGGCCCCCAAACACAAACAACGGCGCTTTTCCCTGGAAAACAAAACTCGCCTGCCAACTTTTTGATGGCAGATTGCAGGAGCCACTTGGTACTATCAAACCAGCCCAACTTGGCACTGGTGCCACCATGGGTCTGGTCACCATCATGCCTATCGTAGCTTTTCAGGAGCCAGCCGGTCACTCCAAGCCATAGGCCCCCAGACAAAAACCTCGGCCCGTTTCCCTGGCAAACAAAAGTAAGCTGCCCCGCTTCTGGATGGCAGATTGCAGGAACCACTTGGTACTATAAAACCAGCCCTACTTGGCACTGGTGCCACCTCTGGTCTGGGAACCATGCTGCGTATCGTGGATTCTAAGCAGCCAGCCGACCACTCCCAGCCACAGGCTCCCAAACACAAACAACGGCGCTTTTCCCTGGAAAACAAAACTCGCCTGCCAACTTTTTGATGGCAGATTGCAGGAGCCACTTGGTACTATCAAACCAGCCCAACTTGGCACTGGTGCCACCATGGGTCTGGTCACCATCCTGCCTATCGTAGCTTTTCAGGAGCCAGCCGGTCACTCCCAGCACTAGGCCCCCAGACACAAAGCTCGGCCCGTTCCCTGGCAAACACAAGTAAGCTGCCCCGCTTCTGGACGGCAGATTGCAGGAATCACTTGGTACTATCAAACCAGCCCAACTTGGCACTGGTGCCACCTTGGGTCTGGGAACCATCCTGCGTATCGTGGATTCTAAGGAGCCAGACGGTCACTCCCAGCCACAGGCCCCCAAACACAAACAACGGCGCTTTTCCCTGGAAAACAAAACTCGCCTGCCAACATTTTGATGGCAGATTGCAGGAGCCACTTGCTACTTCCAAATCAGCCCAACTTGGCACTGGTGCCACCATGGGTCTGGTCACCATCCTGCACATCGTAGCTCTTCAGGAACCAGCCGGTCATTCCCAGCCATAGGCCCCCAGACACACAGCTCGACCCGTTTCCGTGGCAAACAAAAGTAAGCTGCCCCGCTTCTGGATGGCAGATTGCAGGAGCCACTTGGTATAATCAAACCAGCCCGACTTGGCACTGGTGCCACCTCTGGTCTGGGAACCATCCTGCGTATCGTGGATTCTAAGGAGCCAGCCGGCCACTCCCAGCCGCAGGCCCTCAAACACAAACAACGGCGCTTTTCCCTGGAAAACAAAACTCGCCTGCCAAATTTTGATGGCAGATTGCAGGAGCCACTTGGTACTATCAAACCAGCCCAACTTGACACTGGTGCCACCATGGGTCTGGTCACCATCCTGCCTATGGTAGCTTTTCAGGAGCCATCCGGTCACTCCCAGCCATAGGCCCCCAGACACAAACCTCGGCCCGTTTCCCTGGCAAACAAAAGTAAGCTGCCCCGCTTCTGGATGGCAGATTGCAGGAACCACTTGGTATTATCAAACCAGCCCGACTTGGCACTGGTGCCACCTTGGGTCTGGATACCATGCTGCGTATCGTGGATTCTAAGGAGCCAGCCGGCCACTCCCAGCCACAGGCCCCCAAACACAAACAACGGCACTTTTCCCTGGAAAACAAAACTCGCCTGCGAACTATTTCTTGGCAGATTGCAGGAGCCACATGGTACTATCAAACCAGCCCTACTTGGCACTGGTGCCACCATGGGTCTGGTCACCATCCTGCCTATGGTAACTTTTCAGGAGCCAGCTGGTCACTCGCAGCCATAGGCCCCCAGACACAAAGCTCGGCCCTTTTCCCGGGCAAAAAAAAGTAAGCTACCCCGCTTCTGGATGGCAGATTGCAGGAGCCACTTTGCACCATCAAACCAGCCCGACTTGGCACTGGTGCCACCATGGGTCTGGGAACCATCCTGCGTATCGTGGATTCTAAGCAGCCAGCCGGCCACTCCCAGTCACAGGCCCCCAAACACAAACAACGGCGCTTTTCCCTGGATAACAAACTCGCCTGCCAACGTTTTGATGGCACATTGCAGGAGCCACTTGGTACTATCAAACCAGCCCAACTTGGCACTGGTGCCACCATGGGTCTGGTCACCATCCTGCCTATCGTAGCTTTTCACGAGCCAGCCGGTCACTCCCAGCCATAGGCCCCCAGACAAAAACCTCGGCCCGTTTCCTTGGCAAACAAAAGTAAGCTGCCCCGCTTCTGGATGGCAGATTGCAGGAGCCACTTGGTACTATCAAACCAGCAAAACTTGGCACTGGTGCCACCTCTGGTCTGGGAACCATGCTGCGTATCGTGGATTCTAAGGAGACAGCCGGCCACTCCCAGCCACAGGCCCCCAAACTCAAACAACGGCGCTTTTCCCTGGAAAACAAAACTCGCCTGCCAAGTTTTTGATGGCAGATTGCAGGAGCCACTTGGTACTATCAAACCAGCCCAACTTGGCACTGGTGCCACCATGGGTCTGGTCACCATCCTGCCTATCGTAGCTTTTCACGAGCCAGCCGGTCACTCCCAGCCATAGGCCCCCAGACACAAACCTCGGCCCGTTTCCCTGGCAAACAAAAGTAAGCTACCCCGCTTCTGGATGGCAGATTGCAGGAGCCACTTTGCACCATCAAACTAGCCCAACTTGGCACTGGTGCCACCTCTGTTCTGGGAACCATCCTGCGTATCGTGGATTCTAAGGAGCCAGCCGGCCACTCCCACCCACAGGCCCCCAAACACAAACAACGGCGCTTTTCCCTGGAAAACAAAACTCGCCTGCCAACTTTTTGATGGCAGATTGCAGGAGCCACTTGGTACTATCAAACCAGCCCAACTTGGCACTGGTGCCACCATGGGTCTGGTCACCATCCTGCCTATCGTAGCTTTTCAGGAGCCAGCCGGTCACTCCCAGCCATAGGCCCCCAGACACAAACCTCGGCCCGTTTCCCTGGCAAACAAAAGTAAGCTGCCCCGCTTCTGGATGGCAGATTGCAGGACGCACTTGGTAGTATCAAACCAGCCCGACTTGTCACTGGTGCCACCTCTGGTCTGGGAACCATCCTGCGTATCGTGGATTCTAATTAGCAAGCCGGCCACTCCCAGCCACAGGCCCCCAAACACAAACAACGGCGCTTTTCCCTGGAAAACAAAACTCGCCTGCCAACTTTTTGATGGCAGATTGCAGGAGCCACTTGGTACTATCAAACCAGCCCAACTTGGCACTGGTGCCACCATGGGTCTGGTCACCATCCTGCCTATCGTAGCTTTTCAGGAGCCAGCCGGTCACTCCCAGCCATAGGCCCCGAGAAAAAAACCTCGGCCCGTTTCCCTGGCAAAAAATGTAACCTACCCCGCTTCTGGATGGCAGATTGCAGGACGCACTTGGTAGTATCAACCCAGCCCAACTTGGCGCTGGTGCCACCTTGGGTCTGGGAACCATCCTGCGTATCGTGGATTCTAAGGAGCCAGCCGGCCACTCCCTGCCACAGGCACCCAAACACAAACAACGGCGCTTTTCCCTGGAAAACAAAACTCGCCTGCCAACATTTTGATTGCGGATTGCAGGAGCCACTTGGTACTATCAAACCAGCCCAACTTGGCACTGGTGCCACCATGGATGTGGTCACCATCCTGCCTATCGTAGCTTTTCAGGACCTAGCAGGTCACTCCCAGCCAGAGGCGCCCAGACACAAAGCTCGGCCCGTTTCCCTGGCAAACAAAAGTAAGCTGCCCCGCTTCTGGATGGCAGATTGCAGGAAACACTTGGTACTATAAAACCAGCCCGACTTGGCACTGGTGCCACCTCTGGTCTGGGAACCATCCTGCGTATCGTGGATTCTAAGGAGCCAGCCGGTCACTCCCAGCCACAGGCCCCCAAACACAAATAACAGCGCTTTTCCCTGGAAAACAAAACTCGCCTGCCAACATTTTGATGGCAGATTGCAGGAGCCACGTGGTACTATCAAATCAGCCCACCTTGGCACTGGTGCCACCATGGGTCTGGTCACCATCCTGCCTATCGTAGCTGTTCAGGCGCCACCCGGTCACTCCCAGCCATAGGCCCCCAGAGAAAAACCTCGGACCGTTTCCCTGGCAAACAAAAGTAAGCTACCCCGCTTCTGGATGGCAGATTGCAGGAGCCACTTTGCACCATCAAACTGGCCCGACTTTTCACTGGTGCCACCTCAAGTCTGGGAACCATGCTGCGTATCGTGGATTCCAATTAGCAAGCCGGCCACTCCCAGCCACAGGCCCCCAAACACAAACAACGGCGCTTTTCCATGGAAAACAAAACTCGCCTGACAACTTTTTGATGGCAGATTGCAGGAGCCACTTGGTACTATCAAACCAGCCCAACTTGGCACTGGTGCCACCATGGGTCTGGTCACCATCCTGCCTATAGTAGCTTTTCAGGACCTAGACGGTCACTCCCAGCCATAGGCCCCGTTTAACAAAGCTCAGCCCGTTTCCCTGTCAAACAAAAGTAAGCTGTCCCGCTTCTGGATGGCAGATTGCAGGATCCACTAGGTATTATCAAACCAGCCCTACTTGGCACTGGTGCCACCTCTGGTCTGGGAACCATGGTGCATATCATGGATTCTAAGCAGCCAGCCGGCCACTCCCAGCCACAGGCCCCCAAACAAAAACAACGGCGCTTTTCCCTGGAAAACAAAACTCGCCTGCCAACTTTTTGATGGCAGATTGCAGGAACCACTTGGTACTATCAAACCAGCCCAACTTGGCACTGGTGCCACCATGGATCTGGTCACCATCCTGCCTATCGTAGCTTTTCAGGAGCCAGCCGGTCACTCCCAGCCATAGGCCCCCAGACATAAAGCTCGACCCGTTTCCCTGGCACACAAAAGTAAGCTGCCCCGCTTCTGGATGGCAGATTGCAGGAGCCACTTGGTACTATCAAACCAGCCCAACTTGGCACTGGTGCCACCTTGGGTCTGGGAACCATCCTGCGTATCGTGGATTCTAAGGAGCCAGCCGGTCGCTCCCAGCCACAGGCCCCCAAACAAAACCACAGGGCTATTTCCTGGAAAAGAAAATTCGCCTGCCAACATTTTGATGGCAGATTGCAGGAGCCACTTGCTACTATCAAATCAGCCCAAATTGGCACTGGTGCCACCATGGGTCTGGTCACCATCCTGCCTATCGTAGCTTTTCAGGAGCCAGCCGGCCACTCCCTGCCACAGGCCCCCAAACACAAACAACGGCGCTTTTCCCTGGAAAACAAAACTCGCCTGCCAAGTTTTTGATGGCATATTGCAGGAGCCACTTGGTACTATCAAACCAGCCCAACTTGGCACTGGTGCCACCATGGGTCTGGTCACCATCCTGCCTATCGTAGCTTTTCAGGAGCCAGCCGGTCACTCCCAGCCATAGGCCCCCAGACACAAACCTCGGCCCGTTTCCCTGGCAAACAAAAGTAAGCTACCCCGCTTCTGGATGGCAGATTGCAGGAGCCACTTGGTACTATCAAACCAGCCCGACTTGGCACTGGTGCCACCTCTGGTCTGGGAACCATCCTGCGTATCGTGGATTCTAAGGAGCCAGCCGGCCACTCCCAGCCATAGGCCCCCAAACAAAAACAACGGCGCTTTTCCCTGGAAAACAAAACTTGCCTGCTAACTTTTTGATGGCAGATTGCAGGAGCCACTTGGTACTATCAAACCAGCCCTACTTGGCACTGGTGCCACCATGGGTCTGGTCACCATCCTGCCTATCGTAGCTTATCAGGAGCCAGCCGGTCACTCCCAGCCATAGGCCCCCAGACACAAATCTCGACCCGTTTCCCTGGCAAACAAAAGCAAGCTGCCCCGCTTCTGGATGGCAGATTGCAGGAGCCGCTTGGTACTATCAAATCAGCCCAACTTGGCACTGGTGCCACCTCTAGTCTGGGAACCATCCTGCGTATCGTGGATTCTAAGGAGCCAGCCGGTCACTCCCAGCCACAGGCCCCCAAACACAAACCACAGCGCTTTTCCCTGGAAAACAAAACTCGCCTGCCAACATTTTGATGGCAGATTGCAGGAGCCACTTGCTACTATCAAATCAGCCCAACTTGGCACTGGTGCCACCATGGGTCTGGTCACCATCCTGCCTATCGTAGCTTTTCAGGAGACAGCCGGTCCCTCCCTGCCATAGGCCCCCAGAGAAAAACTTCGGCCCATTTCCCTGGCAAACAAAAGTAAGCTGCCCCGCTTCTGGATGGCAGATTCCAGGACGCACTTGGTACTATCAAACCAGCCCAACTTGGCACTGGTGCCACCTTGGGTCTGGGAACCATCCTGTGTATCGTGGATTCTAAAGAGCCAGCTGGTCACTCCCAGCCACAGGCCCCCAGGCACAAACAACGGCGCTTTTCCCTGGAAAACAAAACTCGCCTGCCAAATTTTGATGGCAGATTGCAGGAGCCACTTGGTACTATCAAACCAGCCCAACTTGACACTGGTGCCACCATGGGTCTGGTCACCATCCTGCCTATCGTAGCTTTTCAGGAGCCAGCCGGTCACTCCCAGCCATAGGCCCCCAGACACAAAGCTCGGCCCGTTTCCCTGGCAGACAAAAGTAAGTTATCCCGCTTCTGGATGGCAGATTGCAGGAGCCACTTTTCACCATCAAACCAGCCCGACTTGGCATTGCTGCCACCTCTGGTCTGGGAACCATCCTGCGTATCGTGGATTCTAAGGAGCCAGCCGGCCACTCCCAGCCACAGGCACCCAAACACAAACAACGGCGCTTTTCCCTGGAAAACAAAACTCGCCTGACAACTTTTTGATGGCAGATTGCAGGAGCCACTTGGTACTATCAAACCAGCCCAACTTGGCACTGGTGCCACCATGGGTCTGGGAACCATCCTGCCTATCGTAGCTTTTCAGGAGCGAGCCGGTCACTCCCAGCCATAGGCCCCCAGACACAAACCTCGGCCCGTTTCCCTGGCAAACAAAAGTAAGCTACCCCGCTTCTGGATGGCAGATTGCAGGAGCCACTTGGTATTATCAAACCAGCCCAACTTGGCACTGGTGCCACCTCAGGTCTGGGAACCATCCTGCGTATCGTGGATTCTAAGGAGCCAGCCGGCCACTCCCAGCCACAGGCACCCAAACACAAACAACGGCGCTTTTCCCTGGAAAACAAAACTCGCCTGACAACTTTTTGATGGCAGACTGCAGGAGCCACTTGGTACTATCAAACCAGCCCAACTTGGCACTGGTGCCACCATGGGTCTGGGAACCATCCTGCCTATCGTAGCTTTTCAGGAGCGAGCCGGTCACTCCCAGCCATAGGCCCCCAGACACAAACCTCGGCCCGTTTCCCTGGCAAACAAAAGTAAGCTACCCCGCTTCTGGATGGCAGATTGCAGGAGCCACTTGGTACTATCAAACCAGCCCAACTTGGCACTGGTGCCACCTCAGGTCTGGGAACCATCCTGCGTATCGTGGATTCTAAGGAGCCAGCCGGCCACTCCCAGCCATAGGCCCCCAAACACAAACAACGGCGCTTTTCCCTGGAAAACAAAACTTGCCTGCCAACTTTTTAATGGCAGATTGCAGGAGCCACTTGGTACTATCAAACCAGCCCAACTTGGCACTGGTGCCACCATGGGTCTGGTCACCATCCTGCCTATCGTAGCTTTTCAGGAGCCAGCCGGTCACTCCCAGCCGTAGGCCCACAGACACAAAACTCGGCCCGTTTCCCTGACAAACAAAAGTAAGCTGTCCCGCTTCTGGATGGCAGATTGCAGGAGCCACTTGCTACTATCAAACCACCCGACTTGGCACTGGTGCCACCTCTGGTCTTGGAACCATCCTGCGTATCGTAGATTCTAATTAGCCATCCGTCCACTCCCAGGCACAGGCCCCCAAACACAAACAACGGCGCTTTTCCCTGGAAAACAAAACTCGTCTGCCATCTTTTTGATGGCAGATTGCCGGAGCCATTTGGTACTATCAAACCAGCCCAACTTGGCACTGGTGCCACCATGGGTCTGGGAACCATCCTGCCTATCGTAGCTTTTCAGGAGCCAGCCGGCCACTCCCTGCCACAGGCCCCCAAACACAAACAACGGCGCTTTTCCCTGGAAAACAAAATTCGCCTGACAAAATTTTGATGGCAGATTGCAGGAGCCACTTGGTACTATCAAATCAGCCCAACTTGGCACTGGTGCCACAATGGGTCTGGTCAACATCCTGCCTATCGTAGCTTTTCAGGAGCCAGCCGGTCACTCCCAGCCATAGGCCCCCAGACCCAAACCTCGGCCCGTTTCCCTGGCAAACAAAAGTAAGCTGCCCCGCTTCTGGATGGCAGATTGCAGGAACCACTTGGTACTATCAAACCAGCCCAACTTGGTACTGGTGCCAACTTGGGTCTGGGAAACATCCTGCGTATCGTGGATTCTAAGGAGCCAGCCGGCCACTCCCAGCCATAGGCCCCCAGACACAAACCTCGGCCCGTTTCCCTGGCAAACAAAAGTAAGCTGCCCCGCTTCTGGATGGCAGATTCCCGGCCGCACTTGTTACAATCAAACCAGCCCAACTTGGCACTGGTGCCACCTCTGGTCTGGGAACCATGCTGAGTATCGTGGATTCTAAGGAGCCAGCCGGCCACTCCCAGCCACAGGCCCCCAAACATAAACAACGGCGCTTTTCCCTGGAAAACAAAACTCGCCTGCCAAGTTTTTGATGGCAGATTGCAGGAGCCACTTGGTACTATCAAACCAGCCCAACTTGGCACTGGTGCCGTCATGGGTCTGGTCACCATCCTGCCTATCGTAGCTTTTCACGAGCCAGCCGGTCACTTCCAGGCTTAGGCCCCCAGACACAATCCTCGGACCGTTTCCCTGGCAAACAAAAGTAAGCTGCCCCGCTTCTGGATGGCAGATTGCAGGAACCACTTGGTACTATCAAACCAGCCCAAGTTGGCACTGGTGCCACCATGGGTCTGGGAACCATCCTGTGTATCGTGGATTCTAATTAGCCATCCGTCCACTCCAGGCCATAGGGCCCCAGGCACAAACAACGGCGCTTTTCCCTGGAAAACAAACTCGCCTGCCAAATTTTTGATGGCAGATTGCAGGAGCCACTTGGTACTATCAAACCAGCCCAACTTGGCACTGGTGCCACCATGGGTCTGGTCACCATCCTGCCTATCGTAGCTTTTCAGGAGCCAGCCGGTCACTCCCAGCCATAGGCCCCGAGACACAAAGCTCGGCCCGTTTCCCTGGCAAACAAAAGTAAGCTACCCCGCTTCTGGATGGCAGATTGCAGGACGCACTTGGTACTATCAAACCAGCCCAACTTGGCACTGGTGCCACCTCAGGTCTGGGAACCATCCTGCGTCTCGTGGATTCTACGGAGCCAGCCGGCCACTCCCAGCCATAGGCCCCCAAACAAAAACAACGGCGCTTTTCCCTGGAAAACAAAACTCGCCTGCCAACTTTTTGATGGCCGATTGCAGGAACCACTTGGTATTATCAAGCCAGCCCGACTTGGCACTGGTGCCACCTTGGGTCTGGGAACCATGCTGCGTATCGTGGATTCTAAGGAGCCAGCCGGCCACTCCCTGCCACAGGCCCCCAAACACAAACAACGGCGCTTTTCCCTGGAAATCAACACTCGCTTGCCGACTTTTTGATGGCAGATTGCAGGAGCCACTTGGTACTATCAAACCAGCCCAACTTGGCACTGGTGCCACCATGGGTCTGGTCACCATCATGCCTCTCGTAGCTTTTCAGGACCTAGCCGGTCACTCACAGCCATAGGGCCCAAGACACAAACCTTGGCCCGTTTCCCTGGCAAACAAAAGTAAGCTGCCCCGTTTCTGGATGGCACATTTCAGTAGCAACTTTGCACCATCAAACTGGCCCGACTTGTCACTGGTGCCACTTTAGGTCTGGGAACCATCCTGCGTATCGTGGATTCTAATTAGCCATCCGGCCACTCCCACCCACAGGCCCCCAAACACAAACAACGGCGCTTTTCCCTGGAAAACAAAACTCCCCTACCAACATTTTGATGGCAGATTGCAGGAGCCACTTGGTACTATCAAATCAGCCGAACTTGGCACTGGTGCCACCATGGGTCTGGTAACCATCCTGCCTATCGTACCTTTTCAGGAGCCAGCTGGTCACTCCCAGCCATAGGCCCCCAGACAAAAACTTCGGCTCCTTTCCCTGGCAAACAAAAGTAAGCAGCCCTGCTTCTGGATGGCAGATTGCAGGAGCCACTTTGCACCATCAAACTGGCCCGACTTGTCACTGTTGCCACCTCTGGTCTGGGAACCATCCTGCGTATCGTGGATTCTAATTAGCCAGCCGGCCACTCCCAGCCACAGGCCCCCAAACACAAACAACGGCGCTTTTCCCTGGAAAACAAAACTCGCCTGACAACTTTTTGATGGCAGATTGCAGGAGCCACTTGGTACTATCAAACCAGCCCAACTTGGCACTGGTGCCACCATGGGTCTGGTCACCATCCTGCCTATCGTAGCTTTTCAGGAGCCAGCTGGTCACTCCCAGCCATAGGCCCCCAGACACAAAGCTCGGCCCGTTTCCCTGGCAAACAAAAGTAAGCTGCCCCGCTTCTGGATGGCAGATAGTAGGACGCACTTGTTACTATCAAACCAGCCCGACTTGGCACTGGTGCCACCACTGGTCTGGGAACCATCCTGCGTATCGTGGATTCTAAGGAGCCAGCCGGCCACTCCCAGCCACAGGCACCCAAACACAAACAACGGCGCTTTTCCCTGGAAAACAAAACTCGCCTGACAACTTTTTGATGGCAGATTGCAGGAGCCACTTGGTACTATCAAACCAGCCCGACTTGGCACTGGTGCCACGTCAAGTCTGGGAACCATCCTGCGTATCGTGGATTCTAAGGAGCCAGCCGGCCACTCCCTGCCACAGGCCCCCAAACACAAACAACGGCGCTTTTCCCTGGAAAACAAAACTCGCCTGCCAACTTTTTGATGGCAGATTGCAGGAGCCACTTGGTACTATCAAACCAGCCCAACTTGGCACTGGTGCCACCATGGGTCTGGTCACCATCCTGCCTATCGTAACTTTTCAGGAGCCAGCGGGTCACTCCCAGCCATAGGCCCCCAGACAAAAACCTCGGCCCGTTTCCCTGGCAAACAAAAGTAAGCTGCCCCGCTTCTGGATGGCAGATTCCCGGACGCACTTGGTACTATCAAACCAGCCCAACTTGGCACTGGTGCCACCTCTGATCTGGGAACCATGCTGAGTATCGTGAATTCTAAGGAGCCAGCCGGCCACTCCCAGCCACAGGCCCCCAAACACAAACAACGGCGCTTTTCCCTGGAAAACAAAACTCGCCTGCCAACTTTTTGATGGCAGATTGCAGGAACCACTTGGTACTATCAAACCAGCCCAACTTGGCACTGGTGCCACCATGGGTCTGGGAACCATCCTGTGTATCGTGGATTCTAATTAGCCATCCGTCCACTCCAGGCCATAGGGCCCCAGGCACAAACAACGGCGCTTTTCCCTGGAAAACAAAACTCGCCTGCCAACTTTTTGATGGCCGATTGCAGGAACCACTTGGTATTATCTAGCCAGCCCAACTTGGCACTGGTGCCACCATGGGTCTGGTCACCATCCTGCCTATCGTAGCTTTTCAGGAGCCAGCCGGTCACTCCCAGCCATAGGCCCCCAGACACAAACCTCGGACCGTTTCCCTGGCAAACAAAAGTAAGCTGCCCCGCTTCTGGATGGCAGATTGCAGGAACCACTTGTTACTATCAAACCAGCCCAACTTGGCACTGGTGCCACCATGGGTCTGGGAACCATCCTGTGTATCGTGGATTCTAATTAGCCATCCGTCCACTCCAGGCCATAGGGCCCCAGGCACAAACAACGGCGCTTTTCCCTGGAAAACAAAACTCGCCTGCCAACTTTTTGATGGCCGATTGCAGGAACCACTTGGTATTATCAAGCCAGCCCGACTTGGCACTGGTGCCACTTTGGGTCTGGTCACCATGCTGCGTATCGTGGATTCTAAGGAGCCAGCCGGCCACTCCCTGCCACAGGCCCCCAAACACAAACAACGGCGCTTTTCCCTGGAAAACAAAACTCGCCTGCCAAGTTTTTGATGGCAGATTGCAGGAGCCACTTGGTACTATCAAACCAGCCCAACTTGGCCCTGGTAACACCATGGGTCTGGTCACCATCCTGCCTATCGTAGCTTTTCAGGAGCCAGCCAGCCACCCCCAGCCAGAGGCCCCCAGACAAATATTTCGGCCCGTTTCCCTGGCAAACAAAAGTAAGCTGCCCCGCTTCTGCATGGCAGATTGCAGGAGCCACTTTGCACCGTCAAACCAGCCCGACTTGGCACTGGTGCCACCTCAGGTCTGGGAACCATCCTGCGTATCGTGGGTTCTAATTAGCCATCCGTCCACTCCAGGCCATAGGGCCCCAGGCACAAACAACGGCGCTTTTCCCTGGAAAACATAACTCGCCTGCCAACTTTTTGATGGCCGATTGCAGGAACCACTTGGTATTATCAAGCCAGCCCAACTTGGCACTGGTGCCACCATGGGTCTGGTCACCATCCTGCCTATCGTAGCTTTTCAGGAGCCAGCCGGTCACTCCCAGCCATAGGCCCCCAGACACAAACCTCGGACCGTTTCCCGGGCAAACAAAAGTAAGCTGCCCCGCTTCTGGATGGCAGATTGCAGGAACCACTTGGTACTATCAAACCAGCCCAACTTGGCACTGGTGCCACCATGGGTCTGGGAACCATCCTGTGTATCGTGGATTCTAATTAGCCATCCGTCCAATCCAGGCCATAGGGCCCCAGGCCCAAACAACGGCGCTTTTCCCTGGAAAACAAAACTCGCCTGCGAACATTTTGATGGCCGATTGCAGGAACCACTTGGTATTATCAAGCCAGCCCGACTTGGCACTGGTGCCACCTTGGGTCTGGGAACCATGCTGCGTATCGTGGATTCTAAGGAGCCAGCCGGCCACTCCCAGCCACAGGCCCCCAAACACAAACAACGACGCTTTTCCCTGGAAATCAACACTCGCTTGCCGACTTTTTGATGGCAGATTGCAGGAGCCACTTGGTACTATCAAACCAGCCCAACTTGGCACTGGTGCCACCATGGGTCTGGTAACCATCCTGCCTATCGTAGCTTTTCAGGAGCCAGCCGGCCACTCCCAGCCATAGGCCCCCAGACACAAACCTCGGCCCGTTTCCCTGGCAAACAAAAGTAAGCTGCCCCGCTTCTGGATGGCAGATTCCCGGACGCACTTGTTACAATCAAACCAGCCCAACTTGGCACTGGAACCACCTCTGGTCTTGGAACCATGCTGAGTATCGTGGATTCTAAGGAGCCAGCCGGCCACTCCCAGCCACAGGCCCCCAAACACAAACAACGGCGCTTTTCCCTGGAAAACAAAACTCGCCTGACAACTTTTTGATGGCAGATTGCAGGAGCCACTTGGTACTATCAAACCAGCCCAACTTGGCACTGGTGCCACCATGGGTCTGGTCACCATCCTGCCTATCGTAGCTTTTCAGGAGCCAGCCGGTCACTCCCAGCCATAGGCCCCCAGACAAATACCTCGGCCCGTTTCCCTGGAAAACAAAAGTAAGCTGCCCCGCTTCTGGATGGCAGATTGCAGGACGCACTTGGTACTATCAAACCAGCCCAACTTGGCACTGGTGCCACGTCAAGTCTGGGAACCATCCTGCGTATCGTGGATTCTAGGGAGCCAGCCGGCCACTCCCTGCCACAGGCCCCCAAACACAAACAACGGCGCTTTTCCCTGGAAAACAAAACTCGCCTGCCAACTTTTTGATGGCAGATTGCAGGAGCCACTTGGTACTATCAAACCAGCCCAACTTGGCACTGGTGCCACCATGGGTCTGGGAACCATCCTGCCTATCGTAACTTTTCAGGAGCCAGCCGGTCACTCCCAGCCATAGGCCCCCAGACAAAAACCTCGGCCCGTTTCCCTGGCAAACAAAAGTAAGCTGCCCCGCTTCTGGATGGCAGATTCCCGGACGCACTTGGTACTATCAAACCAGCCCAACTTGGCACTGGTGCCACCTCTAGTCTGGGAACCATCCTGCGTATCGTGGATTCTAAGGAGCCAGCCGGCCACTCCCAGCCACAGGCCCCCAAACACAAACAACGGCGCTTTTCCCTGGAAAACAAAACTCGCCTGCCAAGTTTTTGATGGCAGATTGCAGGAGCCACTTGGTACTATCAAACCAGCCCAACTTGGCACTGGTGCCGTCATGGGTCTGGTCACCATCCTGCCTATCGTAGCTTTTCACGAGCCAGCCGGTCACTCCCAGCCATAGGCCCCCAGACAAAAACCTCGGCCCGTTTCCCTGGAAAAGAAAAGTAAGCTGCCCCGCTTCTGGATGGCAGATTGCAGGAACCACTTGGTACTATCAAACCAGCCCAAGTTGGCACTGGTGCCACCATGGGTCTGGGAACCATCCTGTGTATCGTGGATTCTAATTAGCCATCCGTCCACTCCAGGCCATAGGGCCCCAGGCACAAACAACGGCGCTTTTCCCTGGAAAACAAACTCGCCTGCCAAATTTTTGATGGCAGATTGCAGGAGCCACTTGGTACTATCAAACCAGCCCAACTTGGCACTGGTGCCACCATGGGTCTGGTCACCATCCTGCCTATCGTAGCTTTTCAGGAGCCAGCCGGTCACTCCCAGCCATAGGCCCCGAGACACAAAGCTCGGCCCGTTTCCCTGGCAAACAAAAGTAAGCTACCCCGCTTCTGGATGGCAGATTGCAGGACGCACTTGGTACTATCAAACCAGCCCAACTTGGCACTGGTGCCACCTCAGGTCTGGGAACCATCCTGCGTCTCGTGGATTCTAAGGAGCCAGCCGGCCACTCCCACCCATAGGCCCCCAAACAAAAACAACGGCGCTTTTCCCTGGAAAACAAAACTCGCCTGCCAACTTTTTGATGGCCGATTGCAGGAACCACTTGGTATTATCAAGCCAGCCCGACTTGGCACTGGTGCCACCTTGGGTCTGGGAACCATGCTGCGTATCGTGGATTCTAAGGAGCCAGCCGGCCACTCCCTGCCACAGGCCCCCAAACACAAACAATGGCGCTTTTCCCTGGAAATCAACACTCGCTTGCCGACTTTTTGATGGCAGATTGCAGGAGCCACTTGGTACTATCAAACCAGCCCAACTTGGCACTGGTGCCACCATGGGTCTGGTCACCATCATGCCTCTCGTAGCTTTTCAGGACCTAGCCGGTCACTCACAGCCATAGGGCCCAAGACACAAACCTTGGCCCGTTTCCCTGGCAAACAAAAGTAAGCTGCCCCGTTTCTGGATGGCACATTTCAGTAGCAACTTTGCACCATCAAACTGGCCCGACTTGTCACTGGTGCCACTTTAGGTCTGGGAACCATCCTGCGTATCGTGGATTCTAATTAGCCATCCGGCCACTCCCACCCACAGGCCCCCAAACACAAACAACGGCGCTTTTCCCTGGAAAACAAAACTCCCCTACCAACATTTTGATGGCAGATTGCAGGAGCCACTTGGTACTATCAAATCAGCCGAACTTGGCACTGGTGCCACCATGGGTCTGGTAACCATCCTGCCTATCGTACCTTTTCAGGAGCCAGCTGGTCACTCCCAGCCATAGGCCCCCAGACAAAAACTTCGGCTCCTTTCCCTGGCAAACAAAAGTAAGCAGCCCTGCTTCTGGATGGCAGATTGCAGGAGCCACTTTGCACCATCAAACTGGCCCGACTTGTCACTGTTGCCACCTCTGGTCTGGGAACCATCCTGCGTATCGTGGATTCTAATTAGCCAGCCGGCCACTCCCAGCCACAGGCCCCCAAACACAAACAACGGCGCTTTTCCCTGGAAAACAAAACTCGCCTGACAACTTTTTGATGGCAGATTGCAGGAGCCACTTGGTACTATCAAACCAGCCCAACTTGGCACTGGTGCCACCATGGGTCTGGTCACCATCCTGCCTATCGTAGCTTTTCAGGAGCCAGCTGGTCACTCCCAGCCATAGGCCCCCAGACACAAAGCTCGGCCCGTTTCCCTGGCAAACAAAAGTAAGCTGCCCCGCTTCTGGATGGCAGATAGTAGGACGCACTTGGTACTATCAAACCAGCCCGACTTGGCACTGGTGCCACCACTGGTCTGGCAACCATCCTGCGTATCGTGGATTCTAAGGAGCCAGCTGGCCACTCCCAGCCACAGGCACCCAAACACAAACAACGGCGCTTTTCCCTGGAAAACAAAACTCGCCTGACAACTTTTTGATGGCAGATTGCAGGAGCCACTTGGTACTATCAAACCAGCCCAACTTGGCACTGGTGCCACCATGGGTCTGGTCACCATCCTGCCTATCGTAGCTTTTCAGGAGCCAGCCGGTCACTCCCAGCCATAGGCCCCCAGACAAATACCTCGGCCCGTTTCCCTGGAAAACAAAAGTAAGCTGCCCCGCTTCTGGATGGCAGATTGCAGGACGCACTTGGTACTATCAAACCAGCCCGACTTGGCACTGGTGCCACGTCAAGTCTGGGAACCATCCTGCGTATCGTGGATTCTAAGGAGCCAGCCGGCCACTCCCTGCCACAGGCCCCCAAACACAAACAACGGCGCTTTTCCCTGGAAAACAAAACTCGCCTGCCAACTTTTTGATGGCAGATTGCAGGAGCCACTTGGTACTATCAAACCAGCCCAACTTGGCACTGGTGCCACCATGGGTCTGGTCACCATCCTGCCTATCGTAACTTTTCAGGAGCCAGCGGGTCACTCCCAGCCATAGGCCCCCAGACAAAAACCTCGGCCCGTTTCCCTGGCAAACAAAAGTAAGCTGCCCCGCTTCTGGATGGCAGATTCCCGGACGCACTTGGTACTATCAAACCAGCCCAACTTGGCACTGGTGCCACCTCTGATCTGGGAACCATGCTGAGTATCGTGAATTCTAAGGAGCCAGCCGGCCACTCCCAGCCACAGGCCCCCAAACACAAACAACGGCGCTTTTCCCTGGAAAACAAAACTCGCCTGCCAACTTTTTGATGGCAGATTGCAGGAACCACTTGGTACTATCAAACCAGCCCAACTTGGCACTGGTGCCACCATGGGTCTGGGAACCATCCTGTGTATCGTGGATTCTAATTAGCCATCCGTCCACTCCAGGCCATAGGGCCCCAGGCACAAACAACGGCGCTTTTCCCTGGAAAACAAAACTCGCCTGCCAACTTTTTGATGGCCGATTGCAGGAACCACTTGGTATTATCTAGCCAGCCCAACTTGGCACTGGTGCCACCATGGGTCTGGTCACCATCCTGCCTATCGTAGCTTTTCAGGAGCCAGCCGGTCACTCCCAGCCATAGGCCCCCAGACACAAACCTCGGACCGTTTCCCTGGCAAACAAAAGTAAGCTGCCCCGCTTCTGGATGGCAGATTCCCGGACGCACTTGGTACTATCAAACCAGCCCAACTTGGCACTGGTGCCACCTCTGATCTGGGAACCATGCTGAGTATCGTGAATTCTAAGGAGCCAGCCGGCCACTCCCAGCCACAGGCCCCCAAACACAAACAACGGCGCTTTTCCCTGGAAAACAAAACTCGCCTGCCAACTTTTTGATGGCAGATTGCAGGAACCACTTGGTACTATCAAACCAGCCCAACTTGGCACTGGTGCCACCATGGGTCTGGGAACCATCCTGTGTATCGTGGATTCTAATTAGCCATCCGTCCACTCCAGGCCATAGGGCCCCAGGCACAAACAACGGCGCTTTTCCCTGGAAAACAAAACTCGCCTGCCAACTTTTTGATGGCCGATTGCAGGAACCACTTGGTATTATCTAGCCAGCCCAACTTGGCACTGGTGCCACCATGGGTCTGGTCACCATCCTGCCTATCGTAGCTTTTCAGGAGCCAGCCGGTCACTCCCAGCCATAGGCCCCCAGACACAAACCTCGGACCGTTTCCCTGGCAAACAAAAGTAAGCTGCCCCGCTTCTGGATGGCAGATTGCAGGAACCACTTGTTACTATCAAACCAGCCCAACTTGGCACTGGTGCCACCATGGGTCTGGGAACCATCCTGTGTATCGTGGATTCTAATTAGCCATCCGTCCACTCCAGGCCATAGGGCCCCAGGCACAAACAACGGCGCTTTTCCCTGGAAAACAAAACTCGCCTGCCAACTTTTTGATGGCCGATTGCAGGAACCACTTGGTATTATCAAGCCAGCCCGACTTGGCACTGGTGCCACTTTGGGTCTGGGAACCATGCTGCGTATCGTGGATTCTAAGGAGCCAGCCGGCCACTCCCTGCCACAGGCCCCCAAACACAAACAACGGCGCTTTTCCCTGGAAAACAAAACTCGCCTGCCAACTTTTTGATGGCAGATTGCAGGAGCCACTTGGTACTATCAAACCAGCCCAACTTGGCCCTGGTAACACCATGGGTCTGGTCACCATCCTGCCTATCGTAGCTTTTCAGGAGCCAGCCAGCCACCCCCAGCCAGAGGCCCCCAGACAAATATTTCGGCCCGTTTCCCTGGCAAACAAAAGTAAGCTGCCCCGCTTCTGCATGGCAGATTGCAGGAGCCACTTTGCACCGTCAAACCAGCCCAACTTGGCACTGGTGCCACCTCAGGTCTGGGAACCATCCTGCGTATCGTGGGTTCTAATTAGCCATCCGTCCACTCCAGGCCATAGGGCCCCAGGCACAAACAACGGCGCTTTTCCCTGGAAAACATAACTCGCCTGCCAACTTTTTGATGGCCGATTGCAGGAACCACTTGGTATTATCAAGCCAGCCCAACTTGGCACTGGTGCCACCATGGGTCTGGTCACCATCCTGCCTATCGTAGCTTTTCAGGAGCCAGCCGGTCACTCCCAGCCATAGGCCCCCAGACACAAACCTCGGACCGTTTCCCGGGCAAACAAAAGTAAGCTGCCCCGCTTCTGGATGGCAGATTGCAGGAACCACTTGGTACTATCAAACCAGCCCAACTTGGCACTGGTGCCACCATGGGTCTGGGAACCATCCTGTGTATCGTGGATTCTAATTAGCCATCCGTCCAATCCAGGCCATAGGGCCCCAGGCCCAAACAACGGCGCTTTTCCCTGGAAAACAAAACTCGCCTGCGAACATTTTGATGGCCGATTGCAGGAACCACTTGGTATTATCAAGCCAGCCCGACTTGGCACTGGTGCCACCTTGGGTCTGGGAACCATGCTGCGTATCGTGGATTCTAAGGAGCCAGCCGGCCACTCCCAGCCACAGGCCCCCAAACACAAACAACGACGCTTTTCCCTGGAAATCAACACTCGCTTGCCGACTTTTTGATGGCAGATTGCAGGAGCCACTTGGTACTATCAAACCAGCCCAACTTGGCACTGGTGCCACCATGGGTCTGGTAACCATCCTGCCTATCGTAGCTTTTCAGGAGCCAGCCGGCCACTCCCAGCCATAGGCCCCCAGACACAAACCTCGGCCCGTTTCCCTGGCAAACAAAAGTAAGCTGCCCCGCTTCTGGATGGCAGATTCCCGGACGCACTTGTTACAATCAAACCAGCCCAACTTGGCACTGGAACCACCTCTGGTCTGGGAACCATGCTGAGTATCGTGGATTCTAAGGAGCCAGCCGGCCACTCCCAGCCACAGGCCCCCAAACACAAACAACGGCGCTTTTCCCTGGAAAACAAAACTCGCCTGACAACTTTTTGATGGCAGATTGCAGGAGCCACTTGGTACTATCAAACCAGCCCAACTTGGCACTGGTGCCACCATGGGTCTGGTCACCATCCTGCCTATCGTAGCTTTTCAGGAGCCAGCCGGTCACTCCCAGCCATAGGCCCCCAGACAAATACCTCGGCCCGTTTCCCTGGAAAACAAAAGTAAGCTGCCCCGCTTCTGGATGGCAGATTGCAGGACGCACTTGGTACTATCAAACCAGCCCAACTTGGCACTGGTGCCACGTCAAGTCTGGGAACCATCCTGCGTATCGTGGATTCTAGGGAGCCAGCCGGCCACTCCCTGCCACAGGCCCCCAAACACAAACAACGGCGCTTTTCCCTGGAAAACAAAACTCGCCTGCCAACTTTTTGATGGCAGATTGCAGGAGCCACTTGGTACTATCAAACCAGCCCAACTTGGCACTGGTGCCACCATGGGTCTGGGAACCATCCTGCCTATCGTAACTTTTCAGGAGCCAGCCGGTCACTCCCAGCCATAGGCCCCCAGACAAAAACCTCGGCCCGTTTCCCTGGCAAACAAAAGTAAGCTGCCCCGCTTCTGGATGGCAGATTCCCGGACGCACTTGGTACTATCAAACCAGCCCAACTTGGCACTGGTGCCACCTCTAGTCTGGGAACCATCCTGCGTATCGTGGATTCTAAGGAGCCAGCCGGCCACTCCCAGCCACAGGCCCCCAAACAAAAACAACGGCGCTTTTCCCTGGAAAACAAAACTCGCCTGCCAAGTTTTTGATGGCAGATTGCAGGAGCCACTTGGTACTATCAAACCAGCCCAACTTGGCACTGGTGCCGTCATGGGTCAGGTCACCATCTTGCCTATCGTAGCTTTTCACGAGCCAGCCGGTCACTCCCAGCCATAGGCCCCCAGACAAAAACCTCGGCCCGTTTCCCTGGAAAAGAAAAGTAAGCTGCCCCGCTTCTGGATGGCAGATTGCAGGAACCACTTGGTACTATCAAACCAGCCCAAGTTGGCACTGGTGCCACCATGGGTCTGGGAACCATCCTGTGTATCGTGGATTCTAATTAGCCATCCGTCCACTCCAGGCCATAGGGCCCCAGGCACAAACAACGGCGCTTTTCCCTGGAAAACAAACTCGCCTGCCAAATTTTTGATGGCAGATTGCAGGAGCCACTTGGTACTATCAAACCAGCCCAACTTGGCACTGGTGCCACCATGGGTCTGGTCACCATCCTGCCTATCGTAGCTTTTCAGGAGCCAGCCGGTCACTCCCAGCCATAGGCCCCGAGACACAAAGCTCGGCCCGTTTCCCTGGCAAACAAAAGTAAGCTACCCCGCTTCTGGATGGCAGATTGCAGGACGCACTTGGTACTATCAAACCAGCCCAACTTGGCACTGGTGCCACCTCAGGTCTGGGAACCATCCTGCGTCTCGTGGATTCTAAGGAGCCAGCCGGCCACTCCCACCCATAGGCCCCCAAACAAAAACAACGGCGCTTTTCCCTGGAAAACAAAACTCGCCTGCCAACTTTTTGATGGCCGATTGCAGGAACCACTTGGTATTATCAAGCCAGCCCGACTTGGCACTGGTGCCACCTTGGGTCTGGGAACCATGCTGCGTATCGTGGATTCTAAGGAGCCAGCCAGCCACTCCCTGCCACAGGCCCCCAAACACAAACAATGGCGCTTTTCCCTGGAAATCAACACTCGCTTGCCGACTTTTTGATGGCAGATTGCAGGAGCCACTTGGTACTATCAAACCAGCCCAACTTGGCACTGGTGCCACCATGGGTCTGGTCACCATCATGCCTCTCGTAGCTTTTCAGGACCTAGCCGGTCACTCACAGCCATAGGGCCCAAGACACAAACCTTGGCCCGTTTCCCTGGCAAACAAAAGTAAGCTGCCCCGTTTCTGGATGGCACATTTCAGTAGCAACTTTGCACCATCAAACTGGCCCGACTTGTCACTGGTGCCACTTTAGGTCTGGGAACCATCCTGCGTATCGTGGATTCTAATTAGCCATCCGGCCACTCCCACCCACAGGCCCCCAAACACAAACAACGGCGCTTTTCCCTGGAAAACAAAACTCCCCTACCAACATTTTGATGGCAGATTGCAGGAGCCACTTGGTACTATCAAATCAGCCGAACTTGGCACTGGTGCCACCATGGGTCTGGTAACCATCCTGCCTATCGTACCTTTTCAGGAGCCAGCTGGTCACTCCCAGCCATAGGCCCCCAGACAAAAACTTCGGCTCCTTTCCCTGGCAAACAAAAGTAAGCAGCCCTGCTTCTGGATGGCAGATTGCAGGAGCCACTTTGCACCATCAAACTGGCCCGACTTGTCACTGTTGCCACCTCTGGTCTGGGAACCATCCTGCGTATCGTGGATTCTAATTAGCCAGCCGGCCACTCCCAGCCACAGGCCCCCAAACACAAACAACGGCGCTTTTCCCTGGAAAACAAAACTCGCCTGACAACTTTTTGATGGCAGATTGCAGGAGCCACTTGGTACTATCAAACCAGCCCAACTTGGCACTGGTGCCACCATGGGTCTGGTCACCATCCTGCCTATCGTAGCTTTTCAGGAGCCAGCTGGTCACTCCCAGCCATAGGCCCCCAGACACAAAGCTCGGCCCGTTTCCCTGGCAAACAAAAGTAAGCTGCCCCGCTTCTGGATGGCAGATAGTAGGACGCACTTGTTACTATCAAACCAGCCCGACTTGGCACTGGTGCCACCACTGGTCTGGCAACCATCCTGCGTATCGTGGATTCTAAGGAGCCAGCTGGCCACTCCCAGCCACAGGCACCCAAACACAAACAACGGCGCTTTTCCCTGGAAAACAAAACTCGCCTGCCAACTTTTTGATGGCCGATTGCAGGAACCACTTGGTATTATCAAGCCAGCCCGACTTGGCACTGGTGCCACTTTGGGTCTGGGAACCATGCTGCGTATCGTGGATTCTAAGGAGCCAGCCGGCCACTCCCTGCCACAGGCCCCCAAACACAAACAACGGCGCTTTTCCCTGGAAAACAAAACTCGCCTGCCAACTTTTTGATGGCAGATTGCAGGAGCCACTTGGTACTATCAAACCAGCCCAACTTGGCCCTGGTAACACCATGGGTCTGGTCACCATCCTGCCTATCGTAGCTTTTCAGGAGCCAGCCAGCCACCCCCAGCCAGAGGCCCCCAGACAAATATTTCGGCCCGTTTCCCTGGCAAACAAAAGTAAGCTGCCCCGCTTCTGCATGGCAGATTGCAGGAGCCACTTTGCACCGTCAAACCAGCCCAACTTGGCACTGGTGCCACCTCAGGTCTGGGAACCATCCTGCGTATCGTGGGTTCTAATTAGCCATCCGTCCACTCCAGGCCATAGGGCCCCAGGCACAAACAACGGCGCTTTTCCCTGGAAAACATAACTCGCCTGCCAACTTTTTGATGGCCGATTGCAGGAACCACTTGGTATTATCAAGCCAGCCCAACTTGGCACTGGTGCCACCATGGGTCTGGTCACCATCCTGCCTATCGTAGCTTTTCAGGAGCCAGCCGGTCACTCCCAGCCATAGGCCCCCAGACACAAACCTCGGACCGTTTCCCGGGCAAACAAAAGTAAGCTGCCCCGCTTCTGGATGGCAGATTGCAGGAACCACTTGGTACTATCAAACCAGCCCAACTTGGCACTGGTGCCACCATGGGTCTGGGAACCATCCTGTGTATCGTGGATTCTAATTAGCCATCCGTCCAATCCAGGCCATAGGGCCCCAGGCCCAAACAACGGCGCTTTTCCCTGGAAAACAAAACTCGCCTGCGAACATTTTGATGGCCGATTGCAGGAACCACTTGGTATTATCAAGCCAGCCCGACTTGGCACTGGTGCCACCTTGGGTCTGGGAACCATGCTGCGTATCGTGGATTCTAAGGAGCCAGCCGGCCACTCCCAGCCACAGGCCCCCAAACACAAACAACGACGCTTTTCCCTGGAAATCAACACTCGCTTGCCGACTTTTTGATGGCAGATTGCAGGAGCCACTTGGTACTATCAAACCAGCCCAACTTGGCACTGGTGCCACCATGGGTCTGGTAACCATCCTGCCTATCGTAGCTTTTCAGGAGCCAGCCGGCCACTCCCAGCCATAGGCCCCCAGACACAAACCTCGGCCCGTTTCCCTGGCAAACAAAAGTAAGCTGCCCCGCTTCTGGATGGCAGATTCCCGGACGCACTTGTTACAATCAAACCAGCCCAACTTGGCACTGGAACCACCTCTGGTCTGGGAACCATGCTGAGTATCGTGGATTCTAAGGAGCCAGCCGGCCACTCCCAGCCACAGGCCCCCAAACACAAACAACGGCGCTTTTCCCTGGAAAACAAAACTCGCCTGACAACTTTTTGATGGCAGATTGCAGGAGCCACTTGGTACTATCAAACCAGCCCAACTTGGCACTGGTGCCACCATGGGTCTGGTCACCATCCTGCCTATCGTAGCTTTTCAGGAGCCAGCCGGTCACTCCCAGCCATAGGCCCCCAGACAAATACCTCGGCCCGTTTCCCTGGAAAACAAAAGTAAGCTGCCCCGCTTCTGGATGGCAGATTGCAGGACGCACTTGGTACTATCAAACCAGCCCAACTTGGCACTGGTGCCACGTCAAGTCTGGGAACCATCCTGCGTATCGTGGATTCTAGGGAGCCAGCCGGCCACTCCCTGCCACAGGCCCCCAAACACAAACAACGGCGCTTTTCCCTGGAAAACAAAACTCGCCTGCCAACTTTTTGATGGCAGATTGCAGGAGCCACTTGGTACTATCAAACCAGCCCAACTTGGCACTGGTGCCACCATGGGTCTGGGAACCATCCTGCCTATCGTAACTTTTCAGGAGCCAGCCGGTCACTCCCAGCCATAGGCCCCCAGACAAAAACCTCGGCCCGTTTCCCTGGCAAACAAAAGTAAGCTGCCCCGCTTCTGGATGGCAGATTCCCGGACGCACTTGGTACTATCAAACCAGCCCAACTTGGCACTGGTGCCACCTCTAGTCTGGGAACCATCCTGCGTATCGTGGATTCTAAGGAGCCAGCCGGCCACTCCCAGCCACAGGCCCCCAAACAAAAACAACGGCGCTTTTCCCTGGAAAACAAAACTCGCCTGCCAAGTTTTTGATGGCAGATTGCAGGAGCCACTTGGTACTATCAAACCAGCCCAACTTGGCACTGGTGCCGTCATGGGTCAGGTCACCATCCTGCCTATCGTAGCTTTTCACGAGCCAGCCGGTCACTCCCAGCCATAGGCCCCCAGACAAAAACCTCGGCCCGTTTCCCTGGAAAAGAAAAGTAAGCTGCCCCGCTTCTGGATGGCAGATTGCAGGAACCACTTGGTACTATCAAACCAGCCCAAGTTGGCACTGGTGCCACCATGGGTCTGGGAACCATCCTGTGTATCGTGGATTCTAATTAGCCATCCGTCCACTCCAGGCCATAGGGCCCCAGGCACAAACAACGGCGCTTTTCCCTGGAAAACAAACTCGCCTGCCAACTTTTTGATGGCAGATTGCAGGAGCCACTTGGTACTATCAAACCAGCCCAACTTGGCACTGGTGCCACCATGGGTCTGGTCACCATCCTGCCTATCGTAGCTTTTCAGGAGCCAGCCGGTCACTCCCAGCCATAGGCCCCGAGACACAAAGCTCGGCCCGTTTCCCTGGCAAACAAAAGTAAGCTACCCCGCTTCTGGATGGCAGATTGCAGGACGCACTTGGTACTATCAAACCAGCCCAACTTGGCACTGGTGCCACCTCAGGTCTGGGAACCATCCTGCGTCTCGTGGATTCTAAGGAGCCAGCCGGCCACTCCCACCCATAGGCCCCCAAACAAAAACAACGGCGCTTTTCCCTGGAAAACAAAACTCGCCTGCCAACTTTTTGATGGCCGATTGCAGGAACCACTTGGTATTATCAAGCCAGCCCGACTTGGCACTGGTGCCACCTTGGGTCTGGGAACCATGCTGCGTATCGTGGATTCTAAGGAGCCAGCCAGCCACTCCCTGCCACAGGCCCCCAAACACAAACAATGGCGCTTTTCCCTGGAAATCAACACTCGCTTGCCGACTTTTTGATGGCAGATTGCAGGAGCCACTTGGTACTATCAAACCAGCCCAACTTGGCACTGGTGCCACCATGGGTCTGGTCACCATCATGCCTCTCGTAGCTTTTCAGGACCTAGCCGGTCACTCACAGCCATAGGGCCCAAGACACAAACCTTGGCCCGTTTCCCTGGCAAACAAAAGTAAGCTGCCCCGTTTCTGGATGGCACATTTCAGTAGCAACTTTGCACCATCAAACTGGCCCGACTTGTCACTGGTGCCACTTTAGGTCTGGGAACCATCCTGCGTATCGTGGATTCTAATTAGCCATCCGGCCACTCCCACCCACAGGCCCCCAAACACAAACAACGGCGCTTTTCCCTGGAAAACAAAACTCCCCTACCAACATTTTGATGGCAGATTGCAGGAGCCACTTGGTACTATCAAATCAGCCGAACTTGGCACTGGTGCCACCATGGGTCTGGTAACCATCCTGCCTATCGTACCTTTTCAGGAGCCAGCTGGTCACTCCCAGCCATAGGCCCCCAGACAAAAACTTCGGCTCCTTTCCCTGGCAAACAAAAGTAAGCAGCCCTGCTTCTGGATGGCAGATTGCAGGAGCCACTTTGCACCATCAAACTGGCCCGACTTGTCACTGTTGCCACCTCTGGTCTGGGAACCATCCTGCGTATCGTGGATTCTAATTAGCCAGCCGGCCACTCCCAGCCACAGGCCCCCAAACACAAACAACGGCGCTTTTCCCTGGAAAACAAAACTCGCCTGACAACTTTTTGATGGCAGATTGCAGGAGCCACTTGGTACTATCAAACCAGCCCAACTTGGCACTGGTGCCACCATGGGTCTGGTCACCATCCTGCCTATCGTAGCTTTTCAGGAGCCAGCTGGTCACTCCCAGCCATAGGCCCCCAGACACAAAGCTCGGCCCGTTTCCCTGGCAAACAAAAGTAAGCTGCCCCGCTTCTGGATGGCAGATAGTAGGACGCACTTGTTACTATCAAACCAGCCCGACTTGGCACTGGTGCCACCACTGGTCTGGCAACCATCCTGCGTATCGTGGATTCTAAGGAGCCAGCTGGCCACTCCCAGCCACAGGCACCCAAACACAAACAACGGCGCTTTTCCCTGGAAAACAAAACTCGCCTGACAACTTTTTGATGGCAGATTGCAGGAGCCACTTGGTACTATCAAACCAGCCCAACTTGGCACTGGTGCCACCATGGGTCTGGTCACCATCCTGCCTATCGTAGCTTTTCAGGAGCCAGCCGGTCACTCCCAGCCATAGGCCCCCAGACAAATACCTCGGCCCGTTTCCCTGGAAAACAAAAGTAAGCTGCCCCGCTTCTGGATGGCAGATTGCAGGACGCACTTGGTACTATCAAACCAGCCCGACTTGGCACTGGTGCCACGTCAAGTCTGGGAACCATCCTGCGTATCGTGGATTCTAAGGAGCCAGCCGGCCACTCCCTGCCACAGGCCCCCAAACACAAACAACGGCGCTTTTCCCTGGAAAACAAAACTCGCCTGCCAACTTTTTGATGGCAGATTGCAGGAGCCACTTGGTACTATCAAACCAGCCCAACTTGGCACTGGTGCCACCATGGGTCTGGTCACCATCCTGCCTATCGTAACTTTTCAGGAGCCAGCGGGTCACTCCCAGCCATAGGCCCCCAGACAAAAACCTCGGCCCGTTTCCCTGGCAAACAAAAGTAAGCTGCCCCGCTTCTGGATGGCAGATTCCCGGACGCACTTGGTACTATCAAACCAGCCCAACTTGGCACTGGTGCCACCTCTGATCTGGGAACCATGCTGAGTATCGTGAATTCTAAGGAGCCAGCCGGCCACTCCCAGCCACAGGCCCCCAAACACAAACAACGGCGCTTTTCCCTGGAAAACAAAACTCGCCTGCCAACTTTTTGATGGCAGATTGCAGGAACCACTTGGTACTATCAAACCAGCCCAACTTGGCACTGGTGCCACCATGGGTCTGGGAACCATCCTGTGTATCGTGGATTCTAATTAGCCATCCGTCCACTCCAGGCCATAGGGCCCCAGGCACAAACAACGGCGCTTTTCCCTGGAAAACAAAACTCGCCTGCCAACTTTTTGATGGCCGATTGCAGGAACCACTTGGTATTATCTAGCCAGCCCAACTTGGCACTGGTGCCACCATGGGTCTGGTCACCATCCTGCCTATCGTAGCTTTTCAGGAGCCAGCCGGTCACTCCCAGCCATAGGCCCCCAGACACAAACCTCGGACCGTTTCCCTGGCAAACAAAAGTAAGCTGCCCCGCTTCTGGATGGCAGATTGCAGGAACCACTTGTTACTATCAAACCAGCCCAACTTGGCACTGGTGCCACCATGGGTCTGGGAACCATCCTGTGTATCGTGGATTCTAATTAGCCATCCGTCCACTCCAGGCCATAGGGCCCCAGGCACAAACAACGGCGCTTTTCCCTGGAAAACAAAACTCGCCTGCCAACTTTTTGATGGCCGATTGCAGGAACCACTTGGTATTATCAAGCCAGCCCGACTTGGCACTGGTGCCACCTTGGGTCTGGGAACCATGCTGCGTATCGTGGATTCTAAGGAGCCAGCCGGCCACTCCCTGCCACAGGCCCCCAAACACAAACAACGGCGCTTTTCCCTGGAAAACAAAACTCGCCTGCCAAGTTTTTGATGGCAGATTGCAGGAGCCACTTGGTACTATCAAACCAGCCCAACTTGGCCCTGGTAACACCATGGGTCTGGTCACCATCCTGCCTATCGTAGCTTTTCAGGAGCCAGCCAGCCACCCCCAGCCAGAGGCCCCCAGACAAATATTTCGGCCCGTTTCCCTGGCAAACAAAAGTAAGCTGCCCCGCTTCTGCATGGCAGATTGCAGGAGCCACTTTGCACCGTCAAACCAGCCCAACTTGGCACTGGTGCCACCTCAGGTCTGGGAACCATCCTGCGTATCGTGGATTCTAATTAGCCATCCGTCCACTCCAGGCCATAGGGCCCCAGGCACAAACAACGGCGCTTTTCCCTGGAAAACATAACTCGCCTGCCAACTTTTTGATGGCCGATTGCAGGAACCACTTGGTATTATCAAGCCAGCCCAACTTGGCACTGGTGCCACCATGGGTCTGGTCACCATCCTGCCTATCGTAGCTTTTCAGGAGCCAGCCGGTCACTCCCAGCCATAGGCCCCCAGACACAAACCTCGGACCGTTTCCCGGGCAAACAAAAGTAAGCTGCCCCGCTTCTGGATGGCAGATTGCAGGAACCACTTGGTACTATCAAACCAGCCCAACTTGGCACTGGTGCCACCATGGGTCTGGGAACCATCCTGTGTATCGTGGATTCTAATTAGCCATCCGTCCACTCCAGGCCATAGGGCCCCAGGCACAAACAACGGCGCTTTTCCCTGGAAAACAAAACTCGCCTGCGAACATTTTGATGGCCGATTGCAGGAACCACTTGGTATTATCAAGCCAGCCCGACTTGGCACTGGTGCCACCTTGGGTCTGGGAACCATGCTGCGTATCGTGGATTCTAAGGAGCCAGCCGGCCACTCCCAGCCACAGGCCCCCAAACACAAACAACGACGCTTTTCCCTGGAAATCAACACTCGCTTGCCGACTTTTTGATGGCAGATTGCAGGAGCCACTTGGTACTATCAAACCAGCCCAACTTGGCACTGGTGCCACCATGGGTCTGGTAACCATCCTGCCTATCGTAGCTTTTCAGGAGCCAGCCGGCCACTCCCAGCCATAGGCCCCCAGACACAAACCTCGGCCCGTTTCCCTGGCAAACAAAAGTAAGCTGCCCCGCTTCTGGATGGCAGATTCCCGGACGCACTTGTTACAATCAAACCAGCCCAACTTGGCACTGGAACCACCTCTGGTCTGGGAACCATGCTGAGTATCGTGGATTCTAAGGAGCCAGCCGGCCACTCCCAGCCACAGGCACCCAAACACAAACAACGGCGCTTTTCCCTGGAAAACAAAACTCGCCTGCCAACATTTTGATGGCAGATTGCAGGAGCCACTTGGTACTATCAAACCAGCCCAACTTGGCACTGGTGCCACCATGGGTCTGGTCACCATCCTGCCTATCGTAGCTTTTCAGGAGCCAGCCGGTCACTCCCAGCCATAGGCCCCCAGACAAATACCTCGGCCCGTTTCCCTGGAAAACAAAAGTAAGCTGCCCCGCTTCTGGATGGCAGATTCCCGGACGCACTTGGTACTATCAAACCAGCCCAACTTGGCACTGGTGCCACCTCTAGTCTGGGAACCATCCTGCGTATCGTGGATTCTAAGGAGCCAGCCGGCCACTCCCAGCCACAGGCCCCCAAACACAAACAACGGCGCTTTTCCCTGGAAAACAAAACTCGCCTGCCAAGTTTTTGATGGCAGATTGCAGGAGCCACTTGGTACTATCAAACCAGCCCAACTTGGCACTGGTGCCGTCATGGGTCTGGTCACCATCCTGCCTATCGTAGCTTTTCACGAGCCAGCCGGTCACTCCCAGCCATAGGCCCCCAGACAAAAACCTCGGCCCGTTTCCCTGGAAAACAAAAGTAAGCTGCCCCGCTTCTGGATGGCAGATTGCAGGAACCACTTGGTACTATCAAACCAGCCCAACTTGGCACTGGTGCCACCATGGGTCTGGGAACCATCCTGTGTATCGTGGATTCTAATTAGCCATCCATCCACTCCAGGCCATAGGGCCCCAGGCACAAACAACGGCGCTTTTCCCTGGAAAACAAAACTCGCCTGCCAACTTTTTGATGGCCGATTGCAGGAACCACTTGGTATTATCTAGCCAGCCCAACTTGGCACTGGTGCCACCATGGGTCTGGTCACCATCCTGCCTATCGTAGCTTTTCAGGAGCCAGCCGGTCACTCCCAGCCATAGGCCCCCAGACACAAACCTCGGACCGTTTCCCTGGCAAACAAAAGTAAGCTGCCCCGCTTCTGGATGGCAGATTGCAGGAACCACTTGTTACTATCAAACCAGCCCAACTTGGCACTGGTGCCACCATGGGTCTGGGAACCATCCTGTGTATCGTGGATTCTAATTAGCCATCCGTCCACTCCAGGCCATAGGGCCCCAGGCACAAACAACGGCGCTTTTCCCTGGAAAACAAAACTCGCCTGCCAACTTTTTGATGGCCGATTGCAGGAACCACTTGGTATTATCAAGCCAGCCCGACTTGGCACTGGTGCCACCTTGGGTCTGGGAACCATGCTGCGTATCGTGGATTCTAAGGAGCCAGCCGGCCACTCCCTGCCACAGGCCCCCAAACACAAACAACGGCGCTTTTCCCTGGAAATCAACACTCGCTTGCCGACTTTTTGATGGCAGATTGCAGGAGCCACTTGGTACTATCAAACCAGCCCAACTTGGCACTGGTGCCACCATGGGTCTGGTCACCATCATGCCTCTCGTAGCTTTTCAGGACCTAGCCGGTCACTCACAGCCATAGGCCCCCAGACACAAACCTTGGCCCGTTTCCCTGGCAAACAAAAGTAAGCTGCCCCGTTTCTGGATGGCAGATTTCAGTAGCAACTTTGCACCATCAAACTGGCCCGACTTGTCACTGGTGCCACTTTAGGTCTGGGAACCATCCTGCGTATCGTGGATTCTAATTAGCCATCCGGCCACTCCCACCCACAGGCCCCCAAACACAAACAACGGCGCTTTTCCCTGGAAAACAAAACTCCCCTACCAACATTTTGATGGCAGATTGCAGGAGCCACTTGGTACTATCAAATCAGCCGAACTTGGCACTGGTGCCACCATGGGTCTGGTAACCATCCTGCCTATCGTACCTTTTCAGGAGCCAGCTGGTCACTCCCAGCCATAGGCCCCCAGACAAAAACTTCGGCTCCTTTCCCTGGCAAACAAAAGTAAGCAGCCCTGCTTCTGGATGGCAGATTGCAGGAGCCACTTTGCACCATCAAACTGGCCCGACTTGTCACTGTTGCCACCTCTGGTCTGGGAACAATCCTGCGTATCGTGGATTCTAATTAGCCAGCCGGCCACTCCCAGCCACAGGCCCCCAAACACAAACAACGGCGCTTTTCCCTGGAAAACAAAACTCGCCTGACAACTTTTTGATGGCAGATTGCAGGAGCCACTTGGTACTATCAAACCAGCCCAACTTGGCACTGGTGCCACCATGGGTCTGGTAACCATCCTGCCTATCGTAGCTTTTCAGGAGCCAGCCGGTCACTCCCAGCCATAGGCCCCCAGACACAAAGCTCGGCCCGTTTCCCTGGCAAACAAAAGTAAGCTGCCCCGCTTCTGGATGGCAGATAGTAGGACGCACTTGTTACTATCAAACCAGCCCGACTTGGCACTGGTGCCACCACTGGTCTGGGAACCATCCTGCGTATCGTGGATTCTAAGGAGCCAGCCGGCCACTCCCAGCCACAGGCACCCAAACACAAACAACGGCGCTTTTCCCTGGAAAACAAAACTCGCCTGACAACTTTTTGATGGCAGATTGCAGGAGCCACTTGGTACTATCAAACCAGCCCAACTTGGCACTGGTGCCACCATGGGTCTGGTCACCATCCTGCCTATCGTAGCTTTTCAGGAGCCAGCCGGTCACTCCCAGCCATAGGCCCCCAGACAAATACCTCGGCCCGTTTCCCTGGAAAACAAAAGTAAGCTGCCCCGCTTCTGGATGGCAGATTGCAGGACGCACTTGGTACTATCAAACCAGCCCGACTTGGCACTGGTGCCACGTCAAGTCTGGGAACCATCCTGCGTATCGTGGATTCTAAGGAGCCAGCCGGCCACTCCCTGCCACAGGCCCCCAAACACAAACAACGGCGCTTTTCCCTGGAAAACAAAACTCGCCTGCCAACTTTTTGATGGCAGATTGCAGGAGCCACTTGGTACTATCAAACCAGCCCAACTTGGCACTGGTGCCACCATGGGTCTGGTCACCATCCTGCCTATCGTAACTTTTCAGGAGCCAGCGGGTCACTCCCAGCCATAGGCCCCCAGACAAAAACCTCGGCCCGTTTCCCTGGCAAACAAAAGTAAGCTGCCCCGCTTCTGGATGGCAGATTCCCGGACGCACTTGGTACTATCAAACCAGCCCAACTTGGCACTGGTGCCACCTCTGATCTGGGAACCATGCTGAGTATCGTGAATTCTAAGGAGCCAGCCGGCCACTCCCAGCCACAGGCCCCCAAACACAAACAACGGCGCTTTTCCCTGGAAAACAAAACTCGCCTGCCAACTTTTTGATGGCAGATTGCAGGAACCACTTGGTATTATCAAACCAGCCCAACTTGGCACTGGTGCCACCATGGGTCTGGGAACCATCCTGTGTATCGTGGATTCTAATTAGCCATCCGTCCACTCCAGGCCATAGGGCCCCAGGCACAAACAACGGCGCTTTTCCCTGGAAAACAAAACTCGCCTGCCAACTTTTTGATGGCCGATTGCAGGAACCACTTGGTATTATCTAGCCAGCCCAACTTGGCACTGGTGCCACCATGGGTCTGGTCACCATCCTGCCTATCGTAGCTTTTCAGGAGCCAGCCGGTCACTCCCAGCCATAGGCCCCCAGACACAAACCTCGGACCGTTTCCCTAGCAAACAAAAGTAAGCTGCCCCGCTTCTGGATGGCAGATTGCAGGAACCACTTGTTACTATCAAACCAGCCCAACTTGGCACTGGTGCCACCATGGGTCTGGGAACCATCCTGTGTATCGTGGATTCTAATTAGCCATCCGTCCACTCCAGGCCATAGGGCCCCAGGCACAAACAACGGCGCTTTTCCCTGGAAAACAAAACTCGCCTGCCAACTTTTTGATGGCCGATTGCAGGAACCACTTGGTATTATCAAGCCAGCCCGACTTGGCACTGGTGCCACCTTGGGTCTGGGAACCATGCTGCGTATCGTGGATTCTAAGGAGCCAGCCGGCCACTCCCTGCCACAGGCCCCCAAACAAAAACAACGGCGCTTTTCCCTGGAAAACAAAACTCGCCTGCCAACTTTTTGATGGCAGATTGCAGGAGCCACTTGGTACTATCAAACCAGCCCAACTTGGCCCTGGTAACACCATGGGTCTGGTCACCATCCTGCCTATCGTAGCTTTTCAGGAGCCAGCCAGCCACCCCCAGCCAGAGGCCCCCAGACAAATATTTCGGCCCGTTTCCCTGGCAAACAAAAGTAAGCTGCCCCGCTTCTGCATGGCAGATTGCAGGAGCCACTTTGCACCGTCAAACCAGCCCAACTTGGCACTGGTGCCACCTCAGGTCTGGGAACCATCCTGCGTATCGTGGGTTCTAATTAGCCATCCGTCCACTCCAGGCCATAGGGCCCCAGGCACAAACAACGGCGCTTTTCCCTGGAAAACAAAACTTGCCTGCCAACTTTTTGATGGCCGATTGCAGGAACCACTTGGTATTATCAAGCCAGCCCAACTTGGCACTGGTGCCACCATGGGTCTGGTCACCATCCTGCCTATCGTAGCTTTTCAGGAGCCAGCCGGTCACTCCCAGCCATAGGCCCCCAGACACAAACCTCGGACCGTTTCCCGGGCAAACAAAAGTAAGCTGCCCCGCTTCTGGATGGCAGATTGCAGGAACCACTTGGTACTATCAAACCAGCCCAACTTGGCACTGGTGCCACCATGGGTCTGGGAACCATCCTGTGTATCGTGGATTCTAATTAGCCATCCGTCCACTCCAGGCCATAGGGCCCCAGGCACAAACAACGGCGCTTTTCCCTGGAAAACAAAACTCGCCTGCCAACTTTTTGATGGCCGATTGCAGGAACCACTTGGTATTATCAAGCCAGCCCGACTTGGCACTGGTGCCACCTTGGGTCTGGGAACCATGCTGCGTATCGTGGATTCTAAGGAGCCAGCCGGCCACTCCCAGCCACAGGCCCCCAAACACAAACAACGACGCTTTTCCCTGGAAATCAACACTCGCTTGCCGACTTTTTGATGGCAGATTGCAGGAGCCACTTGGTACTATCAAACCAGCCCAACTTGGCACTGGTGCCACCATGGGTCTGGTCACCATCCTGCCTATCGTAGCTTTTCAGGAGCCAGCCGGCCACTCCCAGCCATAGGCCCCCAGACACAAACCTCGGCCCGTTTCCCTGGCAAACAAAAGTAAGCTGCCCCGCTTCAGGATGGCAGATTCCCGGACGCACTTGTTACAATCAAACCAGCCCAACTTGGCACTGGAACCACCTCTGGTCTGGGAACCATGCTGAGTATCGTGGATTCTAAGGAGCCAGCCGGCCACTCCCAGCCACAGGCACCCAAACACAAACAACGGCGCTTTTCCCTGGAAAACAAAACTCGCCTGACAACTTTTTGATGGCAGATTGCAGGAGCCACTTGGTACTATCAAACCAGCCCAACTTGGCACTGGTGCCACCATGGGTCTGGTCACCATCCTGCCTATCGTAGCTTTTCAGGAGCCACCCGGTCACTCCCAGCCATAGGCCCCCAGACAAATACCTCGGACCGTTTCCCTGGAAAACAAAAGTAAGCTGCCCCGCTTCTGGATGGCAGATTGCAGGACGCACTTGGTACTATCAAACCAGCCCGACTTGGCACTGGTGCCACGTCAAGTCTGGGAACCATCCTGCGTATCGTGGATTCTAAGGAGCCAGCCGGCCACTCCCTGCCACAGGCCCCCAAAAACAAACAACGGCGCTTTTCCCTGGAAAACAAAACTCGCCTGCCAACTTTTTGATGGCAGATTGCAGGAGCCACTTGGTACTATCAAACCAGCCCAACTTAGCACTGGTGCCACCATGGGTCTGGTCACCATCCTGCCTATCGTAACTTTTCAGGAGCCAGCCGGTCACTCCCAGCCATAGGCCCCCAGACAAAAACCTCGGCCCTTTTCCCTGGCAAACAAAAGTAAGCTGCCCCGTTTCTGGATGGCAGATTCCCGGACGCACTTGGCACTATCAAACCAGCCCAACTTGGCACTGGTGCCACCTCTAGTCTGGGAACCATCCTGCGTATCGTGGATTCTAAGGAGCCAGCCGGCCACTCCCAGCCACAGGCCCCCAAACACAAACAACGGCGCTTTTCCCTGGAAAACAAAACTCGCCTGCCAAGTTTTTGATGGCAGATTGCAGGAGCCACTTGGTACTATCAAACCAGCCCAACTTGGCACTGGTGCCGTCATGGGTCTGGTCACCATCCTGCCTATCGTAGCTTTTCACGAGCCAGCCGGTCACTCCCAGCCATAGGCCCCCAGACAAAAACCTCGGCCCGTTTCCCTGGAAAACAAAAGTAAGCTGCCCCGCTTCTGGATGGCAGATTGCAGGAACCACTTGGTACTATCAAACCAGCCCAACTTGGCACTGGTGCCACCATGGGTCTGGGAACCATCCTGTGTATCGTGGATTCTAATTAGCCATCCATCCACTCCAGGCCATAGGGCCCCAGGCACAAACAACGGCGCTTTTCCCTGGAAAACAAAACTCGCCTGCCAACTTTTTGATGGCCGATTGCAGGAACCACTTGGTATTATCTAGCCAGCCCAACTTGGCACTGGTGCCACCATGGGTCTGGTCACCATCCTGCCTATCGTAGCTTTTCAGGAGCCAGCCGGTCACTCCCAGCCATAGGCCCCCAGACACAAACCTCGGACCGTTTCCCTGGCAAACAAAAGTAAGCTGCCCCGCTTCTGGATGGCAGATTGCAGGAACCACTTGTTACTATCAAACCAGCCCAACTTGGCACTGGTGCCACCATGGGTCTGGGAACCATCCTGTGTATCGTGGATTCTAATTAGCCATCCGTCCACTCCAGGCCATAGGGCCCCAGGCACAAACAACGGCGCTTTTCCCTGGAAAACAAAACTCGCCTGCCAACTTTTTGATGGCCGATTGCAGGAACCACTTGGTATTATCAAGCCAGCCCGACTTGGCACTGGTGCCACCTTGGGTCTGGGAACCATGCTGCGTATCGTGGATTCTAAGGAGCCAGCCGGCCACTCCCTGCCACAGGCCCCCAAACACAAACAACGGCGCTTTTCCCTGGAAAACAAAACTCGCCTGCCAAGTTTTTGATGGCAGATTGCAGGAGCCACTTCGTACTATCAAACCAGCCCAACTTGGCCCTGGTAACACCATGGGTCTGGTCACCATCCTGCCTATCGTAGCTTTTCAGGAGCCAGCCAGCCACCCCCAGCCAGAGGCCCCCAGACAAATATTTCGGCCCGTTTCCCTGGCAAACAAAAGTAAGCTGCCCCGCTTCTGCATGGCAGATTGCAGGAGCCACTTTGCACCGTCAAACCAGCCCAACTTGGCACTGGTGCCACCTCAGGTCTGGGAACCATCCTGCGTATCGTGGGTTCTAATTAGCCATCCGTCCACTCCAGGCCATAGGGCCCCAGGCACAAACAACGGCGCTTTTCCCTGGAAAACAAAACTCGCCTGCCAACTTTTTGATGGCCGATTGCAGGAACCACTTGGTATTATCAAGCCAGCCCAACTTGGCACTGGTGCCACCATGGGTCTGGTCACCATCCTGCCTATCGTAGCTTTTCATGAGCCAGCCGGTCACTCCCAGCCATAGGCCCCCAGACACAAACCTCGGACCGTTTCCCGGGCAAACAAAAGTAAGCTGCCCCGCTTCTGGATGGCAGATTGCAGGAACCACTTGGTACTATCAAACCAGCCCAACTTGGCACTGGTGCCACCATGGGTCTGGGAACCATCCTGCGTATCGTGGATTCTAATTAGCCATCCGTCCACTCCAGGCCATAGGGCCCCAGGCACAAACAACGGCGCTTTTCCCTGGAAAACAAAACTCGCCTGCGAACATTTTGATGGCCGATTGCAGGAACCACTTGGTATTATCAAGCCAGCCCGACTTGGCACTGGTGCCACCTTGGGTCTGGGAACCATGCTGCGTATCGTGGATTCTAAGGAGCCAGCCGGCCACTCCCAGCCACAGGCCCCCAAACACAAACAACGACGCTTTTCCCTGGAAATCAACACTCGCTTGCCGACTTTTTGATGGCAGATTGCAGGAGCCACTTGGTACTATCAAACCAGCCCAACTTGGCACTGGTGCCACCATGGGTCTGGTCACCATCCTGCCTATCGTAGCTTTTCAGGAGCCAGCCGGCCACTCCCAGACATAGGCCCCCAGACACAAACCTCGGCCCGTTTCCCTGGCAAACAAAAGTAAGCTGCCCCGCTTCTGGATGGCAGATTCCCGGACGCACTTGTTACAATCAAACCAGCCCGACTTGGCACTGGTGCCACCTCTGGTCTGGGAACCATGCTGAGTATCGTGGATTCTAAGGAGCCAGCCGGCCACTCCCAGCCACAGGCCCCCAAACACAAACAACGGCGCTTTTCCCTGGAAAACAAAACTCGCCTGCCAAGTTTTTGATGGCAGATTGCAGGAGCCACTTGGTACTATCAAACCAGCCCAACTTGGCACTGGTGCCGTCATGGGTCTGGTCACCATCCTGCCTATCGTAGCTTTTCACGAGCCAGCCGGTCACTTCCAGGCTTAGGCCCCCAGACACAATCCTCGGACCGTTTCCCTGGCAAACAAAAGTAAGCTGCCCCGCTTCTGGATGGCAGATTGCAGGAACCACTTGGTACTATCAAACCAGCCCAACTTGGCACTGGTGCCACCATGGGTCTGGGAACCATCCTGTGTATCGTGGATTCTAATTAGCCATCCGTCCACTCCAGGCCATAGGGCCCCAGGCACAAACAACGGCGCTTTTCCCTGGAAAACAAACTCGCCTGCCAAATATTTGATGGCAGATTGCAGGAGCCACTTGGTACTATCAAACCAGCCCAACTTGGCACTGGTGCCACCATGGGTCTGGTCACCATCCTGCCTATCGTAGCTTTTCAGGAGCCAGCCGGTCACTCCCAGCCATAGGCCCCGAGACACAAACCTCGGCCCGTTTCCCTGGCAAACAAAAGTAAGCTACCCCGCTTCTGGATGGCAGATTGCAGGACGCACTTGGTACTATCAAACCAGCCCAACTTGGCACTGGTGCCACCTCAGGTCTGGGAACCATCCTGCGTCTCGTGGATTCTAAGGAGCCAGCCGGCCACTCCCACCCATAGGCCCCCAAACAAAAACAACGGCACTTTTCCCTGGAAAACAAAACTCGCCTGCCAACTTTTTGATGGCCGATTGCAGGAACCACTTGGTATTATCAAGCCAGCCCGACTTGGCACTGGTGCCACCTTGGGTCTGGGAACCATGCTGCGTATCGTGGATTCTAAGGAGCCAGCCGGCCACTCCCTGCCACAGGCCCCCAAACACAAACAACGGCGCTTTTCCCTGGAAATCAACACTCGCTTGCCGACTTTTTGATGGCAGATTGCAGGAGCCACTTGGTACTATCAAACCAGCCCAACTTGGCACTGGTGCCACCATGGGTCTGGTCACCATCATGCCTCTCGTAGCTTTTCAGGACCTAGCCGGTCACTCACAGCCATAGGCCCCCAGACACAAACCTTGGCCCGTTTCCCTGGCAAACAAAAGTAAGCTGCCCCGTTTCTGGATGGCAGATTTCAGTAGCAACTTTGCACCATCAAACTGGCCCGACTTGTCACTGGTGCCACTTTAGGTCTGGGAACCATCCTGCGTATCGTGGATTCTAATTAGCCATCCGGCCACTCCCACCCACAGGCCCCCAAACACAAACAACGGCGCTTTTCCCTGGAAAACAAAACTCGCCTACCAACATTTTGATGGCAGATTGCAGGAGCCACTTGGTACTATCAAATCAGCCGAACTTGGCACTGGTGCCACCATGGGTCTGGTAACCATCCTGCCTATCGTACCTTTTCAGGAGCCAGCTGGTCACTCCCAGCCATAGGCCCCCAGACAAAAACCTCGGCTCCTTTCCCTGGCAAACAAAAGTAAGCAGCCCTGCTTCTGGATGGGAGATTGCAGGAGCCACTTTGCACCATCAAACTGGCCCGACTTGTCACTGTTGCCACCTCTGGTCTGGGAACCATCCTGCGTATCGTGGATTCTAATTAGCCAGCCGGCCACTCCCAGCCACAGGCCCCCAAACACAAACAACGGCGCTTTTCCCTGGAAAACAAAACTCGCCTGACAACTTTTTGATGGCAGATTGCAGGAGCCACTTGGTACTATCAAACCAGCCCAACTTGGCACTGGTGCCACCATGGGTCTGGTCACCATCCTGCCTATCGTAGCTTTTCAGGAGCCAGCTGGTCACTCCCAGCCATAGGCCCCCAGACACAAAGCTCGGCCCGTTTCCCTGGCAAACAAAAGTAAGCTGCCCCGCTTCTGGATGGCAGATAGTAGGACGCACTTGTTACTATCAAACCAGCCCGACTTGGCACTGGTGCCACCACTGGTCTGGGAACCATCCTGCGTATCGTGGATTCTAAGGAGCCAGCCGGCCACTCCCAGCCACAGGCACCCAAACACAAACAACGGCGCTTTTCCCTGGAAAACAAAACTCGCCTGACAACTTTTTGATGGCAGATTGCAGGAGCCACTTGGTACTATCAAACCAGCCCAACTTGGCACTGGTGCCACCATGGGTCTGGTCACCATCCTGCCTATCGTAGCTTTTCAGGAGCCAGCCGGTCACTCCCAGCCATAGGCCCCCAGACAAATACCTCGGCCCGTTTCCCTGGAAAACAAAAGTAAGCTGCCCCGCTTCTGGATGGCAGATTGCAGGACGCACTTGGTACTATCAAACCAGCCCGACTTGGCACTGGTGCCACGTCAAGTCTGGGAACCATCCTGCGTATCGTGGATTCTAAGGAGCCAGCCGGCCACTCCCTGCCACAGGCCCCCAAACACAAACAACGGCGCTTTTCCCTGGAAAACAAAACTCGCCTGCCAACTTTTTGATGGCAGATTGCAGGAGCCACTTGGTACTATCAAACCAGCCCAACTTGGCACTGGTGCCACCATGGGTCTGGTCACCATCCTGCCTATCGTAACTTTTCAGGAGCCAGCGGGTCACTCCCAGCCATAGGCCCCCAGACAAAAACCTCGGCCCGTTTCCCTGGCAAACAAAAGTAAGCTGCCCCGCTTCTGGATGGCAGATTCCCGGACGCACTTGGTACTATCAAACCAGCCCAACTTGGCACTGGTGCCACCTCTGATCTGGGAACCATGCTGAGTATCGTGGATTCTAAGGAGCCAGCCGGCCACTCCCAGCCACAGGACCCCAAACACAAACAACGGCGCTTTTCCCTGGAAAACAAAACTCGCCTGCCAACTTTTTGATGGCCGATTGCAGGAACCACTTGGTATTATCAAGCCAGCCCGACTTGGCACTGGTGCCACCTTGGGTCTGGGAACCATGCTGCGTATCGTGGATTCTAAGGAGCCAGCCGGCCACTCCCAGCCACAGGCCCCCAAACACAAACAACGACGCTTTTCCCTGGAAATCAACACTCGCTTGCCGACTTTTTGATGGCAGATTGCAGGAGCCACTTGGTACTATCAAACCAGCCCAACTTGGCACTGGTGCCACCATGGGTCTGGTAACCATCATGCCTATCGTAGCTTTTCAGGACCTAGCCGGTCACTCACAGCCATAGGCCCCAGACACAAACCTTGGCCCGTTTCCCTGGCAAACAAAAGTAAGCTGCCCCGCTTCTGGATGGCAGATTTCAGGAGCAACTTTGCACCATCAAACTAGCCCGACTTGGCACTGGTGCCACCTCTGGTCTGGGAACCATCCTGCGTATCATGGATTCTAAGGAGCCAGCCGGCCACTCCCAGCCACAGGCCCCCAAACACAAACAACGGCGTTTTCCCTGGAAAACAAAACTCGCCTGACAACGTTTTGATGGCAGATTGCAGGAGCCACTTGGTACTATCAAATCAGCCCAACTTGGCACTGGTGCCACCATGGGTCTGGTCACCATCCTGCCTATCGTAGCTTTTCAGGAGCCAGCCGGTCACTCCCAGCCATAGGCCCCCAGACACAAAGTTCGGCCCGTTTCCCTGGCAAACAAAATTAAGCTGCCCCGCTTCTGGATGGCAGATTGCAGGAGCCACTTGGTATTATCAAACCAGCCCGACTTGGCACTGGTGCCACCTCTGGTCTGGGAACCATCCTGCGTATCGTGGATTCTAAGGAGCCAGTCGGCCACTCCCAGCCACAGGCCCCCAAACACAAACAACGGCCCGTTTCCGTGGCAAACAAAAGTAAGCTGCCCCGCTTCTGGATGGCAGATTGCAGGAACCTCTTGGTACTATCAAACCAGCCCAACTTGGCACTGGTGGCACCTTGGGTCTGGGAACCATCCTGCGTATCGTGGATTCAAAGGAGCCAGCTGGCCACTCCCAGCCACAGGCCCCAAAACACAAACAACGACGCTTTTCCCTGGAAAACAAAACTCGCCTGACAACATTTTGATGGCAGATTGCCGGAGCCACTTGGTACTATCAAACCAGCCCAACTTGGCACTGGTGCCACCATGGGTCTGGTCACCATCCTGCCTGTCGAAGCTTTTCAGGAGCCAGCCGGCCACTCCCAGCCATAGGCCCCGAGACACAAAGCTCGGCCCGTTTCCCTGGCAAACAAAAGTAAGCTACCCCGCTTCTGGATGGCAGATTGCAGGAGCCACTTGGTACTATCAAACCAGCCCTACTTGGCACTGGTGCCACCTCTGGTCTGGGAACCATCCTGCGTATCGTAGATTTTAAGGAGCCAGCCGGTTGTCCCAGCCATAGGCCCCCAAACACAAACAACGGTCCGTTTCCCTGGCAAACAAAAGTAAGCTGCCCCGCTTCTGGATGGCAGATTGCAGGAACCACTTGGTAGTATCAAACCAGCCCAACTTGGCACTGGTGGCACCTCTTGTCTGGGAACCATGCTGCGTATCGTGGTTTCTAAGGAGCCAGCCGGCCACTCCCAACCATAGACCCCCAGACACAAACCTCGGCCCGTTTCCCTGGAAAACAAAAGTAAGCTACCCCGATTCTGGATGGCAGATTGCAGGAGCCACTTGGTACTATCAAATCAGCCCAACTTGGCACTGGTGCCACCATGGGTCTGGTAAACATCCTGCCTATCGTAGCTTTTCAGGAGCCAGCCGGCCACTCTCAGCCATATGCCCCCAAAAACAAACCACGGCCCTTTTCTCTGGCAAACAAAACTCAACTGCCCCTCTTCTGGATGGCAAATTTTAGGACGCACTTTGTACTACGAAAACCGCCCGACGTGGCACTGGTGCCACCTTGTGTCAGGGAACCATCCTGCATATCGAGCTTTTTAAGGAGCCAGCCGGCCACGCCCAGCCATAAACCCCCAAAAACAAACCACGGACCATTTCTCTTGGAAACAAAAATCCGCTGCCCTGCGTCTGTATGGCAGATTGCAGGAGCCACTTTGCACCATCAAACCAGCCCGACTTGGCACTGGTGCCACCTTGGGTCTGGGAACAATCCTGCATATCGTGGATTCTAAGGAGCCAGCCGGCCACTCCCAGCCACAGGCCCCCAAACACAAACAACGGCGCTTTTCCCTGGAAAACAAAATTCGCCTGCCAACTTTTTGATGGCAGATTGCAGGAGCCACTTGGTACTATCAAATCATCCCAACTTGGCACTGGTGCCACTATGGGTCTGGGAACCATCCTGCCTATTGTAGCATTTCAGGAGCCAGCCGGTCACTCCCAGCCATAGGCCCCCAGACACAAACCTCGGACCGTTTCCCTGGCAAACAAAATTAAGGTGCCCCGATTCTGGATGGCAGATTGCAGGAGCCACTTGGTAGTGTCAAACCAGCCCGACTTGGCACTGGTGCCACCTTGGGTCTGGGAACCATCCTGCGTATCGTGGATTCTAAGCAGCCACCCGGCCACTCTGAGCCACAGGCCCCCAAACACAAACAACGGCGCTTTTCCCTGGAAAACAAACCTCGCCTGCCAACTTTTTGATGGCAGATTGCAGGAGCCACTTGGTACTATCAAATCAGCCCGACTTGGCACTGGTGCCACCTCTGGTCTGGGAACCATCCTGGCTATCGTAGCTTTTCGGGAGCCAGCCGGTCACTCCCAGCCATAGACCCCCAGACACAAACCTCGGCCCGTTTCCCTGGAAAACAAAAGTAAGCTACCCCGATTCTGGATGGCAGATTGCAGGAGCCACTTGGTACTATCAAATCAGCCCAACTTGGCACTGGTGCCACCATGGGTCTGGTAAACATCCTGCCTATCGTAGCTTTTCAGGAGCCAGCCGGTCACTCCCTGCCATAGGACTCCAGACACAAACCTCGGCCCGTTTCCCTGGCAAACAAAAGTAAGCTGCCCCGCTTTTGGATGGCAGATTGCAGGAGCCACGTTGCACCATCAAACCAGCCCGACTTGGCACTGGTGCCACCTTGGGTCTGGGAACAAGTTGGGCTGGTTTGAGAGTACCAAGTGGCTCCTGCAATCTGCCATCCAGAAGCGGGACAGCTTACTTTTGTTTCCCAGGGAAACGGGCCGAGGTATTTGTCTGGGGGCCTATGGCTGGGAGTGACCGGCTGGCTACTGAAAAGCTACGATAGGCAGGATGGTTACCAGACTCATGGTGCCACCAGTGCCAAGTCGGGCTGGTTTGATAATACTAAATAGCTCCTGCAATCTGCCATCCAGACGCGGGGCAGCGGATTTTTGTTTCCTGGAGTAATGTTCCGTGGTTTTCTTTTGGGGGTATATGACTGGACGTGGCCGGCTGGCTCCTTAAAATGCTCGATACGCAGGATTGTTCCCTGACCCAAGGTGGCATCAGTGCCAAGTCGGGCTGTTTTCGTAGTACCAAGTGCGTCCTGCAATTTGCCATCCAGAAGCGAGGCAGCCTACTTTTGTTTGCCAGGGAAACGGGCCGAGGTTTGTGTCCAGGGGCCTATGGCAGGGAGTGACCGGCTGGCTCCTGAAAAGCTGCGATAGGCAGGATGGTGACCAGACCCATGGTGGCACCAGTGCCAAGTTGGGCTGATTTGATAGTACCAAGTGGCTCCTGCAATCTGCCATCAAGAAGTTGGCAGGCGAGTTTTGTTTTCCAGGGAAAAGCGCCGTTGTTTGTGTTTAGAGGCCTGTGGCTGGGAGTGGCCGCCTGTCCTCGTAGAATCTACGTTACGCAGCATGGTTCCCAGAGCAGAGGTGGCACCAGGGCCAAGTCGGGCTGGTATGTAAGTACCAAGTGCATCCTGCAATCTGCCATCCAAAAGCGGGGCAGCTTACTTTTGTTTGCCAGGGAAACGGGCCGAGGTTTGTGTCCAGGGGCCTATGGCAGGGAGTGACCGGCTGGCTCCTGAAAAGCTGCGATAGGCAGGATGTTTACCAGACCCATGGTGGCACCAGTGCCAAGTTGGGCTGATTTGATAGTACCAAGTGGCTCCTGCAATCTGCCATCCAGAAGCGGGGTAGCTTACTTTTGTTTTCCAGGGAAACGGGCCGAGGTTTGTGTCTGGGGGTCTATGGCTGGGAGTGACCGGCTGGCTCCTGAAAAGCTACGATAGGCAGGATGGTTCCCAGACCAGAGGTGGCACCAGTGCCAAGTTGGGCTGGTTTGATAGCACCAAGTGGCTCCTGCAATCTGCCATCAAAAAGTTGGCAGGCGAGTTTTGTTTTCCAGGGAAAAGCGACGTTGTTTGTGTTTGGGGGCCTGTGGCTGGGAGTGGCCGGCTGGCTCCTTAGAATCCACGATATGCAGGATTGTTCCCAGACCCAAGGTGGCACCAGTGCCAAGTCGGGCTGGTTTGATGGTGCAAAGTGGCTCCTGCAATCTGCCATCCAGACGCGGGGCAGCGGATTTTTGTTTCCAAGAGAAATAGTCCGTGGTTTGTTTTTGGGGGTTTATGGCTGGGCGTGGCCGTCTGGCTCCTTAAAAAGCTCGATATGCAGGATGGTTCCCTGACACAAGGTGGAACCAGGGCCACGTCGGGCGGTGTTCGTAGTACAAAGTGCGTCCTAAAATTTGCCATCCAGAAGAGGGGCAGTTGAGTTTTGTTTGCCAGAGAAAAGGGCCGTGGTTTGTTTTTGGGGGCATATGGCTGAGAGTGGCCGGCTGGCCCCTGAAAATCCACGATAGGCAGGATGGTTCCCAGACCAGAGGTGTCACCAGTGCCAAGTCGGGCTGGTTTGATAGTACTAAGCAGCTCCTGCAATCTGCCATGCAGAAGCGGGGCAGCTTACTTTTGTTTGCCAGGGAAACGGGCCGAGGTTTGTGTCTAGGGGCCTATGGCTGGGAGTGACCGGCTGGCTCCTGAAAAGCTACGATAGGCAGGATGGTGACCAGACCCATGGTGGCACCAGTGCCAAGTCGGGCTGGTTTGATAGTACCAAGTGGCTCCTGCAATCTGCCATCAAAAAGTTGGCAGGCGAGTTTTGTTTTCCAGGGAAAAGCGCCGTTGTTTGTGTTTGGGGGCCTGTGGCTGGGAGTGGCCAGCTGGCTCCTTAGAACCCACGATACGCAGGATGGTTCCCAGACCTGAGGTGGCACCAGTGCCAAGTTGGGCTGGTTTGATGGTGCAAAGTGGCTCCTGCAATCTGCCATGCAGAAGCGGGGCAGCTTACTTTTGTTTGCCAGGGAAACGGGCCGAAATATTTGTCTGGGGGCCTCTGGCTGGGGGTGGCTGGCTGGCTCCTGAAAAGCTACGATAGGCAGGATGGTGGCCAGACCCATGGTGGCACCAGTGCCAAGTTGGGCTGGTTTGATAGTACCAAGTGGCTCCTGCAATCTGCCATCAAAAGTTTGGCAGGCGAGTTTTGTTTTCCAGGGAAAAGCACCGTTGTGCGTGTTTTGGGGCCTGTGGCTGGGAGTGGCCAGCTGGCTCCTTAGAATCCACGATACGCAGGATGGTTCCCAGACCCAAGGTTGCACCAGTGCCAAGTCGGGCTGGTTTGTTAGTACCAAGTGGTTCCTGCAATCTGCCATCCAGAAGCGGGGCAGCTGAATTTTTTTTTGCCAGAGAAAAAGGCTGTTGTTTGTGTTTCGGGGCCTGTGGCTGGCAGTGGCCGGCTGGCTCCTGAAAATCCATGATACGCAGCATGGTTCCCAGACCCAAGGTGGCATCAGTGCCAAGTAGGGCTGGTTTCATAGTACCCAGTGGCTCCTGCAATCTGCCATCCAGAAGAGGGGCAGTTGAGTTTTGTTTTCCAGAGAAAAGGGCCGTGGTTTGTGTTTGGGGCCTATGGCTGAGAGTGACCGGCTGGCCCCTGAAAATCCACGATAGGAAGGATGGTTCCCAGATCCAAGGTGGCAGCAGTGCCATGTTGTTCTGGTGTGATAGTCCCAAGTGGCTCCTGCAATCTGCCATCCAGAAGCGGGGCAGCTTACTTTTGTTTGCCAGAGAAAAAGGCTTTGGTTTGTATTTGGGGGCCTGTGGCTGGGAGTGTTCGGCTGGCTCCTGACAACCCACAATACGCAGGATGGTTCCCAGACCCAAGGTGGCACCAGTGCCAAGTCGGGCTGTTTTTATAGTACCAAGTGCGTCCTGCAATTTGCCATCCAGAAGAGGGGCAGTTGAGTTTTGTTTGCCAGAGAATAGCGCCGTTGTTTGTGTTTGGGGGCTTGTGGCTGGTAGTGGCCGACTGGCTCCTTAGAATCTGTGTTACGCAGCATGGTTCCCAGACCCAAGGTGGCACCAGTGCCAAGTTGGGCTGGTTTGATAGTACCAAGTGGCTCCTGCAATCTGCCATCCAGAAGCGGGGCAGCTTACTTTTGTTTGCCAGGGAAACGGGCCGAGGTTTGTGACTGGGGACCTATGGCTGGGAGTGACCGGCTGGCTCCTGAAAATCTACAATAGGCAGGATGGTTACCAGACCCATGGTGGCACCAGTGCCAAGTTGGGCTGGTTTGATAGTACCAAGTGGCTCCTGCAATCTGCCATCAAAAAGTTGGCAGGCGAGTTTTGTTTTCCAGGGAAAAGCGCCATTGTTTGTATTTGGGGGCCTGTGGCTGGGAGTGGCCGGCTGGCTCCTTTGAACCCACGATACGCAGGATGGTTCCCAGACCCAAGGTGGCACCAGTGCCAAGTCGGGCTGGTTTGATACTACCAAGTGCGTCCTGCAATCTGCCATCCAGAAGCGGGGCAGCTTACTTTTGTTTGCCAGGGAAATGGGCCGTGGGTTTTGATTTGGGGCATATAGCTGAGAGTGGCCGGCTGGCTCCTGAAAATCCACGCTAGGCAGCATGGTTCCCAGACCCAAGGTGGCACCAGTGCCAAGTCGGGCTGGTTTTATACTACCAAGTGCGTCCTGCAATCTGCCATCCAGAAGCGGGGCAGCTGATTTTTGTTTGCCAGAGAAAAATTCCGTGGATTGTTTTTGGGGGCATATTGCTGGGAGTGGCCGGCTGGCTCCTTAAAATGCTCGATACGCATGATGGTTCCCAGGCCCAAGGTGTCACCACTACCAAGTCGGCCTGCGGTTTTAGTATCAAGTTCATCCTGCAATTTGCCATCCAGAAGAGGGGCAGTTGAGTTTTGTTTGCCAGAGAAACGGGCCGAGGTTTCTGTTTGGGGACATATGGCTGAGAGTGGCCGGCTGGCCCCTGAATATCCACGATACACAGCATGGTTCCCAGATCCAAGGTGGCACCAGTGCCAAGTCGGGCTGGTTTGATAGTACCAAGTGTCTCCTGCAATCTGCCATCCAGAAGCAGGGCAGCTTACTTTTGTTTGCCAGAGAAATAGGCCTAGGTTTTTGTTTGGGGGCCTGTGGCTAGGAGTGGCCGGCTGGCTCCTAAGAATCCACGATACGCAGGATGGTTCCCAGACCCAAGGTGGCACCAGTGCCAAGTCGGGCTGGTTTGATAGTACCAAGTGGCTCCTGCAAACTCCATCAAAAAGTTGGCAGGCGTGTTTTGTTTTCCAGGGAACAGCGCCGTTGATTTTGTTTGGGCGCCTGTGGCTGGGAGTGGCCGGCTGGCTCCTTAGAATCCACGATACGCAGGATGGTTCCCAGACCCAAGGTGGCACCAGTGCCAAGTCGGGCTGGTTTGATTACACCAAGTGGCTCCTGCAATCTGCCATCCAGAAGTGAGGCAGCTGAGTTTTGTTTGCGAGAAAAAAGGGCCGTGGTTTTTGTTGGGGGCCTGTGGCTGGGAGTAGCCGGCTGGCTCCTTAAAATCCACGATAGGCAGGATGGTTCCCAGACCCAAGGTGGCACCAGTGCCAAGTCGGGCTGGTTTGATAGTACCAAGTGGCTCCTGCAATCTGCCATCCAGAAGCGGGGCAGCTGAGTTTTGTTTGCCAGAGAAAAAGGCTGTGGTTTGTGTTTGGGGGCCTGTGGCTGGCAGTGGCCGGCTGGCTCCTGAAAATCCACGATACGCAGCATGGTTCCCAGACCCAAGGTGGCACCAGTGCCAAGTGGGGCTCGTTTGACATTGTCAAGTGCCTCCTGCAATCTCCCATCCAGAAGCGGGGCGGCTGAGTTTTTTTTGCCAGGGAAACGGACCTTTGTTTTTGATTGGGCTCTGTGGCCGAGAGTGGTCGGCTGTCTCCGGACAATCCACAATACGCAGGATGGTTCCCAGACCCAAGGTGGCACCAGTGCCAAGTCGGGCTGGTTTGATAGTACCAAGTGTCTCCTGCAATCTGCCATCCAGAAGCGGGGCAGCTGAGTTTTGTTTGCCAGAGAAAAGGGCCGTGGGTTGTGTTTGGGGGCATATGGCTGGGAGTGGCCACCTGGCTCCTTAAAATGCACGATACGCCGCATGGTAACCAGACGCAAGGTGGCACCAGTGCCAAGTCAGGCTGTTTTTGTAGTACCCAGTGGCTCCTGCAATTTGCCATCCAGAAGCGGGGCAGTTGAATTTTGTTTGCTAGAGAAAAGGGCTGTGGTTTGTGTTTGGGGGCCTATGGCTGAGAGTGGCCGGCTGGCCCCTGAAAATCAACGATAGGCAGGATGGTTCCCAGATCCAAGGTGGCACCAGTGCCAAGTAAGGCTGGTTGTATGGTTCAAAGTGACTCCTGCAATCTGCCATCCAGAAGCGGGACAGCTGAGTTTTTTATGCCAGAGAAAAGGTCCATGGTTTCTTTTTGGGGCATACGGCTGGGAATTGCCGGCTGGCTCCTTAAAATGCTCGATACGCAGGATGGTTCCCAGAGCCAAGGTGGCACCACTGCCAAGTCGGGCTCTTTTTGTAGTACCAAGTGCGTCCTGCAATTTGCCATCCAGAAGAGGGGCAGTTGAGTTTTGTTTGCCAGAGAAAAGGGCCGAGGTTTGTGTTTGGGGGCATATGGCTGGGAATGACCGGCTGGCCCCTGAAAATCCACGATACGCCGGATGGTTCCCAGATCCAAGGTGGTACCATTACCAAGTCGGGCTGGTTTGATAGTCCCAAGTGGCTCCTGCAAACTGCCATCCAGAAGCGGGGCAGCTTACTTTTGTTTGCCAGGGAAATGGGCCGTTGTTTGTGTTTGGGTGCCTGTGGCTGGGAGTGTTCGGCTGGTTCCTGAATATGTACGATACGCAGGATTGTTCCCAGATCCAAGGTGGCAGCAGTGCCATGTTGTGCTGGTGTGATAGTCCCAAGTGGCTCCTGCAATCTGCCATCCAGAAGTGGGGCAGCTGATTTTTGTTTGCCAGAGAAAAGGTCCGTGGTTTGTTTTTGGGGGCATATGGCTGAGAGTGGCCGGCTGGCCCCTGAAAATCCACGATACACAGGATGGTTCCCAGATCCAAGGTGGCACCTGTGCCAAGTCGGGCTGATTTGATAGTACTAAGTAGCTCCTGCAATCTGCCATGCAGAAGCGGGGCAGCTTACTTTTGTTTGCCAGGGAAACGGGCCGAGGTTTGTGTTTGGGGGCCTATGGCTGAGAGTGACCGGCTGGCTCCTGAAAATCCATGATACGCAGCATGGTTCCCAGACCCAAGGTGGCACCAGTGCCAAGTGGGGCTGGTTTCACAGTGTCAAGTGCCTCCTGCAATCTCCCATCCAGAAGCGGGGCAGCTGAGTTTTGTTTGCCTGTGAAACGGGCCGTTGTTTTTAATTGGGGTCTGTGGCCGAGAGTGTTCGGCTGGCTCCTGACAACCCACAATACGCAGGATGGTTCCCAGACCCAAGGTGGCACCAGTGCCAAGTCGGGCTGTTTTTATAGTACCAAGTGCGTCCTGCAATTTGCCATCCAGAAGAGGGGCAGTTGAGTTTTGTTTGCCAGAGAATAGCGCCGTTGTTTGTGTTTGGGGGCTTGTGGCTGGGAGTGGCCGACTGGCTCCTTAGAATCTGTGTTACGCAGCATGGTTCCCAGACCCAAGGTGGCACCAGTGCCAAGTTGGGCTGGTTTGATAGTACCAAGTGGCTCCTGCAATCTGCCATCCAGAAGCGGGGCAGCTTACTTTTGTTTGTCAGGGAAACGGGCCGAGGTTTGTGACTGGGGACCTATGGCTGGGAGTGACCGGCTGGCTCCTGAAAAGCTACAATAGGCAGGATGGTTACCAGACCCATGGTGGCACCAGTGCCAAGTTGGGCTGATTTGATAGTACCAAGTGGCTCCTGCAATCTGCCATCAAAAAGTTGGCAGGCGAGTTTTGTTTTCCAGGGAAAAGCGACATTGTTTGTATTTGGGGGCCTGTGGCTGGGTGTGGCCGGCTGGCTCCTTTGAACCCACGATACGCAGGATGGTTCCCAGACCCAAGGTGGCACCAGTGCCAAGTCGGGCTGGTTTGATACTACCAAGTGCGTCCTGCAATCTGCCATCCAGAAGCGGGGCAGCTTAATTTTGTTTGCCAGGGAAACGGGCCGTGGGTTTTGTTTGGGGGCATATAGCTGAGAGTGGCCGGCTGGCTCCTGAAAATCCACGCTAGGCAGCATGGTTCCCAGATGCAAGGTGGCACCAGTGCCAAGTCGGGCTGGTTTGATGGTGCAAAGTGGCTCCTGCAATCTGCCATCCAGAAGCGGGGCAGCTGATTTTTGTTTGCCAGAGAAAAATTCCGTGGATTGTTTTTGGGGGCATATTGCTGGGAGTGGCCGGCTGGCTCCTTAAAATGCTCGATACGCATGATGGTTCCCAGGCCCAAGGTGTCACCACTACCAAGTCGGCCTGCGGTTTTAGTATCAAGTTCATCCTGCAATTTGCCATCCAGAAGAGGGGCAGTTGAGTTTTGTTTGCCAGAGAAACGGGCCGAGGTTTCTGTTTGGGGACATATGGCTGAGAGTGGCCAGCTGGCCCCTGAATATCCACGATACACAGCATGGTTCCCAGATCCAAGGTGGCACCAGTGCCAAGTCGGGCTGGTTTGATAGTACCAAGTGTCTCCTGCAATCTGCCATCCAGAAGCAGGGCAGCTTACTTTTGTTTGCCAGAGAAATAGGCCTAGGTTTTTGTTTGGGGGTCTGTGGCTAGGAGTGGCCGGCTGGCTCCTAAGAATCCACGATACGCAGGATGGTTCCCAGACCCAAGGTGGCACCAGTGCCAAGTCGGGCTGGTTTGATAGTACCAAGTGGCTCCTGCAAACTCCATCAAAAAGTTGGCAGGCGTGTTTTGTTTTCCAGGGAACAGCGCCGTTGATTTTGTTTGGGGGCCTGTGGCTGGGAGTGGCCGGCTGGCTCCTTAGAATCCACGATACGCAGGATGGTTCCCAGACCCAAGGTGGCACCAGTGCCAAGTCGGGCTGGTTTGATTACACCAAGTGGCTCCTGCAATCTGCCATCCAGAAGTGAGGCAGCTAAGTTTTGTTTGCGAGAAAAAAGGGCCGTGGTTTTTGTTGGGGGCCTGTGGCTGGGAGTAGCCGGCTGGCTCCTTAAAATCCACGATAGGCAGGATGGTTCCCAGACCCAAGGTGGCACCAGTGCCAAGTCGGGCTGGTTTGATAGTACCAAGTGGCTCCTGCAATCTGCCATCCAGAAGCGGGGCAGCTGAGTTTTGTTTGCCAGAGAAAAAGGCTGTGGTTTGTGTTTGGGGGCCTGTGGCTGGCAGTGGCCGGCTGGCTCCTGAAAATCCACGATACGCAGCATGGTTCCCAGACCCAAGGTGGCACCAGTGCCAAGTGGGGCTCGTTTGACATTGTCAAGTGCCTCCTGCAATCTCCCATCCAGAAGCGGGGCGGCTGAGTTTTTTTTGCCAGGGAAACGGACCTTTGTTTTTGATTGGGCTCTGTGGCCGAGAGTGGTCGGCTGTCTCCGGACAATCCACAATACGCAGGATGGTTCCCAGACCCAAGGTGGCACCAGTGCCAAGTCGGGCTGGTTTGATAGTACCAAGTGTCTCCTGCAATCTGCCATCCAGAAGCGGGGCAGCTGAGTTTTGTTTGCCAGAGAAAAGGGCCGTGGGTTGTGTTTGGGGGCATATGGCTGGGAGTGGCCACCTGGCTCCTTAAAATGCACGATACGCCGCATGGTAACCAGACGCAAGGTGGCACCAGTGCCAAGTCAGGCTGTTTTTGTAGTACCCAGTGGCTCCTGCAATTTGCCATCCAGAAGCGGGGCAGTTGAATTTTGTTTGCTAGAGAAAAGGGCTGTGGTTTGTGTTTGGGGGCCTATGGCTGAGAGTGGCCGGCTGGCCCCTGAAAATCAACGATAGGCAGGATGGTTCCCAGATCCAAGGTGGCACCAGTGCCAAGTAAGGCTGGTTGTATGGTTCAAAGTGACTCCTGCAATCTGCCATCCAGAAGCGGGACAGCTGAGTTTTTTTTGCCAGAGAAAAGGTCCATGGTTTCTTTTTGGGGCATACGGCTGGGAATTGCCGGCTGGCTCCTTAAAATGCTCGATACGCAGGATGGTTCCCAGAGCCAAGGTGGCACCACTGCCAAGTCGGGCTCTTTTTGTAGTACCAAGTGCGTCCTGCAATTTGCCATCCAGAAGAGGGGCAGTTGAGTTTTGTTTGCCAGAGAAAAGGGCCGAGGTTTGTGTTTGGGGGCATATGGCTGGGAATGACCGGCTGGCCCCTGAAAATCCACGATACGCCGGATGGTTCCCAGATCCAAGGTGGTACCATTACCAAGTCGGGCTGGTTTGATAGTCCCAAGTGGCTCCTGCAAACTGCCATCCAGAAGCGGGGCAGCTTACTTTTGTTTGCCAGGGAAATGGGCCGTTGTTTGTGTTTGGGTGCCTGTGGCTGGGAGTGTTCGGCTGGTTCCTGAATATGTACGATACGCAGGATTGTTCCCAGATCCAAGGTGGCAGCAGTGCCATGTTGTGCTGGTGTGATAGTCCCAAGTGGCTCCTGCAATCTGCCATCCAGAAGTGGGGCAGCTGATTTTTGTTTGCCAGAGAAAAGGTCCGTGGTTTGTTTTTGGGGGCATCTGGCTGAGAGTGGCCGGCTGGCCCCTGAAAATCCACGATACACAGGATGGTTCCCAGATCCAAGGTGGCACCTGTGCCAAGTCGGGCTGATTTGATAGTACTAAGTAGCTCCTGCAATCTGCCATGCAGAAGCGGGGCAGCTTACTTTTGTTTGCCAGGGAAACGGGCCGAGGTTTGTGTTTGGGGGCCTATGGCTGAGAGTGACCGGCTGGCTCCTGAAAATCCATGATACGCAGCATGGTTCCCAGACCCAAGGTGGCACCAGTGCCAAGTGGGGCTGGTTTCACAGTGTCAAGTGCCTCCTGCAATCTCCCATCCAGAAGCGGGGCAGCTGAGTTTTGTTTGCCTGTGAAACGGGCCGTTGTTTTTAATTGGGGTCTGTGGCCGAGAGTGTTCGGCTGGCTCCTGACAACCCACAATACGCAGGATGGTTCCCAGACCCAAGGTGGCACCAGTGCCAAGTCGGGCTGTTTTTATAGTACCAAGTGCGTCCTGCAATTTGCCATCCAGAAGAGGGGCAGTTGAGTTTTGTTTGCCAGAGAATAGCGCCGTTGTTTGTGTTTGGGGGCTTGTGGCTGGGAGTGGCCGACTGGCTCCTTAGAATCTGTGTTACGCAGCATGGTTCCCAGACCCAAGGTGGCACCAGTGCCAAGTTGGGCTGGTTTGATAGTACCAAGTGGCTCCTGCAATCTGCCATCCAGAAGCGGGGCAGCTTACTTTTGTTTGTCAGGGAAACGGGCCGAGGTTTGTGACTGGGGACCTATGGCTGGGAGTGACCGGCTGGCTCCTGAAAAGCTACAATAGGCAGGATGGTTACCAGACCCATGGTGGCACCAGTGCCAAGTTGGGCTGATTTGATAGTACCAAGTGGCTCCTGCAATCTGCCATCAAAAAGTTGGCAGGCGAGTTTTGTTTTCCAGGGAAAAGCGACATTGTTTGTATTTGGGGGCCTGTGGCTGGGTGTGGCCGGCTGGCTCCTTTGAACCCACGATACGCAGGAGGGTTCCCAGACCCAAGGTGGCACCAGTGCCAAGTCGGGCTGGTTTGATACTACCAAGTGCGTCCTGCAATCTGCCATCCAGAAGCGGGGCAGCTTAATTTTGTTTGCCAGGGAAACGGGCCGTGGGTTTTGTTTGGGGGCATATAGCTGAGAGTGGCCGGCTGGCTCCTGAAAATCCACGCTAGGCAGCATGGTTCCCAGATGCAAGGTGGCACCAGTGCCAAGTCGGGCTGGTTTGATGGTGCAAAGTGGCTCCTGCAATCTGCCATCCAGAAGCGGGGCAGCTGATTTTTGTTTGCCAGAGAAAAATTCCGTGGATTGTTTTTGGGGGCATATTGCTGGGAGTGGCCGGCTGGCTCCTTAAAATGCTCGATACGCATGATGGTTCCCAGGCCCAAGGTGTCACCACTACCAAGTCGGCCTGCGGTTTTAGTATCAAGTTCATCCTGCAATTTGCCATCCAGAAGAGGGGCAGTTGAGTTTTGTTTGCCAGAGAAACGGGCCGAGGTTTCTGTTTGGGGACATATGGCTGAGAGTGGCCAGCTGGCCCCTGAATATCCACGATACACAGCATGGTTCCCAGATCCAAGGTGGCACCAGTGCCAAGTCGGGCTGGTTTGATAGTACCAAGTGTCTCCTGCAATCTGCCATCCAGAAGCAGGGCAGCTTACTTTTGTTTGCCAGAGAAATAGGCCTAGGTTTTTGTTTGGGGGTCTGTGGCTAGGAGTGGCCGGCTGGCTCCTAAGAATCCACGATACGCAGGATGTTTCCCAGACCCAAGGTGGCACCAGTGCCAAGTCGGGCTGGTTTGATAGTACCAAGTGGCTCCTGCAAACTCCATCAAAAAGTTGGCAGGCGTGTTTTGTTTTCCAGGGAACAGCGCCGTTGATTTTGTTTGGGGGCCTGTGGCTGGGAGTGGCCGGCTGGCTCCTTAGAATCCACGATACGCAGGATGGTTCCCAGACCCAAGGTGGCACCAGTGCCAAGTCGGGCTGGTTTGATTACACCAAGTGGCTCCTGCAATCTGCCATCCAGAAGTGAGGCAGCTAAGTTTTGTTTGCGAGAAAAAAGGGCCGTGGTTTTTGTTGGGGGCCTGTGGCTGGGAGTAGCCGGCTGGCTCCTTAAAATCCACGATAGGCAGGATGGTTCCCAGACCCAAGGTGGCACCAGTGCCAAGTCGGGCTGGTTTGATAGTACCAAGTGGCTCCTGCAATCTGCCATCCAGAAGCGGGGCAGCAGAGTTTTGTTTGCCAGACGAAAAGGCTGTGGTTTGTGTTTGGGGGCCTGTGGCTGGCAGTGGCCGGCTGGCTCCTGAAAATCCACGATACGCAGCATGGTTCCCAGACCCAAGGTGGCACCAGTGCCAAGTGGGGCTCGTTTGACAGTGTCAAGTGCCTCCTGCAATCTCCCATCCAGAAGCGGGGCAGCTGAGTTTTTTTTGCCAGGGAAACGGACCTTTGTTTTTGATTGGGCTCTGTGGCCGAGAGTGGTCGGCTGTCTCCGGACAATCCACAATACGCAGGATGGTTCCCAGACCCAAGGTGGCACCAGTGCCAAGTCGGGCTGGTTTGATAGTACCAAGTGTCTCCTGCAATCTGCCATCCAGAAGCGGGGCAGCTGAGTTTTGTTTGCCAGAGAAAAGGGCCGTGGGTTGTGTTTGGGGGCATATGGCTGGGAGTGGCCACCTGGCTCCTTAAAATGCACGATACGCCGCATGGTAACCAGACGCAAGGTGGCACCAGTGCCAAGTCAGGCTGTTTTTGTAGTACCCAGTGGCTCCTGCAATTTGCCATCCAGAAGCGGGGCAGTTGAATTTTGTTTGCTAGAGAAAAGGGCTGTGGTTTGTGTTTGGGGGCCTATGGCTGAGAGTGGCCGGCTGGCCCCTGAAAATCAACGATAGGCAGGATGGTTCCCAGATCCAAGGTGGCACCAGTGCCAAGTAAGGCTGGTTGTATGGTTCAAAGTGACTCCTGCAATCTGCCATCCAGAAGCGGGACAGCTGAGTTTTTTTTGCCAGAGAAAATGTCCATGGTTTCTTTTTGGGGCATACGGCTGGGAATTGCCGGCTGGCTCCTTAAAATGCTCTATACGCAGGATGGTTCCCAGAGCCAAGGTGGCACCACTGCCAAGTCGGGCTCTTTTTGTAGTACCAAGTGCGTCCTGCAATTTGCCATCCAGAAGAGGGGCAGTTGAGTTTTGTTTGCCAGAGGAAAGGGCCGAGGTTTGTGTTTGGGGTCATATGGCTGGGAATGACCGTCTGGCCCCTGAAAATCCACGATACGCCGGATGGTTCCCAGATCCAAGGTGGTACCATTACCAAGTCGGGCTGGTTTGATAGTCCCAAGTGGCTCCTGCAAACTGCCATCCAGAAGCGGGGCAGCTGAGTTTTGTTTGCCAGGGAAATGGGCCGTTGTTTGTGTTTGGGGGCCTGTGGCTGGGAGTGTTCGGCTGGTTCCTGAATATGTACGATACGCAGGATTGTTCCCAGATCCAAGGTGGCAGCAGTGCCATGTTGTGCTGGTGTGATAGTCCCAAGTGGCTCCGGCAATCTGCCATCCAGAAGTGGGGCAGCTGAGTTTTGTTTGCCAGAGAAAAGGGCCGTGGTTTGTTTTTGGGGGCATATGGCTGAGAGTGGCCGGCTGGCCCCTGAAAATCCACGATACACAGGATGGTTCCCAGATCCAAGGTGGCACCTGTGCCAAGTCGGGCTGATTTGATAGTACTAAGTAGCTCCTGCAATCTGCCATGCAGAAGCGGGGCAGCTTACTTTTGTTTGCCAGGGAAACGGGCCGAGGTTTGTGTTTGGGGGCCTATGGCTGAGAGTGACCGGCTGGCTCCTGAAAAGCTACAATAGGCAGGATGGTGACCAGACCCATGGTGGCACCAGTGCCAAGTTGGGCTGGTTTGATAGTACCAAGTGGTTCCTGCAATCTGCCATCCAGAAGCAGGGCAGCTGAGTTTTGTTTGCCAGAGAAAAGGGCCTTGGTTTGTGTTTGGGGGCATATGGCTGGGTGTGGCCAGCTGGCTCCTTAAAATGCACGATATGCAACATGGCTCCCAGACCCAAGGTGGCACAAGTGCCAAGTTGGGCTGGTTTGATAGTACCAAGTGGCTCCTGCAATCTTCCATGATCACGTGGAGAAATACTTTCTGGTTTCAGCCTCATGCTCTTTCTTCTCTCCCTCAACTTCTCTATCACCTCTCATCTGGTTCACATGCGCTGTCTTCAAGGTCCACAGGCTACTTTTCACAGAATCTTCTGGCCTGATGAAGTAAGGATGATGAATAGAACAGAGCTGGGATCTATTTTCCAGTTTGGATAAAATGCATTCTGCACACAAATCCAAGGAGAACGGGCTGCCCCGATGCCCAGAAAATCTTTCACTCCTGCTAGTGTTCTACGTCAACCGCAACTTAGTCTGAAAGAAAAGCTTTTTCTCTGAGAGCATCTGAGAGGTTTGCATGAAGCACTGATATCTGACATATGCAATTTTGAATAGGAGAGGAAAAAGAAAATGGCAAGGAGTTTTTAATTTTAGTGGTTTCAATTTTAATTTCCGTGCACTTTTTCAAAACTTGTCAGCTCAAATGCCCATCAACATCTTTTAGTCATCTGTAAGTCAGTATTCATATAAAATGTGCTTCAAATCCAAAGAATTTCAAATTTGCACTCCAAGCTTCTATGCCTAGATTTATGATTTCCTACACATATTAGATGAAAGGAAGGCCTTTTTTACTGTGGGAGTGCTGGAACACTGGAACAGGTTGCCCAGAGAAGTTGTGGGTGTCCCATCCCTGAAAGTATTCAAGGTCACCTTGGACGGGGCTTGGAGCAGCAACAAAGGAGAAGCTTGATGGTAGAGAAACAAAGTTGGACTATAGAAGAAACTCGGATTGAAGTATAGGATCAAGTTTTCTCTCAGCTCTTGGGGTAAATTCAAAGTTGTACAAAATGACATTTATCTGTGCTATTCACTACTGTAACAGAAAGTTTCATGAAAACTGTACAGAAGATAGTAAATTTTAAAAGAGATAAGAATTACAGCATAAAATCCATGGGATAGGTTACAACATGAGACACTCTCTAAGAGAAAATCTCTGTGTTTCAGCACTTCATCGGGGTAAGATTTCATGAAGTGCCAAAGAAGGCGGCAAAATATCATTCGGGACATTATTTACTGGAATTCAGCCTGGCCATTAGTAGGAACTGCCTTTGAACATATCATGTAGATATACCACACACGCTTTCCCTTCACTGAAAAATTACTGTTTACAACAAATAAGCAATTGACGATCAAAATTGATTGAAAGCATCTTAAACATGTCAAGTATTTCATTGTAGATGATCTGTGATCCAAATGCTTCTTCCACCTTCGAGAGGGACAGAAGAATTCTTCCATATCATGATGGTTTAAAATTGTATCAACCAATGTTTTCTGCTGAAAAGATATCATCTATTTTTTTCTATTTTTGGAAGAAAATATTCCTAGACATACAACAGGTGAGAACTAAGTAATTTTAAAGAAACAAATGAAATGAAAATATTCTGTAAATAGAATGAAATGAAAAGCTGTGTTTTAAATAGGAGCTAAATATTAAACAGAATTTTTGTACCAGGCATTTGAATTACTGCACCAGCTCTTTTGCCCATCAAGAGAGGCATTTAGCATTTCAGTCTTTTCCAAGGTGTTCATGATCTGCTATGCTGATCTCTGTGTGTGCCTAGGTGTGTGTGGAGGGGGGGGCATATGAAGGGGAGTGTGTATGTTTGCTTTACAATTGTTGTGGCAGATTCATGCCTCAGCTCCACATTTTGTTTTAAAAAGGTCACACCGAGTGGATATGAAGTTTACTATCAACAAGAGATCGATTCCCAAATCATCCATTTGACTCTCCCTTATAAATCATGTGCTTTGTTGCATATTTTATCAAATATACTTTCAAGCCAGATGGAGGAAGGAGGATGTGGGAATCCCTCCACCATCTTGCAACTTTTATGTAAGTAGGTTTTCAAGAAAATCATCATTTCTCTTTTAAATATGTCTGGAACAGGCATGATGGTAGTGTCAACCTGTTGGAGTTTTTGTTGCTGGAAGAAGTTGTACAAAAGGATTGGTTTTTACATTGACCAGTTACTGAATCAAGCGCAGGAATACATTGGAAATTTAGCTGGGGGTTCCTTTTCCCAGCAGACTACTTCTAGAACGAGCTTGTACACTGAAGCTGACTCTTTTGCTCTCTTTTTGTTTCTTTCCTATTTTCTTGGCTTCTTTGCCACTATCTAGACAATTTTGGAACTTTGTTCCCAACTAAAATGGTTTCAATAGTCTGATTGTGATCATACATTTTTACAAGGAATTTTTAAAATCTTTCCTCGAGTCCAGAAAGTCAAGGACTTAGATCTTTTTCTTCCCTTATCAATATTGCCATGAAATTGATAAATAAAGACCAACTCTTTATTTTTGTTTTTAACCCACGTAGATAATTCCCATCCATTAATCCATTTTGTGGACCAATAGCTGCCATTCTGATGGAAGCTGTCACTTCTTAACAATAGGCATTCTGTGACTATGTTGACAGCACTTTGGGTGAAGATCCTAACTGGTCTTAGATATACATAGGGAGAAATTTGCTCAGCCAGTGTCAGTCTTAAGCATGCGTATCAGAAGATCTTTCTAGAGCTGGGAATTTTCCCATGAAAGGGATTCAGTTAGGGAAGAGACACTTGTGCCAGAGTTTTACATTCTTCTTGAACACTGCTTAAGGAACTTAGATGCCATGTCCATTTGGATCTCTGTCTGCACAGAACTTTGTCATGCCAGTGCTTTGAAATGCATCTTGAAGAGAATTCACTAGCACAGAATGAAAGAGAGTGGAAGGGGTTGGTGGGGCTAACCAGGCCCAACCCCCCTGCCTAAACCAGGATACCTAGAGCCTCTTGCCCAGGATTCTATCTGGGTGTACTTTTAATGTCTTCAAAGATCCAGGCTCCACAATCTTTCTGGGCAGTCTGTGCCGTGGTTCAGTCACCCTGACAGTAAAGAAACATTTACTGATGTTCAAAGGCAATCTCCTGTATTTCAGTGTGTGCCCACTGCCTCTTGTCTTTTCCCTCAGCATCACTGAAAAGACACTGATTCCCTCCCCTTTGCACTATTGCTTCCATATGTATGTGTGATGCCATGTAGAGGTACGTCAAAAACCTCCCTGAAGCCCAGGCAGATAATATTCCCTTCATCTACCAGTCAAGTTGATTCATCAGAGGAGTTTAAAGTGATGTTCAGCATGAAATTCCCCTGAAAAATCATGCTAACTACATTATTTGGTCATCTGTCATGTGCCTGGCAAGGATTTCCAGGAAGAGCTGCTTCATCAACTTCCTGGGGATAAAAAAGAGGCTGGCTGGTTTGTACTATGGCGAGTCCTCTTAATTGCCTTTTTTGAAGATGGGTGTCATTTGCTAACATCCACTCTTTAGCCTCTCTTGTCGTCTACATCTTAGCAAAACGCTTTTCCACTATGTCTGGCTAGGAAAAACTGTGCCAGCACAGAAAACATCTCCCATCGTGTTCTAGAAGTTGCACGGATGTCTGCCAAGTGTTTGGCAGGAAGAAAAGAAAAGTTGTCCAAAACAGCTTCCAATCGAATGTTCCTGTGATTGGAAAAGTCAGGAGAGTGCAAAGGTACTGTTTTCTATCAGTTGGCAAGGTGCGCACACAATCCCAGTGTTGTACAGCTTGCTTCTTCACCTTCCCGAAGCTGCCGCTCTCGCCGGCTGCCGGAGCCCAAGAAGCGGCTTCTTCGCGCAAAGACGATTGTGCCGCTCACAGGGCTCTCCTTAGCGCGGCTTCTGCCGAAAGACGCCCGGCAGCGGCTCTTACCTCCGGAGAGCATCCTACCTTCGTCTTTAGCTCCTCTTCTCATCTACACCTCGGCAAAACGCTTCTCCACTATGTCTGGCTAGGAAAAACTGTGCCAGCACAGAAAACATCTCCCATCGTGTTCTAGAAGTTGCACGGATGTCTGCCAAGTGTTTGGCAGGAAGAAAAGAAAAGTTGTCCAAAACAGCTTCCAATCGAATGTTCCTGTGATTGGAAAAGTCAGGAGAGTGCAAAGGTACTGTTTTCTATCAGTTGGCAAGGTGCGCACACAATCCCAGTGTTGTACAGCTTGCTTCTTCACCTTCCCGAAGCTGCCGCTCTCGCCGGCTGCCGGAGCCCAAGAAGCGGCTTCTTCGCGCAAAGACGATTGTGCCGCTCACAGGGCTCTCCTTAGCGCGGCTTCTGCCGAAAGACGCCCGGCAGCGGCTCTTACCTCCGGAGAGCATCCTACCTTCGTCTTTAGCTCCTCTTCTCATCTACACCTCGGCAAAAAGCTTCTCCACTATGTCTGGCTAGGAAAAACTGTGCCAGCACAGAAAACATCTCCCATCGTGTTCTAGAAGTTGCACGGATGTCTGCCAAGTGTTTGGCAGGAAGAAAAGAAAAGTTGTCCAAAACAGCTTCCAATCGAATGTTCCTGTGATTGGAAAAGTCAGGAGAGTGCAAAGGTACTGTTTTCTATCAGTTGGCAAGGTGCGCACACAATCCCAGTGTTGTACAGCTTGCTTCTTCACCTTCCCGAAGCTGCCGCTCTCGCCGGCTGCCGGAGCCCAAGAAGCGGCTTCTTCGCGCAAAGACGATTGTGCCGCTCACAGTGCTCTCCTTAGCGCGGCTTCTGCCGAAAGACGCCCGGCAGCGGCTCTTACCTCCGGAGAGCATCCTACCTTCGTCTTTAGCTCCTCTTCTCATCTACACCTCGGCAAAAAGCTTTTCCACTATGTCTGGCTAGGAAAAACTGTGCCAGCACAGAAAACATCTCCCATCGTGTTCTAGAAGTTGCACGGATGTCTGCCAAGTGTTTGGCAGGAAGAAAAGAAAAGTTGTCCAAAACAGCTTCCAATCGAATGTTCCTGTGATTGGAAAAGTCAGGAGAGTGCAAAGGTACTGTTTTCTATCAGTTGGCAAGGTGCGCACACAATCCCAGTGTTGTACAGCTTGCTTCTTCACCTTCCCGAAGCTGCCGCTCTCGCCGGCTGCCGGAGCCCAAGAAGCGGCTTCTTCGCGCAAAGACGATTGTGCCGCTCACAGTGCTCTCCTTAGCGCGGCTTCTGCCGAAAGACGCCCGGCAGCGGCTCTTACCTCCGGAGAGCATCCTACCTTCGTCTTTCGCGTCTTTTGTAGTCTACATCTTAGCAAAACGCTTTTCCACTATGTCTGGCTAGGAAAAACTGTGCCAGCACAGAAAACATCTCCCATCGTGTTCTAGAAGTTGCACGGATGTCTGCCAAGTGTTTGGCAGGAAGAAAAGAAAAGTTGTCCAAAACAGCTTCCAATCGAATGTTCCTGTGATTGGAAAAGTCAGGAGAGTGCAAAGGTACTGTTTTCTATCAGTTGGCAAGGTGCGCACACAATCCCAGTGTTGTACAGCTTGCTTCTTCACCTTCCCGAAGCTGCCACTCTCAGGAGGTAAGAGCCGCTGCCGGGCGTCTTTCGGCAGAAGCCGCGCTAAGGAGAGCCCTGTGAGCGGCACAATCGTCTTTGCGCGAAGAAGCCGCTTCTTGGGCTCCGGCAGCCGGCGAGAGCGGCAGCTTCGGGAAGGTGAAGAAGCAAGCTGTACAACACTGGGATTGTGTGCGCACCTTGCCAACTGATAGAAAACAGTACCTTTGCACTCTCCTGACTTTTCCAATCACAGGAACATTCGATTGGAAGCTGTTTTGGACAACTTTTCTTTTCTTCCTGCCAAACACTTGGCAGACATCCGTGCAACTTCTAGAACACGATGGGAGATGTTTTCTGTGCTGGCACAGTTTTTCCTAGCCAGACATAGTGGAAAAGCGTTTTGCTAAGATGTAGACTACAAAAGACGCGAAAGACGAAGGTAGGATGCTCTCCGGAGGTAAGAGCCGCTGCCGGGCGTCTTTCGGCAGAAGCCGCGCTAAGGAGAGCCCTGTGAGCGGCACAATCGTCTTTGCGCGAAGAAGCCGCTTCTTGGGCTCCGGCAGCCGGTGGGAGCGGCAGCTTCGGGAAGGTGAAGAAGCAAGCTGTACAACACTGGGATTGTGTGCGCACCTTGCCAACTGATAGAAAACAGTACCTTTGCACTCTCCTGACTTTTCCAATCACAGGAACATTCGATTGGAAGCTGTTTTGGACAACTTTTCTTTTCTTCCTGCCAAACACTTGGCAGACATCCGTGCAACTTCTAGAACACGATGGGAGATGTTTTCTGTGCTGGCACAGTTTTTCCTAGCCAGACATAGTGGAAAAGCGTTTTGCTAAGATGTAGACGACAAGAGAGGCTAAAGAGTGGATGTTAGCAAATGACACCCATCTTCAAAAAAGGCAATTAAGAGGACTCGCCATAGTACAAACCAGCCAGCCTCTTTTTTATCCCCAGGAAGTTGATGAAGCAGCTCTTCCTGGAAATCCTTGCCAGGCACATGACAGATGACCAAATAATGTAGTTAGCATGATTTTTCAGGGGAATTTCATGCTGAACATCACTTTAAACTCCTCTGATGAATCAACTTGACTGGTAGATGAAGGGAATATTATCTGCCTGGGCTTCAGGGAGGTTTTTGACATACCTCTACATGGCATCACACATACATATGGAAGCAATAGTGCAAAGGGGAGGGAATCAGTGTCTTTTCAGTGATGCTGAGGGAAAAGACAAGAGGCAGTGGGCACACACTGAAATACAGGAGATTGCCTTTGAACATCAGTAAATGTTTCTTTACTGTCAGGGTGACTGAACCACGGCACAGACTGCCCAGAAAGATTGTGGAGCCTGGATCTTTGAAGACATTAAAAGTACACCCAGATAGAATCCTGGGCAAGAGGCTCTAGGTATCCTGGTTTAGGCAGGGGGGTTGGGCCTGGTTAGCCCCACCAACCCCTTCCACTCTCTTTCATTCTGTGCTAGTGAATTCTCTTCAAGATGCATTTCAAAGCACTGGCATGACAAAGTTCTGTGCAGACAGAGATCCAAATGGACATGGCATCTAAGTTCCTTAAGCAGTGTTCAAGAAGAATGTAAAACTCTGGCACAAGTGTCTCTTCCCTAACTGAATCCCTTTCATGGGAAAATTCCCAGCTCTAGAAAGATCTTCTGATACGCATGCTTAAGACTGACACTGGCTGAGCAAATTTCTCCCTATGTATATCTAAGACCAGTTAGGATCTTCACCCAAAGTGCTGTCAACATAGTCACAGAATGCCTATTGTTAAGAAGTGACAGCTTCCATCAGAATGGCAGCTATTGGTCCACAAAATGGATTAATGGATGGGAATTATCTACGTGGGTTAAAAACAAAAATAAAGAGTTGGTCTTTATTTATCAATTTCATGGCAATATTGATAAGGGAAGAAAAAGATCTAAGTCCTTGACTTTCTGGACTCGAGGAAAGATTTTAAAAATTCCTTGTAAAAATGTATGATCACAATCAGACTATTGAAACCATTTTAGTTGGGAACAAAGTTCCAAAATTGTCTAGATAGTGGCAAAGAAGCCAAGAAAATAGGAAAGAAACAAAAAGAGAGCAAAAGAGTCAGCTTCAGTGTACAAGCTCGTTCTAGAAGTAGTCTGCTGGGAAAAGGAACCCCCAGCTAAATTTCCAATGTATTCCTGCGCTTGATTCAGTAACTGGTCAATGTAAAAACCAATCCTTTTGTACAACTTCTTCCAGCAACAAAAACTCCAACAGGTTGACACTACCATCATGCCTGTTCCAGACATATTTAAAAGAGAAATGATGATTTTCTTGAAAACCTACTTACATAAAAGTTGCAAGATGGTGGAGGGATTCCCACATCCTCCTTCCTCCATCTGGCTTGAAAGTATATTTGATAAAATATGCAACAAAGCACATGATTTATAAGGGAGAGTCAAATGGATGATTTGGGAATCGATCTCTTGTTGATAGTAAACTTCATATCCACTCGGTGTGACCTTTTTAAAACAAAATGTGGAGCTGAGGCATGAATCTGCCACAACAATTGTAAAGCAAACATACACACTCCCCTTCATATGCCCCCCCCTCCACACACACCTAGGCACACACAGAGATCAGCATAGCAGATCATGAACACCTTGGAAAAGACTGAAATGCTAAATGCCTCTCTTGATGGGCAAAAGAGCTGGTGCAGTAATTCAAATGCCTGGTACAAAAATTCTGTTTAATATTTAGCTCCTATTTAAAACACAGCTTTTCATTTCATTCTATTTACAGAATATTTTCATTTCATTTGTTTCTTTAAAATTACTTAGTTCTCACCTGTTGTATGTCTAGGAATATTTTCTTCCAAAAATAGAAAAAAATAGATGATATCTTTTCAGCAGAAAACATTGGTTGATACAATTTTAAACCATCATGATATGGAAGAATTCTTCTGTCCCTCTCGAAGGTGGAAGAAGCATTTGGATCACAGATCATCTACAATGAAATACTTGACATGTTTAAGATGCTTTCAATCAATTTTGATCGTCAATTGCTTATTTGTTGTAAACAGTAATTTTTCAGTGAAGGGAAAGCGTGTGTGGTATATCTACATGATATGTTCAAAGGCAGTTCCTACTAATGGCCAGGCTGAATTCCAGTAAATAATGTCCCGAATGATATTTTGCCGCCTTCTTTGGCACTTCATGAAATCTTACCCCGATGAAGTGCTGAAACACAGAGATTTTCTCTTAGAGAGTGTCTCATGTTGTAACCTATCCCATGGATTTTATGCTGTAATTCTTATCTCTTTTAAAATTTACTATCTTCTGTACAGTTTTCATGAAACTTTCTGTTACAGTAGTGAATAGCACAGATAAATGTCATTTTGTACAACTTTGAATTTACCCCAAGAGCTGAGAGAAAACTTGATCCTATACTTCAATCCGAGTTTCTTCTATAGTCCAACTTTGTTTCTCTACCATCAAGCTTCTCCTTTGTTGCTGCTCCAAGCCCCGTCCAAGGTGACCTTGAATACTTTCAGGGATGGGACACCCACAACTTCTCTGGGCAACCTGTTCCAGTGTTCCAGCACTCCCACAGTAAAAAAGGCCTTCCTTTCATCTAATATGTGTAGGAAATCATAAATCTAGGCATAGAAGCTTGGAGTGCAAATTTGAAATTCTTTGGATTTGAAGCACATTTTATATGAATACTGACTTACAGATGACTAAAAGATGTTGATGGGCATTTGAGCTGACAAGTTTTGAAAAAGTGCACGGAAATTAAAATTGAAACCACTAAAATTAAAAACTCCTTGCCATTTTCTTTTTCCTCTCCTATTCAAAATTGCATATGTCAGATATCAGTGCTTCATGCAAACCTCTCAGATGCTCTCAGAGAAAAAGCTTTTCTTTCAGACTAAGTTGCGGTTGACGTAGAACACTAGCAGGAGTGAAAGATTTTCTGGGCATCGGGGCAGCCCGTTCTCCTTGGATTTGTGTGCAGAATGCATTTTATCCAAACTGGAAAATAGATCCCAGCTCTGTTCTATTCATCATTCTTACTTCATCAGGCCAGAAGATTCTGTGAAAAGTAGCCTGTGGACCTTGAAGACAGCGCATGTGAACCAGATGAGAGGTGATAGAGAAGTTGAGGGAGAGAAGAAAGAGCATGAGGCTGAAACCAGAAAGTATTTCTCCACGTGATCATGGAAGATTGCAGGAGCCACTTGGTACTATCAAACCAGCCCAACTTGGCACTTGTGCCACCTTGGGTCTGGGAGCCATGTTGCATATCGTGCATTTTAAGGAGCCAGCTGGCCACACCCATCCATATGCCCCCAAACACAAACAAAGGCCCTTTTCTCTGGCAAACAAAACTCAGCTGCCCTGCTTCTGGATGGCAGATTGCAGGAACCACTTGGTACTATCAAACCAGCCCAACTTGGCACTGGTGCCACCATGGGTCTGGTCACCATCCTGCCTATTGTAGCTTTTCAGGAGCCAGCCGGTCACTCTCAGCCATAGGCCCCCAAACACAAACCTCGGCCCGTTTCCCTGGCAAACAAAAGTAAGCTGCCCCGCTTCTGCATGGCAGATTGCAGGAGCTACTTAGTACTATCAAATCAGCCCGACTTGGCACAGGTGCCACCTTGGATCTGGGAACCATCCTGTGTATCGTGGATTTTCAGGGGCCAGCCGGCCACTCTCAGCCATATGCCCCCAAAAACAAACCACGGACCTTTTCTCTGGCAAACAAAAATCAGCTGCCCCACTTCTGGATGGCAGATTGCAGGAGCCACTTGGGACTATCACACCAGCACAACATGGCACTGCTGCCACCTTGGATCTGGGAACAATCCTGCGTATCGTACATATTCAGGAACCAGCCGAACACTCCCAGCCACAGGCCCCCAAACACAAACAACGGCCCTTTTCTCTGGCAAACAAAACTCAACTGCCCCTCTTCTGGATGGCAAATTGCAGGACGCACTTGGTACTACAAAAAGAGCCCGAGTTGGCAGTGGTGCCACCTTGGCTCTGGGAACCATCCTGCGTATCGAGCATTTTAAGGAGCCAGCCGGCAATTCCCAGCCGTATGCCCCAAAAAGAAACCATGGACCTTTTCTCTGGCAAAAAAAACTCAGCTGTCCCGCTTCTGGATGGCAGATTGCAGGAGTTACTTTGAACCATACAACCAGCCTTACTTGGCACTGGTGCCACCTTGGATCTGGGAACCATCCTGCCTATCGTTGATTTTCAGGGGCCAGCCGGCCACTCTCAGCCATAGGCCCCCAAACACAAACCACAGCCCTTTTCTCTAGCAAACAAAATTCAACTGCCCCGCTTGTGGATGGCAAATTGCAGGAGCCACTGGGTACTACAAAAACAGCCTGACTTGGCACTGGTGCCACCTTGCGTCTGGTTACCATGCGGCGTATCGTGCATTTTAAGGAGCCAGGTGGCCACTCCCAGCCATATGCCCCCAAACACAACCCACGGCCCTTTTCTCTGGCAAACAAAACTCAGCTGCCCCGCTTCTGGATGGCAGATTGCAGGAGACACTTGGTACTATCAAACCAGCCCGACTTGGCACTGGTGCCACCTTGGGTCTGGGAACCATCCTGCGTATTGTGGATTGTCAGGAGACAGCCGACCACCCTCGGCCAGAGATCCCAGTCAAAAACAAAGTTCCGTTTCACTGGCAAAAAAAACTCAGCTGCCCCGCTTCTGGATGGGAGATTGCAGGAGGCACTTGACACTGTCAAACGAGCCCCACTTGGCACTGGTGCCACCTTGGGTCTGGGAACCATGCTGCGTATCGTGGATTTTCAGGAGCCAGCCGGCCACTGCCAGCCACAGGCCCCCAAACACAAACCACAGCCTTTTTCTCTGGCAAACAAAACTCAGCTGCCCCGCTTCTGGATGGCAGATTGCAGGAGCCACTTGGTACTATCAAACCAGCCCAACTTGGCACTGGTGCCACCTTGGGTCTGGGAACCATCCTGCCTATCGTGGATTTTAAGGAGCCAGCCGGCTACTCCCAGCCACAGGCCCCCAACAAAAACCACGGCCCTTTTTCTCGCAAACAAAACTTAGCTGCCTCACTTCTGGATGGCAGATTGCAGGAGCCACTTGGTGTAATCAAACCAGCCCGACTTGGCACTGGTGCCACCTTGGGTCTGGGAACCATCCTGCGTATCGTGGATTCTAAGGAGCCAGCCGGCCACTCCAAGCCACAGGCCCCCAAACAAAATCAACGGCGCTGTTCCCTGGAAAACAAAACACGCCTGCCAACTTTTTGATGGAGTTTGCAGGAGCCACTTGGTACTATCAAACCAGCCCGACTTGGCACTGGTGCCACCTTGGGTCTGGGAAACATCCTGCGTATCGTGGATTCTTAGGAGCCAGCCGGCCACTCCTAGCCACAGGCCCCCAAACAAAAACCTAGGCCTATTTCTCTGGCAAACAAAAGTAAGCTGCCCTGCTTCTGGATGGCAGATTGCAGGAGACACTTGGTACTATCAAACCAGCCCGACTTGGCACTGGTGCCACCTTGGATCTGGGAACCATGCTCTGTATCGTGGATATTCAGGGGCCAGCCGGCCACTCTCAGCCATATGTCCCCAAACAGAAACCTCGGCCCGTTTCTCTGGCAAACAAAACTCAACTGCCCCTCTTCTGGATGGCAAATTGCAGGATGAACTTGATACTAAAACCGCAGGCCGACTTGGTAGTGGTGACACCTTGGGCCTGGGAACCATCATGCGTATCGAGCATTTTAAGGAGCCAGCCGGCCACTCCCAGCAATATGCCCCCAAAAACAATCCACGGAATTTTCCTCTGGCAAACAAAAATCAGCTGCCTCGCTTCTGGATGGCAGATTGCAGGAGCCACTTTGCACCATCAAACCAGCCCGACTTGGCACTGGTGCCACATTGCATCTGGGAACCATGCTGCCTAGCGTGGATTTTCAGGAGCCAGCCGGCCACTCTCAGCTATATGCCCCCAACCAAAACCCACGGCCCGTTTCCCTGGCAAACAAAATTAAGCTGCCCCGCTTCTGGATGGCAGATTGCAGGACGCACTTGGTAGTATCAAACCAGCAAAACTTGGCACTGGTGCCACCTTGGGTCTGGGAACCATCCTGCGTATCGTGGGTTCAAAGGAGCCAGCCGGTCACTCCCAGCCACAGGCCCCCAAATACAAACAATGTCGCTTTTCCCTGGAAAACAAAACTCGCCTGCCAACTTTTTGATGGCAGATTGCCGGAGCCACTTGGTACTATCAAACCAGCCCAACTTGGCACTGGTGCCACCATGGGTCTGGTAACCATCCTGCCTATTGTAGCTTTCCAGGAGCCAGCCGGTCACTCCCAGCCATAGGTCCCCAGTCACAAACCTCGGCCCGTTTCCCTGGCAAACAAAAGTAAGCTACCCCGCTTCTGGATGGCAGATTGCAGGAGCCACTTGGTACTATCAAACCAGCCCAACTTGGCACTGGTGCCACCTTGGGTCTGGGAACCATGCTGCGTAACACAGATTCTAAGGCGCCAGTCGGCCACTACGAGCCACAAGCCCCCAAACACAAACAACGGCGCTATTCTCTGGCAAACAAAACTCAACTGCCCCTCTTCTGGATGGCAAATTGCAGGACGCACTTGGTACTATAAAAACAGCCCGACTTGGCACTGGTGCCCCCTTGGGTCTGGGAACCATCCTGCGTATCGATCTTTTTAATGAGACGGCCGGCCACTCCCAGCCATATGCCCCCAAACACAACCCACGGCCCTTTTCTCTGGCAAACAAAACTCAACTGCACCGCTTCTGGATGGCAGATTGCAGGAGCCACTTGGTACTATCAAACCAGCCCGACTTGGCACTGGTGCCACCTTGGGTCTGGGAACCATCCTGCGTATTGTGGGTTGTCAGGAGCCAGCCGAACACTCTCGGCCACAGACCCCAATTAAAAACAACGGCCCGTTTCACAGGCAAACAAAACTCAGCTGCCCCGCTTCTGGATGGGAGATTGCAGGAGGCACTTGACACTGTGAAACCAGCCCCACTTGGCACTGGTGCCACCTTGGGTCTGGGAACCATGCTGCGTATCATGGATTTTCAGGAGCCAGCCGGCCACTCCCAGCCACAGGCCCCCAAACACAAACCACAGCCTTTTTGTCTGGCAAACAAAATTCAGCTGCCCCTCTTCTGGATGGCAGATTGCAGGAGCCACTTGGGACTATCACACCAGCACAACATGGCACTGCTGCCACCTTGGATCTGGGAACCATCCTTCCTATCGTGGATTTTCAGGGGCCAGCCGGTCACTCTCAGCCATAGGCCCCAAACACAAACCACGACCCTTTTCTCTGGAAAACAAAACTCAACTGCCCCTCTTCTGGATGGCAGATTGCAGGAGCCACTGGGTACTATGAAACCAGCCCTACTTGGCACTGATGCCAGCTTGGGTCTGGGAACCATGCTGCGTATCATGGATTTTCAGGAGCCAGCCGGCCACTGCCAGCCACAGGCACCGAAACACAAACAACAGCCTTTTTCTCTGGCAAACAAAAGTAAGCTGCCCCGCTTCTGGATGGCAGATTGCAGGAACCACTTGGTACTAACAAACCAGCCCGACTTGGCACTGATGCCACCTTGGGTCTGGGAACCATCCTGCGTATCGTGGATTCTAAGGAGCCAGCTGGCCACTCCCAGCCACAGGCCCCAAAACACACACAACGGTGCTTTTCCCTGGAAAACAAAACTCCACTGCCAAACATTTGATGGCAGATTGCAGGAGCCACTTGGTATTATCAAACCAGCCCAACTTGGCACTGGTGCCACCATGGGTCTGGTCACCATCCTGCCTATCGTAGCTTTTCAGGAGCCAGCCAGCCACCCCCAGCCAGAGGCCCCAAGACAAATATTTCGGCCCGTTTCCCTGGCAAACAAAAGTAAGCTGCCCCGCTTCTGGATGGCAGATTGCAGGAGCCACTTTGCACCATCAAACCAGCCCAACTTGGCACTGGTGCCAACTCAGGTCTGGGAACCATCCTGCGTATCGTGGGTTCTAAGGAGCCAGCTGGCCACTCCCAGCCACAGGCCCCCAAACACAAACAACGGCGCTTTTCCCTGGAAAACAAAACTCGCCTGACAACTTTTTGATGGCAGATTGCAGGAGCCACTTGGTACTATCAAACCAGCCCGACTTGGCACTGGTGCCACCTTGTGTCAGGGAACCATCCTGCATATCGAGCTTTTTAAGGAGCCAGCCGGCCACGCCCAGCCATATACCCCCAAAAACAAACCACGGACCATTTCTCTTGGAAACAAAAATCCGCTGCCCCGCGTCTGGATGGCAGATTGCAGGAGCCACTTTGCACCATCAAACCAACCCGACTTGGCACTGGTGCCACCTTGGGTCTGGGAACAATCCTGCATATCGTGGATTCTAAGGAGCCAGCCGGCCACTCCCTGCCAGAGGCCCCCAAACACAAACAACGGCGCTTTTCCCTGGAAAACAAAATTCGCCTGCCAGCTTTTTGATGGCAGATTGCAGGAGCCACTTGGTACTATCAAATCATCCCAACTTGGCACTGGTGCCACTATGGGTCTGGGAACCATCCTGCCTATTGTAGCATTTCAGGAGCCAGCCGGTCACTCCCAGCCATAGGCCCCCAGACACAAACCTCGGAACGTTTCCCTGGCAAAAAAAATTAAGCTGCCCCGATTCTGGATGGCAGATTGCAGGAGCCACTTGGTTGTGTCAAACCAGCCCGACTTGGCACTGGTGCGACCTTGGGTCTGGGAACCATCCTGCGTAACGTGGATTCTAAGCAGCCACCCGGCCACTCTGAGCCACAGGCCCCCAAACACAAACAACGGCGCTTTTCCCTGGAAAACAAAACTCGCCTGCCAACTTTTTGATGGCAGATTGCAGGAGCCACTTGGTACTATCAAACCAGCCCAACTTGGCACTGGTGCCACCTCTGGTCTGGGAACCATCCTGCCTATTGTAGCTTTTCAGGAGCCAGCCGGTCACTCCCAGCCATAGACCCCCAGACACAAACCTCGGCCCGTTTCCCTGGAAAACAAAAGTAAGTTACCCCGATTCTGGATGGCAGATTGCAGGAGCCACTTGGTACTATCAAATCAGCCCAACTTGGCACTGGTGCCACCATGGGTCTGGTAAACATCCTGCCTATCGTAGCTTTTCAGGAGCCAGCCGGTCACTCCCTGCCATAGGCCCCCGGACACAAACCTCGGCCTGTTTCCCTGGCAAACAAAAGTAAGCTGCCCCGCTTTTGGATGGCAGATTGCAGGATGCACTTGGTACTTACAAACCAGCCCGACTTGGCCCTGGTGCCACCTTGGCTCTGGGAACCATGCTGCGTAACGTAGTTTCTACGAGGACAGGCGGCCACTCCCAGCCACAGGCCTCTAAACAAAAACAACGGCGCTTTTCCCTGGAAAACAAAACTCGCCTGCCAACTTCTTGATGGCAGATTGCAGGAGCCACTTGGTACTATCAAACCAGCCCAACTTGGCACTGGTGCCACCATGGGTCTGGTCACCATCCTGCCTATCGTAGCTTTTCAGGAGCCAGCCGCTCACTCCCAGCCATAGGCCCCCAGACAAATACCTCGGCACGTTTCCCTGGCAAACAAAAGTAGGCTGCCCCGCTTCTGGATGGCAAATTGCAGGACGCACTTGGTACTACGAAAACAGACCGACTTGGCACTGATGCCACCTTGGGTCAGGGAACAATCCTGCGTATAGAGCTTTTTAAGGAGCCAGCCGGCCACGTCCAGTCATATACCCCCAAAAAAAAAACCACGGAACTTTTCTCCAGCAAACAAAAATCCGCTGCCCCGCGTCTGGATGGCAGATTGCAGGAGCTATTTAGTATTATCAAAGCAGCCCGACTTGGCACTGGTGGCACCATGAGTCTGGTAACCATCCTGCCTATCGTAGCTTTTCAGTAGTCAGCCGGTCACTCCCAGCCATAGGCCCCCAGACAAATACCTCGGCCCGTTTCCCTGGGAAACAAAAGTAAGCTGTCCCGCTTCTGGATGGCAGATTGCAGGAGCCACTTGGTACTATCAAACCAGCCCAACTTGTTCCCAGACCCAAGGTGGCACCAGTGCCAAGTGGGGCTGGTTTGATGGTGCAACGTGGCTCCTGCAATCTGCCATCCAAAAGCGGGGCAGCTTACTTTTGTTTGCCAGGGAAACGGGCCGAGGTTTGTGTCTGGGGGTCTATGGCTGGGAGTGACCGGCTGGCTCCTGAAAAGCTACGATAGGCAGGATGGTTCCCAGACCAGAGGTGGCACCAGTCCCAAGTTGGGCTGGTTTGATAGTACCAAGTGGCTCCTGCAATCTGCCATCAAAAAGTTGGCAGGCGAGTTTTGTTTTCCAGGGAAAAGCGCCGTAGTTTTTGTTTGGGGGCCTGTGGCTCAGAGTGGCTGGGTGGCTGCTTGGAATCCACGATACGCAGGATGGTTCCCAGACCCAAGGTGGCACCAGTGCCAAGTCGGGCTGGTTTGACACAACCAAGTGGCTCCTGCAATCTGCCATCCAGAATCGGGGCAGCTTAATTTTGTTTGCCAGGGAAACGGTCCGAGGTTTTTGTCTGGGGGCCTATGGCTGGGAGTGACCGGCTGGCTCCTGAAATGCTACAATAGGCAGGATGGTTCCCAGACCCATAGTGGCACCAGTGCCAAGTTGGGATGATTTGATAGTACCAAGTGGCTCCTGCAATCTGCCATCAAAAAGTTGGCAGGCGAATTTTGTTTTCCAGGGAAAAGCGCCGTTGTTTGTGTTTGGGGGCCTGTGGCTGGGAGTGGCCGGCTGGCTCCTTAGAATCCACGATATGCAGGATTGTTCCCAGACCCAAGGTGGCACCAGTGCCAAGTCGGGCTGGTTTGATGGTGCAAAGTGGCTCCTGCAATCTGCCATACAGACGCGGGGCAGCGGATTTTTGTTTCCAAGAGAAATGGTCCGTGGTTTGTTTTTGGGGGTTTATGGCTGGGCGTGGCCGGCTGGCTCCTTAAAAAGCTCGATATGCAGGATGGTTCCCTGACACAAGGTGGCACCAGTGCCACGTCGGGCGGTTTTCGTAGTACAAAGTGCGTCCTAAAATTTGCCATCCAGAAGAGGGGCAGTTGAGTTTTGTTTGCCAGAGAAAAGGGCCGTGGTTTGTTTTTGGGGGCATATGGCTGAGAGTGGCCGGCTGGCTCCTGAAAAGCTACGATAGGCAGGATGTTTACCAGACCCATGGTGGCACCAGTGCCAAGTTGGGCTGATTTGATAGTACCAAGTGGCTCCTGCAATCTGCCATCCAGAATCGGGGTAGCTTACTTTTGTTTTCCAGGGAAACGGGCCGAGGTTTGTGTCTGGGGGTCTATGGTTGGGAGTGGCCGGCTGGCTCCTTAGAAACCACGATACGCAGCATGGTTCCCAGACAAGAGGTGCCACCAGTGCCAAGTTGGGCTGGTTTGATACTACCAAGTGGTTCCTGCAATCTGCCATCCAGAAGCGGGGCAGCTTACTTTTGTTTGCCAGGGAAACGGACCGTTGTTTGTGTTTGGGGGCCTATGGCTGGGACTGACCGGCTGGCTCCATAAAATCCACGATACGCAGGATGGTTCCCACACCAGAGGTGGCACCAGTGCCAAGTTGGGCTGGTTTGATAGTACCAAGTGCGTCCTGCAATCTGCCATCCAGAAGTGGGGTAGCTTACTTTTGTTTGCCAGGGAAACGGGCCGAGGTTTGTGTCTCGGGGCATATGGCTGGGAGTGACCGGCTGGCTCCTGAAAAGCTACGATAGGCAGGATGGTGACCAGACCCATGGTGGCAGCAGTGCCAAGTTGGGCTGGTTTGATAGTACCAAGTGGCTCCTGCAATCTGCCATCAAAAAGTTGGCAGGCGAGTTTGTTATCCAGGGAAAAGCGCCGTTGTTTGTGCCTGGGGCCCTATGGCCTGGAGTGGACGGATGGCTAATTAGAATCCACGATACACAGGATGGTTCCCAGACCCATGGTGACACCAGTGCCAAGTTGGGCTGGTTTGATAGTACCAAGTGGTTCCTGCAATCAGCCATCCAGAAGCGGGGCAGCTTACTTTTGTTTGCCAGGGAAACGGTCCGAGGATTGTGTCTGGGGGCCTAAGCCTGGAAGTGACCGGCTGGCTCGTGAAAAGCTACGATAGGCAGGATGGTGACCAGACCCATGACGGCACCAGTGCCAAGTTGGGCTGGTTTGATAGTACCAAGTGGCTCCTGCAATCTGCCATCAAAAACTTGGCAGGCGAGTTTTGTTTTCCAGGGAAAAGCGCCGTTGTTTGTGTTTGGGGGCCTGTGGCTGGGAGTGGCCGGCTGGCTCCTTAGAATCCACGATACTCAGCATGGTTCCCAGACCAGAGGTGGCACCAGTGCCAAGTTGGGCTGGTTAGATAGTACCAAGTGGTTGCTGCAATCTGCCATCCAGAAGCGGGGCAGCTTACTTTTGTTTGCCAGGGAAACGGGCCGAGCTTTGTGTCTGGGGGCCTATGGCTGGGAGTGACCGGCTGGCTCCTGAAAAGCTACGATAGGCAGGATGGTGACCAGACCCATGGTGGCACCAGTGCCAAGTTGGGCTGATTTGATAGTACCAAGTGGCTCCTGCAATCTGCCATCAAAAAGTTGGCAGGCGAATTTTGTTTTCCAGGGAAAAGCGCCGTGGTTTGTGTTTGGGGGCCTGTGGCTGGGAGTGGCCGGCTGGCTGCTTAGAATCTACCATACGCAGGATGGTTCCCAGACCAGAGGTGGCACCAGTGCCAAGTCGGGCTGGTTTGATAGTACCAAGTGCGTCCTGCAATCTGCCATCCAGAAGCGGGACAGCTTACTTTTGTTTGTCAGGGAAACGGGCCGAGCTTTGTGTCTCTGGGCCTACGGCTGGGAGTGACTGGCAGGCTCCTGAAAAGCTACGATAGGCAGGATGGTGACCAGACCCATGGTGGCACCAGTGCCAAGTTGGGCTGGTTTGATAGTACCAAGTGGCTCCTGCAATCTGCCATCAAAAAGTTGGCAGGCACGTTTTGTTTTCCAGGGAAAAGTGCCGTTGTTTTTGTTTGGGGGCCTATGGCTGGGAGTGGCCGGCTGGCTCCTTAGAATCCACGATACGCAGGATGGTTCCCAGACCTGAGGTGGCACCAGTGCCAAGTTTTGCTGGTTTGATAGTACCAAGTGCGTCCTGCAATCTGCCATCCAGAAGCGGGGTAGCTTACTTTTGTTTGTCAGGGAAACGGGCCGAGCTTTGTGTCTCTGGGCCTACGGCTGGGAGTGACTGGCTGGCTCCTGAAAAGCTACGATAGGCAGGATGGTGACCAGACCCATGGTGGCACCAGTGCCAAGTTGGGCTGGTTTGATAGTACCAAGTGGCTCCTGCAATCTGCCATCAAAAAGTTGGCAGGCACGTTTTGTTTTCCAGGGAAAAGTGCCGTTGTTTTTGTTTGGGGGCCTATGGCTGGGAGTGGCCGGCTGGCTCCTTAGAATCCACGATACGCAGGATGGTTCCCAGACCTGAGGTGGCACCAGTGCCAAGTTTTGCTGGTTTGATAGTACCAAGTGCGTCCTGCAATCTGCCATCCAGAAGCGGGGTAGCTTACTTTTGTTTGCCAGGGAAACGGGCCGAGGTTTGTGTCTCGGGGCCTATGGCTGGGAGTGACTGGCTGGCTCCTGAAAAGCTACGATAGGCAGGATGGTGACCAGACCCATGGTGGCACCAGTGCCAAGTTGGGCTGGTTTGATAGTACCAAATCGCTCCTCCAATCTGCCATCAAAAACTTGGCAGGCGAGTTTGTTATCCAGGGAAAAGCGCCGTTGTTTGTGTTTGGGGGCCTGTGGCTGGGAGTGGCCGGCTGGCTCCTTAGAATCCATGATACGCAGGATGGTTCCCAGACCTGAGGTGGCACCAGTGCCAAGTCGGGCTAGTTTGATGGTGCAAAGTGGCTCCTGCAATCTGCCATCCAGAAGCGGGGCAGCTTGCTTTTGTTTGCCAGGGAAACGGGCCGAGGTTTGTGTCTGGGGGCCTATGGCTGGGAGTGACCGGCTGGCTCCTGAAAAGCTACGATAGGCAGGATGGTGACCAGACCCATGGTGGCACCAGTGCCAAGTTGGGCTGGTTTGATAGTACCAAGTGGCTCCTGCAATCTGCCATCAAAAAGTTGGCAGGCGAGTTTTGTTTTCCAGGGAAAAGCGCCGTTGTTTGTGTTTGGGGGCCTGTGGCTGGGAGTGGCCGGCTGGCTGCTTAGAGTCCACGATACGCAGGATGGTTCCCAGACGTGAGGTGGCGCCAGTGCCAAGTCGGGCTGGTTTGATACTACCAAGTGCGTCCTGCAATCTGCCATCCAGAAGCGGGACAGCTTACTTTTGCTTGCCAGGGAAACGGGCCGAGGTTTGTGTCTCGGGGCCTATGGCTGGGAGTGACCGGCTGGCTCCTGAAAAGCTACGATAGGCAGGATGGTGACCAGACCCATGGTGGCACCAGTGCCAAGTAGGGCTGATTTGATAGTACCAAGTGGCTCCTGCAATCTGCCATCAAAAATTGGCAGGCGAGTTTTGTTTTCCAGGGAAAAGCGCCGTTGTTTTTGTTTGGGGGCCTGTGGGTGGGAGTGGCCGGATGGCTAATTAGAATCCACGATACGCAGCATGGTTCCCAGACCTGAGGTGGCACCAGTGCCAAGTCGGGCTAGTTGGATGGTGCAAAGTGGCTCCTGCAATCTGCCATCCAGAAGCGGGGCAGCTTACTTTTCTTTTCCAGGGAAACGGGCCGAGGTTTGTGTCTGGGGGCCTATGGCTGGGAGTGACCGGCTGGCTCCTGAAAAGCTACGATAGGCAGGATGGTGACCAGACCCATGGTGGCACCAGTGCCAAGTTGGGCTGATTTGATAGTACCAAGTGGCTCCTGCAATCTGCCATCAAAAAGTCGGCAGGCGAGTTTTGTTTTCCAGGGAAAAGCGCCGTTGTTTGTGTCTGGGGGCCTGTGGCTGGGAGTGACCGGCTGGCTCCTTAGAATCCACGATACGCAGGATGGTTCCCAGACCCAAGGTGGCACCAGTGCCAAGTTGGGCTGGTTTGATAGTACCAAGTGCGTCCTGCAATCTGCCATCCAGAAGCGGGGCAGCTTACTTTTGTTTGCCAGGGAAACGGGTCGAGTTTTGTGTCTGGGGGCCTATGGCTGGGAGTGGCCGGCTGGCTCCTTAGAATCTACGATACGCAGGATGGTTCCCAGACCTGAGGTGGCACCAGTGCCAAGTCGGGCTGGTTTGATAGTACCAAGTGCGTCCTGCAATCTGCCATCCAGAAGCGGGGTAGCTTACTTTTGTTTGCCAGGGAAACGGGCCGAGGTTTTTGTCTCGGGGCCTATGGCTGGGAGTGACCGGCTGGCTCCTGAAGAGCTACGATAGGCAGGATGTTGACCAGACCCATGGTGGCACCAGTGCCAAGTTCGGCTTGTTTGATAGTACCAAGTGACTCCTGCAATCTGCCATCAAAATGTTGGCAGGCGAATTTTGTTTTCCAGGGGAAAGCGCCGTTGTTTGTGTTTGGGGGCCTGTGGCAGGGAGTGGCCGGCTGGCTCCTGAAAAGCTACGATAGGCAGGATGGTGACCAGACCCATGGTGGCACCAGTGCCAAGTTGGGCTGGTTTGATAGTACCAAGTGGCTCCTGCAATCTGCCATCCAGAAGCGGGGCAGCTGAGTTTTGTTTGCCAGAGAAAAAGGCTGTGGTTTGTGTTTGGGGGCCTGTGGCTGGCAGTGGCCGGCTGGCTCCTGAAAATCCACGATACGCAGCATGGTTCCCAGACCCAAGGTGGCACCAGTGCCAAGTGGGGCTCGTTTGACAGTGTCAAGTGCCTCCTGCAATCTCCCATCCAGAAGCGGGGCAGCTGAGTTTTTTTTGCCAGGGAAACGGACCTTTGTTTTTGATTGGGCTCTGTGGCCGAGAGTGGTCGGCTGTCTCCTGACAATCCACAATACGCAGGATGGTTCCCAGACCCAAGGTGGCACCAGTGCCAAGTCGGGCTGGTTTGATAGTACCAAGTGTCTCCTGCAATCTGCCATCCAGAAGCGGGGCAGCTGAGTTTTGTTTGCCAGAGAAAAGGGCCGTGGGTTGTGTTTGGGGGCATATGGCTGGGAGTGGCCACCTGGCTCCTTAAAATGCACGATACGCCGCATGGTAACCAGACGCAAGGTGGCACCAGTGCCAAGTCAGGCTGTTTTTGTAGTACCCAGTGGCTCCTGCAATTTGCCATCCACAAGCGGGGCAGTTGAATTTTGTTTGCTAGAGAAAAGGGCTGTGGTTTGTGTTTGGGGGCCTATGGCTGAGAGTGGCCGGCTGGCCCCTGAAAATCAACGATAGGCAGGATGGTTCCCAGATCCAAGGTGGCACCAGTGCCAAGTAAGGCTGGTTGTATGGTTCAAAGTGACTCCTGCAATCTGCCATCCAGAAGCGGGACAGCTGAGTTTTTTTTGCCAGAGAAAAGGTCCATGGTTTCTTTTTGGGGCATACGGCTGGGAATTGCCGGCTGGCTCCTTAAAATGCTCAATACACAGGATGGTTCCCAGAGCCAAGGTGGCACCACTGCCAAGTCGGGCTCTTTTTGTAGTACCAAGTGCGTCCTGCAATTTGCCATTCAGAAGAGGGGCAGTTGAGTTTTGTTTGCCAGACAAAAGGGCCAAAGATTGTGTTTGGGGGCATATGGCTGGGAATGACCGGCTGGCCCCTGAAAATCCACGATACGCCGGATGGTTCCCAGATCCAAGGTGGTACCATTACCAAGTCGGGCTGGTTTGATAGTCCCAAGTGGCTCCTGCAAACTGCCATCCAGAAGCGGGGCAGCTGAGTTTTGTTTGCCAGGGAAATGGGCCGTTGTTTGTGTTTGGGGGCCTGTGGCTGGGAGTGTTCGGCTGGTTCCTGAATATGTACGATACGCAGGATTGTTCCCAGATCCAAGGTGGCAGCAGTGCCATGTTGTGCTGGTGTGATAGTCCCAAGTGGCTCCTGCAATCTGCCATCCAGAAGTGGGGCAGCTGATTTTTGTTTGCCAGAGAAAAGGTCCGTGGTTTGTTTTTGGGGGCATATGGCTGAGAGTGGCCGGCTGGCCCCTGAAAATCCACGATACACAGGATGGTTCCCAGATCCAAGGTGGCACCTGTGCCAAGTCGGGCTGATTTGATAGTACTAAGTAGCTCCTGCAATCTGCCATGCAGAAGCGGGGCAGCTTACTTTTGTTTGCCAGGGAAACGGGCCGAGGTTTGTGTTTGGGGGCCTATGGCTGAGAGTGACCGGCTGGCTCCTGAAAAGCTACAATAGGCAGGATGGTGACCAGACCCATGGTGGCACCAGTGCCAAGTTGGGCTGGTTTGATAGTACCAAGTGGTTCCTGCAATCTGCCATCCAGAAGCAGGGCAGCTGAGTTTTGTTTGCCAGAGAAAAGGGCCTTGGTTTGTGTTTGGGGGCATATGGCTGGGTGTGGCCAGCTGGCTCCTTAAAATGCACGATATGCAACATGGCTCCCAGACCCAAGGTGGCACCAGTGCCAAGTTGGGCTGGTTTGATAGTACCAAGTGGCTCCTGCAATCTTCCATGATCACGTGGAGAAATACTTTCTGGTTTCAGCCTCATGCTCTTTCTTCTCTCCCTCAACTTCTCTATCACCTCTCATCTGGTTCACATGCGCTGTCTTCAAGGTCCACAGGCTACTTTTCACAGAATCTTCTGGCCTGATGAAGTAAGAATGATGAATAGAACAGAGCTGGGATCTATTTTCCAGTTTGGATAAAATGCATTCTGCACACAAATCCAAGGAGAACGGGCTGCCCCGATGCCCAGAAAATCTTTCACTCCTGCTAGTGTTCTACGTCAACCGCAACTTAGTCTGAAAGAAAAGCTTTTTCTCTGAGAGCATCTGAGAGGTTTGCATGAAGCACTGATATCTGACATATGCAATTTTGAATAGGAGAGGAAAAAGAAAATGGCAAGGAGTTTTTAATTTTAGTGGTTTCAATTTTAATTTCCGTGCACTTTTTCAAAACTTGTCAGCTCAAATGCCCATCAACATCTTTTAGTCATCTGTAAGTCAGTATTCATATAAAATGTGCTTCAAATCCAAAGAATTTCAAATTTGCACTCCAAGCTTCTATGCCTAGATTTATGATTTCCTACACATATTAGATGAAAGGAAGGCCTTTTTTACTGTGGGAGTGCTGGAACACTGGAACAGGTTGCCCAGAGAAGTTGTGGGTGTCCCATCCCTGAAAGTATTCAAGGTCACCTTGGACAGGGCTTGGAGCAGCAACAAAGGAGAAGCTTGATGGTAGAGAAACAAAGTTGGACTATAGAAGAAACTCGGATTGAAGTATAGGATCAAGTTTTCTCTCAGCTCTTGGGGTAAATTCAAAGTTGTACAAAATGACATTTATCTGTGCTATTCACTACTGTAACAGAAAGTTTCATGAAAACTGTACAGAAGATAGTAAATTTTAAAAGAGATAAGAATTACAGCATAAAATCCATGGGATAGGTTACAACATGAGACACTCTCTAAGAGAAAATCTCTGTGTTTCAGCACTTCATCGGGGTAAGATTTCATGAAGTGCCAAAGAAGGCGGCAAAATATCATTCGGGACATTATTTACTGGAATTCAGCCTGGCCATTAGTAGGAACTGCCTTTGAACATATCATGTAGATATACCACACACGCTTTCCCTTCACTGAAAAATTACTGTTTACAACAAATAAGCAATTGACGATCAAAATTGATTGAAAGCATCTTAAACATGTCAAGTATTTCATTGTAGATGATCTGTGATCCAAATGCTTCTTCCACCTTCGAGTGGGACAGAAGAATTCTTCCATATCATGATGGTTTAAAATTGTATCAACCAATGTTTTCTGCTGAAAAGATATCATCTATTTTTTTCTATTTTTGGAAGAAAATATTCCTAGACATACAACAGGTGAGAACTAAGTAATTTTAAAGAAACAAATGAAATGAAAATATTCTGTAAATAGAATGAAATGAAAAGCTGTGTTTTAAATAGGAGCTAAATATTAAACAGAATTTTTGTACCAGGCATTTGAATTACTGCACCAGCTCTTTTGCCCATCAAGAGAGGCATTTAGCATTTCAGTCTTTTCCAAGGTGTTCATGATCTGCTATGCTGATCTCTGTGTGTGCCTAGGTGTGTGTGGAGGGGGGGGCATATGAAGGGGAGTGTGTATGTTTGCTTTACAATTGTTGTGGCAGATTCATGCCTCAGCTCCACATTTTGTTTTAAAAAGGTCACACCGAGTGGATATGAAGTTTACTATCAACAAGAGATCGATTCCCAAATCATCCATTTGACTCTCCCTTATAAATCATGTGCTTTGTTGCATATTTTATCAAATATACTTTCAAGCCAGATGGAGGAAGGAGGATGTGGGAATCCCTCCACCATCTTGCAACTTTTATGTAAGTAGGTTTTCAAGAAAATCATCATTTCTCTTTTAAATATGTCTGGAACAGGCATGATGGTAGTGTCAACCTGTTGGAGTTTTTGTTGCTGGAAGAAGTTGTACAAAAGGATTGGTTTTTACATTGACCAGTTACTGAATCAAGCGCAGGAATACATTGGAAATTTAGCTGGGGGTTCCTTTTCCCAGCAGACTACTTCTAGAACGAGCTTGTACACTGAAGCTGACTCTTTTGCTCTCTTTTTGTTTCTTTCCTATTTTCTTGGCTTCTTTGCCACTATCTAGACAATTTTGGAACTTTGTTCCCAACTAAAATGGTTTCAATAGTCTGATTGTGATCATACATTTTTACAAGGAATTTTTAAAATCTTTCCTCGAGTCCAGAAAGTCAAGGACTTAGATCTTTTTCTTCCCTTATCAATATTGCCATGAAATTGATAAATAAAGACCAACTCTTTATTTTTGTTTTTAACCCACGTAGATAATTCCCATCCATTAATCCATTTTGTGGACCAATAGCTGCCATTCTGATGGAAGCTGTCACTTCTTAACAATAGGCATTCTGTGACTATGTTGACAGCACTTTGGGTGAAGATCCTAACTGGTCTTAGATATACATAGGGAGAAATTTGCTCAGCCAGTGTCAGTCTTAAGCATGCGTATCAGAAGATCTTTCTAGAGCTGGGAATTTTCCCATGAAAGGGATTCAGTTAGGGAAGAGACACTTGTGCCAGAGTTTTACATTCTTCTTGAACACTGCTTAAGGAACTTAGATGCCATGTCCATTTGGATCTCTGTCTGCACAGAACTTTGTCATGCCAGTGCTTTGAAATGCATCTTGAAGAGAATTCACTAGCACAGAATGAAAGAGAGTGGAAGGGGTTGGTGGGGCTAACCAGGCCCAACCCCCCTGCCTAAACCAGGATACCTAGAGCCTCTTGCCCAGGATTCTATCTGGGTGTACTTTTAATGTCTTCAAAGATCCAGGCTCCACAATCTTTCTGGGCAGTCTGTGCCGTGGTTCAGTCACCCTGACAGTAAAGAAACATTTACTGATGTTCAAAGGCAATCTCCTGTATTTCAGTGTGTGCCCACTGCCTCTTGTCTTTTCCCTCAGCATCACTGAAAAGACACTGATTCCCTCCCCTTTGCACTATTGCTTCCATATGTATGTGTGATGCCATGTAGAGGTATGTCAAAAACCTCCCTGATGCCCAGGCAGATAATATTCCCTTCATCTACCAGTCAAGTTGATTCATCAGAGGAGTTTAAAGTGATGTTCAGCATGAAATTCCCCTGAAAAATCATGCTAACTACATTATTTGGTCATCTGTCATGTGCCTGGCAAGGATTTCCAGGAAGAGCTGCTTCATCAACTTCCTGGGGATAAAAAAGAGGCTGGCTGGTTTGTACTATGGCGAGTCCTCTTAATTGCCTTTTTTGAAGATGGGTGTCATTTGCTAACATCCACACTTTAGCCTCTCTTGTCGTCTACATCTTAGCAAAACGCTTTTCCACTATGTCTGGCTAGGAAAAACTGTGCCAGCACAGAAAACATCTCCCATCGTGTTCTAGAAGTTGCACGGATGTCTGCCAAGTGTTTGGCAGGAAGAAAAGAAAAGTTGTCCAAAACAGCTTCCAATCGAATGTTCCTGTGATTGGAAAAGTCAGGAGAGTGCAAAGGTACTGTTTTCTATCAGTTGGCAAGGTGCGCACACAATCCCAGTGTTGTACAGCTTGCTTCTTCACCTTCCCGAAGCTGCCGCTCTCGCCGGCTGCCGGAGCCCAAGAAGCGGCTTCTTCGCGCAAAGACGATTGTGCCGCTCACAGGGCTCTCCTTAGCGCGGCTTCTGCCGAAAGACGCCCGGCAGCGGCTCTTACCTCCGGAGAGCATCCTACCTTCGTCTTTAGCTCCTCTTCTCATCTACACCTCGGCAAAAAGCTTCTCCACTATGTCTGGCTAGGAAAAACTGTGCCAGCACAGAAAACATCTCCCATCGTGTTCTAGAAGTTGCACGGATGTCTGCCAAGTGTTTGGCAGGAAGAAAAGAAAAGTTGTCCAAAACAGCTTCCAATCGAATGTTCCTGTGATTGGAAAAGTCAGGAGAGTGCAAAGGTACTGTTTTCTATCAGTTGGCAAGGTGCGCACACAATCCCAGTGTTGTACAGCTTGCTTCTTCACCTTCCCGAAGCTGCCGCTCTCGCCGGCTGCCGGAGCCCAAGAAGCGGCTTCTTCGCGCAAAGACGATTGTGCCGCTCACAGGGCTCTCCTTAGCGCGGCTTCTGCCGAAAGACGCCCGGCAGCGGCTCTTACCTCCGGAGAGCATCCTACCTTCGTCTTTAGCTCCTCTTCTCATCTACACCTCGGCAAAAAGCTTTTCCAATATGTCTGGCTAGGAAAAACTGCCAGCACAGAAAACATCTCCCATCGTGTTCTAGAAGTTGCACGGATGTCTGCCAAGTGTTTGGCAGGAAGAAAAGAAAAGTTGTCCAAAACAGCTTCCAATCGAATGTTCCTGTGATTGGAAAAGTCAGGAGAGTGCAAAGGTACTGTTTTCTATCAGTTGGCAAGGTGCGCACACAATCCCAGTGTTGTACAGCTTGCTTCTTCACCTTCCCGAAGCTGCCGCTCTCGCCGGCTGCCGGAGCCCAAGAAGCGGCTTCTTCGCGCAAAGACGATTGTGCCGCTCACAGGGCTCTCCTTAGCGCGGCTTCTGCCGAAAGAAGCCCGGCAGCGGCTCTTACCTCCGGAGAGCATCCTACCTTCGTCTTTCGCGTCTTTTGTAGTCTACATCTTAGCAAAACGCTTTTCCACTATGTCTGGCTAGGAAAAACTGTGCCAGCACAGAAAACATCTCCCATCGTGTTCTAGAAGTTGCACGGATGTCTGCCAAGTGTTTGGCAGGAAGAAAAGAAAAGTTGTCCAAAACAGCTTCCAATCGAATGTTCCTGTGATTGGAAAAGTCAGGAGAGTGCAAAGGTACTGTTTTCTATCAGTTGGCAAGGTGCGCACACAATCCCAGTGTTGTACAGCTTGCTTCTTCACCTTCCCGAAGCTGCCGCTCTCGCCGGCTGCCGGAGCCCAAGAAGCGGCTTCTTCGCGCAAAGACGATTGTGCCGCTCACAGTGCTCTCCTTAGCGCGGCTTCTGCCGAAAGACGCCCGGCAGCGGCTCTTACCTCCGGAGAGCATCCTACCTTCGTCTTTCGCGTCTTTTGTAGTCTACATCTTAGCAAAACGCTTCTCCACTATGTCTGGCTAGGAAAAACTGTGCCAGCACAGAAAACATCTCCCATCGTGTTCTAGAAGTTGCACGGATGTCTGCCAAGTGTTTGGCAGGAAGAAAAGAAAAGTTGTCCAAAACAGCTTCCAATCGAATGTTCCTGTGATTGGAAAAGTCAGGAGAGTGCAAAGGTACTGTTTTCTATCAGTTGGCAAGGTGCGCACACAATCCCAGTGTTGTACAGCTTGCTTCTTCACCTTCCCGAAGCTGCCGCTCTCGCCGGCTGCCGGAGCCCAAGAAGCGGCTTCTTCGCGCAAAGACGATTGTGCCGCTCACAGGGCTCTCCTTAGCGCGGCTTCTGCCGAAAGACGCCCGGCAGCGGCTCTTACCTCCGGAGAGCATCCTACCTTGGTCTTTCGCGTCTTTTGTAGTCTACATCTTAGCAAAACGCTTTTCCACTATGTCTGGCTAGGAAAAACTGTGCCAGCACAGAAAACATCTCCCATCGTGTTCTAGAAGTTGCACGGATGTCTGCCAAGTGTTTGGCAGGAAGAAAAGAAAAGTTGTCCAAAACAGCTTCCAATCGAATGTTCATGTGATTGGAAAAGTCAGGAGAGTGCAAAGGTACTGTTTTCTATCAGTTGGCAAGGTGCGCACACAATCCCAGTGTTGTACAGCTTGCTTCTTCACCTTCCCGAAGCTGCCGCTCTCGCCGGCTGCCGGAGCCGAAGAAGCGGCTTCTTCGCGCAAAGACGATTGTGCCGCTCACAGTGCTCTCCTTAGCGCAGCTTCTGCCGAAAGACGCCCGGCAGCGGCTCTTACCTCCTGAGAGTGGCAGCTTCGGGAAGGTGAAGAAGCAAGCTGTACAACACTGGGATTGTGTGCGCACCTTGCCAACTGATAGAAAACAGTACCTTTGCACTCCTGACTTTTCCAATCACAGGAACATTCGATTGGAAGCTGTTTTGGACAACTTTTCTTTTCTTCCTGCCAAACACTTGGCAGACATCCGTGCAACTTCTAGAACACGATGGGAGATGTTTTCTGTGCTGGCACAGTTTTTCCTAGCCAGACATAGTGGAAAAGCGTTTTGCTAAGATGTAGACTACAAAAGACGCGAAAGACGAAGGTAGGATGCTCTCCGGAGGTAAGAGCCGCTGCCGGGCGTCTTTCGGCAGAAGCCGCGCTAAGGAGAGCCCTGTGAGCGGCACAATCGTCTTTGCGCGAAGAAGCCGCTTCTTGGGCTCCGGCAGCCGGCGAGAGCGGCAGCTTCGGGAAGGTGAAGAAGCAAGCTGTACAACACTGGGATTGTGTGCGCACCTTGCCAACTGATAGAAAACAGTACCTTTGCACTCTCCTGACTTTTCCAATCACAGGAACATTCGATTGGAAGCTGTTTTGGACAACTTTTCTTTTCTTCCTGCCAAACACTTGGCAGACATCCGTGCAACTTCTAGAACACGATGGGAGATGTTTTCTGTGCTGGCACAGTTTTTCCTAGCCAGACATAGTGGAAAAGCGTTTTGCTAAGATGTAGACTACAAAAGACGCGAAAGACGAAGGTAGGATGCTCTCCGGAGGTAAGAGCCGCTGCCGGGCGTCTTTCGGCAGAAGCCGCGCTAAGGAGAGCCCTGTGAGCGGCACAATCGTCTTTGCGCGAAGAAGCCGCTTCTTGGGCTCCGGCAGCCGGCGAGAGCGGCAGCTTCGGGAAGGTGAAGAAGCAAGCTGTACAACACTGGGATTGTGTGCGCACCTTGCCAACTGATAGAAAACAGTACCTTTGCACTCTCCTGACTTTTCCAATCACAGGAACATTCGATTGGAAGCTGTTTTGGACAACTTTTCTTTTCTTCCTGCCAAACACTTGGCAGACATCCGTGCAACTTCTAGAACACGATGGGAGATGTTTTCTGTGCTGGCACAGTTTTTCCTAGCCAGACATAGTGGAAAAGCGTTTTGCTAAGATGTAGACTACAAAAGACGCGAAAGACGAAGGTAGGATGCTCTCCGGAGGTAAGAGCCGCTGCCGGGCGTCTTTCGGCAGAAGCCGCGCTAAGGAGAGCACTGTGAGCGGCACAATCGTCTTTGCGCGAAGAAGCCGCTTCTTGGGCTCCGGCAGCCGGCGAGAGCGGCAGCTTCGGGAAGGTGAAGAAGCAAGCTGTACAACACTGGGATTGTGTGCGCACCTTGCCAACTGATAGAAAACAGTACCTTTGCACTCTCCTGACTTTTCCAATCACAGGAACATTCGATTGGAAGCTGTTTTGGACAACTTTTCTTTTCTTCCTGCCAAACACTTGGCAGACATCCGTGCAACTTCTAGAACACGATGGGAGATGTTTTCTGTGCTGGCACAGTTTTTCCTAGCCAGACATAGTGGAAAAGCGTTTTGCTAAGATGTAGACTACAAAAGACGCGAAAGACGAAGGTAGGATGCTCTCCGGAGGTAAGAGCCGCTGCCGGGCGTCTTTCGGCAGAAGCCGCGCTAAGGAGAGCACTGTGAGCGGCACAATCGTCTTTGCGCGAAGAAGCCGCTTCTTGGGCTCCGGCAGCCGGCGAGAGCGGCAGCTTCGGGAAGGTGAAGAAGCAAGCTGTACAACACTGGGATTGTGTGCGCACCTTGCCAACTGATAGAAAACAGTACCTTTGCACTCTCCTGACTTTTCCAATCACAGGAACATTCGATTGGAAGCTGTTTTGGACAACTTTTCTTTTCTTCCTGCCAAACACTTGGCAGACATCCGTGCAACTTCTAGAACACGATGGGAGATGTTTTCTGTGCTGGCACAGTTTTTCCTAGCCAGACATAGTGGAAAAGCGTTTTGCTAAGATGTAGACTACAAAAGACGCGAAAGACGAAGGTAGGATGCTCTCCGGAGGTAAGAGCCGCTGCCGGGCGTCTTTCGGCAGAAGCCGCGCTAAGGAGAGCCCTGTGAGCGGCACAATCGTCTTTGCGCGAAGAAGCCGCTTCTTGGGCTCCGGCAGCCGGCGAGAGCGGCAGCTTCGGGAAGGTGAAGAAGCAAGCTGTACAACACTGGGATTGTGTGCGCACCTTGCCAACTGATAGAAAACAGTACCTTTGCACTCTCCTGACTTTTCCAATCACAGGAACATTCGATTGGAAGCTGTTTTGGACAACTTTTCTTTTCTTCCTGCCAAACACTTGGCAGACATCCGTGCAACTTCTAGAACACGATGGGAGATGTTTTCTGTGCTGGCACAGTTTTTCCTAGCCAGACATAGTGGAAAAGCGTTTTGCTAAGATGTAGACTACAAAAGACGCGAAAGACCAAGGTAGGATGCTCTCCGGAGGTAAGAGCCGCTGCCGGGCGTCTTTCGGCAGAAGCCGCGCTAAGGAGAGCCCTGTGAGCGGCACAATCGTCTTTGCGCGAAGAAGCCGCTTCTTGGGCTCCGGCAGCCGGCGAGAGCGGCAGCTTCGGGAAGGTGAAGAAGCAAGCTGTACAACACTGGGATTGTGTGCGCACCTTGCCAACTGATAGAAAACAGTACCTTTGCACTCTCCTGACTTTTCCAATCACAGGAACATTCGATTGGAAGCTGTTTTGGACAACTTTTCTTTTCTTCCTGCCAAACACTTGGCAGACATCCGTGCAACTTCTAGAACACGATGGGAGATGTTTTCTGTGCTGGCATAGTTTTTCCTAGCCAGACATAGTGGAAAAGCTTTTTGCCGAGGTGTAGATGAGAAGAGGAGCTAAAGACGAAGGTAGGATGCTCTCCGGAGGTAAGAGCCGCTGCCGGGCGTCTTTCGGCAGAAGCCGCGCTAAGGAGAGCCCTGTGAGCGGCACAATCGTCTTTGCGCGAAGAAGCCGCTTCTTGGGCTCCGGCAGCCGGCGAGAGCGGCAGCTTCGGGAAGGTGAAGAAGCAAGCTGTACAACACTGGGATTGTGTGCGCACCTTGCCAACTGATAGAAAACAGTACCTTTGCACTCTCCTGACTTTTCCAATCACAGGAACATTCGATTGGAAGCTGTTTTGGACAACTTTTCTTTTCTTCCTGCCAAACACTTGGCAGACATCCGTGCAACTTCTAGAACACGATGGGAGATGTTTTCTGTGCTGGCACAGTTTTTCCTAGCCAGACATAGTGGAAAAGCGTTTTGCTAAGATGTAGACTACAAAAGACGCGAAAGACGAAGGTAGGATGCTCTCCGGAGGTAAGAGCCGCTGCCGGGCGTCTTTCGGCAGAAGCCGCGCTAAGGAGAGCCCTGTGAGCGGCACAATCGTCTTTGCGCGAAGAAGCCGCTTCTTGGGCTCCGGCAGCCGGCGAGAGCGGCAGCTTCGGGAAGGTGAAGAAGCAAGCTGTACAACACTGGGATTGTGTGCGCACCTTGCCAACTGATAGAAAACAGTACCTTTGCACTCTCCTGACTTTTCCAATCACAGGAACATTCGATTGGAAGCTGTTTTGGACAACTTTTCTTTTCTTCCTGCCAAACACTTGGCAGACATCCGTGCAACTTCTAGAACACGATGGGAGATGTTTTCTGTGCTGGCACAGTTTTTCCTAGCCAGACATAGTGGAAAAGCTTTTTGCCGAGGTGTAGATGAGAAGAGGAGCTAAAGACGAAGGTAGGATGCTCTCCGGAGGTAAGAGCCGCTGCCGGGCGTCTTTCGGCAGAAGCCGCGCTAAGGAGAGCCCTGTGAGCGGCACAATCGTCTTTGCGCGAAGAAGCCGCTTCTTGGGCTCCGGCAGCCGGCGAGAGCGGCAGCTTCGGGAAGGTGAAGAAGCAAGCTGTACAACACTGGGATTGTGTGCGCACCTTGCCAACTGATAGAAAACAGTACCTTTGCACTCTCCTGACTTTTCCAATCACAGGAACATTCGATTGGAAGCTGTTTTGGACAACTTTTCTTTTCTTCCTGCCAAACACTTGGCAGACATCCGTGCAACTTCTAGAACACGATGGGAGATGTTTTCTGTGCTGGCACAGTTTTTCCTAGCCAGACATAGTGGAAAAGCGTTTTGCTAAGATGTAGACGACAAGAGAGGCTAAAGAGTGGATGTTAGCAAATGACACCCATCTTCAAAAAAGGCAATTAAGAGGACTCGCCATAGTACAAACCAGCCAGCCTCTTTTTTATCCCCAGGAAGTTGATGAAGCAGCTCTTCCTGGAAATCCTTGCCAGGCACATGACAGATGACCAAATAATGTAGTTAGCATGATTTTTCAGGGGAATTTCATGCTGAACATCACTTTAAACTCCTCTGATGAATCAACTTGACTGGTAGATGAAGGGAATATTATCTGCCTGGGCTTCAGGGAGGTTTTTGACATACCTCTACATGGCATCACACATACATATGGAAGCAATAGTGCAAAGGGGAGGGAATCAGTGTCTTTTCAGTGATGCTGAGGGAAAAGACAAGAGGCAGTGGGCACACACTGAAATACAGGAGATTGCCTTTGAACATCAGTAAATGTTTCTTTACTGTCAGGGTGACTGAACCACGGCACAGACTGCCCAGAAAGATTGTGGAGCCTGGATCTTTGAAGACATTAAAAGTACACCCAGATAGAATCCTGGGCAAGAGGCTCTAGGTATCCTGGTTTAGGCAGGGGGGTTGGGCCTGGTTAGCCCCACCAACCCCTTCCACTCTCTTTCATTCTGTGCTAGTGAATTCTCTTCAAGATGCATTTCAAAGCACTGGCATGACAAAGTTCTGTGCAGACAGAGATCCAAATGGACATGGCATCTAAGTTCCTTAAGCAGTGTTCAAGAAGAATGTAAAACTCTGGCACAAGTGTCTCTTCCCTAACTGAATCCCTTTCATGGGAAAATTCCCAGCTCTAGAAAGATCTTCTGATACGCATGCTTAAGACTGACACTGGCTGAGCAAATTTCTCCCTATGTATATCTAAGACCAGTTAGGATCTTCACCCAAAGTGCTGTCAACATAGTCACAGAATGCCTATTGTTAAGAAGTGACAGCTTCCATCAGAATGGCAGCTATTGGTCCACAAAATGGATTAATGGATGGGAATTATCTACGTGGGTTAAAAACAAAAATAAAGAGTTGGTCTTTATTTATCAATTTCATGGCAATATTGATAAGGGAAGAAAAAGATCTAAGTCCTTGACTTTCTGGACTCGAGGAAAGATTTTAAAAATTCCTTGTAAAAATGTATGATCACAATCAGACTATTGAAACCATTTTAGTTGGGAACAAAGTTCCAAAATTGTCTAGATAGTGGCAAAGAAGCCAAGAAAATAGGAAAGAAACAAAAAGAGAGCAAAAGAGTCAGCTTCAGTGTACAAGCTCGTTCTAGAAGTAGTCTGCTGGGAAAAGGAACCCCCAGCTAAATTTCCAATGTATTCCTGCGCTTGATTCAGTAACTGGTCAATGTAAAAACCAATCCTTTTGTACAACTTCTTCCAGCAACAAAAACTCCAACAGGTTGACACTACCATCATGCCTGTTCCAGACATATTTAAAAGAGAAATGATGATTTTCTTGAAAACCTACTTACATAAAAGTTGCAAGATGGTGGAGGGATTCCCACATCCTCCTTCCTCCATCTGGCTTGAAAGTATATTTGATAAAATATGCAACAAAGCACATGATTTATAAGGGAGAGTCAAATGGATGATTTGGGAATCGATCTCTTGTTGATAGTAAACTTCATATCCACTCGGTGTGACCTTTTTAAAACAAAATGTGGAGCTGAGGCATGAATCTGCCACAACAATTGTAAAGCAAACATACACACTCCCCTTCATATGCCCCCCCCTCCACACACACCTAGGCACACACAGAGATCAGCATAGCAGATCATGAACACCTTGGAAAAGACTGAAATGCTAAATGCCTCTCTTGATGGGCAAAAGAGCTGGTGCAGTAATTCAAATGCCTGGTACAAAAATTCTGTTTAATATTTAGCTCCTATTTAAAACACAGCTTTTCATTTCATTCTATTTACAGAATATTTTCATTTCATTTGTTTCTTTAAAATTACTTAGTTCTCACCTGTTGTATGTCTAGGAATATTTTCTTCCAAAAATAGAAAAAAATAGATGATATCTTTTCAGCAGAAAACATTGGTTGATACAATTTTAAACCATCATGATATGGAAGAATTCTTCTGTCCCTCTCGAAGGTGGAAGAAGCATTTGGATCACAGATCATCTACAATGAAATACTTGACATGTTTAAGATGCTTTCAATCAATTTTGATCGTCAATTGCTTATTTGTTGTAAACAGTAATTTTTCAGTGAAGGGAAAGCGTGTGTGGTATATCTACATGATATGTTCAAAGGCAGTTCCTACTAATGGCCAGGCTGAATTCCAGTAAATAATGTCCCGAATGATATTTTGCCGCCTTCTTTGGCACTTCATGAAATCTTACCCCGATGAAGTGCTGAAACACAGAGATTTTCTCTTAGAGAGTGTCTCATGTTGTAACCTATCCCATGGATTTTATGCTGTAATTCTTATCTCTTTTAAAATTTACTATCTTCTGTACAGTTTTCATGAAACTTTCTGTTACAGTAGTGAATAGCACAGATAAATGTCATTTTGTACAACTTTGAATTTACCCCAAGAGCTGAGAGAAAACTTGATCCTATACTTCAATCCGAGTTTCTTCTATAGTCCAACTTTGTTTCTCTACCATCAAGCTTCTCCTTTGTTGCTGCTCCAAGCCCCGTCCAAGGTGACCTTGAATACTTTCAGGGATGGGACACCCACAACTTCTCTGGGCAACCTGTTCCAGTGTTCCAGCACTCCCACAGTAAAAAAGGCCTTCCTTTCATCTAATATGTGTAGGAAATCATAAATCTAGGCATAGAAGCTTGGAGTGCAAATTTGAAATTCTTTGGATTTGAAGCACATTTTATATGAATACTGACTTACAGATGACTAAAAGATGTTGATGGGCATTTGAGCTGACAAGTTTTGAAAAAGTGCAGGGAAATTAAAATTGAAACCACTAAAATTAAAAACTCCTTGCCATTTTCTTTTTCCTCTCCTATTCAAAATTGCATATGTCAGATATCAGTGCTTCATGCAAACCTCTCAGATGCTCTCAGAGAAAAAGCTTTTCTTTCAGACTAAGTTGCGGTTGACGTAGAACACTAGCAGGAGTGAAAGATTTTCTGGGCATCGGGGCAGCCCGTTCTCCTTGGATTTGTGTGCAGAATGCATTTTATCCAAACTGGAAAATAGATCCCAGCTCTGTTCTATTCATCATCCTTACTTCATCAGGCCAGAAGATTCTGTGAAAAGTAGCCTGTGGACCTTGAAGACAGCGCATGTGAACCAGATGAGAGGTGATAGAGAAGTTGAGGGAGAGAAGAAAGAGCATGAGGCTGAAACCAGAAAGTATTTCTCCACGTGATCATGGAAGATTGCAGGAGCCACTTGGTACTATCAAACCAGCCCAACTTGGCACTTGTGCCACCTTGGGTCTGGGAGCCATGTTGCATATCGTGCATTTTAAGGAGCCAGCTGGCCACACCCAGCCATATGCCCCCAAACACAAACCAAGGCCCTTTTCTCTGGCAAACAAAACTCAGCTGCCCTGCTTCTGGATGGCAGATTGCAGGAACCACTTGGTACTATCAAACCAGCCCAACTTGGCACTGGTGCCACCATGGGTCTGGTCACCATCCTGCCTATTGTAGCTTTTCAGGAGCCAGCCGGTCACTCTCAGCCATAGGCCCCCAAACACAAACCTCGGCCCGTTTCCCTGGCAAACAAAAGTAAGCTGCCCCGCTTCTGCATGGCAGATTGCAGGAGCTACTTAGTACTATCAAATCAGCCCGACTTGGCACAGGTGCCACCTTGGATCTGGGAACCATCCTGTGTATCGTGGATTTTCAGGGGCCAGCCGGCCACTCTCAGCCATATGCCCCCAAAAACAAACCACGGACCTTTTCTCTGGCAAACAAAAATCAGCTGCCCCACTTCTGGATGGCAGATTGCAGGAGCCACTTGGGACTATCACACCAGCACAACATGGCACTGCTGCCACCTTGGATCTGGGAACAATCCTGCGTATCGTACATATTCAGGAACCAGCCGAACACTCCCAGCAAAAGGCCCCCAAACACAAACAACGGCCCTTTTCTCTGGCAAACAAAACTCAACTGCCCCTCTTCTGGATGGCAAATTGCAGGACGCACTTGGTACTACAAAAAGAGCCCGACTTGGCAGTGGTGCCACCTTGGCTCTGGGAACCATCCTGCGTATCGAGCATTTTAAGGAGCCAGCCGGCAATTCCCAGCCGTATGCCCCAAAAAGAAACCATGGACCTTTTCTCTGGCAAAAAAAACTCAGCTGTCCCGCTTCTGGATGGCAGATTGCAGGAGTTACTTTGAACCATACAACCAGCCTTACTTGGCACTGGTGCCACCTTGGATCTGGGAACCATCCTGCCTATCGTTGATTTTCAGGGGCCAGCCGGCCACTCTCAGCCATAGGCCCCCAAACACAAACCACAGCCCTTTTCTCTAGCAAACAAAATTCAACTGCCCCGCTTCTGGATGGCAAATTGCAGGAGCCACTGGGTACTACAAAAACAGCCTGACTTGGCACTGGTGCCACCTTGCGTCTGGTTACCATGCGGCGTATCATGCATTTTAAGGAGCCAGGTGGCCACTCCCAGCCATATGCCCCCAAACACAACCCACGGCCCTTTTCTCTGGCAAACAAAACTCAGCTGCCCCGCTTCTGGATGGCAGATTGCAGGAGACACTTGGTACTATCAAACCAGCCCGACTTGGCACTGGTGCCACCTTGGGTCTGGGAACCATCCTGCGTATTGTGGATTGTCAGGAGACAGCCGACCACTCTCGGCCACAGAGCCCAATCAAAAACAAAGGTCCGTTTCCCTGGCAAAAAAAACTCAGCTGCCCCGCTTCTGGATGGGAGATTGCAGGAGGCACTTGACACTGTCAAACGAGCCCCACTTGGCACTGGTGCCACCTTGGGTCTGGGAACCATGCTGCGTATCGTGGATTTTCAGGAGCCAGCCGGCCACTGCCAGCCACAGGCCCCCAAACACAAACCACAGCATTTTTCTCTGGCAAACAAAACTCAGCTGCCCCGCTTCTTGATGGCAGATTGCAGGAGCCACTTGGTACTATCAAACCAGCCCGACTTGGCACTGGTGCCACCTTGGGTCTGGGAACCATCCTGCCTATCGTGGATTTTAAGGAGCCAGCCGGCTACTCCCAGCCACAGGCCCCCAACAAAAACCACGGCCCTTTTTTCTCGCAAACAAAACTTAGCTGCCCCACTTCTGGATGGCAGATTGCAGGAGCCACTTGGTGTAATCAAACCAGCCCGACTTGGCACTGGTGCCACCTTGGGTCTGGGAACCATCCTGCGTATCGTGGATTCTAAGGAGCCAGCCGGCCACTCCCAGCCACAGGCCCCCAAACAAAATCAACGGCGCTGTTCCCTGGAAAACAAAACACGCCTGCCAACTTTTTGATGAGTTTTGCAGGAGCCACTTGGTACTATCAAACCAGCCCGACTTGGCACTGGTGCCACCTTGGGTCTGGGAACCATCCTGCCTATCGTGGATTTTAAGGAGCCAGCCGGCTACTCCCAGCCACAGGCCCCCAACAAAAACCACGGCCCTTTTTTCTCGCAAAAAAAACTTAGCTGCCTCACTTCTGGATGGCAGATTGCAGGAGCCACTTGGTGTAATCAAACCAGCCCGACTTGGCACTGGTGCCACCTTGGGTCTGGGAACCATCCTGCGTATTGTGGATTCTAAGGAGCCAGCCGGCCACTCCCAGCCACAGGCCCCCAAACAAAATCAACGGCGCTGTTCCCTGGAAAACAAAACACGCCTGCCAACTTTTTGATGGAGTTTGCAGGAGCCACTTGGTACTATCAAACCAGCCCGACTTGGCACTGGTGCCACCTTGGATCTGGGAACCATGCTCTGTATCGTGGATATTCAGGGGCCAGCCGGCCACTCTCAGCCATATGTCCCCAAACAGAAACCTCGGCCCGTTTCTCTGGCAAACAAAACTCAACTGCCCCTCTTCTGGATGGCAAATTGCAGGATGAACTTGATACTAAAACCGCAGGCCGACTTGGTAGTGGTGACACCTTGGGCCTGGGAACCATCATGCGTATCGAGCATTTTAAGGAGCCAGCCGGCCACTCCCAGCAATATGCCCCCAAAAACAATCCACGGAATTTTCCTCTGGCAAACAAAAATCAGCTGCCTCGCTTCTGGATGGCAGATTGCAGGAGCCACTTTGCACCATCAAACCAGCCCGACTTGGCACTGGTGCCACATTGCATCTGGGAACCATGCTGCCTAGCGTGGATTTTCAGGAGCCAGCCGGCCACTCTCAGCTATATGCCCCCAAACAAAACCCACGGCCCGTTTCCCTGGCAAACAAAATTAAGCTGCCCCGCTTCTGGATGGCAGATTGCAGGACGCACTTGGTAGTATCAAACCAGCAAAACTTGGCACTGGTGCCACCTTGGGTCTGGGAACCATCCTGCGTATCGTGGGTTCAAAGGAGCCAGCCGGTCACTCCCAGCCACAGGCCCCCAAATACAAACAATGTCGCTTTTCCCTGGAAAACAAAACTCGCCTGCCAACTTTTTGATGGCAGATTGCAGGAGCCACGTGGTACTATCAAACCAGCCCAACTTGGCACTGGTGCCACCATGGGTCTGGTAACCATCCTGCCTATTGTAGCTTTCCAGGAGCCAGCCGGTCACTCCCAGCCATAGGTCCCCAGTCACAAACCTCGGCCCGTTTCCCTGGCAAACAAAAGTAAGCTACCCCGCTTCTGGATGGCAGATTGCAGGAGCCACTTGGTACTATCAAACCAGCCCAACTTGGCACTGGTGCCACCTTGGGTCTGGGAACCATGCTGCGTAACACAGATTCTAAGGCGCCAGTCGGCCACTACGAGCCACAAGCCCCCAAACACAAACAACGGCGCTATTCTCTGGCAAACAAAACTCAACTGCCCCTCTTCTGGATGGCAAATTGCAGGACGCACTTGGTACTATAAAAACAGCCCGACTTGGCACTGGTGCCCCCTTGGGTCTGGGAACCATCCTGCGTATCGATCTTTTTAATGAGACAGCCGGCCACTCCCAGCCATATGCCCCCAAACACAACCCACGGGCCTTTTCTCTGGCAAACAAAACTCAACTGCACCGCTTCTGGATGGCAGATTGCAGGAGCCACTTGGTACTATCAAACCAGCCCGACTTGGCACTGGTGCCACCTTGGGTCTGGGAACCATCCTGCGTATTGTGGGTTGTCAGGAGCCAGCCGAACACTCTCGGCCACAGACCCCAATTAAAAACAACGGCCCGTTTCACAGGCAAACAAAACTCAGCTGCCCCGTTTCTGGATGGGAGATTGCAGGAGGCACTTGGTGTAATCAAACCAGCCCGACTTGGCACTGGTGCCACCTTGGGTCTGGGAACCATCCTGCGTATCGTGGATTCTAAGGAGCCAGCCGGCCACTCCTAGCCACAGGCCCCCAAACAAAAACCTAGGCCTATTTCTCTGGCAAACAAAAGTAAGCTGCCCTGCTTCTGGATGGCAGATTGCAGGAGACACTTGGTACTATCAAACCAGCCCGACTTGGCACTGGTGCCACCTTGGATCTGGGAACCATGCTCTGTATCGTGGATATTCAGGGGCCAGCCGGCCACTCTCAGCCATATGTCCCCAAACAGAAACCTCGGCCCGTTTCTCTGGCAAACAAAACTCAACTGCCCCTCTTCTGGATGGCAAATTGCAGGATGAACTTGATACTAAAACCGCAGGCCGACTTGGTAGTGGTGACACCTTGGGCCTGGGAACCATCATGCGTATCGAGCATTTTAAGGAGCCAGCCGGCCACTCCCAGCAATATGCCCCCAAAAACAATCCACGGAATTTTCCTCTGGCAAACAAAAATCAGCTGCCTCGCTTCTGGATGGCAGATTGCAGGAGCCACTTTGCACCATCAAACCAGCCCGACTTGGCACTGGTGCCACATTGCATCTGGGAACCATGCTGCCTAGCGTGGATTTTCAGGAGCCAGCCGGCCACTCTCAGCTATATGCCCCCAAACAAAACCCACGGCCCGTTTCCCTGGCAAACAAAATTAAGCTGCCCCGCTTCTGGATGGCAGATTGCAGGACGCACTTGGTACTATCAAACCAGCCCAACTTGGCACTTGTGCCACCATGGGTCTGGTCACCATCCTGCCTATCGTGGGTTCAAAGGAGCCAGCCGGTCACTCCCAGCCACAGGCCCCCAAATACAAACAATGGCGCTTTTCCCTGGAAAACAAAACTCGCCTGCCAACTTTTTGATGGCAGATTGCAGGAGCCACGTGGTACTATCAAACCAGCCCAACTTGGCACTTGTGCCACCATGGGTCTGGTAACCATCCTGCCTATTGTAGCTTTCCAGGAGCCAGCCGGTCACTCCCAGCCATAGGTCCCCAGTCACAAACCTCGGCCCGTTTCCCTGGCAAACAAAAGTAAGCTACCCCGCTTCTGGATGGCAGATTGCAGGAGCCACTTGGTACTATCAAACCAGCCCAACTTGGCACTGGTGCCACCTTGGGTCTGGGAACCATGCTGCGTAACACAGATTCTAAGGCGCCAGTCGGCCACTACGAGCCACAAGCCCCCAAACACAAACAACGGCGCTATTCTCTGGCAAACAAAACTCAACTGCCCCTCTTCTGGATGGCAAATTGCAGGACGCACTTGGTACTATAAAAACAGCCCGACTTGGCACTGGTGCCCCCTTGGGTCTGGGAACCATCCTGCGTATCGATCTTTTTAATGAGACAGCCGGCCACTCCCAGCCATATGCCCCCAAACACAACCCACGGCCCTTTTCTCTGGCAAACAAAACTCAACTGCACCGCTTCTGGATGGCAGATTGCAGGAGCCACTTGGTACTATCAAACCAGCCCGACTTGGCACTGGTGCCACCTTGGGTCTGGGAACCATCCTGCGTATTGTGGGTTGTCAGGAGCCAGCCGAACACTCTCGGCCACAGACCCCAATTAAAAACAACGGCCCGTTTCACAGGCAAACAAAACTCAGCTGCCCCGCTTCTGGATGGGAGATTGCAGGAGGCACTTGACACTGTGAAACCAGCCCCACTTGGCACTGGTGCCACCTTGGGTCTGGGAACCATGCTGCGTATCATGGATTTTCAGGAGCCAGCCGGCCACTCCCAGCCACAGGCCCCCAAACACAAACCACAGACTTTTTGTCTGGCAAACAAAATTCAGCTGCCCCGCTTCTGGATGGCAGATTGCAGGAGCCACTTGGGACTATCACACCAGCACAACATGGCACTGCTGCCACCTTGGATCTGGGAACCATCCTTCCTATCGTGGATTTTCAGGGGCCAGCCGGTCACTCTCAGCCATAGGCCCCAAACACAAACCACGGCCCTTTTCTCTGGAAAACAAAACTCAACTGCCCCTCTTCTGGATGGCAGATTGCAGGAGCCACTGGGTACATGAAACCAGCCCTACTTGGCACTGATGCCACCTTGGGTCTGGGAACCATGCTGCGTATCATGGATTTTCAGGAGCCAGCCGGCCACTGCCAGCCACAGGCCCCGAAACACAAACAACAGCCTTTTTCTCTGGCAAACAAAATTCAGCTGCTCCGCTTCTGGATGGCAGATTGCAGGAACCACTTGGTACTAACAAACCAGCCCGACTTGGCACTGATGCCACCTTGGGTCTGGGAACCATCCTGCGTATCGTGGATTCAAAGGAGCCAGCTGGCCACTCCCAACCACAGGCCCCAAAACACACACAACGGTGCTTTTCCCTGGAAAACAAAACTCGCCTGCCAAACATTTGATGGCAGATTGCAGGAGCCACTTGGTATTATCAAACCAGCCCAACTTGGCACTGGTGCCACCATGGGTCTGGTAACCATCCTGCCTATTGTAGCTTTCCAGGAGCCAGCCGGTCACTCCCAGCCATAGGTCCCCAGTCACAAACCTCGGCCCGTTTCCCTGGCAAACAAAAGTAAGCTACCCCGCTTCTGGATGGCAGATTGCAGGAGCCACTTGGTACTATCAAACCAGCCCAACTTGGCACTGGTGCCACCTTGGGTCTGGGAACCATGCTGCGTAACACAGATTCTAAGGCGCCAGTCGGCCACTACGAGCCACAAGCCCCCAAACACAAACAACGGCGCTATTCTCTGGCAAACAAAACTCAACTGCCCCTCTTCTGGATGGCAAATTGCAGGACGCACTTGGTACTATAAAAACAGCCCGACTTGGCACTGGTGCCCCCTTGGGTCTGGGAACCATCCTGCGTATCGATCTTTTTAATGAGACAGCCGGCCACTCCCAGCCATATGCCCCCAAACACAACCCACGGGCCTTTTCTCTGGCAAACAAAACTCAACTGCACCGCTTCTGGATGGCAGATTGCAGGAGCCACTTGGTACTATCAAACCAGCCCGACTTGGCACTGGTGCCACCTTGGGTCTGGGAACCATCCTGCGTATTGTGGGTTGTCAGGAGCCAGCCGAACACTCTCGGCCACAGACCCCAATTAAAAACAACGGCCCGTTTCACAGGCAAACAAAACTCAGCTGCCCCGTTTCTGGATGGGAGATTGCAGGAGGCACTTGGTGTAATCAAACCAGCCCGACTTGGCACTGGTGCCACCTTGGGTCTGGGAACCATCCTGCGTATCGTGGATTCTAAGGAGCCAGCCGGCCACTCCTAGCCACAGGCCCCCAAACAAAAACCTAGGCCTATTTCTCTGGCAAACAAAAGTAAGCTGCCCTGCTTCTGGATGGCAGATTGCAGGAGACACTTGGTACTATCAAACCAGCCCGACTTGGCACTGGTGCCACCTTGGATCTGGGAACCATGCTCTGTATCGTGGATATTCAGGGGCCAGCCGGCCACTCTCAGCCATATGTCCCCAAACAGAAACCTCGGCCCGTTTCTCTGGCAAACAAAACTCAACTGCCCCTCTTCTGGATGGCAAATTGCAGGATGAACTTGATACTAAAACCGCAGGCCGACTTGGTAGTGGTGACACCTTGGGCCTGGGAACCATCATGCGTATCGAGCATTTTAAGGAGCCAGCCGGCCACTCCCAGCAATATGCCCCCAAAAACAATCCACGGAATTTTCCTCTGGCAAACAAAAATCAGCTGCCTCGCTTCTGGATGGCAGATTGCAGGAGCCACTTTGCACCATCAAACCAGCCCGACTTGGCACTGGTGCCACATTGCATCTGGGAACCATGCTGCCTAGCGTGGATTTTCAGGAGCCAGCCGGCCACTCTCAGCTATATGCCCCCAAACAAAACCCACGGCCCGTTTCCCTGGCAAACAAAATTAAGCTGCCCCGCTTCTGGATGGCAGATTGCAGGACGCACTTGGTACTATCAAACCAGCCCAACTTGGCACTTGTGCCACCATGGGTCTGGTCACCATCCTGCCTATCGTGGGTTCAAAGGAGCCAGCCGGTCACTCCCAGCCACAGGCCCCCAAATACAAACAATGGCGCTTTTCCCTGGAAAACAAAACTCGCCTGCCAACTTTTTGATGGCAGATTGCAGGAGCCACGTGGTACTATCAAACCAGCCCAACTTGGCACTTGTGCCACCATGGGTCTGGTAACCATCCTGCCTATTGTAGCTTTCCAGGAGCCAGCCGGTCACTCCCAGCCATAGGTCCCCAGTCACAAACCTCGGCCCGTTTCCCTGGCAAACAAAAGTAAGCTACCCCGCTTCTGGATGGCAGATTGCAGGAGCCACTTGGTACTATCAAACCAGCCCAACTTGGCACTGGTGCCACCTTGGGTCTGGGAACCATGCTGCGTAACACAGATTCTAAGGCGCCAGTCGGCCACTACGAGCCACAAGCCCCCAAACACAAACAACGGCGCTATTCTCTGGCAAACAAAACTCAACTGCCCCTCTTCTGGATGGCAAATTGCAGGACGCACTTGGTACTATAAAAACAGCCCGACTTGGCACTGGTGCCCCCTTGGGTCTGGGAACCATCCTGCGTATCGATCTTTTTAATGAGACAGCCGGCCACTCCCAGCCATATGCCCCCAAACACAACCCACGGCCCTTTTCTCTGGCAAACAAAACTCAACTGCACCGCTTCTGGATGGCAGATTGCAGGAGCCACTTGGTACTATCAAACCAGCCCGACTTGGCACTGGTGCCACCTTGGGTCTGGGAACCATCCTGCGTATTGTGGGTTGTCAGGAGCCAGCCGAACACTCTCGGCCACAGACCCCAATTAAAAACAACGGCCCGTTTCACAGGCAAACAAAACTCAGCTGCCCCGCTTCTGGATGGGAGATTGCAGGAGGCACTTGACACTGTGAAACCAGCCCCACTTGGCACTGGTGCCACCTTGGGTCTGGGAACCATGCTGCGTATCATGGATTTTCAGGAGCCAGCCGGCCACTCCCAGCCACAGGCCCCCAAACACAAACCACAGACTTTTTGTCTGGCAAACAAAATTCAGCTGCCCCGCTTCTGGATGGCAGATTGCAGGAGCCACTTGGGACTATCACACCAGCACAACATGGCACTGCTGCCACCTTGGATCTGGGAACCATCCTTCCTATCGTGGATTTTCAGGGGCCAGCCGGTCACTCTCAGCCATAGGCCCCAAACACAAACCACGGCCCTTTTCTCTGGAAAACAAAACTCAACTGCCCCTCTTCTGGATGGCAGATTGCAGGAGCCACTGGGTACATGAAACCAGCCCTACTTGGCACTGATGCCACCTTGGGTCTGGGAACCATGCTGCGTATCATGGATTTTCAGGAGCCAGCCGGCCACTGCCAGCCACAGGCCCCGAAACACAAACAACAGCCTTTTTCTCTGGCAAACAAAATTCAGCTGCTCCGCTTCTGGATGGCAGATTGCAGGAACCACTTGGTACTAACAAACCAGCCCGACTTGGCACTGATGCCACCTTGGGTCTGGGAACCATCCTGCGTATCGTGGATTCAAAGGAGCCAGCTGGCCACTCCCAACCACAGGCCCCAAAACACACACAACGGTGCTTTTCCCTGGAAAACAAAACTCGCCTGCCAAACATTTGATGGCAGATTGCAGGAGCCACTTGGTATTATCAAACCAGCCCAACTTGGCACTGGTGCCACCATGGGTCTGGTCACCATCCTGCCTATCGTAGCTTTTCAGGAGCCAGCCAGCCACCCCCAGCCAGAGGCCCCCAGACAAATATTTCGGCCCGTTTCCCTGGCAAACAAAAGTAAGCTGCCCCGCTTCTGGATGGCAGATTGCAGGAGCCACTTTGCACCATCAAACCAGCCCAACTTGGCACTGGTGCCACCTCAGGTCTGGGAACCATCCTGCGCATCGTGGGTTCTAAGGAGCCAGCTGGCCACTCCCAGCCACAGGCCCCCAAACACAAACAACGGCGCTTTTCCCTGGAAAACAAAACTCGCCTGCCAACTTTTTGATGGCAGATTGCAGGAGCCACTTGGTACTATCAAACCAGCCCAACTTGGCACTGGTGCCACCATGGGTCTGGTCACCATCCTGCCTATCGTAGCTTTTCAGGAGCCAGCCGGTCACTCCCAGCCATAGGCCCCCAGACACAAACCTCGGCCCGTTTCCCTGGCAAACAAAAGTAAGCTGCCCCGCTTCTGCATGGCAGATTGCAGGAGCTACTTAGTACTATCAAACCAGCCCGACTTGGCACTGGTGACACCTCTGGTCTGGGAACCATCCTGCCTATCGTGGATTTTCAGGGGCCAGCCGGCCACTCTCAGCCATATGCCCCAAAAACAAACCACGGCTCTTTTCTCTGGCAAACAAAACTCAACTGCCCCTCTTCTGGATGGCAAATTTTAGGACGCACTTTGTACTACGAAAACCGCCTGACGTGGCACTGGTGCCACCTTGTGTAAGGGAACCATCCTGCATATCGAGCTTTTTAAGGAGCCAGCCGGCCACGCCCAGCCATATACCCCCAAAAACAAACCACGGACCATTTCTCTTGGAAACAAAAATCCGCTGCCCCGCGTCTGGATGGCAGATTGCAGAAGCCACTTTGCACCATCAAACCAGCCCGACTTGGCACTGGTGCCACCTTGGGTCTGGGAACAATCCTGCATATCGTGGATTCTAAGGAGCCAGCCGGCCACTCCCTGCCACAGGCCCCCAAACACAAACAACGGCGCTTTTCCCTGGAAAACAAAATTCGCCTGCCAGCTTTTTGATGGCAGATTGCAGGAGCCACTTGGTACTATCAAATCATCCCAACTTGGCACTGGTGCCACTATGGGTCTGGGAACCATCCTGCCTATTGTAGCATTTCAGGAGCCAGCCGGTCACTCCCAGCCATAGGCCCCCAGACAAAAACCTCGGCCCGTTTCCCTGGCAAACAAAATTAAGCTGCCCCGATTCTGGATGGCAGATTGCAGGAGCCACTTGGTTGTGTCAAACCAGCCCGACTTGGCACTGGTGCCACCTTGGGTCTGGGAACCATCCTGCGTAACGTGGATTCTAAGCAGCCACCCGGCCACTCTGAGCCACAGGCCCCCAAACACAAACAACGGCGCTTTTCCCTGGAAAACAAAACTCGCCTGCCAACTTTTTGATGGCAGATTGCAGGAGCCACTTGGTACTATCAAACCAGCCCAACTTGGCACTGGTGCCACCTCTGGTCTGGGAACCATCCTGCCTATTGTAGCTTTTCAGGAGCCAGCCGGTCACTCCCAGCCATAGACCCCCAGACACAAACCTCGGCCCGTTTCCCTGGAAAACAAAAGTAAGTTACCCCGATTCTGCATGGCAGATTGCAGGAGCCACTTGGTACTATCAAATCAGCCCAACTTGGCACTGGTGCCACCATGGGTCTGGTAAACATCCTGCCTATCGTAGCTTTTCAGGAGCCAGCCGGTCACTCCCTGCCCTAGGCCCCCGGACACAAACCTCGGCCCGTTTCCCTGGCAAACAAAAGTAAGCTGCCCCGCTTTTGGATGGCAGATTGCAGGATGCACTTGGTACTTACAAACCAGCCCGACTTGGCCCTGGTGCCACCTTGGCTCTGGGAACCATGCTGCGTAACGTAGATTCTACGAGGACAGGCGGCCACTCCCAGCCACAGGCCTCTAAACAAAAACAACGGCGCTTTTCCCTGGAAAACAAAACTCGCCTGCCAACTTTTTGATGTCAGATTGCAGGAGCCACTTGGTACTATCAAACCAGCCCAACTTGGCACTGGTGCCACCATGGGTCTGGTCACCATCCTGCCTATCGTAGCTTTTCAGGAGCCAGCCGCTCACTCCCAGCCATAGGCCCCCAGACAAATACCTCGGCACGTTTCCCTGGCAAACAAAAGTAGGCTGCCCCGCTTCTGGATGGCAAATTGCAGGACGCACTTGGTACTACGAAAACAGCCCGACTTGGCACTGATGCCACCTTGGGTCAGGGAACAATCCTGCGTATCGAGCTTTTTAAGGAGCCAGCCGGCCACGTCCAGTCATATACCCCCAAAAAAAAAACCACGGAACTTTTCTCCAGCAAACAAAAATCCGCTGCCCCGCGTCTGGATGGCAGATTGGAGGAGCTATTTAGTATTATCAAACCAGCCCGACTTGGCACTGGTGGCACCATGAGTCTGGTAACCATCCTGCCTATCGTAGCTTTTCAGTAGTCAGCCGGTCACTCCCAGCCATAGGCCCCCAGACAAATACCTCGGCCCGTTTCCCTGGGAAACAAAAGTAAGCTGTCCCGCTTCTGGAGGGCAGATTGCAGGAGCCACTTGGTACTATCAAACCAGCCCAACTTGTTCCCAGACCCAAGGTGGCACCAGTGCCACGTGGGGCTGGTTTGATGGTGCAACGTGGCTCCTGCGATCTGCCATCCAAAAGCGGGGCAGCTTACAATTGTTTGCCAGGGAAACGGGCCGAGGTTTGTGTCTGGGGGTCTATGGCTGGGAGTGACCGGCTGGCTCCTGAAAAGCTACGATAGGCAGGAGGGTTCCCAGACCAGAGGTGGCACCAGTGCCAAGTTTGGCTGGTTTGATAGTACCAAGTGGCTCCTGCAATCTGCCATCAAAAAGTTGGCAGGCGAGTTTTGTTTTCTAGGGAAAAGCGCCGTAGTTTTTGTTTGGGGGCCTGTAGCTCAGAGTGGCCGGGTGGCTGCTTAGAATCCACGATACGCAGGATGGTTCCCAGACCCAAGGTGGCACCAGTGCCAAGTCGGGCTGGTTTGACACTACCAAGTGGCTCCTGCAATCTGCCATCCAGAATCGGGGCAGCTTAATTTTGTTTGCCAGGGAAACGGTCCGAGGTTTGTGTCTGGGGGCCTATGGCTGGGAGTGACCGGCTGGCTCCTGAAAAGCTACAATAGGCAGGATGGTTCCCAGACCCATAGTGGCACCAGTGCCAAGTTGGGATGATTTGATAGTACCAAGTGGCTCCTGCAATCTGCCATCAAAAAGTTGGCAGGCGAATTTTGTTTTCCAGGGAAAAGCGCCGTTGTTTGTGTTTGGGGGCCTGTGGCTGGGAGTGGCCGGCTGGCTCCTTAGAATCCACGATATGCAGGATTGTTCCCAGACCCAAGGTGGCACCAGTGCCAAGTCGGGCTGGTTTGATGGTGCAAAGTGTCTCCTGCAATCTGCCATACAGACGCGGGGCAGCGGATTTTTGTTTCCAAGAGAAATGGTCCGTGGTTTGTTTTTGGGGGTTTATGGCTGGGCGTGGCCGGCTGGCTCCTTAAAAAGCTCGATATGCAGGATGGTTCCCTGACACAAGGTGGCACCAGTGCCACGTCGGGCGGTTTTCGTAGTACAAAGTGCGTCCTAAAATTTGCCATCCAGAAGAGGGGCAGTTGAGTTTTGTTTGCCAGAGAAAAGGGCCGTGGTTTGTTTTTGGGGGCATATGGCTGAGAGTGGCCGGCTGGCTCCTGAAAAGCTACGATAGGCAGGATGTTTACCAGACCCATGGTGGCACCAGTGCCAAGTTGGGCTGATTTGATAGTACCAAGTGGCTCCTGCAATCTGCCATCCAGAATCGGGGTAGCTTACTTTTGTTTTCCAGGGAAACGGGCCGAGGTTTGTGTCTGGGGGTCTATGGTTGGGAGTGGCCGGCTGGCTCCTTAGAAACCACGATACGCAGCATGGTTCCCAGACAAGAGGTGCCACCAGTGCCAAGTTGGGCTGGTTTGATACTACCAAGGGGTTCCTGCAATCTGCCATCCAGAAGCGGGGCAGCTTACTTTTGTTTGCCAGGGAAACGGATCGTTGTTTGTGTTTGGGGGCCTATGGCTGGGAGTGGCCGGCTGGCTCCATAAAATCCACGATACGCAGGATGGTTCCCAGACCAGAGGTGGCACCAGTGCCAAGTCGGGCTGGTTTGATAGTACCAAGTGGCTCCTGCAATCTGCCATCCAGAAGCGGGGCAGCTTACTTTTGTTTGCCATGGAAACGGGCCGAGGTTTGTGTCTCGGGGCCTATGGCAGGGAGTGACCGGCGGGCTCCTGAAAGCTACGATAGGCAGGATGGTGACCAGACCCATGGTGGCACCAGTGCCAAGTTGGGCTGGTTTGATAGTACCAAGTGGCTCCTGCAATCTGCCATCAAAAAGTTGGCAGGCGAGTTTTGTTTTCCAGGGAAAAGCGCCGTTGTTTGTGTTTGGGGGCCTGTGGTTGGGAGTGGCCGGCTGGCTCCTTAGAAACCACGATACGCAGGATGGTTCCCAGACCAGAGGTGGCACCAGTGCCAAGTCAGGCTGGTTTGATAGTACCAAGTGGCTCCTGCAATCTGCCATCCAGAAGCGGGGCAGCTTACTTTTGTTTGCCACGGAAACGGGCCGTTGTTTGTGTTTGGGGGCCTGTGGCTGGGAGTGGCCGACTGGCTCCTTAGAATCCACGATACGCAGGATGGTTCCCAGACCAGAGGTGGCACCAGTGCCAAGTCGGGCTGGTTTGATAGTACCAAGTGGCTCCTGCAATCTGCCATCCAGAAGCGGGCAGCTTAATTTTCTTTGCCAGGGATACGGGCCGAGCTTTGTGTCTGGGGGCCTATGGCTGGGAGTGACCGGCTGGCTCCTGAAAAGTTACGATAGGCAGGATGGTGACCAGACCCATGGTGGCACCAGTGCCAAGTTGGGCTGGTTTGATAGTACCAAGTGGCTCCTGCAATCTGCCATCAAAACGTTGGTAGGCGAGTTTTGTTTTCCAGGGAAAAGCGCCGTTGTTTGTGTTTGGGGGCCTGTGGCTGGGAGTGGCCGGCTGGCTCCTTAGAATCCACGATACGCACCATGGTATCCAGACCCAAGGTGGCACCAGTGCCAAGTTTTGCTGGTTTGATAGTACCAAGTGGTTCCTGCAATCTGCCATCCAGAAGCAGGGCAGCTTACTTTTGTTTGCCAGGGAAACGGGCCGAGGTTTTTGTCTGGGGGCCTATGGCTGCGAGTGACCGGCTGGCTCCTGAAAAGCTACGATAGGCAGGATGGTGACCAGACCCATGGTGGCACCAGTGCCAAGTTGGGCTGGTTTGATAGTACCAAGTGGCTCCTGCAATCTGCCATCAAAATTTGGCAGGCGAGTTTTGTTTTCCAGGGAAAAGCGCCGTTGTTGTGTTTAGGGGCCTGTGGCTGGGAGTGGCCGGCTGGCTCCTTAGAATCCACCATACGCAGGATGGTTCCCAGACCCAAGGTGGCACCAGTGCCTAGTCGGGATAGTTTGATGGTGCAAAGTGGCTCCTGCAATCTGCCATCCAGAATCGGGGCAGCTTAATTTGTTTGCCAGGGAAACGGTCCGAGGTTTGTGTCTGGGGGCCTATGGCTGGGAGTGACCGGCTGGCTCCTGAAATGCTACAATAGGCAGGATGGTTCCCAGACCCATAGTGGCACCAGTGCCAAGTTGGGATGATTTGATAGTACCAAGTGGCTCCTGCAATCTGCCATCAAAAAGTTGGCAGGCGAATTTTGTTTTCCAGGGAAAAGCGCCGTTGTTTGTGTTTGGGGGCCTGTGGCTGGGAGTGGCCGGCTGGCTCCTTAGAATCCACGATATGCAGGATTGTTCCCAGACCCAAGGTGGCACCAGTTCCAAGTCGGGCTGGTTTGATGGTGCAAAGTGGCTCCTGCAATCTGCCATACAGACGCGGGGCAGCGGATTTTTGTTTCCAAGAGAAATGGTCCGTGGTTTGTTTTTGGGGGTTTATGGCTGGGCGTGGCCGGCTGGCTCCTTAAAAAGCTCGATATGCAGGATGGTTCCCTGACACAAGGTGGCACCAGTGCCACGTCGGGCGGTTTTCGTAGTACAAAGTGCGTCCTAAAATTTGCCATCCAGAAGAGGGGCAGTTGAGTTTTGTTTGCCAGAGAAAAGGGCCGTGGTTTGTTTTTGGGGGCATATGGCTGAGAGTGGCCGGCTGGCTCCTGAAAAGCTACGATAGGCAGGATGTTTACCAGACCTATGGTGGCACCAGTGCCAAGTTGGGCTGATTTGATAGTACCAAGTGGCTCCTGCAATCTGCCATCCAGAAGCGGGGTATATTACTTTTGTTTTCCAGGGAAACGGGCCGAGGTTTGTGTCTGGGGGTCTATGGTTGGGAGTGGCCGGCTGGCTCCTTAGAAACCACGATACGCAGCATGGTTCCCAGACAAGAGGTGCCACCATTGCCAAGTTGGGCTGGTTTGATACTACCAAGTGGTTCCTGCAATCTGCCATCCAGAAGCGGGGCAGCTTACTTTTGTTTGCCAGGGAAACGGATCGTTGTTTGTGTTTGGGGGCCTATGGCTGGGACTGACCGGCTGGCTCCATAAAATCCACGATACGCAGGATGGTTCCCAGACCTGAGTTGGCACCAGTGCCAAGTCGGGCTGGTTTGATAGTACCAAGTGGCTCCTGCAATCTGCCATCCAGAAGCGGGGCAGCTTACTTTTGTTTGCCAGGGAAACGGGCCGAGGTTTGTGTCTCGGGGCCTATGGCAGGGAGTGACCGGTGGGCTCCTGAAAGCTACGATAGGCAGGATGGTGACCAGACCCATGGTGGCACCAGTGCCAAGTTGGGCTGGTTTGATAGTACCAAGTGGCTCCTGCAATCTGCCACCAAAAAGTTGGCAGGCGAGTTTTGTTTTCCAGGGAAAAGCGCCGTTGTTTGTGTTTGGGGGCCTGTGGTTGGGAGTGGCCGGCTGGCTCCTTAGAAACCACGATACGCAGGATGGTTCCCAGACCAGAGGTGGCACCAGTGCCAAGTCGGGCTGGTTTGATAGTACCAAGTGGCTCCTGCAATCTGCCATCCAGAATCGGGGCAGCTTACTTTTGTTTGCCACGGAAACGGGCCGTTGTTTGTGTTTGGGGGCCTGTGGCTGGGAGTGGCCGACTGGCTCCTTAGAATCCACGATACGCAGGATGGTTCCCAGACCAGAGGTGGCACCAGTGCCAAGTCGGTCTGGTTTGATAGTACCAAGTGGCTCCTGCAATCTGCCATCCAGAAGCGGGGCAGCTTAATTTTCTTTGCCAGGGAAACAGGCCGAGATTTGTGTCTGGGGGCCTATGGCTGGGAGTGACCGGCTGGCTCCTGAAAAGTTACGATAGGCAGGATGGTGACCAGACCCATGGTGGCACAAGTGCCAAGTTGGGCTGGTTTGATAGTACCAAGTGGCTCCTGCAATCTGCCATCAAAACGTTGGTAGGCGAGTTTTGTTTTCCAGGGAAAAGCGCCGTTGTTTTTGTTTGGGGGCCTGTGGCTGGGAGTGGCCGGCTGGCTCCATAGAATCCACGATACGCACCATGGTATCCAGACCCAAGGTGGCACCAGTGCCAAGTTTTGCTGGTTTGATAGTACCAAGTGGTTCCTGCAATCTGCCATCCAGAAGCAGGGCAGCTTACTTTTGTTTGCCAGGGAAACGGGCCGAGGTTTTTGTCTGGGGGCCTATGGCTGCGAGTGACCGGCTGGCTCCTGAAAAGCTACGATAGGCAGGATGGTGACCAGACCCATGGTGGCACCAGTGCCAAGTTGGGCTGGTTTGATAGTACCAAGTGGCTCCTGCAATCTGCCATCAAAATTTGGCAGGCGAGTTTTGTTTTCCAGGGAAAAGCGCCGTTGTTTTGTTTAGGGGCCTGTGGCTGGGAGTGGCCGGCTGGCTCCTTAGAATCCACCATACGCAGGATGGTTCCCAGACCCAAGGTGCACCAGTGCCTAGTCGGGATAGTTTGATGGTGCAAAGTGGCTCCTGCAATCTGCCATCCAGAAGCGGGGCAGCTTACTTTTGTTTGCCAGGGAAAAGGGCCGAGCTTTGTGTCTCGGGGCCTATGGCTGGGAGTGACCGGCTGGCTCCTGAAAAGCTACGATAGGCAGGATGGTGACCAGACCCAAGGTGGCACCAGTGCGAAGTTGGGCTGGTTTGATAGTACCAAGTGGCTCCTGCAATCTGCCATCAAAAATTTGGCAGGCGAGTTTTGTTTTCCAGGGAAAAGCGCCGTTGTTTGTGTTTGGGGGCCTGTGGCTGGGAGTGGCCGGCTGGCTCATTAGAATCCACGATACGCAGGATGGTTCCCAGACTTGTCGTGGCACCAGTGCCAAGTCGGGCTGGTTTGATAGTACCAAGTGGATCCTGCAATCTGCCATCCAGAAGTGGGGCAGCTTACTTTTGTTTGCCAGGGAAACGGGCCGAGGTTTTTGTCTGGGGGCCTATGGCTGGGAGTGACCGGCTGGCTCCTGAAAAGCTACGATAGGCAGGATGGTGACCAGACCCATGGTGGCAGCAGTGCCAAGTTGGGCTGGTTTGATAGTACCAAGTGGCTCCTGCAATCTGCCATCAAAAAGTTGGCAGGCGAGTTTTGTTTTCCACGGAAAAGTGCCGTTGTTTGTGTATGGGTGCCTGTGGCTGGGAGTGGCCGGCTGGCTCTTTAGAATCCACGATACGCAGGATGGTTCCCAGACCAGTGGTGGCACCAGTGCCAAGTCGGGCGGGTTTGATAGTAACAAGTGCGTCCTACAATCTGCCATCCAGAAGCGGGGCAGCTTACTGTTGTTTTCCAGGGAAACGGGCCGAGGTTTTTGTCTGGGGTCCTATGGCTGGGAGTGACCGGCTGGCTCGTGAAAAGCTACGATAGGCAGGATGGTGACCAGACCCATGGCGGCACCAGTGCCAAGTTGGGCTGGTTTGATAGTACCAAGTGGCTCCTGCAATCTGCCATCAAAAAGTTGGCAGGCGAATTTTGTTTTCCAGGGAAAAGCGCCGTTGTTTGTGTTTGGGGGCCTGTGGCTGGGAGTGGCCGGCTGGCTCCTTAGAATCCACGATATGCAGGATTGTTCCCAGACCCAAGGTGGCACCAGTGCCAAGTCGGGCTGGTTTGATGGTGCAAAGTGGCTCCTGCAATCTGCCATACAGACGCGGGGCAGCGGATTTTTGTTTCCAAGAGAAATGGTCCGTGGTTTGTTTTTGGGGGTTTATGGCTGGGCGTGGCCGGCTGGCTCCTTAAAAAGCTCGATATGCAGGATGGTTCCCTGACACAAGGTGGCACCAGTGCCACGTCGGGCGGTTTTCGTAGTACAAAGTGCGTCCTAAAATTTGCCATCCAGAAGAGGGGCAGTTGAGTTTTGTTTGCCAGAGAAAAGGGCCGTGGTTTGTTTTTGGGGGCATATGGCTGAGAGTGGCCGGCTGGCTCCTGAAAAGCTACGATAGGCAGGATGTTTACCAGACCCATGGTGGCACCAGTGCCAAGTTGGGCTGATTTGATAGTACCAAGTGGCTCCTGCAATCTGCCATCCAGAAGCGGGGTATATTACTTTTGTTTTCCAGGGAAACGGGCCGAGGTTTGTGTCTGGGGGTCTATGGTTGGGAGTGGCCGGCTGGCTCCTTAGAAACCACGATACGCAGCATGGTTCCCAGACAAGAGGTGCCACCAGTGCCAAGTTGGGCTGGTTTGATACTACCAAGTGGTTCCTGCAATCTGCCATCCAGAAGCGGGGCAGCTTACTTTTGTTTGCCAGGGAAACGGATCGTTGTTTGTGTTTGGGGGCCTATGGCTGGGACTGACCGGCTGGCTCCATAAAATCCACGATACGCAGGATGGTTCCCAGACCTGAGTTGGCACCAGTGCCAAGTCGGGCTGGTTTGATAGTACCAAGTGGCTCCTGCAATCTGCCATCCAGAAGCGGGGCAGCTTACTTTTGTTTGCCAGGGAAACGGGCCGAGGTTTGTGTCTCGGGGCCTATGGCAGGGAGTGACCGGCGGGCTCCTGAAAGCTACGATAGGCAGGATGGTGACCAGACCCATGGTGGCACCAGTGCCAAGTTGGGCTGGTTTGATAGTACCAAGTGGCTCCTGCAATCTGCCACCAAAAAGTTGGCAGGCGAGTTTTGTTTTCCAGGGAAAAGCGCCGTTGTTTGTGTTTGGGGGCCTGTGGTTGGGAGTGGCCGGCTGGCTCCTTAGAAACCACGATACGCAGGATGGTTCCCAGACCAGAGGTGGCACCAGTGCCAAGTCGGGCTGGTTTGATAATACCAAGTGGCTCCTGCAATCTGCCATCCAGAATCGGGGCAGCTTACTTTTGTTTGCCACGGAAACGGGCCGTTGTTTGTGTTTGGGGGCCTGTGGCTGGGAGTGGCCGACTGGCTCCTTAGAATCCACGATACGCAGGATGGTTCCCAGACCAGAGGTGGCACCAGTGCCAAGTCGGGCTGGTTTGATAGTACCAAGTGGCTCCTGCAATCTGCCATCCAGAAGCGGGGCAGCTTAATTTTCTTTGCCAGGGAAACAGGCCGAGATTTGTGTCTGGGGGCCTATGGCTGGGAGTGACCGGCGGGCTCCTGAAAGCTACGATAGGCAGGATGGTGACCAGACCCATGGTGGCACCAGTGCCAAGTTGGGCTGGTTTGATAGTACCAAGTGGCTCCTGCAATCTGCCATCAAAACGTTGGTAGGCGAGTTTTGTTTTCCAGGGAAAAGCGCCGTTGTTTGTGTTTGGGGGCCTGTGGCTGGGAGTGGCCGGCTGGCTCCATAGAATCCACGATACGCACCATGGTATCCAGACCCAAGGTGGCACCAGTGCCAAGTTTTGCTGGTTTGATAGTACCAAGTGGTTCCTGCAATCTGCCATCCAGAAGCAGGGCAGCTTACTTTTGTTTGCCAGGGAAACGGGCCGAGGTTTTTGTCTGGGGGCCTATGGCTGCGAGTGACCGGCTGGCTCCTGAAAAGCTACGATAGGCAGGATGGTGACCAGACCCATGGTGGCACCAGTGCCAAGTTGGGCTGGTTTGATAGTACCAAGTGGCTCCTGCAATCTGCCATCAAAATTTGGCAGGCGAGTTTTGTTTTCCAGGGAAAAGCGCCGTTGTTTTGTTTAGGGGCCTGTGGCTGGGAGTGGCCGGCTGGCTCCTTAGAATCCACCATACGCAGGATGGTTCCCAGACCCAAGGTGCACCAGTGCCTAGTCGGGATAGTTTGATGGTGCAAAGTGGCTCCTGCAATCTGCCATCCAGAAGCGGGGCAGCTTACTTTTGTTTGCCAGGGAAAAGGGCCGAGCTTTGTGTCTCGGGGCCTATGGCTGGGAGTGACCGGCTGGCTCCTGAAAAGCTACGATAGGCAGGATGGTGACCAGACCCAAGGTGGCACCAGTGCGAAGTTGGGCTGGTTTGATAGTACCAAGTGGCTCCTGCAATCTGCCATCAAAAAGTTGGCAGGCGAGTTTTGTTTTCCAGGGAAAAGCGCCGTTGTTTGTGTTTGGGGGCCTGTGGCTGGGAGTGGCCGGCTGGCTCATTAGAATCCACGATACGCAGGATGGTTCCCAGACTTGTCGTGGCACCAGTGCCAAGTCGGGCTGGTTTGATAGTACCAAGTGGATCCTGCAATCTGCCATCCAGAAGTGGGGCAGCTTACTTTTGTTTGCCAGGGAAACGGGCCGAGGTTTTTGTCTGGGGGCCTATGGCTGGGAGTGACCGGCTGGCTCCTGAAAAGCTACGATAGGCAGGATGGTGACCAGACCCATGGTGGCAGCAGTGCCAAGTTGGGCTGGTTTGATAGTACCAAGTGGCTCCTGCAATCTGCCATCAAAAATTTGGCAGGCGAGTTTTGTTTTCCACGGAAAAGTGCCGTTGTTTGTGTATGGGTGCCTGTGGCTGGGAGTGGCCGGCTGGCTCTTTAGAATCCACGATACGCAGGATGGTTCCCAGACCAGTGGTGGCACCAGTGCCAAGTCGGGCGGGTTTGATAGTAACAAGTGCGTCCTACAATCTGCCATCCAGAAGCGGGGCAGCTTACTGTTGTTTTCCAGGGAAACGGGCCGAGGTTTTTGTCTGGGGTCCTATGGCTGGGAGTGACCGGCTGCCTCGTGAAAAGTTACGATAGGCAGGATGGTGACCAGACCCATGGCGGCACCAGTGCCAAGTTGGGCTGGTTTGATAGTACCAAGTGGCTCCTGCAATCTGCCATCAAAAAGTTGGCAGGCGAGTTTTGTTTTCCAGGGAAAAGCGCCGTTGTTTGTGTTTGGGGGCCTGTGGCTGGGAGTGGCCGGCTGGCTCCTTAGAATCCACGATACGCAGGATGGTTCCCAGACCAGAGGTGGCACCAGTGCCAAGTCGGGCTGGTTTGATAGTACCAAGTGGCTCCTGCAATCTGCCATCCAGAAGCGGGGCAGCTTACTTTTGTTTGCCAGGGAAACGGGCCGAGCTTTGTGTCTGGGGGCCTATGGCTGGGAGTGACCGGCTGGCTCCTGAAAAGCTACGATAGGCAGGATGGTGACCAGACCCATGGTGGCACCAGTGCCAAGTTGGGCTGGTTTGATAGTACCACGTGGCTCCTGCAATCTGCCATCAAAAAGTTGGCAGGCAAGTTTTCTTTACCACGGAAAAGCGCCGTTGTTTTTGTTTGGGGGCCTATGGCTGGGAGTGGCCGGCTGGCTCCTTAGAATCCACGATACGCAGGATGGTTCCTAGACTTGACGTGGCACCAGTGCCAAGTTGGGCTGGTTTGATAGTACCAAGTGGCTCCTGCAATCTGCCATCAAAAAGTTGGCAGGCGAATTTTGTTTTCCAGGGAAAAGCGCCGTTGTTTGTGTTTGGGGGCCTGTGGCTGGGAGTGGCCGGCTGGCTCCTTAGAATCCACGATATGCAGGATTGTTCCCAGACCCAAGGTGGCACCAGTGCCAAGTCGGGCTGGTTTGATGGTGCAAAGTGGCTCCTGCAATCTGCCATACAGACGCGGGGCAGCGGATTTTTGTTTCCAAGAGAAATGGTCCGTGGTTTGTTTTTGGGGGTTTATGGCTGGGCGTGGCCGGCTGGCTCCTTAAAAAGCTCGATATGCAGGATGGTTCCCTGACACAAGGTGGCACCAGTGCCACGTCGGGCGGTTTTCGTAGTACAAAGTGCGTCCTAAAATTTGCCATCCAGAAGAGGGGCAGTTGAGTTTTGTTTGCCAGAGAAAAGGGCCGTGGTTTGTTTTTGGGGGCATATGGCTGAGAGTGGCCGGCTGGCTCCTGAAAAGCTACGATAGGCAGGATGTTTACCAGACCCATGGTGGCACCAGTGCCAAGTTGGGCTGATTTGATAGTACCAAGTGGCTCCTGCAATCTGCCATCCAGAAGCGGGGTATATTACTTTTGTTTTCCAGGGAAACGGGCCGAGGTTTGTGTCTGGGGGTCTATGGTTGGGAGTGGCCGGCTGGCTCCTTAGAAACCACGATACGCAGCATGGTTCCCAGACAAGAGGTGCCACCAGTGCCAAGTTGGGCTGGTTTGATACTACCAAGTGGTTCCTGCAATCTGCCATCCAGAAGCGGGGCAGCTTACTTTTGTTTGCCAGGGAAACGGATCGTTGTTTGTGTTTGGGGGCCTATGGCTGGGACTGACCGGCTGGCTCCATAAAATCCACGATACGCAGGATGGTTCCCAGACCTGAGTTGGCACCAGTGCCAAGTCGGGCTGGTTTGATAGTACCAAGTGGCTCCTGCAATCTGCCATCCAGAAGCGGGGCAGCTTACTTTTGTTTGCCAGGGAAACGGGCCGAGGTTTGTGTCTCGGGGCCTATGGCAGGGAGTGACCGGCGGGCTCCTGAAAGCTACGATAGGCAGGATGGTGACCAGACCCATGGTGGCACCAGTGCCAAGTTGGGCTGGTTTGATAGTACCAAGTGGCTCCTGCAATCTGCCACCAAAAAGTTGGCAGGCGAGTTTTGTTTTCCAGGGAAAAGCGCCGTTGTTTGTGTTTGGGGGCCTGTGGTTGGGAGTGGCCGGCTGGCTCCTTAGAAACCACGATACGCAGGATGGTTCCCAGACCAGAGGTGGCACCAGTGCCAAGTCGGGCTGGTTTGATAATACCAAGTGGCTCCTGCAATCTGCCATCCAGAATCGGGGCAGCTTACTTTTGTTTGCCACGGAAACGGGCCGTTGTTTGTGTTTGGGGGCCTGTGGCTGGGAGTGGCCGACTGGCTCCTTAGAATCCACGATACGCAGGATGGTTCCCAGACCAGAGGTGGCACCAGTGCCAAGTCGGGCTGGTTTGATAGTACCAAGTGGCTCCTGCAATCTGCCATCCAGAAGCGGGGCAGCTTAATTTTCTTTGCCAGGGAAACAGGCCGAGATTTGTGTCTGGGGGCCTATGGCTGGGAGTGACCGGCGGGCTCCTGAAAGCTACGATAGGCAGGATGGTGACCAGACCCATGGTGGCACCAGTGCCAAGTTGGGCTGGTTTGATAGTACCAAGTGGCTCCTGCAATCTGCCATCAAAACGTTGGTAGGCGAGTTTTGTTTTCCAGGGAAAAGCGCCGTTGTTTGTGTTTGGGGGCCTGTGGCTGGGAGTGGCCGGCTGGCTCCATAGAATCCACGATACGCACCATGGTATCCAGACCCAAGGTGGCACCAGTGCCAAGTTTTGCTGGTTTGATAGTACCAAGTGGTTCCTGCAATCTGCCATCCAGAAGCAGGGCAGCTTACTTTTGTTTGCCAGGGAAACGGGCCGAGGTTTTTGTCTGGGGGCCTATGGCTGCGAGTGACCGGCTGGCTCCTGAAAAGCTACGATAGGCAGGATGGTGACCAGACCCATGGTGGCACCAGTGCCAAGTTGGGCTGGTTTGATAGTACCAAGTGGCTCCTGCAATCTGCCATCAAAATTTGGCAGGCGAGTTTTGTTTTCCAGGGAAAAGCGCCGTTGTTTTGTTTAGGGGCCTGTGGCTGGGAGTGGCCGGCTGGCTCCTTAGAATCCACCATACGCAGGATGGTTCCCAGACCCAAGGTGCACCAGTGCCTAGTCGGGATAGTTTGATGGTGCAAAGTGGCTCCTGCAATCTGCCATCCAGAAGCGGGGCAGCTTACTTTTGTTTGCCAGGGAAAAGGGCCGAGCTTTGTGTCTCGGGGCCTATGGCTGGGAGTGACCGGCTGGCTCCTGAAAAGCTACGATAGGCAGGATGGTGACCAGACCCAAGGTGGCACCAGTGCGAAGTTGGGCTGGTTTGATAGTACCAAGTGGCTCCTGCAATCTGCCATCAAAAAGTTGGCAGGCGAGTTTTGTTTTCCAGGGAAAAGCGCCGTTGTTTGTGTTTGGGGGCCTGTGGCTGGGAGTGGCCGGCTGGCTCATTAGAATCCACGATACGCAGGATGGTTCCCAGACTTGTCGTGGCACCAGTGCCAAGTCGGGCTGGTTTGATAGTACCAAGTGGATCCTGCAATCTGCCATCCAGAAGTGGGGCAGCTTACTTTTGTTTGCCAGGGAAACGGGCCGAGGTTTTTGTCTGGGGGCCTATGGCTGGGAGTGACCGGCTGGCTCCTGAAAAGCTACGATAGGCAGGATGGTGACCAGACCCATGGTGGCAGCAGTGCCAAGTTGGGCTGGTTTGATAGTACCAAGTGGCTCCTGCAATCTGCCATCAAAAATTTGGCAGGCGAGTTTTGTTTTCCACGGAAAAGTGCCGTTGTTTGTGTATGGGTGCCTGTGGCTGGGAGTGGCCGGCTGGCTCTTTAGAATCCACGATACGCAGGATGGTTCCCAGACCAGTGGTGGCACCAGTGCCAAGTCGGGCGGGTTTGATAGTAACAAGTGCGTCCTACAATCTGCCATCCAGAAGCGGGGCAGCTTACTGTTGTTTTCCAGGGAAACGGGCCGAGGTTTTTGTCTGGGGTCCTATGGCTGGGAGTGACCGGCTGCCTCGTGAAAAGTTACGATAGGCAGGATGGTGACCAGACCCATGGCGGCACCAGTGCCAAGTTGGGCTGGTTTGATAGTACCAAGTGGCTCCTGCAATCTGCCATCAAAAAGTTGGCAGGCGAGTTTTGTTTTCCAGGGAAAAGCGCCGTTGTTTGTGTTTGGGGGCCTGTGGCTGGGAGTGGCCGGCTGGCTCCTTAGAATCCACGATACGCAGGATGGTTCCCAGACCAGAGGTGGCACCAGTGCCAAGTCGGGCTGGTTTGATAGTACCAAGTGGCTCCTGCAATCTGCCATCCAGAAGCGGGGCAGCTTACTTTTGTTTGCCAGGGAAACGGGCCGAGCTTTGTGTCTGGGGGCCTATGGCTGGGAGTGACCGGCTGGCTCCTGAAAAGCTACGATAGGCAGGATGGTGACCAGACCCATGGTGGCACCAGTGCCAAGTTGGGCTGGTTTGATAGTACCACGTGGCTCCTGCAATCTGCCATCAAAAAGTTGGCAGGCAAGTTTTCTTTACCACGGAAAAGCGCCGTTGTTTTTGTTTGGGGGCCTATGGCTGGGAGTGGCCGGCTGGCTCCTTAGAATCCACGATACGCAGGATGGTTCCTAGACTTGACGTGGCACCAGTGCCAAGTTGGGCTGGTTTGATAGTACCAAGTGCGTCCTGCAATCTGCCATCCAGAAGTGGGGTAGCTTACTTTTGTTTGCCAGGGAAACGGGCCGAGGTTTGTGTCCGGGGGCCTATGGCAGGGAGTGACCGGCTGGCTCCTGAAAAGCTACGATAGGCCGGATGTTTACCAGACCCATGGTGGCACCAGTGCCAAGTTGGGCTGATTTGATAGTACCAAGTGGCTCCTGCAATCTGCCATCCAGAATCGGGGTAACTTACTTTTGTTTTCCAGGGAAACGGGCCGAGGTTTGTGTCTGGGGGTCTATGGCTGGGAGTGACCGGCTGGCTCCTGAAAAGCTACGATAGGCTGGATGGTGACCAGACCCATGGTGGCAGCAGTGCCAAGTTGGGCTGGTTTGATAGTACCAAGTGGCTCCTGCAATCTGCCATCAAAAAGTTGGCAGGCGAGTTTTGTTTTCCAGGGAAAAGCGCCGTTGTTTGTGTTTGGGGGCCTGTGGCTGGGAGTGGCCGGCTGGCTCATTAGAATCCACGATACGCAGGATGGTTCCCAGACCAGTGGTGGCACCAGTGCCAAGTCGGGCTGGTTTGACACAACCAAGTGGCTCCTGCAATCTGCCATCCAGAATCGGGGCAGCTTAATTTTGTTTGCCAGGGAAACGGTCCGAGGTTTGTGTCTGGGGGCCTATGGCTGGGAGTGACCGGCTGGCTCCTGAAATGCTACAATAGGCAGGATGGTTCCCAGACCCATAGTGGCACCAGTGCCAAGTTGGGATGATTTGATAGTACCAAGTGGCTCCTGCAATCTGCCATCAAAAAGCTGGCAGGCGAATTTTGTTTTCCAGGGAAAAGCGCCGTTGTTTGTGTTTGGGGGCCTGTGGCAGGGAGTGGCCGGCTGGCTCCTTAGAATCCACGATATGCAGGATTGTTCCCAGACCCAAGGTGGCACCAGTGCCAAGTCGGGCTGGTTTGATGGTGCAAAGTGGCTCCTGCAATCTGCCATCCAGACGCGGGGCAGCGGATTTTTGTTTCCAAGAGAAATGGTCCGTGGTTTGTTTTTGGGGGTATATGGCTGGGCGTGGCCGGCTGGCTCCTTAAAAAGCTCGATATGCAGGATGGTTCCCTGACACAAGGTGGCACCAGTGCCACGTCGGGCGGTTTTCGTAGTACAAAGTGCGTCCTAAAATTTGCCATCCAGAAGAGGGGCAGTTGAGTTTTGTTTGCCAGAGAAAAGGGCCGTGGTTTGTTTTTGGGGCATATGGCTGAGAGTGGCCGGCTGGCCCCTGAAAATCCACGATAGGCAGGATGGTTCCCAGACCAGAGGTGTCACCAGTGCCAAGTCGGGCTGGTTTGATAGTACTAAGTAGCTCCTGCAATCTGCCATGCAGAAGCGGGGCAGCTTACTTTTCTTTGCCAGGGAAACGGGCCGAGGTTTGTGTCTCGGGGCCTATGGCTGGGAGTGACCGGCTGGCTCCTGAAAAGCTACGATAGGCAGGATGGTGACCAGACCCATGGTGGCAGCAGTGCCAAGTTGGGCTGGTTTGATAGTACCAAGTGGCTCCTGCAATCTGCCATCAAAAATTTGGCAGGCGAGTTTTGTTTTCCAGTTAAAAGCGCCGTTGTTTGTGTTTGGGGGCCTGTGGCTGGGAGTGGCCAGCTGGCTCCTTAGAACCCACGATACGCAGGATGGTTCCCAGACCTGAGTTGGCACCAGTGCCAAGTTGGGCTGGTTTGAGGGTGCAAAGTGGCTCCTGCAATCTGCCATCCAGAAGCGGGGCAGCTTACTTTTGTTTGCCAGGGAAACGGGCCGAAATATTTGTCTGGGGGCCTCTGGCTGGGGGTGGCTGGCTGGCTCCTGAAAAGCTACGATAGGCAGGATGGTGACCAGACCCATGGTGGCACCAGTGCCAAGTTGGGCTGGTTTGATAATAGCAAGTTGCTCCTGCAATCTGCCATCAAAAGTTTGGCAGGCGAGTTTTGTTTTCCAGGGAAAAGCACCGTTGTGTGTGTTTTGGGGCCTGTGGCTGGGTGTGGCCAGCTGGCTCCTTTGAATCCACGATACGCAGGATGGTTCCCAGACCCAAGGTGGCATCAGTGCCAAGTCGGGCTGGTTTGTTAGTACCAAGTGGTTCCTGCAATCTGCCATCCAGAAGCGGGGCAGCTGAATTTTGTTTGCCAGAGAAAAAGGCTGTTGTTTGTGTTTCGGGGCCTGTGGCTGGCAGTGGCCGGCTGGCTCCTGAAAATCCATGATACGCAGCATGGTTCCCAGACCCAAGGTGGCATCAGTGCCAAGTAGGGCTGGTTTCATAGTACCCAGTGGCTCCTGCAATCTGCCATCCAGAAGAGGGGCAGTTGAGTTTTGTTTTCCAGAGAAAAGGGCCGTGGTTTGTTTTTGGGGCCTATGGCTGAGAGTGACCGGCTGGCCCCTGAAAATCCACGATAGGAAGGATGGTTCCCAGATCCAAGGTGGCAGCAGTGCCATGTTGTGCTGGTGTGATAGTTCCAAGTGGCTCCTGCAATCTGCCATCCAGAAGCGGGGCAGCTGAATTTTGTTTGCCAGACAAAAAGTCTGTGGTTTGTGTTTGGGGGCCTGTGGCTGGGAGTGGCCGGCTGGCTCCTGAAAATCCATGATACGCAGGATGGTTCCCAGACCCAAGGTGGCACCAGTGCCAAGTGGGGCTGGTTTCACAGTGTCAAGTGCCTCCTGCAATCTCCCATCCAGAAGCGGGGCAGCTGAGTTTTGTTTGCCTGTGAAACGGGCCGTTGTTTTTAATTGGGGTCTGTGGCCGAGAGTGTTCGGCTGGCTCCTGACAACCCACAATACGCAGGATGGTTCCCAGACCCAAGGTGGCACCAGTGCCAAGTCGGGCTGGTTTGATAGTACCAAGTGGCTCCTGCAATCTGCCATCCAGAAGCGGTGCAGTTGAGTTTTGTTTGCCAGAGAAAAGGGCCGTGGGTTGTGTTTGGGGGCATATGGCTGGGAGTCGCCGGCTGTCTCATTAAAAAGATCGATACGCAGGATGGTTCCCAGACCCAAGGGGGCACCAGTGCCAAGTCGGGCTGTTTTTATAGTACCAAGTGCGTCCTGCAATTTGCCATCCAGAAGAGGAGCAGCTGAGTTTTGTTTGCCAGAGAATAGCGCCGTTGTTTGTGTTTGGGGGCTTGTGGCTCGTAGTGGCCGACTGGCGCCTTAGAATCTGTGTTACGCAGCATGGTTCCCAGACCCAAGGTGGCACCAGTGCCAAGTTGGGCTGGTTTGATAGTACCAAGTGGCTCCTGCAATCTGCCATCCAGAAGCGGGGTAGCTTACTTTTGTTTGCCAGGGAAACGGGCCGAGGTTTGTGACTGGGGACCTATGGCTGGGAGTGACCGGCTGGCTCCTGGAAAGCTACAATAGGCAGGATGGTTACCAGACCCATGGTGGCACCAGTGCCAAGTTGGGCTGGTTTGATAGTACCAAGTGGCTCCTGCAATCTGCCATCAAAAAGTTGGCAGGCGAGTTTTGTTTTCCAGGGAAAAGCGACATTGTTTGTATTTGGGGGCCTGTGGCTGGGAGTGACCGGCTGGCTCCTTTGAACCCACGATACGCAGGATGGTTCCCAGACCCAAGGTGGCACCAGTGCCAAGTTTTGCTGGTTTGATACTACCAAGTGCGTCCTGCAATCTGCCATCCAGATGCGGGGCAGCTTAATTTTGTTTGCCAGGGAAACGGGCCGTGGGTTTTGTTTGGGGGCATATAGCTGAGAGTGGCCGGCTGGCTCCTGAAAATCCACGCTAGGCAGCATGGTTCCCAGATGCAATGTGGCACCAGTGCCAAGTCGGGCTGGTTTGATGGTGCAAAGTGGCTCCTGCAATCTGCCATCCAGAAGCGAGGTAGCTGATTTTTGTTTGCCAGAGGAAAATTCCGTGGATTGTTTTTGGGGGCATATTGCTGGGAGTGGCCGGCTGGCTCCTTAAAATGCTCGATACGCATGATGGTTCCCAGGCCCAAGGTGTCACCACTACCAAGTCGGCCTGCGGTTTTAGTATCAAGTTCATCCTGCAATTTGCCATCCAGAAGAGGGGCAGTTGAGTTTTGTTTGCCAGAGAAACGGGCCGAGGTTTGTGTTTGGGTACATATGGCTGAGAGTGGCCGGCTGGCCCCTGAATATCCACGATACAGAGCATGGTTCCCAGATCCAAGGTGGCACCAGTGCCAAGTCGGGCTGGTTTGATAGTACCAAGTGTCTCCTGCAATCTGCCATCCAGAAGCAGGGCAGCTTACTTTTGTTTGCCAGAGAAATAGGCCTAGGTTTTTGTTTGGGGGCCTGTGGCTAGGAGTGGCCGGCTGGCTCCTTAGAATCCACGATACACAGGATGGTTCCCAGACCCAAGGTGGCACCAGTGCCAAGTCGGGCTGGTTTGATTACACCAAGTGCCTCCTGCAATCTCCCATCCAGAAGCGGGGCAGCTGAGTTTTGTTTGCCTGTGAAACGGGCCGTTGTTTTTAATTGGGGTCTGTGGCCGAGAGTGTTCGGCTGGCTCCTGACAACCCACAATACGCAGGATGCTTCCCAGACCCAAGGTGGCACCAGTGCCAAGTCGGGCTGGTTTGATAGTACCAAGTGGCTCCTGCAATCTGCCATCCAGAAGCGTTGCAGTTGAGTTTTGTTTGCCAGAGAAAAGGGCCGTGGGTTGTGTTTGGGGGCATATGGCTGGGAGTGGCCGGCTGTCTCATTAAAAAGATCGATACGCAGGATGGTTCCCAGACCCAAGGGGGCACCAGTGCCAAGTCGGGCTGTTTTTATAGTACCAAGTGCGTTCTGCAATTTGCCATCCAGAAGAGGGGCAGTTGAGTTTTGTTTGCCAGAGAATAGCGACGTTGTTTGTGTTTGGGGGCTTGTGGCTCGTAGTGGCCGACTGGCGCCTTAGAATCTGTGTTACGCAGCATGGTTCCCAGACCCAAGGTGGCACCAGTGCCAAGTTGGGCTGGTTTGATAGTACCAAGTGGCTCCTGCAATCTGCCATCCAGAAGCGGGGCAGCTGAATTTTGTTTGCCAGAGAAAAAGGCTGTTGTTTGTGTTTCGGGGCCTGTGGCTGGCAGTGGCCGGCTGGCTCCTGAAAATCCATGATGCGCAGCATGGTTCCCAGACCCAAGGTGGCATCAGTGCCAAGTAGGGCTGGTTTCATAGTACCCAGTGTCTCCTGCAATCTGCCATCCAGAAGAGGGGCAGTTGAGTTTTCTTTTCCAGAGAAAAGGGCCGTGGTTTGTGTTTGGGGCCTATGGCTGAGAGTGACCGGCTGGCCCCTGAAAATCCACGATAGGAAGGATGGTTCCCAGATCCAAGGTGGCAGCAGTGCCATGTTGTGCTGGTGTGATAGTCCCAAGTGGCTCCTGCAATCTGCCATCCAGAAGCAGGGCAGCTGAATTTTGTTTGCCAGACAAAAAGGCTGTGGTTTGTGTTTGGGGGCCTGTGGCTGGGAGTGGCCGGCTGGCTCCTGAAAATCCATGATACGCAGGATGGTTCCCAGACCCAAGGTGGCACCAGTGCCAAGTGGGGCTGGTTTCACAGTGTCAAGTGCCTCCTGCAATCTCCCATCCAGAAGCGGGGCAGCTGAGTTTTGTTTGCCTGTGAAACGGGCCGTTGTTTTTAATTGGGGTCTGTGGCCGAGAGTGTTCGGCTGGCTCCTGACAACCCACAATACGCAGGATGGTTCCCAGACCCAAGGTGGCACCAGTGCCAAGTCGGGCTGGTTTGATAGTACCAAGTGGCTCCTGCAATCTGCCATCCAGAAGCGGTGCAGTTGAGTTTTGTTTGCCAGAGAAAAGGGCCGTGGGTTGTGTTTGGGGGCATATGGCTGGGAGTGGCCGGCTGTCTCATTAAAAAGATCGATACGCAGGATGGTTCCCAGACCCAAGGGGGCACCAGTGCCAAGTCGGGCTGTTTTTATAGTACCAAGTGCGTCCTGCAATTTGCCATCCAGAAGAGGGGCAGTTGAGTTTTGTTTGCCAGAGAATAGCGCCGTTGTTTGTGTTTGGGGGCTTGTGGCTCGTAGTGGCCGACTGGCGCCTTAGAATCTGTGTTACGCAGCATGGTTCCCAGACCCAAGGTGGCACCAGTGCCAAGTTGGGCTGGTTTGATAGTACCAAGTGGCTCCTGCAATCTGCCATCCAGAAGCGGGGTAGCTTACTTTTGTTTGCCAGGGAAACGGGCCGAGGTTTGTGACTGGGGACCTATGGATGGGAGTGACCGGCTGGCTCCTGGAAAGCTACAATAGGCAGGATGGTTACCAGACCCATGGTGGCACCAGTGCCAAGTTGGGCTGGTTTGATAGTACCAAGTGGCTCCGGCAATCTTCCATCAAAAAGTTGGCAGGCGAGTTTTGTTTTCCAGGGAAAAGCGACATTGTTTGTATTTGGGGGCCTGTGGCTGGGAGTGACCGGCTGGCTCCTTTGAACCCACGATACGCAGGATGGTTCCCAGACCCAAGGTGGCACCAGTGCCAAGTTTTGCTGGTTTGATACTACCAAGTGCGTCCTGCAATCTGCCATCCAGAAGCGGGGCAGCTTAATTTTGTTTGCCAGGGAAACGGGCCGTGGGTTTTGTTTGGGGGCATATAGCTGAGAGTGGCCGGCTGGCTCCTGAAAATCCACGCTAGGCAGCATGGTTCCCAGATGCAATGTGGCACCAGTGCCAAGTCGGGCTGGTTTGATGGTGCAAAGTGGCTCCTGCAATCTGCCATCCAGAAGCGGGGCAGCTGATTTTTGTTTGCCAGAGGAAAATTCCGTGGATTGTTTTTGGGGGCATATTGCTGGGAGTGGCCGGCTGGCTCCTTAAAATGCTCGATACGCATGATGGTTCCCAGGCCCAAGGTGTCACCACTACCAAGTCGGCCTGCGGTTTTAGTATCAAGTTCATGCTGCAATTTGCCATCCAGAAGAGGGGCAGTTGAGTTTTGTTTGCCAGAGAAACGGGCCGAGGTTTCTGTTTGGGGACATATGGCTGAGAGTGGCCGGCTGGCCCCTGAATATCCACGATACACAGCATGGTTCCCAGATCCAAGGTGGCACCAGTGCCAAGTCGGGCTGGTTTGATAGTACCAAGTGTCTCCTGCAATCTGCCATCCAGAAGCAGGGCAGCTTACTTTTGTTTGCCAGAGAAATAGGCTTAGGTTTTTGTCTGGGGGCCTGTGGCTAGGAGTGGCCGGCTGGCTCCTAAGAATCCACGATACGCAGGATGTTTCCCAGACCCAAGGTGGCACCAGTGCCAAGTCGGGCTGGTTTGATAGTACCAAGTGGCTCCTGCAAACTCCATCAAAAAGTTGGCAGGCGTGTTTTGTTTTCCAGGGAACAGCGCCGTTGATTTTGTTTGGGGGCCTGTGGCTGGGAGTGGCCGGCTGGCTCCTTAGAATCCACGATACGCAGGATGGTTCCCAGACCCAAGGTGGCACCAGTGCCAAGTCGGGCTGGTTTGATTACACCAAGTGGCTCCTGCAATCTGCCATCCAGAAGTGAGGCAGCTAAGTTTTGTTTGCGAGAAAAAAGGGCCGTGGTTTTTGTTGGGGGCCTGTGGCTGGGAGTAGCCGGCTGGCTCCTTAAAATCCACGATAGGCAGGATGGTTCCCAGACCCAAGGTGGCACCAGTGCCAAGTCGGGCTGGTTTGATAGTACCAAGTGGCTCCTGCAATCTGCCATCCAGAAGCGGGGCAGCTGAGTTTTGTTTGCCAGAGAAAAAGGCTGTGGTTTGTGTTTGGGGGCCTGTGGCTGGCAGTGGCCGGCTGGCTCCTGAAAATCCACGATACGCAGCATGGTTCCCAGACCCAAGGTGGCACCAGTGCCAAGTGGGGCTCGTTTGACAGTGTCAAGTGCCTCCTGCAATCTCCCATCCAGAAGCGGGGCAGCTGAGTTTTTTTTGCCAGGGAAACGGACCTTTGTTTTTGATTGGGCTCTGTGGCCGAGAGTGGTCGGCTGTCTCCTGACAATCCACAATACGCAGGATGGTTCCCAGACCCAAGGTGGCACCAGTGCCAAGTCGGGCTGGTTTGATAGTACCAAGTGTCTCCTGCAATCTGCCATCCAGAAGCGGGGCAGCTGAGTTTTGTTTGCCAGAGAAAAGGGCCGTGGGTTGTGTTTGGGGGCATATGGCTGGGAGTGGCCACCTGGCTCCTTAAAATGCACGATACGCCGCATGGTAACCAGACGCAAGGTGGCACCAGTGCCAAGTCAGGCTGTTTTTGTAGTACCCAGTGGCTCCTGCAATTTGCCATCCAGAAGCGGGGCAGTTGAATTTTGTTTGCTGGAGAAAAGGGCTGTGGTTTGTGTTTGGGGGCCTATGGCTGAGAGTGGCCGGCTGGCCCCTGAAAATCAACGATAGGCAGGATGGTTCCCAGATCCAAGGTGGCACCAGTGCCAAGTAAGGCTGGTTGTATGGTTCAAAGTAACTCCTGCAATCTGCCATCCAGAAGCGGGACAGCTGAGTTTTTTTTGCCAGAGAAAAGGTCCATGGTTTCTTTTTGGGGCATACGGCTGGGAATTGCCGGCTGGCTCCTTAAAATGCTCGATACGCAGGATGGTTCCCAGAGCCAAGGTGGCACCACTGCCAAGTCGGGCTCTTTTTGTAGTACCAAGTGCGTCCTGCAATTTGCCATCCAGAAGAGGGGCAGTTGAGTTTTGTTTGCCAGAGAAAAGGGCCGTTGTTTGTGTTTGGGGGCCTGTGGCTGGGAGTGTTCGGCTGGTTCCTGAATATGTACGATACGCAGGATTGTTCCCAGATCCAAGGTGGCAGCAGTGCCATGTTGTGCTGGTGTGATAGTCCCAAGTGGCTCCTGCAATCTGCCATCCAGAAGTGGGGCAGCTGATTTTTGTTTGCCAGAGAAAAGGTCCGTGGTTTGTTTTTGGGGGCATATGGCTGAGAGTGGCCGGCTGGCCCCTGAAAATCCACGATACACAGGATGGTTCCCAGATCCAAGGTGGCACCTGTGCCAAGTCGGGCTGATTTGATAGTACTAAGTAGCTCCTGCAATCTGCCATGCAGAAGCGGGGCAGCTTACTTTTGTTTGCCAGGGAAACGGGCCGAGGTTTGTGTTTGGGGGCCTATGGCTGAGAGTGACCGGCTGGCTCCTGAAAAGCTACACTAGGCAGGATGGTGACCAGACCCATGGTGGCACCAGTGCCAAGTTGGGCTGGTTTGATAGTACCAAGTGGTTCCTGCAATCTGCCATCCAGAAGCAGGGCAGCTGAGTTTTATTTGCCAGAGAAAAGGGCCTTGGTTTGTGTTTGGGGGCATATGGCTGGGTGTGGCCAGCTGGCTCCTTAAAATGCACGATATGCAACATGGCTCCCAGACCCAAGGTGGCACAAGTGCCAAGTTGGGCTGGTTTGATAGTACCAAGTGGCTCCTGCAATCTTCCATGATCACGTGGAGAAATACTTTCTGGTTTCAGCCTCATGCTCTTTCTTCTCTCCCTCAACTTCTCTATCACCTCTCATCTGGTTCACATGCGCTGTCTTCAAGGTCCACAGGCTACTTTTCACAGAATCTTCTGGCCTGATGAAGTAAGGATGATGAATAGAACAGAGCTGGGATCTATTTTCCAGTTTGGATAAAATGCATTCTGCACACAAATCCAAGGAGAACGGGCTGCCCCGATGCCCAGAAAATCTTTCACTCCTGCTAGTGTTCTACGTCAACCGCAACTTAGTCTGAAAGAAAAGCTTTTTCTCTGAGAGCATCTGAGAGGTTTGCATGAAGCACTGATATCTGACATATGCAATTTTGAATAGGAGAGGAAAAAGAAAATGGCAAGGAGTTTTTAATTTTAGTGGTTTCAATTTTAATTTCCGTGCACTTTTTCAAAACTTGTCAGCTCAAATGCCCATCAACATCTTTTAGTCATCTGTAAGTCAGTATTCATATAAAATGTGCTTCAAATCCAAAGAATTTCAAATTTGCACTCCAAGCTTCTATGCCTAGATTTATGATTTCCTACACATATTAGATGAAAGGAAGGCCTTTTTTACTGTGGGAGTGCTGGAACACTGGAACAGGTTGCCCAGAGAAGTTGTGGGTGTCCCATCCCTGAAAGTATTCAAGGTCACCTTGGACGGGGCTTGGAGCAGCAACAAAGGAGAAGCTTGATGGTAGAGAAACAAAGTTGGACTATAGAAGAAACTCGGATTGAAGTATAGGATCAAGTTTTCTCTCAGCTCTTGGGGTAAATTCAAAGTTGTACAAAATGACATTTATCTGTGCTATTCACTACTGTAACAGAAAGTTTCATGAAAACTGTACAGAAGATAGTAAATTTTAAAAGAGATAAGAATTACAGCATAAAATCCATGGGATAGGTTACAACATGAGACACTCTCTAAGAGAAAATCTCTGTGTTTCAGCACTTCATCGGGGTAAGATTTCATGAAGTGCCAAAGAAGGCGGCAAAATATCATTCGGGACATTATTTACTGGAATTCAGCCTGGCCATTAGTAGGAACTGCCTTTGAACATATCATGTAGATATACCACACACACTTTCCCTTCACTGAAAAATTACTGTTTACAACAAATAAGCAATTGACGATCAAAATTGATTGAAAGCATCTTAAACATGTCAAGTATTTCATTGTAGATGATCTGTGATCCAAATGCTTCTTCCACCTTCGAGAGGGACAGAAGAATTCTTCCATATCATGATGGTTTAAAATTGTATCAACCAATGTTTTCTGCTGAAAAGATATCATCTATTTTTTTCTATTTTTGGAAGAAAATATTCCTAGACATACAACAGGTGAGAACTAAGTAATTTTAAAGAAACAAATGAAATGAAAATATTCTGTAAATAGAATGAAATGAAAAGCTGTGTTTTAAATAGGAGCTAAATATTAAACAGAATTTTTGTACCAGGCATTTGAATTACTGCACCAGCTCTTTTGCCCATCAAGAGAGGCATTTAGCATTTCAGTCTTTTCCAAGGTGTTCATGATCTGCTATGCTGATCTCTGTGTGTGCCTAGGTGTGTGTGGAGGGGGGGGCATATGAAGGGGAGTGTGTATGTTTGCTTTACAATTGTTGTGGCAGATTCATGCCTCAGCTCCACATTTTGTTTTAAAAAGGTCACACCGAGTGGATATGAAGTTTACTATCAACAAGAGATCGATTCCCAAATCATCCATTTGACTCTCCCTTATAAATCATGTGCTTTGTTGCATATTTTATCAAATATACTTTCAAGCCAGATGGAGGAAGGAGGATGTGGGAATCCCTCCACCATCTTGCAACTTTTATGTAAGTAGGTTTTCAAGAAAATCATCATTTCTCTTTTAAATATGTCTGGAACAGGCATGATGGTAGTGTCAACCTGTTGGAGTTTTTGTTGCTGGAAGAAGTTGTACAAAAGGATTGGTTTTTACATTGACCAGTTACTGAATCAAGCGCAGGAATACATTGGAAATTTAGCTGGGGGTTCCTTTTCCCAGCAGACTACTTCTAGAACGAGCTTGTACACTGAAGCTGACTCTTTTGCTCTCTTTTTGTTTCTTTCCTATTTTCTTGGCTTCTTTGCCACTATCTAGACAATTTTGGAACTTTGTTCCCAACTAAAATGGTTTCAATAGTCTGATTGTGATCATACATTTTTACAAGGAATTTTTAAAATCTTTCCTCGAGTCCAGAAAGTCAAGGACTTAGATCTTTTTCTTCCCTTATCAATATTGCCATGAAATTGATAAATAAAGACCAACTCTTTATTTTTGTTTTTAACCCACGTAGATAATTCCCATCCATTAATCCATTTTGTGGACCAATAGCTGCCATTCTGATGGAAGCTGTCACTTCTTAACAATAGGCATTCTGTGACTATGTTGACAGCACTTTGGGTGAAGATCCTAACTGGTCTTAGATATACATAGGGAGAAATTTGCTCAGCCAGTGTCAGTCTTAAGCATGCGTATCAGAAGATCTTTCTAGAGCTGGGAATTTTCCCATGAAAGGGATTCAGTTAGGGAAGAGACACTTGTGCCAGAGTTTTACATTCTTCTTGAACACTGCTTAAGGAACTTAGATGCCATGTCCATTTGGATCTCTGTCTGCACAGAACTTTGTCATGCCAGTGCTTTGAAATGCATCTTGAAGAGAATTCACTAGCACAGAATGAAAGAGAGTGGAAGGGGTTGGTGGGGCTAACCAGGCCCAACCCCCCTGCCTAAACCAGGATACCTAGAGCCTCTTGCCCAGGATTCTATCTGGGTGTACTTTTAATGTCTTCAAAGATCCAGGCTCCACAATCTTTCTGGGCAGTCTGTGCCGTGGTTCAGTCACCCTGACAGTAAAGAAACATTTACTGATGTTCAAAGGCAATCTCCTGTATTTCAGTGTGTGCCCACTGCCTCTTGTCTTTTCCCTCAGCATCACTGAAAAGACACTGATTCCCTCCCCTTTGCACTATTGCTTCCATATGTATGTGTGATGCCATGTAGAGGTATGTCAAAAACCTCCCTGAAGCCCAGGCAGATAATATTCCCTTCATCTACCAGTCAAGTTGATTCATCAGAGGAGTTTAAAGTGATGTTCAGCATGAAATTCCCCTGAAAAATCATGCTAACTACATTATTTGGTCATCTGTCATGTGCCTGGCAAGGATTTCCAGGAAGAGCTGCTTCATCAACTTCCTGGGGATAAAAAAGAGGCTGGCTGGTTTGTACTATGGCGAGTCCTCTTAATTGCCTTTTTTGAAGATGGGTGTCATTTGCTAACATCCACTCTTTAGCCTCTCTTGTCGTCTACATCTTAGCAAAACGCTTTTCCACTATGTCTGGCTAGGAAAAACTGTGCCAGCACAGAAAACATCTCCCATCGTGTTCTAGAAGTTGCACGGATGTCTGCCAAGTGTTTGGCAGGAAGAAAAGAAAAGTTGTCCAAAACAGCTTCCAATCGAATGTTCCTGTGATTGGAAAAGTCAGGAGAGTGCAAAGGTACTGTTTTCTATCAGTTGGCAAGGTGCGCACACAATCCCAGTGTTGTACAGCTTGCTTCTTCACCTTCCCGAAGCTGCCGCTCTCGCCGGCTGCCGGAGCCCAAGAAGCGGCTTCTTCGCGCAAAGACGATTGTGCCGCTCACAGGGCTCTCCTTAGCGCGGCTTCTGCCGAAAGACGCCCGGCAGCGGCTCTTACCTCCGGAGAGCATCCTACCTTCGTCTTTCGCGTCTTTTGTAGTCTACATCTTAGCAAAAAGCTTTTCCACTATGTCTGGCTAGGAAAAACTGTGCCAGCACAGAAAACATCTCCCATCGTGTTCTAGAAGTTGCACGGATGTCTGCCAAGTGTTTGGCAGGAAGAAAAGAAAAGTTGTCCAAAACAGCTTCCAATCGAATGTTCCTGTGATTGGAAAAGTCAGGAGAGTGCAAAGGTACTGTTTTCTATCAGTTGGCAAGGTGCGCACACAATCCCAGTGTTGTACAGCTTGCTTCTTCACCTTCCCGAAGCTGCCGCTCTCGCCGGCTGCCGGAGCCCAAGAAGCGGCTTCTTCGCGCAAAGACCATTGTGCCGCTCACAGTGCTCTCCTTAGCGCAGCTTCTGCCGAAAGACGCCCGGCAGCGGCTCTTACCTCCTGAGAGTGGCAGCTTCGGGAAGGTGAAGAAGCAAGCTGTACAACACTGGGATTGTGTGCGCACCTTGCCAACTGATAGAAAACAGTACCTTTGCACTCTCCTGACTTTTCCAATCACAGGAACATTCGATTGGAAGCTGTTTTGGACAACTTTTCTTTTCTTCCTGCCAAACACTTGGCAGACATCCGTGCAACTTCTAGAACACGATGGGAGATGTTTTCTGTGCTGGCACAGTTTTTCCTAGCCAGACATAGTGGAAAAGCGTTTTGCTAAGATGTAGACTACAAAAGACGCGAAAGACGAAGGTAGGATGCTCTCCGGAGGTAAGAGCCGCTGCCGGGCGTCTTTCGGCAGAAGCCGCGCTAAGGAGAGCCCTGTGAGCGGCACAATCGTCTTTGCGCGAAGAAGCCGCTTCTTGGGCTCCGGCAGCCGGCGAGAGCGGCAGCTTCGGGAAGGTGAAGAAGCAAGCTGTACAACACTGGGATTGTGTGCGCACCTTGCCAACTGATAGAAAACAGTACCTTTGCACTCTCCTGACTTTTCCAATCACAGGAACATTCGATTGGAAGCTGTTTTGGACAACTTTTCTTTTCTTCCTGCCAAACACTTGGCAAACATCCGTGCAACTTCTAGAACACGATGGGAGATGTTTTCTGTGCTGGCACAGTTTTTCCTAGCCAGACATAGTGGAAAAGCGTTTTGCTAAGATGTAGACTACAAAAGACGCGAAAGACGAAGGTAGGATGCTCTCCGGAGGTAAGAGCCGCTGCCGGGCGTCTTTCGGCAGAAGCCGCGCTAAGGAGAGCCCTGTGAGCGGCACAATCGTCTTTGCGCGAAGAAGCCGCTTCTTGGGCTCCGGCAGCCGGCGAGAGCGGCAGCTTCGGGAAGGTGAAGAAGCAAGCTGTACAACACTGGGATTGTGTGCGCACCTTGCCAACTGATAGAAAACAGTACCTTTGCACTCTCCTGACTTTTCCAATCACAGGAACATTCGATTGGAAGCTGTTTTGGACAACTTTTCTTTTCTTCCTGCCAAACACTTGGCAAACATCCGTGCAACTTCTAGAACACGATGGGAGATGTTTTCTGTGCTGGCACAGTTTTTCCTAGCCAGACATAGTGGAAAAGCGTTTTGCTAAGATGTAGACTACAAAAGACGCGAAAGACGAAGGTAGGATGCTCTCCGGAGGTAAGAGCCGCTGCCGGGCGTCTTTCGGCAGAAGCCGCGCTAAGGAGAGCCCTGTGAGCGGCACAATCGTCTTTGCGCGAAGAAGCCGCTTCTTGGGCTCCGGCAGCCGGCGAGAGCGGCAGCTTCGGGAAGGTGAAGAAGCAAGCTGTACAACACTGGGATTGTGTGCGCACCTTGCCAACTGATAGAAAACAGTACCTTTGCACTCTCCTGACTTTTCCAATCACAGGAACATTCGATTGGAAGCTGTTTTGGACAACTTTTCTTTTCTTCCTGCCAAACACTTGGCAGACATCCGTGCAACTTCTAGAACACGATGGGAGATGTTTTCTGTGCTGGCACAGTTTTTCCTAGCCAGACATAGTGGAAAAGCGTTTTGCTAAGATGTAGACTACAAAAGACGCGAAAGACGAAGGTAGGATGCTCTCCGGAGGTAAGAGCCGCTGCCGGGCGTCTTTCGGCAGAAGCCGCGCTAAGGAGAGCCCTGTGAGCGGCACAATCGTCTTTGCGCGAAGAAGCCGCTTCTTGGGCTCCGGCAGCCGGCGAGAGCGGCAGCTTCGGGAAGGTGAAGAAGCAAGCTGTACAACACTGGGATTGTGTGCGCACCTTGCCAACTGATAGAAAACAGTACCTTTGCACTCTCCTGACTTTTCCAATCACAGGAACATTCGATTGGAAGCTGTTTTGGACAACTTTTCTTTTCTTCCTGCCAAACACTTGGCAGACATCCGTGCAACTTGTAGAACACGATGGGAGATGTTTTCTGTGCTGGCACAGTTTTTCCTAGCCAGACATAGTGGAAAAGCGTTTTGCTAAGATGTAGACGACAAGAGAGGCTAAAGAGTGGATGTTAGCAAATGACACCCATCTTCAAAAAAGGCAATTAAGAGGACTCGCCATAGTACAAACCAGCCAGCCTCTTTTTTATCCCCAGGAAGTTGATGAAGCAGCTCTTCCTGGAAATCCTTGCCAGGCACATGACAGATGACCAAATAATGTAGTTAGCATGATTTTTCAGGGGAATTTCATGCTGAACATCACTTTAAACTCCTCTGATGAATCAACTTGACTGGTAGATGAAGGGAATATTATCTGCCTGGGCTTCAGGGAGGTTTTTGACATACCTCTACATGGCATCACACATACATATGGAAGCAATAGTGCAAAGGGGAGGGAATCAGTGTCTTTTCAGTGATGCTGAGGGAAAAGACAAGAGGCAGTGGGCACACACTGAAATACAGGAGATTGCCTTTGAACATCAGTAAATGTTTCTTTACTGTCAGGGTGACTGAACCACGGCACAGACTGCCCAGAAAGATTGTGGAGCCTGGATCTTTGAAGACATTAAAAGTACACCCAGATAGAATCCTGGGCAAGAGGCTCTAGGTATCCTGGTTTAGGCAGGGGGGTTGGGCCTGGTTAGCCCCACCAACCCCTTCCACTCTCTTTCATTCTGTGCTAGTGAATTCTCTTCAAGATGCATTTCAAAGCACTGGCATGACAAAGTTCTGTGCAGACAGAGATCCAAATGGACATGGCATCTAAGTTCCTTAAGCAGTGTTCAAGAAGAATGTAAAACTCTGGCACAAGTGTCTCTTCCCTAACTGAATCCCTTTCATGGGAAAATTCCCAGCTCTAGAAAGATCTTCTGATACGCATGCTTAAGACTGACACTGGCTGAGCAAATTTCTCCCTATGTATATCTAAGACCAGTTAGGATCTTCACCCAAAGTGCTGTCAACATAGTCACAGAATGCCTATTGTTAAGAAGTGACAGCTTCCATCAGAATGGCAGCTATTGGTCCACAAAATGGATTAATGGATGGGAATTATCTACGTGGGTTAAAAACAAAAATAAAGAGTTGGTCTTTATTTATCAATTTCATGGCAATATTGATAAGGGAAGAAAAAGATCTAAGTCCTTGACTTTCTGGACTCGAGGAAAGATTTTAAAAATTCCTTGTAAAAATGTATGATCACAATCAGACTATTGAAACCATTTTAGTTGGGAACAAAGTTCCAAAATTGTCTAGATAGTGGCAAAGAAGCCAAGAAAATAGGAAAGAAACAAAAAGAGAGCAAAAGAGTCAGCTTCAGTGTACAAGCTCGTTCTAGAAGTAGTCTGCTGGGAAAAGGAACCCCCAGCTAAATTTCCAATGTATTCCTGCGCTTGATTCAGTAACTGGTCAATGTAAAAACCAATCCTTTTGTACAACTTCTTCCAGCAACAAAAACTCCAACAGGTTGACACTACCATCATGCCTGTTCCAGACATATTTAAAAGAGAAATGATGATTTTCTTGAAAACCTACTTACATAAAAGTTGCAAGATGGTGGAGGGATTCCCACATCCTCCTTCCTCCATCTGGCTTGAAAGTATATTTGATAAAATATGCAACAAAGCACATGATTTATAAGGGAGAGTCAAATGGATGATTTGGGAATCGATCTCTTGTTGATAGTAAACTTCATATCCACTCGGTGTGACCTTTTTAAAACAAAATGTGGAGCTGAGGCATGAATCTGCCACAACAATTGTAAAGCAAACATACACACTCCCCTTCATATGCCCCCCCCTCCACACACACCTAGGCACACACAGAGATCAGCATAGCAGATCATGAACACCTTGGAAAAGACTGAAATGCTAAATGCCTCTCTTGATGGGCAAAAGAGCTGGTGCAGTAATTCAAATGCCTGGTACAAAAATTCTGTTTAATATTTAGCTCCTATTTAAAACACAGCTTTTCATTTCATTCTATTTACAGAATATTTTCATTTCATTTGTTTCTTTAAAATTACTTAGTTCTCACCTGTTGTATGTCTAGGAATATTTTCTTCCAAAAATAGAAAAAAATAGATGATATCTTTTCAGCAGAAAACATTGGTTGATACAATTTTAAACCATCATGATATGGAAGAATTCTTCTGTCCCTCTCGAAGGTGGAAGAAGCATTTGGATCACAGATCATCTACAATGAAATACTTGACATGTTTAAGATGCTTTCAATCAATTTTGATCGTCAATTGCTTATTTGTTGTAAACAGTAATTTTTCAGTGAAGGGAAAGCGTGTGTGGTATATCTACATGATATGTTCAAAGGCAGTTCCTACTAATGGCCAGGCTGAATTCCAGTAAATAATGTCCCGAATGATATTTTGCCGCCTTCTTTGGCACTTCATGAAATCTTACCCCGATGAAGTGCTGAAACACAGAGATTTTCTCTTAGAGAGTGTCTCATGTTGTAACCTATCCCATGGATTTTATGCTGTAATTCTTATCTCTTTTAAAATTTACTATCTTCTGTACAGTTTTCATGAAACTTTCTGTTACAGTAGTGAATAGCACAGATAAATGTCATTTTGTACAACTTTGAATTTACCCCAAGAGCTGAGAGAAAACTTGATCCTATACTTCAATCCGAGTTTCTTCTATAGTCCAACTTTGTTTCTCTACCATCAAGCTTCTCCTTTGTTGCTGCTCCAAGCCCCGTCCAAGGTGACCTTGAATACTTTCAGGGATGGGACACCCACAACTTCTCTGGGCAACCTGTTCCAGTGTTCCAGCACTCCCACAGTAAAAAAGGCCTTCCTTTCATCTAATATGTGTAGGAAATCATAAATCTAGGCATAGAAGCTTGGAGTGCAAATTTGAAATTCTTTGGATTTGAAGCACATTTTATATGAATACTGACTTACAGATGACTAAAAGATGTTGATGGGCATTTGAGCTGACAAGTTTTGAAAAAGTGCACGGAAATTAAAATTGAAACCACTAAAATTAAAAACTCCTTGCCATTTTCTTTTTCCTCTCCTATTCAAAATTGCATATGTCAGATATCAGTGCTTCATGCAAACCTCTCAGATGCTCTCAGAGAAAAAGCTTTTCTTTCAGACTAAGTTGCGGTTGACGTAGAACACTAGCAGGAGTGAAAGATTTTCTGGGCATCGGGGCAGCCCGTTCTCCTTGGATTTGTGTGCAGAATGCATTTTATCCAAACTGGAAAATAGATCCCAGCTCTGTTCTATTCATCATCCTTACTTCATCAGGCCAGAAGATTCTGTGAAAAGTAGCCTGTGGACCTTGAAGACAGCGCATGTGAACCAGATGAGAGGTGATAGAGAAGTTGAGGGAGAGAAGAAAGAGCATGAGGCTGAAACCAGAAAGTATTTCTCCACGTGATCATGGAAGATTGCAGGAGCCACTTGGTACTATCAAACCAGCCCAACTTGGCACTGGTGCCACCTTGGGTCTGGGAGCCATGTTGCATATCGTGCATTTTAAGGAGCCAGCTGGCCACACCCAGCCATATGCCCCCAAACACAAACCAAGGCCCTTTTCTCTGGCAAACAAAACTCAGCTGCCCTGCTTCTGGATGGCAGATTGCAGGAACCACTTGGTACTATCAAACCAGCCCAACTTGGCACTGGTGCCACCTTGGGTCTGGGAACCATCCTGCCTAGTGTAGCTTTTCAGGAGCCAGCCGGTCACTCTCAGCCATAGGCCCCCAAACACAAACCTCGGCCCGTTTCCCTGGCAAACAAAAGTAAGCTGCCCCGCTTCTGCATGGCAGATTGCAGGAGCTACTTAGTACTATCAAATCAGCCCGACTTGGCACAGGTGCCACCTTGGATCTGGGAACCATCCTGTGTATCGTGGATTTTCAGGGGCCAGCCGGCCACTCTCAGCCAGATGCCCCCAAAAACAAACCACGGACCTTTTCTCTGGCAAACAAAAATCAGCTGCCCCACTTCTGGATGGCAGATTGCAGGAGCCACTTGGGACTATCACACCAGCACAACATGGCACTGCTGCCACCTTGGATCTGGGAACAATCCTGCGTATCGTACATATTCAGGAACCAGCCGAACACTCCCAGCCACAGGCCCCCAAACACAAACAACGGCCCATTTCCCTGGCAAACAAAAGTAAGCTGCCCCGCTTCTGGATGGCAGTTTGCAGGAGCCACTTGGGACTATCAAACCAGCCCGACTTGGTAATGGTACCACCTTGGATCTGGGAACCATCCGGCGTATCGTGGATTTTCAGGGGCCAGCCGGTCATTCCCAGCCATATGCCCCCAAACACAAACCTCGGCCCTTTTCTCTGGCAAACAAAACTCAACTGCCCCTCTTCTGGATGGCAAATTGCAGGACGCACTTGGTACTACAAAAAGAGCCCGACTTGGCAGTGGTGCCACCTTGGCTCTGGGAACCATCCTGCGTATCGAGCATTTTAAGGAGCCAGCCGGCAATTCCCAGCCGTATGCCCCAAAAAGAAACCATGGACCTTTTCTCTGGCAAAAAAAACTCAGCTGTCCCGCTTCTGGATGGCAGATTGCAGGAGTCACTTTGAACCATACAACCAGCCTTACTTGGCACTGGTGCCACCTTGGATCTGGGAACCATCCTGCCTATCGTTGATTTTCAGGGGCCAGCCGGCCACTCTCAGCCATAGGCCCCCAAACACAAACCACAGCCCTTTTCTCTAGCAAACAAAATTCAACTGCCCCGCTTCTGGATGGCAAATTGCAGGAGCCACTGGGTACTACAAAAACAGCCTGACTTGGCACTGGTGCCACCTTGCGTCTGGTTACCATGCGGCGTATCGTGCATTTTAAGGAGCCAGGTGGCGACTCCCAGCCATATGCCCCCAAACACAACCCACGGCACTTTTCTCTGGCAAACAAAACTCAGCTGCCCCGCTTCTGGATGGCAGATTGCAGGAGAGACTTGGTACTATCAAACCAGCCCGACTTGGCACTGGTGCCACCTTGGGTCTGGGAACCATCCTGCGTATCGTGGATTTTCAGGAGCCAGCCGGCCACTGCCAGCCACAGGCCCCCAAACACAAACCACAGCCTTTTTCTCTGGCAAACAAAACTCAGCTGCCCCGCTTCTGGATGGCAGATTGCAGGAGCCACTTGGTACTATCAAACCAGCCCGACTTGGCACTGGTGCCACCTTGGGTCTGGGAACCATCCTGCCTATCGTGGATTTTAAGGAGCCAGCCGGCTACTCCCAGCCACAGGCCCCCAACAAAAACCACGGCCATTTTTTCTCGCAAACAAAACTTAGCTGCCTCACTTCTGGATGGCAGATTGCAGGAGCCACTTGGTGTAATCAAACCAGCCCGACTTGGCACTGGTGCCACCTTGGGTCTGGGAACCATCCTGCGTATCGTGGATTCTAAGGAGCCAGCCGGCCACTCCCACCCACAGGCCCCCAAACAAAATCAACGGCGCTGTTCCCTGGAAAACAAAACACGCCTGCCAACTTTTTGATGGAGTTTGCAGGAGCCACTTGGTACTATCAAACCAGCCCGACTTGGCACTGGTGCCACCTTGGGTCTGGGAAACATCCTGCGTATCGTGGAGTCTTAGGAGCCAGCCGGCCACTCCTAGCCACAGGCCCCCAAACAAAAACCTAGGCCTATTTCTCTGGCAAACAAAAGTAAGCTGCCCTGCTTCTGGATGGCAGATTGCAGGAGACACTTGGTACTATCAAACCAGCCCGACTTGGCACTGGTGCCACCTTGGATCTGGGAACCATGCTGTGTATCGTGGATATTCAGGGGCCAGCCGGCCACTCTCAGCCATATGTCCCCAAACAGAAACCTCGGCCCGTTTCTCTGGCAAACAAAACTCAACTGCCCCTCTTCTGGATGGCAAATTGCAGGATGAACTTGATACTAAAACCGCAGGCCGACTTGGTAGTGGTGACACCTTGGGCCTGGGAACCATCATGCGTATCGAGCATTTTAAGGAGCCAGCCGGCCACTCCCAGCAATATGCCCCCAAAAACAATCCACGGAATTTTTCTCTGGCAAACAAAAATCAGCTGCCCCGCTTCTGGATGGCAGATTGCAGGAGCCACTTTGCACCATCAAACCAGCCCGACTTGGCACTGGTGCCACCTTGCATCTGGGAACCATGCTGCCTAGCGTGGATTTTCAGGAGCCAGCCGGCCACTCTCAGCTATATGCCCCCAAACAAAACCCACGGCCCGTTTCCCTGGCAAACAAAAGTAAGCTGCCCCGATTCTGGATGGCAGATTGCAGGACGCACTTGGTACTATCAAACCAGCCCGACTTGGCACTGGTGCCACCTTGGGTCTGGGAACCATCCTGCGTATCGTGGGTTCAAAGGAGCCAGCCGGCCACTCCCAGCCACAGGCCCCCAAATACAAACAATGGCGCTTTTCCCTGGAAAACAAAACTCGCCTGCCAACTTTTTGATGGCAGATTGCAGGAGCCACTTGGTACTATCAAACCAGCCCAACTTGGCACTGGTGCCACCATGGGTCTGGTAACCATCCTGCCTATTGTAGCTTTTCAGGAGCCAGCCGGTCACTCCCAGCCATAGGTCCCCAGTCACAAACCTCGGCCCGTTTCCCTGGCAAACAAAAGTAAGCTGCCCCGCTTCTGGATGGCAGATTGCAGGAGCCACTTGGTACTATCAAACCAGCCCAACTTGGCACTGGTGCCACCTTGGGTCTGGGAACCATGCTGCGTAACACAGATTCTAAGGAGCCAGTCGGCCACTACCAGCCACAAGCCCCCAAACACAAACAACGGCGCTATTCTCTGGCAAACAAAACTCAACTGCCCCTCTTCTGGATGGCAAATTGCAGGACGCACTTGGTACTATAAAAACAGCCCGACTTGGCACTGGTGCCACCTTGGGTCTGGGAACCATCCTGCGTATTGTGGGTTGTCAGGAGCCAGCCGAACACTCTCGGCTACAGACCCAAATTAAAAACAACGGCCCGTTTCACAGGCAAACAAAACTCAGCTGCCCCGTTTCTGGATGGGAGATTGCAGGAGGCACTTGACACTGTGAAACCAGCCCCACTTGGCACTGGTGCCACCTTGGGTCTGGGAACCATGCTGCGTACCATGGATTTTCAGGAGCCAGCCGGCCACTCCCAGCCACAGGCCCCCAAATACAAACCAAAGCCTTTTTCTCGGGCAAACAAAATTCAGCTGCCCCGCTTCTGGATGGCAGATTGCAGGAGCCACTTGGGACTATCACACCAGAACAACATGGCACTGCTGCCACCTTGGATCTGGGAACCATCCTGCGTATCGTGGATTCTAAGGAGCCAGCTGGCCACTCCCAGCCACAGGCCCCAAAACACGCACAACGGTGCTTTTCCCTGGAAAACAAAACTCGCCTGCCAAACTTTTGATGGCAGATTGCAGGAGCCACTTGGTACTATCAAACCAGCCCAACTTGGCACTGGTGCCACCATGGGTCTGGTCACCATCCTGCCTATCGTAGCTTTTCAGGAGCCAGCCAGCCACCCCCAGCCAGAGGCCCCCAGACAAATATTTCGGCCCGTTTCCCTCGCAAACAAAAGTAAGCTGCCCCGCTTCTGCATGGCAGATTGCAGGAGCCACTTTGCAACATCAAACCAGCCCGACTTGGCACTGGTGACACCTCTGGTCTGGGAACCATCCTGCCTATCGTGGATTTTCAGGGGCCAGCCGGCCACTCTCAGCCATATGCCCCCAAAAACAAACCACGGCCCTTTTCTCTGGCAAACAAAACTCAACTGCCCCTCTTCTGGATGGCAAATTTTAGGACGCCCTTTGTACTACGAACACCGCCCGACGTGGCCCTGGTGCCACCTTGTGTCAGGGAACCATCCTGCATATCGAGATTTTAAGGAGCCAGACGGCCACGCCCAGCCATAAACCCCCAAAAACAAACCACGGACTATTTCTCTTGGAAACAAAAATCCGCTGCCCCGCGTCTGGATGGCAGATTGCAGGAGCCACTTTGCACCATCAAACCAGCCCGACTTGGCACTGGTGCCACCTTGGGTCTGGGAACAATCCTGCATATCGTGGATTCTAAGGAGCCAGCCGGCCACTCCCAGCCACAGGCCCCCAAACAAAACAACGGCGATTTTCCCTGGAAAACAAAACTCGCCTGCCAACTTTTTGATGGCAGATTGCAGGAGCCACTTGGTACTATCAAACCAGCCCAACTTGGCACTGGTGCCACCTCTGGTCTGGGAACCATCCTGCCTATCGTAGCTTTTCAGGAGCCAGCCGGTCACTCCCAGCCATAGACCCCCAGACACAAACCTCGGCCCGTTTCCCTGGAAAAGAAAAGTGAGCTACCCCAATTCTGGATGGCAGATTGCAGGAGCCACTTGGTACTATCAAATCAGCCCAACTTGGCACTGGTGCCACCATGGGTCTGGTCACCATCCTGCCTATCGTAGCTTTTCAGGAGACAGCCGGTCACTCCCTGCCATAGGCCCCCAGACACAAACCTCGGCCCGTTTCCCTGGCAAACAAAAGTAAGCTGCCCCGCTTTTGGATGGCAGATTGCAGGATGCACTTGGTACTTACAAACCAGCCCGACTTGGCCCTGGTGCCACCTTGGCTCTGGGAACCATGCTGCGTAATGTAGATTCTACGAGGACAGGCGGCCACTCCCAGCCACAGGCCTCTAAACAAAAACAACGGCGCTTTTCCCTGGAAAACAAAACTCGCCTGCCAACTTCTTGATGGCAGATTGCAGGAGCCACTTGGTAATATCAAACCAGGCCAACTTGGCACTGGTGCCACCATGGGTCTGGTCACCATCCTGCCTATCGTAGCTTTTTAGGAGCCAGCAGCTCACTCCCAGCCATAGGCCTCCAGACAAATACCTCGGCACGTTTCCCTGGCAAACAAAAGTAGGCTGCCCCGCTTCTGGATGGCAGATTGCAGGAGCCACTTGGTACCCTCAAACCAGCCCAACTTGTCCCCAGACCCAAGGTGGCACCAGTGCCAAGTCGGGCTGGTTTGATGGTGCAACGTGGCTCCTGCAATCTGCCATCCAAAAGCGGGGCAGCTTACTTTTGTTTGCCAGGGAAACGGGCCGAGGTTTGTGTCTGGGGGCCTATGGCAGGGAGTGACCGGCTGGCTCCTGAAAAGCTACGATAGGCAGGATGTTTACCAGACCCATGGTGGCACCAGTGCCAAGTTGGGCTGATTTGATACTACCAAGTGGCTCCTGCAATCTGCCATCCAGAATTGGGGTAGCTTACCTTTGTTTTCCAGGGAAACGGGCCGAGGTTTGTGTCTGGGGGTCTATGGCTGGGAGTGACCGGCTGGCTCCCGAAAAGCTACGATAGGCAGGATGGTTCCCAGACCAGAGGTGGCACCAGTGCCAAGTTGGGCTGGTTTGATAGTACCAAGTGGCTCCTGCAATCTGCCATCAAAAAGTTGGCAGGCGAGTTTTGTTTTCCAGGGAAAAGCGCCGTTGTTTGTGTTTGGGGGCCTGTGGCTCAGAGTGGCCGGGTGGCTGCTTAGAATCCACGATACGCAGGATGGTTCCCAGACCCAAGGTGGCACCAGTGCCAAGTCGGGCTGGTTTGACACTACCAAGTGGCTCCTGCAATCTGCCATCCAGAATCGGGGCAGCTTAATTTTGTTTGCCAGGGAAACGGTCCGAGGTTTGTGTCTGGGGGCCTATGGCTGGGAGTGACCGGCTGGCTCCTGAAATGCTACAATAGGCAGGATGTTTCCCAGACCCATAGTGGCACCAGTGCCAAGTTGGGATGATTTGATAGTACCAAGTGGCTCCTGCAATCTTCCATCAAAAAGTTGGCAGGCGAATTTTGTTTTCCAGGGAAAAGCGCCGTTGTTTGTGTTTGGGGGCCTGTGGCTGGGAGTGGCCGGCTGGCTCCTTAGAATCCACGATATGCAGGATTGTTCCCAGACCCAAGGTGGCACCAGTGCCAAGTCGGGCTGGTTTGATGGTGCAAAGTGGCTCCTGCAATCTGCCATCCAGACGCGGGGCAGCGGATTTTTGTTTCCAAGAGAAATGGTCCGTGGTTTGTTTTTGGGGGTTTATGGCTGGGCGTGGCCGGCTGGCTCCTTAAAAAGCTCGATATGCAGGATGGTTCCCTGACACAAGGTGGCACCAGTGCCACGTCGGGCGGTTTTCGTAGTACAAAGTGCGTCCTAAAATTTGCCATCCAGAAGAGGGGCAGTTGAGTTTTGTTTGCCAGAGAAAAGAGCCGTGGTTTGTTTTTGGGGGCATATGGCTGAGAGTGGCCGGCTGGCTCCTGAAAAGCTACGATACGCATGATGGTTCCCAGACCCATGGTGGCACCAGTGCCAAGTTGGGCTGATTTGATAGTACCAAGTGGCTCCTGCAATCTGCCATCAAAATGTTGTCAGGCGAGTTTTGTTTTCCAGGGAAAAGCGTCGTTGTTTGTGTTTGGGGGCCTGTGGTTGGGAGTGGCCGGCTGGCTCCTTAGAAACCACGATACGCAGCATGGTTCCCAGACAAGAGGTGCCACCAGTGCCAAGTTGGGCTGGTTTGATAGTACCAAGTGGTTCCTGCAATCTGCCATCCAGAAGCGGGGCAGCTTACTTTTGTTTGCCACGGAAACGGGCCGTTGTTTGTGTTTGGGGGCCTGTGGGTGGGAGTGGCCGACTGGCTCCTTAGAATCCACGATACGCAGGATGGTTCCCAGACCAGAGGTGGCACCAGTGCCAAGTCGGGCTGGTTTTATAATACCAAGTGGCTCCTGCAATCTGCCATCCAGAAGCGGGGCAGCTTAATTTTGTTTGCCAGGGAAACGGGCCGAAATTTGTGTCTGGGGGCCTATGGCTGGGAGTGACCGGCTGGCTCCTGAAAAGTTACGATAGGCAGGATGGTGACCAGACCCATGGTGGCACCAGTGCCAAGTTGGGCTGGTTTGATAGTACCAAGTGGCTCCTGCAATCTGCCATCAAAAAGTTGGTAGGCGAGTTTTGTTTTCCAGGGAAAAGCGCCGTTGTTTGTGTTTGGGGGCCTATGGCTGGGAGTGGCCGGCTGGCTCCTTAGAATCCACGATACGCAGCATGGTTCCCAGACCTAAAGTGGCACCAGAGACAAGTCGGGCTAGTTTGATGGTGCAAAGTTGCTCCTGAAATCTGCCATCCAGAAGCGGGGCAGCTTACTATTGTTTGCCAGTGAAAAGCGCCGTTGTTTGTGTTTGGGGGCCTATGGCTGTGAGTGACCGGCTAGGTCCTGAAAAGCTACGAGAGGCATGATGGTGACCAGACCCATGGTGGCACCAGTGCCAAGTTGGGCTGGTTTGATAGTACCAAGTGGCTCCTGCAATCTGCCATCAAAAAGTCGGCAAGCGAGTGTTGATTTCCAGGGAAAAGCGTCGTTGTTTGTGTTTGGGGGCCTGTGGCTGGGAGTGGCCGGCTGGCTCCTTAGAATCCACGATACGCAGCATGGTTCCCAGACCCAAGGTGGCACCAGTGCCAAGTCGGGCTGGCTTGATAATACCAAGTGGTTCCTGCAATCGGCCATCAAAATGTTCGCAGGCGAGTTTTGTTTTCCAGGGAAAAGCGCCGTTGTTTGTGCCTGGGGCCCTATGGCCTGGAGTGGACGGATGGCTAATTAGAATCCACGATACACAGGATGGTTCCCAGACCTGAGGTGGCACCAGTGCCAAGTTGGGCTGGTTTGATAGTACCAAGTGGTTCCTGCAATCTGCCATCCAGAAGTGGGGCAGCTTACTTTTGTTTGCCAGGGAAACGGTCCGAGGTTTGTGTCTGGGGGCCTATGGCTGGGAGTGACCGGCTGGCTCCTGAAAAGCTGCGATAGGCAGGATGGTGACCAGACCCATGGTGGCACCAGTGCCAAGTTGGGCTGGCTTGATAATACCAAGTGGTTCCTGCAATCGGCCATCAAAAAGTTGGCAGGCGAGTTTTGTTTTCCAGGGAAAAGCGCCGTTGTTTGTGCCTGGGGCCCTATAGCCTGGAGTGGACGGATGGCTAATTAGAACCCACGATACGCAGGATGGTTCCCAGACCTGAGGTGGCACCAGTGCCAAGTTGGGCTGGTTTGATAGTACCAAGTGGTTCCTGCAATCTGCCATCCAGAAGCGGGGCAGCTTACTTTTGTTTGCCAGGGAAACGGGCCGAAATATTTGTCTGGGGGCCTCAGGCTGGGGGTGGCTGGCTGGCTCCTGAAAAGCTACGATAGGCAGGATGGTGACCAGACCCATGGTGGCACCAGTGCCAAGTTGGGCTGGTTTGATAGTACCAAGTGGCTCCTGCAATCTGCCATCAAAAACTTGGCAGGCGAGTTTTGTTTTCCAGGGAAAAGCGCCGTTGTTTGTGTTTGGGGGCCTGTGGCAGGGAGTGGCCGGCTGGCTCCTTAGAATCCACGATACGCAGCATGGTTCCCAGACCCAAGGTGGCACCAGTGCCAAGTTGGGCTGGCTTGATAATACCAAGTGGTTCCTGCAATCGGCCATCAAAAAGTTGGCAGGCGAGTTTTGTTTTCCAGGGAAAAGCGCCGTTGTTTGTGCCTGGGGCCCTATGGCCTGGAGTGGACGGATGGCTAATTAGAATCCACGATACACAGGATGGTTCCCAGACCCATGGTGGCACCAGTGCCAAGTTGGGCTGGTTTGATAGTACCAAGTGGTTCCTGCAATCTGCCATCCAGAAGCGGGGCAGCTTACTTTTGTTTGCCAGGGAAACGGTCCGAGGTTTGTGTCTGGGGGCCTATGGCTGGGAGTGACCGGCTGGCTCCTGAAAAGCTACGATAGGCAGGATGGTGACCAGACCCATGGTGGCACCAGTGCCAAGTTGGGCTGGCTAGATAATACCAAGTGGTTCCTGCAATCGGCCATCAAAAAGTTGGCAGGCGAGTTTTGTTTTCCAGGGAAAAGCGCCGTTGTTTGTGCCTGGGGCCCTATGGCCTGGAGTGGACGGATGGCTAATTAGAATCCACGATACACAGGATGGTTCCCAGACCCATGGTGGCACCAGTGCCAACTTGGGCTGGTTTGATAGTACCAAGTGGTTCCTGCAATCTGCCATCCAGAAGCGGGGCAGCTTACTTTTCTTTTCCAGGGAAACGGGCCGAGGTTTTTGTCTGGGGGCCTATGGCTGGGAGTGACCGGCTGGCTCGTGAAAAGCTACGATAGGCAGGATGGTGACCAGACCCATGACGGCACCAGTGCCAAGTTGGTCTGGTTTGATAGTACCAAGTGGCTCCTGCAATCTGCCATCAAAAAGTTGGCAGGCAAGTTTTGTTTTCCAGGGAAAAGCGCCGTTGTTTGTGTTTGGGGGCCTGTGGCTGGGAGTGGCCGGCTGGCTCCTTGGAATCCACGATACTCAGCATGGTTCCCAGATCAGAGGTGGCACCAGTGCCAAGTTGGGCTGGTTTGATAGTACCAAGTGGATCCTGCAATCTGCCATCCAGAAGCGGGGCAGCTTACTTTGTTTGCCAGGGAAACGGGCCGAGGTTTTTGTCTGGGGGCCTATGGCTGGGAGTGACCGGCTGGCTCCTGAAAAGTTACGATAGGCAGGATGGTGACCAGACCCATGGTGGCACCAGTGCCAAGTTGGGCTGGTTTGATAGTACCAAGTGGCTCCTGCAATCTGCCATCAAAAAGTTGGCAGGCGAGTTTTGTTTTCCAGGGAAAAGCGCCGTTGTTTGTGTTTGGGGGCCTGTGGCAGGGAGTGGCCGGCTGGCTCCTTAGAATCCACGATACGCAGGATGGTTCCCAGACTTGACGTGGCACCAGTGCCAAGTCGGGCTGGTTTGATAGTACCAAGTGCGTCCTGCAATCTGCCATCCAGAAGCGGGGCAGCTTACTTTTGTTTTCCAGGGAAACGGGCCGAGGTATTTGTCTGGGGGCCTATGGCTGCGTGTGACCGGCTGGCTCCTGAAAAGCTACGATAGGCAGGATGGTGACCAGACCCATGGTGGCACCAGTGCCAAGTTGGGCTGGTTTGATAGTACCAAGTGGCTCCTGCAATCTGCCATCAAAAAGTTGTCAGGCGAGTTTTGTTTTCCAGGGAAAAGCGCCGTTGTTTGTGTTTGGGGGCCTGTGGCTGGGAGTGGCCGGCTGGCTAATTAGAATCCACGATACGCAGGATGGTTCCCAGACCAGAGGTGGCAACAGTGACAAGTCGGGCCAGTTTGATGGTGCAAAGTGGCTCCTGCAATCTGCCATCCAGAAGCAGTGCTGCTTACTTTTATTTGCCAGGGAAAGGAGCCGAGGTTTTTGTCTGGGGGCCTATGGCTGGGAGTGACCAGCTGGCTCCTGAAAAGGTACGATAGGCAGGATGGTTACCAGACCCATGGTGGCACCAGTGCCAAGTTGGGCTCATTTGATAGTACCAAGTGGCTCCTGCAATCTGCCATCAAAATGTTGGTAGGCGAGTTTTGTTTTCCAGGGAAAAGCGCCGTTGTTTGTGTTTGGGGGCCTGTGGGTGGGAGTGGCCGGATGGCTAATTAGAATCCACGATACGCAGGATGGTTCCCAGACCTAAAGTGGCACCAGTGACAAGTCGGGCCAGTTTGATGGTGCAAAGTTGCTACTGAAATCTGCCATCCAGAAACGGGGCAGCTTACTTTTGTTTGCCAGGGAAACGGGCCAAGGTTTGTGTCTGGGGGCCTATGGCTGTGAGTGACCGGCTAGGTCCTGAAAAGCTACGAGAGGCATGATGGTGACCAGACCCATGGTGGCACCAGTGCCAAGTTGGGCTGGTTTGATAGTACCAAGTGGCTCCTGCAATCTGCCATCAAAAAGTCGGCAAGCGAGTGTTGATTTCCAGGGAAAAGCGCCGTTGTTTGTGTTTGGGGGCCTGTGGCAGGGAGTGGCCGGCTGGCTCCTTAGAATCCACGATACGCAGGATGGTTCCCAGACTTGACGTGGCACCAGTGCCAAGTCGGGCTGGCTTGATAATACCAAGTGGTTCCTGCAATCGGCCATCAAAAAGTTGGCAGGCGAGTTTTGTTTTCCAGGGAAAAGCGCCGTTGTTTTTGTTTGGGGGCCTATGGGTGGGAGTGGCCGGCCGGCTCCTTAGAATCCACGAGACGCAGGATGGTTCCCAGACCTGAGGTGGCACCAGTGCCAAGTTGGGCTGGTTTGATAGTACCAAGTGCGTCCTGCAATCTGCCATCCAGAAGCGGGGTAGCTTACTTTTGTTTGCCAGGGAAACGGGCCGAGGTTTGTGTCTCGGGGCCTATGGCTGGGAGTGACCGGCTGGCTCCTGAAAAGCTACGATAGGCAGGATGGTGACCAGACCCATGGTGGCACCAGTGCCATGTTGGGCTGGTTTGATAGTACCAAGTGGCTCCTGCAATCTGCCATCAAAAATTTGGCAGGCGAGTTTGTTATCCAGGGAAAAGCGCCGTTGTTTGTGCCTGGGGCCCTATGGCCTGGAGTGGACGGATGGCTAATTAGAATCCACGATACACAGGATGGTTCCCAGACCCATGGTGGCACCAGTGCCAACTTGGGCTGGTTTGATAGTACCAAGTGGTTCCTGCAATCTGCCATCCAGAAGCGGGGCAGCTTACTTTTGTTTGCCAGGGAAACGGGCCGAGCTTTGTGTCTGGGGGCCTAAGCCTGGAAGTGACCGGCTGGCTCGTGTTAAGCTACGATAGGCAGGATGGTGACCAGACCCATGACGGCACCAGTGCCAAGTTGGGCTGGTTTGATAGTACCAAGTGGCTCCTGCAATCTGCCATCAAAAAGTTGGCAGGCGAGTTTTGTTTTCCAGGGAAAAGCGCCGTTGTTTGTGTTTGGGGGCCTGTGGCTGGGAGTGGCCGGCTGGCTCCTTAGAATCCACGATACGCAGCATGGTTCCCAGACCAGAGGTGGCACCAGTGCCAAGTTGGGCTGGTTTGATTGTAACAAGTGCGTCCGGGAATCTGCCATCCAGAAGCGGGGCAGCTTACTTTTGTTTGCCAGGGAAACGGGCCGAGGTTTGTGTCTGGGGGCCTATGGCTGGGAGTGGCCGGCTGGCTCATGAAAAGCTACGATAGGCAGGATGGTGACCAGACCCATGGTGGCACCAGTGCCAAGTTGGGCTGGTTTGATAGTACCAAGTGGCTCCTGCAATCTGCCATCAAAAAGTCGGCAAGCGAGTGTTGATTTCCAGGGAAAAGCGTCGTTGTTTGTGTTTGGGGGCCTGTGGCTGGGAGTGGCCGGCTGGCTCCTTAGAATCCACGATACGCAGCATGGTTCCCAGACCCAAGGTGGCACCAGTGCCAAGTCGGGCTGGCTTGATAATACCAAGTGGTTCCTGCAATCGGCCATCAAAAAGTTGGCAGGCGAGTTTTGTTTTCCAGGGAAAAGCGCCGTTGTTTGGGTCTGGGGGCCTATGGCCTGGAGTGGACGGATGGCTAATTAGAATCCACGATACACAGGATGGTTCCCAGACCCATGGTGGCACCAGTGCCAACTTGGGCTGGTTTGATAGTACCAAGTGGTTCCTGCAATCTGCCATCCAGAAGCGGGGCAGCTTACTTTTGTTTGCCAGGGAAACGGTCCGAGGTTTGTGTCTGGGGGCCTATGGCTGGGAGTGACCGGCTGGCTCCTGAAAAGCTACGATAGGCAGGATGGTGACCAGACCCATGGTGGCACCAGTGCCAAGTTGGGCTGGCTTGATAATACCAAGTGGTTCCTGCAATCGGCCATCAAAATTTGGCAGGCGAGTTTTGTTTTCCAGGGAAAAGCGCCGTTGTTTGTGCCTGGGGCCCTATGGCCTGGAGTGGACGGATGGCTAATTAGAACCCACGATACGCAGGATGGTTCCCAGACCTGAGGTGGCACCAGTGCCAAGTTGGGCTGGTTTGACGGTGCAAAGTGGCTCCTGCAATCTGCCATGCAGAAGCGGGGCAGCTTACTTTTGTTTGCCAGGGAAACGGGCCGAAATATTTGTCTGGGGGCCTCTGGCTGGGGGTGGCTGGCTGGCTCCTGAAAAGCTACGATAGGCAGGATGGTGACCAGACCCATGGTGGCACCAGTGCCAAGTTGGGCTGATTTGATAGTACCAAGTGGCTCCTGCAATCTGCCATCAAAAAGTTGGCAGGCGAGTGTTGATTTCCAGGGAAAAGCGCCGTTGTTTGTGTTTGGGGGCCTGTGGCAGGGAGTGGCCGGCTGGCTCCTTAGAATCCACGATACGCAGCATGGTTCCCAGACCCAAGGTGGCCCCAGTGCCAAGTCGGGCTGGCTTGATAATACCAAGTGGTTCCTGCAATCGGCCATCAAAAAGTTGGCAGGCGAGTTTTGTTTTCCAGGGAAAAGCGCCGTTGTTTGTGCCTGGGGCCCTATGGCCTGGAGTGGACGGATGGCTAATTAGAATCCACGATACACAGGATGGTTCCCAGACCCATGGTGGCACCAGTGCCAAGTTGGGCTGGTTTGATAGTACCAAGTGGTTCCTGCAATCTGCCATCCAGAAGCGGGGCAGCTTACTTTTGTTTTCCAGGGAAACGGGCCGAGGTTTTTGTCTGGGGGCCTATGGCTGGGAGTGACCGGCTGGCTCGTGAAAAGCTACGATAGGCAGGATGGTGACCAGACCCATGACGGCACCAGTGCCAAGTTGGGCTGGTTTGATAGTACCAAGTGGCTCCTGCAATCTGCCATCAAAAACTTGGCAGGCGAGTTTTGTTTTCCAGGGAAAAGCGCCGTTGTTTGTGTTTGGGGGCCTGTGGCTGGGAGTGGCCGGCTGGCTCCTTAGAATCCACGATACTCAGCATGGTTCCCAGATCAGAGGTGGCACCAGTGCCAAGTCGGGCTGGTTTGATAGTACCAAGTGCGTCCGGGAATCTGCCATCCAGAAGCGGGGCAGCTTACTTTTGTTTGCCACGGAAACGGGCCGAGGTTTTTGTCTGGGGGCCTATGGCTGGGAGTGACCGGCTGGCTCCTGAAAAGTTACGATAGGCAGGATGGTGACCAGACCCATGGTGGCACCAGTGCCAAGTTGGGCTGGTTTGATAGTACCAAGTGGCTCCTGCAATCTGCCATCAAAAAGTTGTCAGGCGAGTTTTGTTTTCCAGGGAAAAGCGCCGTTGTTTGTGTTTGGGTGCCTGTGGCTGGGAGTGGCCGGCTGGCTCCTTAGAATCCACGATACGCAGGATGGTTCCCAGACCAGTGGTGGCACCAGTGCCAAGTCGGGCTAGTTTGATGGTAACAAGTGCGTCCTACTATCTGCCATCCAGAAGCGGGGCAGCTTACTTTTGTTTGCCAGGGAAACGGGCCGAGCTTTGTGTCTGGGGGCCTATGGCTGGGAGTGACCGGCTGGCTCCTGAAAAGCTACGATAGGCAGGATGGTGACCAGACCCATGGTGGCACCAGTGCCAAGTTGGGATGGTTTGATAGTACCAAGTGGCTCCTGCAATCTGCCATCAAAATTTGTCAGGCGAGTTTTGTTTTCCAGGGAAAAGCGCCGTTGTTTGTGTTTGGGGGCCTGTGGCTGGGAGTGGCCGGCTGGCTAATTAGAATCCACGATACGCAGGATGGTTCCCAGACCAGAGGTGGCAACAGTGACAAGTCGGGCCAGTTTGATGGTGCAAAGTGGCTCCTGCAATCTGCCATCCAGAAGCAGGGCTGCTTACTTTTGTTTGCCAGGGAAAGGAGCCGAGGTTTGTGTCTGGGGGCCTATGGCTGGGAGTGACCAGCTGGCTCCTGAAAAGGTACGATAGGCAGGATGGTTACCAGACCCATGGTGGCACCAGTGCCAAGTTCGGCTGATTTGATAGTACCAAGTGGCTCCTGCAATCTGCCATCAAAATGTTGGTAGGCGAGTTTTGTTTTCCAGGGAAAAGCGCCGTTGTTTGTGTTTGGGGGCCTGTGGGTGGGAGTGGCCGGATGGCTAATTAGAATCCACGATACGCAGGATGGTTCCCAGACCTAAAGTGGCACCAGAGACAAGTCGGGCCAGTTTGATGGTGCAAAGTTGCTACTGAAATCTGCCATCCAGAAGCGGGGCAGCTTACTTTTGTTTGCCAGGGAAAAGGGCCAAGGTTTGTGTCTGGGGGCCTATGGCTGTGAGTGACCGGCTAGGTCCTGAAAAGCTACGAGAGGCATGATGGTGACCAGACCCATGGTGGCACCAGTGCCAAGTTGGGCTGGTTTGATAGTACCAAGTGGCTCCTGCAATCTGCCATCAAAAAGTCGGCAAGCGAGTGTTGATTTCCAGGGAAAAGCGCCGTTGTTTGTGTTTGGGGGCCTGTGGCTGGGAGTGGCCGGCTGGCTCCTTAGAATCCACGAGACGCAGGATGGTTCCCAGACCTGAGGTGGCACCAGTGCCAAGTTGGGCTGGTTTGATAGTACCAAGTGCGTCCTGCAATCTGCCATCCAGAAGCGGGGTAGCTTACTTTTGTTTGCCAGGGAAACGGGCCGAGGTTTGTGTCTCGGGGCCTATGGCTGGGAGTGACCGGCTGGCTCCTGAAAAGCTACGATAGGCAGGATGGTGACCAGACCCATGGTGGCACCAGTGCCAAGTTGGGCTGGTTTGATAGTACCAAGTGGCTCCTGCAATCTGCCATCAAAAATTTGGCAGGCGAGTTTGTTATCCAGGGAAAAGCGCCGTTGTTTGTGCCTGGGGCCCTATGGCCTGGAGTGGACGGATGGCTAATTAGAATCCACGATACACAGGATGGTTCCCACACCCATGGTGGCACCAGTGCCAACTTGGGCTGGTTTGATAGTAACAAGTGGTTCCTGCAATCTGCCATCCAGAAGCGGGGCAGCTTACTTTTGTTTGCCAGGGAAACGGGCCGAGGATTGTGTCTGGGGGCCTAAGCCTGGAAGTGACCGGCTGGCTCGTGAAAAGTTACGATAGGCAGGATGGTGACTAGACCCATGGTGGCACCAGTGCCAAGTTGGGCTGGTTTGATAGTACCAAGTGGCTCCTGCAATCTGCCATCAAAAACTTGGCAGGCGAGTTTTGTTTTCCAGGGAAAAGCGCCGTTGTTTGTGTTTGGGGGCCTGTGGCTGGGAGTGGCCGGCTGGCTCCTTAGAATCCACGATACTCAGCATGGTTCCCAGACCAGAGGTGGCACCAGTGCCAAGTTGGGCTGGTTTGATTGTAACAAGTGCGTCCGGGAATCTGCCATCCAGAAGCGGGGCAGCTTACTTTTGTTTGCCAGGGAAACGGGCCGAGGTTTGTGTCTGGGGGCCTATGGCTGGGAGTGGCCGGCTGGCTCCTGAAAAGCTACGATAGGCAGGATGGTGACCAGACCCATGGTGGCACCAGTGCCAAGTTGGGCTGGTTTGATAGTACCAAGTGGCTCCTGCAATCTGCCATCAAAAAGTTGGCAGGAGAGTTTTGTTTTCCAGGGAAAAGCGCCCTTGTTTGTGTTTGGGGGCCTGTGGCTGGGAGTGGCCGGCTGGCTCCTTAGAATCCACGATACGCAGGAGGTTTCCCAGACCCAAGTTGGCACCAGTACCAAGTTGGGCTGGTTTGATACTACCAAGTGGCTCCTGCAATCTGCCATCCAGAAGCGGGGCAGCTTACTTTTGTTTGCCAGGGATACGGGCCGAGGTTTGGGTCTGGGGGCCTATGGCTGGGAGTGACCGGCTGGCTCCTGAAAAGCTACGATAGGCAGGATGTTGACCAGACCCATGGTGGCACCAGTGCCAAGTTGGGCTGATTTGATAGTACCAAGTGGCTCCTGCAATCTGCCATCAAAAAGTTGTCAGGCGAATTTTGTTTTCCAGGGAAAAGCGCCGTTGTTTGTGTTTGGGGGCCTGTGGCAGGGAGTGGCCGGCTGGCTCCTGAAAAGCTACGATAGGCAGGATGGTGACCAGACCCATGGTGGCACCAGTGCCAAGTTGGGCTGGTTTGATAGTACCAAGTGGCTCCGGCAATCTGCCATCAAAAAGTTGGCAGGCGAGTTTTGTTTTCCAGGGAAAAGCGCCGTTGTTTGTGTTTGGGGGCCTGTGCCTGGGAGTGGACGGATGGCTAATTAGAATCCATGATATGCACCATGGTTCCCAGACCAGAGGTGGCACCAGTGCCAAGTAGGGCTGGTTTGATAATACCTAGTGGATCCTGCAATCTGCCATCCAGAAGCGGGACAGCTTACTTTTGTTTGACAGGGAAACGGGCTGAGCTTTGTGTCACGGGGCCTATGGCTGGGAGTGACCGTCTAGGTCCTGAAAAGCTACGACAGGCAGGATGGTGGCCAGACCCATGGTGGCACCAGTGCCAAGTTGGGCTGGTTTGATAGTACCAAGTGGCTCCTGCAATCTGCCATCAAAAATTTGGCAGGCGAGTTTTGTTTTCCAGGGAAAAGCGCCGTTGTTTGTGTTTGGGGGCCTGTGGGTGGGAGTGGCCGGCTTGCTAATTGGAATCCACGATACGCAGGATGGTTCCCAGACTTGAGGTGGCACCAGTGACAAGTCGGGCCAGTTTGATGGTGCAAAGTGGCTCCTGCAATCTGCCATCCAGAAGCGGGGTAGCTTACTTTTGTTTGCCAGGGAAACGGTCCGAGGTTTTTCTCTGGGGGCCTATGGCTGGGAGTGACCGGGTGGCGCCTGAACAGCTACGATAGGCAGGATGGTGACCAGACCCATGGTGGCACCAGTGCCAAGTTGGGCTGATTTGATAGTACCACGTGGCTCCTGCAATCTGCCATCAAAATGTTGGCAGGCGAGTTTTGTTTTCCAGGGAAAAGCGCTGTTGTTTGTGCTTGGGAGCCTGTGGCTGGGAGTGACCGGCTGGCTCCTTAGAATCCACGATACGCAGGATGGTTCCCAGACCAGAGGTGGCACCAGTGCCAAGTCGGGCTGGTTTTATAGTACCAAGTGGTTCCTGCAATCTGCCATCCAGAAGCGGGGCAGCTTACTTTTGTTTGCCAGGGAAACGGGCCGAGCTTTGTGTCTGGGCGCCTATGGCTGGGAGTGACCTGCTAGGTCCTGAAAAGCTACGATAGGCAGGATGGTGACCACATCCATGGTGGCACCAGTGCCAAGTTGGGCTGGTTTGATAGTACCAAGTGGCTCCTGCAATCCGCAATCAAAAAGTTGGCAGGCGAGTTTTGTTTTCCAGGGAAAAGCGCCGTTGCTTGTGTTTGGGTGCCTGTGGCAGGGAGTGCCCGCCTGGCTCCTTAGAATCCACGATACGCAGGATGGTTCCCAGACCCAAGGTGGCACCAGCGCCAAGTTGGGCTGGTTTTATACTACCAAGTGCGTCCTACTATCTGCCATCCAGAAGCGGGGTAGGTTACATTTTTTGCCAGGGAAACGGGCCGAGGTTTTTGTCTCGGGGCCTATGGCTGGGGGTGACCGGCTGGCTCCTTAGAATCCACGATACGCAGGATGGTTCCCAAACCAGAGGTGGCACCAGTGCCAAGTTGGGCTAGTTTGATGGTGCAAAGTGGCTCCTGCAATCTGCCATCCAGAAGCGGGGTAGCTTACTTTTGTTTGCCAGGGAAACGGGCCGAGGTTTGTGTCTGGGGGCCTATGGCTGGGAGTGACCGGCTGGCTCCTGAAAAGCTACGATAGGCAGGATGGTGACCAGACCCATGGTGGCACCAGTGCCAAGTTGGGCTGATTTGATAGTACCAAGTGGCTCCTGCAATCTGCCATCAAAAACTTGGCAGGCGAGTTTTGTTTTCCAGGGAAAAGCGCCGTTGTTTCTGTTTGGGGGCCTGTGGCTGGGAGTGGCCGGCTGTCTCCTTAGAATCCACGATACGCAGCATGGTTCCCAGACCAGAGGTGGCACCAGTGCCAAGTTGGGCTGGTTTGATATTACCAAGGGGCTCCTGCAATCTGCCATCCAGAAGCGGGGCAGCTTACTTTTGTTTGCCAAGGAAACGGGCCGAGGTTTTTGTCTGGGGGCCTATGGCTGGGAGTGACCGGCTGGCTCCTGAAAAGCTACGATAGGCAGGATGGTGACCAGACCCATGGTGGCACCAGTGCCAAGTTGGGCTGGTTTGATAGTACCAAGTGGCTCCTGCAATCTGCCATCAAACGTTGGCAGGCGAGTTTGTTATCCAGGGAAAAGCGCCGTTGTTTGTGTTTGGGGTTCCTGTGACTGGGAGTGGCCGGCTGGCTCCTTAGAATCCACGATACGCAGGATGGTTCCCAGACCAGTGGTGGCACCAGTGCCAAGTCGGGCTGGATTGATGGTGAAAAGTGGCTCCTGCAATCTGCCATCCAGAAGAGGGATAACTTACTTTGGTTTGCCAGGGAAACGGGCCGAGGTTTTTGTCTGGAGGCCTATGGCAGGGAGTGACCGGCTGGCTCCTGAAAAGCTACGATAGGCAGGATGGTGACCAGACCCATGGTGGCACCACCTTCAAGTTGGGCTGGTTTGATAGTACCAAGTGCCTCCGGCAATCTGCCATGAAAATTTGGCAGGCGAGTTTTGTTTTCCAGTGAAAAGCGACGTTGTTTGTGTTTGGGGGCCTATGGCACGGAGTGACCGGCTGGCTAATTAGAATCCACGATATGCAGCATGGTTCCCAGACCTGAGGTGGCACCAGTGCCAAGTCGGGCTACTTTGATGGTGCAAAGTGGCTCCTGCAATCTGCCATCCAGAAGCGGGGCAGCTTACTTTTGTTTGCCAGGGAAACGGGCCGAGGTTTGTGTCTGGGGGCCTATGGCTGGGAGTGACCGGCTGGCTCCTGAAAAGCTACGATAGGCAGGATGGTGACCAGACCCATGGTGGCACCAGTGCCAAGTTGGGCTGGTTTGATAGTACCAAGTGGCTCCTGCAATCTGCCATCAAAAACTTGGCAGGCGAGTTTTGTTTTCCAGGGAAAAGCGCCGTTGTTTGTGTTTGGGGGCCTGTGGCTGGGAGTGGCCGGCTGGCTCCTTAGAATCCACGATACGCAGGATGGTTCCCAGACCAGAGGTGGCACCAGTGCCAAGTCGGGCTGGTTTGATACTACCAAGTGCGTCCTGCAATCTGCCATCCACAAGCGGGGCAGCTTACTTTTGTTTGCCAGGGAAACGGGCCGAGGTTTGTGTCTGGGGGCCTATGGCTGGGAGTGACCGGCTGGCTCCTGAAAAGCTACGATAGGCAGGATGGTGACCAGACCCATGGTGGCACCACTGTCAAGTTGGGCTGGTTTGATAGTACCAAGTGGCTCCTGCAATCTGCCATCAAAATTTGGAAGGCGAGTTTTGTTTTCCAGTGAAAAGCGCCGTTGTTTGTGTTTGGGGGCCTATGGCAGGGAGTGACCGGCTGGCTAATTTGAATCCACGATATGCAGCATGGTTCCCAGACCTGAGGTGGCACCAGTGCCAAGTCGGGCTAGTTTGATGGTGCAAAGTGGCTCCTGCAATCTGCCATCCAGAAGCGGGGCAGCTTACTTTTGTTTGCCAGGGAAACGGGCCGAGGTTTGTGTCTGGGGGCCTATGGCTGGGAGTGACCGGCTGGCTCCTGAAAAGCTACGATAGGCAGGATGGTGACCAGACCCATGGTGGCACCAGTGCCAAGTTGGGCTGGTTTGATAGTACCAAGTGGCTCCTGCAATCTGCCATCAAAACGTTGGCAGGCGAGTTTTGTTTTCCAGGGAAAAGCGCCGTTGTTTGTGTTTGGGGGCCTGTGGCTGGGAGTGGCCAGCTGGCTGCTTAGAATCCACGATACGCAGGATGGTTCCCAGACCAGAGGTGGCACCAGTGCCAAGTCGGGCTGGTTTGATACTACCAAGTGCGTCCTGCAATCTGCCATCCAGAAGCGGGGCAGCTTACTTTTGTTTGCCAGGGAAACGGGCCGAGGTTTGTGTCTGGGGGCCTATGGCTGGGAGTGACCGGCTGGCTCCTGAAAAGCTACGATAGGCAGGATGGTGACCAGACCCATGGTGGCACCACTGTCAAGTTGGGCTGGTTTGATAGTACCAAGTGGCTCCGGCAATCTGCCATCAAAATTTGGAAGGCGAGTTTTGTTTTCCAGTGAAAAGCGCCGTTGTTTGTGTTTGGGGGCCTATGGCAGGGAGTGACCGGCTGGCTAATTTGAATCCACGATATGCAGCATGGTTCCCAGACCTGAGGTGGCACCAGTGCCAAGTCGGGCTAGTTTGATGGTACAAAGTGGCTCCTGCAATCTGCCATCCAGAAGCGGGGCAGCTTGCTTTTGTTTGCCAGGGAAACGGGCCGAGGTTTGTGTCTGGGGGCCTATGGCTGGGAGTGACCGGCTGGCTCCTGAAAAGCTACGATAGGCAGGATGGTGACCAGACCCATGGTGGCACCAGTGCCAAGTTGGGCTGGTTTGATAGTACCAAGTGGCTCCTGCAATCTGCCATCAAAAAGTTGGCAGGCGAGTTTTGTTTTCCAGGGAAAAGCGCCGTTGTTTGTGTTTGGGGGCCTGTGGCTGGGAGTGGCCGGCTGGCTGCTTAGAATCCACGATACGCAGGATGGTTCCCAGACCAGAGGTGGCACCAGTGCCAAGTAGGGCTGGTTTGATAGTACCAAGTGCGTCCTGCAATCTGCCATCCACAATCGGGGCAGCTTACTTTGTTTGCCAGGGAAACGGGCCGAGGTTTTTGTCTGGGGGCCTATGGCTGGGAGTGACCGGCTGGCTCCTGAAAAGCTACGATAGGCAGGATGGTGACCAGACCCATGGTGGCACCAGTGCCAAGTTGGGCTGGTTCGATAGTACCAAGTGGCTCCTGCAATCTGCCATCAAAAAGTTGGCAGGCGAGTTTTGTTTTCCAGGGAAAAGCGCCATTGATTTGTTTGGGGGCCTGTGGGTGGGAGTGGCCAGCTGGCTCCTTAGAATCCACGATACGCAGGATGGTTCCCAGACCTGAGGTGGCACCAGTGCCAAGTCGGGCTAGTTTGATGGTGCAAAGTGGCTCCTGCAATCTGCCATCCAGAAGCGGGGTAGCTTACTTTTTTTTGCCCGGGAAAAGGGCCGAGCTTTGTGTCTGGGGGCCTATGGCTGCGAGTGACCGGCTGGCTCGTGAAAAGCTACGATAGGCAGGATGGTGACCAGACCCATGGTGGCACCAGTGCCAAGTTGGGCTGGTTTGATAGTACCAAGTGGCTCCTGCAATCTGCCATCAAAAAGTTGGCAGGCGAGTTTTGTTTTCCAGGGAAAAGCGCCGTTGTTTGTGTCTGGGGGCCTGTGGCTGGAGTGGCCGTCTGGTTCCTTAGACTCCACGATACGCAGGATGGTTCCCAGACCTGAGGTGGCACCAGTGCCAAGTCGGGCTAGTTTGATGGTGCAAAGTGGCTCCTGCAATCTGCCATCCAGAAGCGGGGCAGCTTACTTTTGTTTGCCAGGGAAACGGGCCGAGGTTTTTCTCTGGGGGCCTATGGCAGGGAGGGACCGGCTAGCTCCTGAAAAGCTACGATAGGCAGGATGGTGACCAGACCCATGGTGGCACCAGTGCCAAGTTGGGCTGATTTGGAAGTAGCAAGTGGCTCCTGCAATCTGCCATCAAAATGTTGGCAGGCGAGTTTTGTTTTCCAGGGAAAAGCGCCGTTGTTTGTGTTTGGGGGCCTGTGGCTGGGAGTGACCGGCTGGCTCCTTAGAATCCACGATACGCAGGATGGTTCCCAGACCCAAGGTGGCACCAGTGCCAAGTTGGGCTGGTTTGATAGTACCAAGTGATTCCTGCAATCTGCCGTCCAGAAGCGGGGCAGCTTACTTGTGTTTGCCAGGGAACGGGCCGAGCTTTGTGTCTGGGGGCCTATGGCTGGGAGTGACCGGCTGGCTCCTGAAAAGCTACGATAGGCAGGATGGTGACCAGACCCATGGTGGCACCAGTGCCAAGTTGGGCTGGTTTGATAGTACCAAGTGGCTCCTGCAATCTGCCATCAAAAATTTGGCAGGCGAGTTTTGTTTTCCAGTGAAAAGCGCCGTTGTTTGTGTTTGGGGGCCTGTGGCTGGGAGTGGCCGGCTGGCTCCTTAGAATCCACGATACGCAGCATGGTTCCCAGACCAGAGGTGGCACCAGTGCCAAGTAGGGCTGGTTTTATAGTACCAAGTGGTTCCTGCAATCTGCCATCCAGACGCGGAGCAGCTTACTTTTGTTTGACAGGGAAACGGGCCGAGGTTTTTGTCTGGGGGCCTATGGCTTGGAGTGACCGGCTGGCTCCTGAAAAGCTACGATAGGCAGGATGGTGACCAGACCCATGGTGGCACCAGTGCCAAGTTGGGCTGGTTTGATAGTACCAAGTGGCTCCTGCAATCTGCCATCAAAAAGTTGGCAGGCGAGTTTTGTTTTCCAGGGAAAAGCGCCGTTGTTTGTGTTTGGGGGCCTGTGGCTGGGAGTGGCCGGCTGGCTAATTAGAATCTACGATACGCAGCATGGTTCCCAGACCTGAGGTGGCACCAGTGACAAGTCGGGCCAGTTTGATGGTGCAAAGTGGCTCCTGCAATCTGCCATGCAGAAGCGGGGTAGCTTACTTTTGTTTGCCAGGGAAACGGGCCGAGGTTTGTGTTTGGGGGCCTGTAGCTGGCAGTGGCCAGCTGGCTCCTGAAAATCCATGATACGCAGCATGGTTCCCAGACCCAAGATGGCACCAGTGCCAAGTGGGGCTGGTTTGGCAATGTCAAGTGCCTCATGCAATCTCCCATCCAGAAACGGGGCAGCTGAGTTCTTTTGCCTGTGAACCGGCCGTTGTTTTTGATTGGGGTCTGTGGCCGAGAATGGTCGACTGGCTACTGACCATCCACAATACGCAGGATGGTTCCCAGACTCAAGGTGGCACCAGGGCCAAGTCGGGCTCGTTTGATAGTACCAAGTGGCTCCTGCAATCTGCCATCCTGACGCGGGGCAGCGGATCTTTGTTTGCCAGAGTAAAGTTCCGTTGTTTGTGTTTGGGGGCCTGTGGGTGGGAGTGGCCGGCTGGCTCCTTAGAATCCACGATATGCAGGATGGTTCCCAGACCCAAGGTGGCACCAGTGCCAAGTCGGACTGGTTTGATAGTACCAAGTGGCTCCTGCAATCTGCCATCCAGAAGCGGGGTAGCTTACTTTTGTTTGCCAGGGAAACGGGCAGAGCTTTGTGTCTGGGGGCCTATGGTTTGGAGTAACCGGCTGGCTGCTGAAAAGCTACGATAGGCAGGATGGTTCCCAGATCCAAGGTGGCACCAGTGCCAAGTCGGGCTGGTTTGATGGTGCAAAGTGGCTCCTGCAATCTGCCATCCAGACGCGGGGCAGCAGATTTTTGTTTCCAAGAGAAATGGTCCGTGGTTTGTTTTTGGGGGTATATGGCTGGGCGTGGCCTGCTGGCTCCTTAAAAAGCTACGATAAGCAGGATGGTTCCCTGACCCAAGGTGGCACCAGTGCCAAGTCGGGCGGTTTTCGTAGTACAAAGTGCGTCCTAAAATTTGCCATCCAGAAGAGGGGCAGTTGAGTTTTGTTTATCAGAGAAAAGGGCCGTGGTTTTTTTTTGGGGGCATATGGCTGAGAGTGGCCGTCTGGCCCCTGAAAATCCACGATAGGCAGGATGGTTCCCAGACCAGAGGTGGCACCAGTGCCAAGTCGGGCTGGTTTGATAGTACTAAATAGCACCTGCAATCTGCCATCAAAAAGTTGGCAGGCCAGTTTTGTTTTCCAAGGAAAAGCACCGTTGTTTGTGTTTGGGGGACTGTGGCTGGGATTGGCCGGCTGGCTCCTTAGAACACACGATACGCAGGATGGTTCCCAGACCCAAGGTGGCACCAGTGCCACGTCGGGCTGGTTTGATGGTGAAAAGTGGCTCCTGCAATCTGCCATCCTGAGGCGGGGTAGCTTACTTTTGTGTGCCAGGGAAACGGGCCGAGGTTTATGACTGGGGGCCTAGGGCTAGGAGTGACAGGCTGGCTCCTGAAAAGCTACAATAGGCAGGATGGTTCCCAGACCCAAGGTGGCACCAGTGCCAAGTTGGGCTGGTTTGATGGTACCAAGTGGCTCCTGCAATCTGCCATCAAAATGTTGGCAGGCCAGTTTTGTTTTCCAGGGAAAAGCGCCGTTGTTTGTGTTTGGGGGACTGTGGCTGGGAGTGGCCAGGTGGCTCCTTAGAACACAAGGTACGCAGGATGGTTCCCAGACCAGAGGTGGCACCAGTGCCAAGTTGGGCTGGTTTGATAGTCCCAAGTGTCTCCTGCAATCTGCCATCCAGAAGCGGGGCAGCTTACTTTTGTTTGCCAGAGAAATAGGCCTAGGTTTTTTTTTGGGGGCCTGTGGCTAGGAGTGGCCGGCTGGCTCCTAAGAATCCACGATACGCAGGAGGTTTACCAGACCCATGGTGGCACCAGTGCCAAGTTGGGCTGGTTTGATAGTACCATTGGCTCCTGCAAACTCCATCAAAAAGTTGACAGGCGTGTTTTGTTTTCCAGGGAACAGCGCCGTTGATTTTGTTTGGGGGCCTGTGGCTGGGAGTGGCCGGCTGGCTCCTTAGAATCCACGATACGCAGGATGGTTCCCAGACCCAAGGTTGCACCAGTGCCAAGTCGGGCTGGTTTGATAGTAGCAAGTGGCTCCTGCAATCTGCCATCCAGAAGTGAGGCAGCTAAGTTTTGTTTGCCAGAAAAAAGGGCCGTGGTTTTTGTTGGGGGCCTGTGGCTGGGAGTAGCCGGCTGGCTCCTTAGAATCCACGATACGCAGGATGGTTCCCAGACCCAAGGTGGCACCAGTGCCAAGTTGGGCTGGTTTGATAGTACCAAGTGCGTCCTGCAATCTGCCATCCACAAGCGGCGCCGCTTAGTTTTGTTTGCCACGGAAACGGGCCGAGGTTTGTGTCTGGGGGCCTATGGCTGGGAGTGACCGGCTAGGTCCTGAAAATCTACGATAGGCAGGATGGTGACCAGACCCATGGTGGCACCAGTGCCAAGTTGGGCTGGTTTGATAGTACCAAGTGGCTCCGGCAATCTGCCATCAATATTTGGCAGGCGAGTTTTGTTTTCCAGGGAAAAGCGCCGTTGTTTGTGTTTGAGGGCCTGTGGCTGGGAGTGGCCGGCTGGCTCCTTAGAATCCACGATACGCAGGATGGTTCCCAGACCTGAGGTGGCACCAGTGCCAAGTCGGGCTAGTTTGATGGTGCAAAGTGGCTCCTGCAATCTGCCATCCAGAAGCGGGGCAGCTTACTTTTGTTTTCCAGGGAAACGGGCGGAGCTTTTTGTCTGGGGGCTATGGCTGGGAGTGACCGGCTGGCTCCTGAAAAGCTACGATAGGCAGGATGGTGACCAGACCCATGGTGGCACCAGTGCCAAGTTGGGCTGGTTTGATAGTACCAAGTGGCTCCTGCAATCTGCCATCAAAATTTGGCAGGCGAGTTTTGGTTTCCAGGGAAAAGCGCCGTTGTTTCTGTTTGGGGGCATATGGCTGGGAGTGGCCGGCTGGCTCCTTAGAATCCACGATACGCAGGATGGTTCCCAGACCTGAGGTGGCACCAGTGCCAAGTCGGGCTAGTTTGATGGTGCAAAGTGGCTCCTGCAATCTGCCATCCAGAAGCGGGGCAGCTTACTTTTGTTTGCCAGGGAAACGGGCCGAGGTTTTTCTCTGGGGGCCTATGGCAGGGAGGGACCGGCTAGCTCCTGAAAAGCTACGATAGGCAGGATGGTGACCAGACCCATGGTGGCACCAGTGCCAAGTTGGGCTGATTTGGAAGTAGCAAGTGGCTCCTGCAATCTGCCATCAAAATGTTGGCAGGCGAGTTTTGTTTTCCAGGGAAAAGCGCCGTTGTTTGTGTTTGGGGGCCTGTGGCTGGGAGTGACCGGCTGGCTCCTTAGAATCCATGATACGCAGGATGGTTCCCAGACCCAAGGTGGCACCAGTGCCAAGTTGGGCTGGTTTGATAGTACCAAGTGATTCCTGCAATCTGCCGTCCAGAAGCGGGGCAGCTTACTTTTGTTTGCCAGGGAAACGGGCCGAGGTTTTTGTCTGGGGGCCTATGGCTTGGAGTGACCGGCTGGCTCCTGAAAAGCTACAATAGGCAGGATGGTGACCAGACCCATGGTGGCACCAGTGCCAAGTTGGGCTGGTTTGATAGTACCAAGTGGCTCCTGCAATCTGCCATCAAAAAGTTGGCAGGCGAGTTTTGTTTTCCAGGGAAAAGCGCCGTTGTTTCTGTTTGGGGGCCTGTGGCTGGGAGTGGCCGGCTGGCTAATTAGAATCTACGATACGCAGCATGGTTCCCAGACCTGAGGTGGCACCAGTGACAAGTCGGGCCAGTTTGATGGTGCAAAGTGGCTCCTGCAATCTGCCATCCAGAAGCGGGGCAGCTTACTTTTGTTTTCCAGGGAAAAGGGCCGAGGTTTTTCTCTGGGGGCCTATGGCTGGGAGTGACCGGCTGGCGCCTGAACAGCTACAATAGGCAGGATGGTGACCAGACCCATGGTGGCACCAGTGCCAAGTTGGGCTGATTTGATAGTAGCAAGTGGCTCCTGCAATCTGCCATCAAAAAGTTGGCAGGCGAGTTTTGTTTTCCAGGGAAAAGCGCCGTTGTTTGTGTTTGGTGGCCTGTGGCTGGGAGTGGCCGGCTGGCTCCTTTGAACCCACGATACGCAGGATGGTTCCCAGACCAGAGGTGGCACCAGTGCCAAGTCAGGCTGGTTTGATAGTACCAAGTGGCTCCTGCAATCTGCCATCCAGAAGCGGGGCAGCTTACTTTTGTTTCCAAGGGAAAAGCGCCGTTGTTTGTGTTTGGGGGCCTGTGGGTGGAATGGCCGGATGGCTCCTTAGAATCCACGATACGCAGGATGGTTCCCAGACCAGAGGTGGCACCAGTGCCAAGTCGGGCTAGTTTGATGGTGCAAAGTGGCTCCTGCAATCTGCCATCCAGTAGCGGGGTAGCTTACTTTTTTTTGCCAGGGAAACGGGCCGAGGTTTTTGTCTGGAGGCCTATGGCTGGGAGTGACCGGCTGGCTCCTGAAAAGCTACGATAGGCAGGATGGTGACCAGACCCATGGTGGCACCAGTGCCAAGTTGGGCTGATTTGATAGTACCAAGTGGCTCCTGCAATCTGCCATCAAAACGTTGGCAGGCGAGTTTTGTTTTCCAGGGAAAAGCGCCGTTGTTTGTGTTTGCGGGCCTGTGGCTGGGAGTGGCCGGCTGGCTCCTTAGAATCCACGATACGCAGGATGGTTCCCAGACCCAAGATGGCACCAGTGCCAAGTCGGGCTGGTTTGATAGTACCAAGTGCGTCCTGCAATCTGCCATGCAGAAGCGGGGTAGCTTACTTTTGTTTGCCAGGGAAACGGGCCGAGGTTTGTGTTTGGGGGCCTGTGGCTGGCAGTGGCCAGCTGGCTCCTGAAAATCCATGATACGCAGCATGGTTCCCAGACCCAAGATGGCACCAGTGCCAAGTGGGGCTGGTTTGACAGTGTCAAGTGCCTCATGCAATCTCCCATCCAGAAACGGGGCAGCTGAGTTCTTTTGCCTGTGAACCGGCCGTTGTTTTTGATTGGGGTCTGTGGCCGAGAATGGTCGACTGGCTACTGACCATCCACAATACGCAGGATGGTTCCCAGACTCAAGGTGGCACCAGGGCCAAGTCGGGCTCGTTTGATAGTACCAAGTGGCTCCTGCAATCTGCCATCCTGACGCGGGGCAGCGGATCTTTGTTTGCCAGAGTAAAGTTCCGTGGTTTGTTTTTGGGGGCATATGGCTGGGAGTGGCCGGCTGGCTCCTTAAGAAGCTCGATACGCAGGATGGTTCCCAGATCCATGGTGGCACCATTGCCTAGTTTGGCTGTTTTTGTAGTACCAAGTACGTCCTGCAATTTTCCATCCAGAAGAAGGGCAGTTGAGTTTTGTTTTCCAGGGAAAAGCGCCGTTATTTTTGTGTCTGCGGGCCTGTGGCTGGAGTGGCCGGCTGGCTCCTTTCAACACACGATACGCCGGATGGTTCCCAACCCAAGGTGGCACCAGTGCCAAGTTGGGCTGGTTTGACGGTGCAAAGTGGCTCCTGCAATCTGCCATCCAGAAGCGGGGCAGCTTACTTTTGTTTGCCAGGGAAACGGGCCGAGGTTTGTGACTGGGGGCCTATGGCTGGGAGTGACCGGCTGGCTCCTGAAAAGCTACGATAGGCAGGATGGTGACCAGACCAGAGGTGGCACCAGTGCCAAGTTGGGCTGGTTTGATAGTACCAAGTGGCTCCTGCAATCTGCCATCAAAAAGTTGGGAGGCGAGTTTTGTTTTCCAGGGAAAAGCGCCGTTGTTTGTGTTTGGGGGCCTGTGGGTGGGAGTGGCCGGCTGGCTCCTTAGAATCCACGATATGCAGGATGGTTCCCAGTCCCAAGGTGGCACCAGTGCCAAGTCGGACTGGTTTGATAGTACCAAGTGGCTCCTGCAATCTGCCATCCAGAAGCGGGGTAGCTTACTTTTTTTTGCCAGGGAAACGGGCAGAGCTTTGTGTCTGGGGGCCTATGGTTTGGAGTAACCGGCTGGCTGCTGAAAAGCTACGATAGGCAGGATGGTTCCCAGATCCAAGGTGGCACCAGTGCCAAGTCGGGCTGGTTTGATGGTGCAAAGTGACTCCTTCAATCTGCCATCCAGACGCGGGGCAGCAGATTTTTGTTTCCAAGAGAAATGGTCCGTGGTTTGTTTTTGGGGGTATATGGCTGGGCGTGGCCTGCTGGCTCCTTAAAAAGCTACGATAGGCAGGATGGTTCCCTGACCCAAGGTGGCACCAGTGCCAAGTCGGGCGGTTTTCGTAGTACAAAGTGCGTCCTAAAATTTGCCATCCAGAAGAGGGGCAGTTGAGTTTTGTTTATCAGAGAAAAGGGCCGTGGTTTTATTTTGGGGGCATATGGCTGAGAGTGGCCGTCTGGCCCCTGAAAATCCGCGATAGGCAGGATGGTTCCCAGACCAGAGGTGGCACCAGTGCCAAGTCGGGCTGGTTTGATAGTACTAAATAGCACCTGCAATCTGCCATCAAAAAGTTGGCAGGCCAGTTTTGTTTTCCAAGGAAAAGCACCGTTGTTTGTGTTTGGGGGACTGTGGCTGGGAGTGGCCGGCTGGCTCCTTAGAACACACGATACGCAGGATGGTTCCCAGACCCAAGGTGGCACCAGTGCCACGTCGGGCTGGTTTGATGGTGAAAAGTGGCTCCTGCAATCTGCCATCCTGAAGCGGGGTAGCTTACTTTTGTGTGCCAGGGAAACGGGCCGAGGTTTATGACTGGGGGCCTAGGGCTAGGAGTGACAGGCTGGCTCCTGAAAAGCTACAATAGGCAGGATGGTTCCCAGACCCAAGGTGGCACCAGTGCCAAGTTCGGCTGGTTTGATGGTACCAAGTGGCTCCTGCAATCTGCCATCAAAAAGTTGGCAGGCCAGTTTTGTTTTCCAGGGAAAAGCGCCGTTGTTTGTGATTGGGGGACTTTGGCTGGGAGTGGCCAGGTGGCTCCTTAGAACACAAGATACGCAGGATGGTTCCCAGACCAGAGGTGGCACCAGTGCCAAGTTGGGCTGGTTTGATAGTCCCAAGTGTCTCCTGCAATCTGCCATCCAGAAGCGGGGCAGCTTACTTTTGTTTGCCAGAGAAATAGGCCTAGGTTTTTGTTTGGGGGCCTGTGGCTAGGAGTGGCCGGCTGGCTCCTAAGAATCCACGATACGCAGGATGTTTACCAGACCCATGGTGGCACCAGTGCCAAGTTGGGCTGGTTTGATAGTACCATTGGCTCCTGCAAACTCCATCAAAAAGTTGACAGGCGTGTTTTGTTTTCCAGGGAACAGCGCCGTTGATTTTGTTTGGGGGCCTGTGGCTGGGAGTGGCCGGCTGGCTCCTTAGAATCCACGATACGCAGGATGGTTCCCAGACCCAAGGTGGCACCAGTGCCAAGTCGGGCTGGTTTGATAGTAGCAAGTGGCTCCTGCAATCTGCCATCCAGAAGTGAGGCAGCTAAGTTTTGTTTGCCAGAAAAAAGGGCCGTGGTTTTTGTTGGGGGCCTGTGGCTGGGAGTAGCCGGCTGGCTCCTTAGAATCCACGATACGCAGGATGGTTCCCAGACCCAAGGTGGCACCAGTGCCAAGTTGGGCTGGTTTGATAGTACCAAGTGCGTCCTGCAATCTGCCATCCACAAGCGGCGCCGCTTAGTTTTGTTTGCCACGGAAACGGGCCGAGGTTTGTGTCTGGGGGCCTATGGCTGGGAGTGACCGGCTAGGTCCTGAAAATCTACGATAGGCAGGATGGTGACCAGACCCATGGTGGCACCAATGCCAAGTTGGGCTGGTTTGATAGTACCAAGTGGCTCCGGCAATCTGCCATCAAAATTTGGCAGGCGAGTTTTGTTTTCCAGGGAAAAGCGCCGTTGTTTGTGTTTGAGGGCCTGTGGCTGGGAGTGGCCGGCTGGCTCCTTAGAATCCACGATACGCAGGATGGTTCCCAGACCTGAGGTGGCACCAGTGCCAAGTCGGGCTAGTTTGATGGTGCAAAGTGGCTCCTGCAATCTGCCATCCAGAAGCGGGGCAGCTTACTTTTGTTTGCCAGGGAAACGGGCGGAGCTTTTTGTCTGGGGTCTATGGCTGGGAGTGACCGGCTGGCTCCTGAAAAGCTACGATAGGCAGGATGGTGACCAGACCCATGGTGGCACCAGTGCCAAGTTGGGCTGGTTTGATAGTACCAAGTGGCTCCTGCAATCTGCCATCAAAATTTGGCAGGCGAGTTTTGTTTTCCAGGGAAAAGCGCCGTTGTTTGTGTTTGGGGGCCTGTGGCTGGGAGTGGCCGGCTGGCTCCTTAGAATCCACAATACGCAGGATGGTTCCCAGACCCGAGGTGGCACCAGTGCCAAGTTGGGCTGGTTTGATAGTACCAAGTGCGTCCTGCAATCTGCCATCCAGAAGCGGGGCAGCTTACTTTTGTTTGCCAGGGCAACGGGCCGAGCTTTGTGTCTGGGGGCCTATGGCTGGGAGTGACCGGCTGGCTCCTGAAAAGCTACGATAGGCAGGATGGTGACCAGACCCATGGTGGCACCAGAGCCATGTTCGGCTGATTTCAAAGTACAAAGTTGCTCCTGCAATCTTCCATCAAAAAGTCAGCAGGCGAGATTTGTTTTCCAGGGAAAAGCGCCGTTGTTTGTGTCTGCGGGCCTGTGGCTGGAGTGGCCGGCTGGCTCCTTTCAACACACGATACGCCGGATGGTTCCCAGATCCAAGGTGGCACCAGTGCCAAGTTGGGCTGGTTTGATAGTACCAAGTGGTTCCTGCAATCTGCCATCAAAATGTTGGCAGGCGAGTTTTGTTTTCCAGGGAAAAGCGCCGTTGTTTTTTTTTGGGGGCCTGTGGCTGGGAGTGGCCGGCTGGCTCCTTAGAATCCACGATACGCAGGATGGTTCCCAGACCAGAGGTGGCACCAGTACCAAGTCGGGCTGGTTTGATAATAACAAGTGGATCCTGCAATCTGCCATCCAGAAGCGGGGCAGCTTACTTTTGTTTGCCAGGGAAACGGGCCGAGCTTTGTGTCTGGGGGCCTATGGCTGGGAGTGACCGGCTGGCTCCTGAAAAGCTACGATAGGCAGGATGGTGACCAGACCCATGGTGGCACCAGTGCCAAGTTGGGCTGGTTTGATAGTACCAAGTGCGTCCTGCAATCTGCCATCCAGAAGCGGGGCAGCTTACTTTTGTTTGCCAGGGAAACGGGCCGAGGTTTTTGTCTGGGGGCCTATGGCTGGGAGTGACCGGCTGGCTCCTGAAAAGCTACGATAGGCAGGATGGTGACCCAACCAGAGGTGGCACCAGTGCCAAGTTGGGCTGATTTGATAGTACCAAGTAGCTCCTGCAATCTGCCATCAAAAAGTTGGCAGGCGAGTTTTGTTTTCCAGGGAAAAGCGCCGTTGTTTGTGTTTGGGGGCCTGTGGCTGGGAGTGGCCAGCTGGCTCCTTAGAATCCACGATACGCAGGATGCTTCCCAGACCCAAGGTGGCACCAGTGCCAAGTTGGGCTGGTTTGATTATACCAAGTGGTTCCTGCAATCTGCCATCCAGAAGCGGGGCAGCTTACTTTTGTTTGCCAGGGAAACGGGCCGAGCTTTGTGTCTGGGGGCCTATGGCTGGGAGTGACCTGCTAGGTCCTGAAAAGCTACGATAGGCAGGATGGTGACCAGACCCATGGTGGCACCAGTGCCAAGTTGGGCTGGTTTGATAGTACCAAGTGGCTCCTGCAATCTGCCATCAAAAAGTTGGCAGGCGAGTTTTGTTTTCCAGGGAAAAGCGCCGTTGTTTGTGTTTGGGGGCCTGTGGCTGGGAGTGGCCGGCTGGCTCCTTAGAATCCACGATACGCAGCATTGTTCCCAGACCAGAGGTGGCACCAGTGCCAAGTCGGGCTAGTTTGATGGTGCAAAGTGGCTCCTGCAATCTGCCATCCAGTAGCGGGGTAGCTTACTTTTTTTTGCCAGGGAAACGGGCCGAGGTTTTTGTCTGGAGGCCTATGGCTGGGAGTGACCGGCTGGCTCCTGAAAAGCTACGATAGGCAGGATGGTGACCAGACCCATGGTGGCACCAGTGCCAAGTTGGGCTGATTTGATAGTACCAAGTGGCTCCTGCAATCTGCCATCAAAACGTTGGCAGGCGAGTTTTGTTTTCCAGGGAAAAGCGCCGTTGTTTGTGTTTGCGGGCCTGTGGCTGGGAGTGGCCGGCTGGCTCCTTAGAATCCACGATACGCAGGATGGTTCCCAGACCCAAGATGGCACCAGTGCCAAGTCGGGCTGGTTTGATAGTACCAAGTGCGTCCTGCAATCTGCCATCCAGAAGCGGGGTAGCTTACTTTTGTTCGCCAGGGAAACGGGCCGAGGTTTGTGTTTGGGGGCCTGTGGCTGGCAGTGGCCAGCTGGCTCCTGAAAATCCATGATACGCAGCATGGTTCCCAGACCCAAGATGGCACCAGTGCCAAGTGCGGCTGGTTTGACAGTGTCAAGTGCCTCATGCAATCTCCCATCCAGAAACGGGGCAGCTGAGTTCTTTTGCCTGTGAACCGGCCGTTGTTTTTGATTGGGGTCTGTGGCCGAGAATGGTCGACTGGCTACTGACCATCCACAATACGCAGGATGGTTCCCAGACTCAAGGTGGCACCAGGGCCAAGTCGGGCTCGTTTGATAGTACCAAGTGGCTCCTGCAATCTGCCATCCTGACGCGGGGCAGCGGATCTTTGTTTGCCAGAGTAAAGTTCCGTGGTTTGTTTTTGGGGGCATATGGCTGGGAGTGGCCGGCTGGCTCCTTAAGAAGCTCGATACGCAGGATGGTTCCCAGATCCATGGTGGCACCATTGCCTAGTTTGGCTGTTTTTGTAGTACCAAGTGCGTCCTGCAATTTTCCATCCAGAAGAAGGGCAGTTGAGTTTTGTTTTCCAGGGAAAAGCGCCGTTGTTTTTGTTTGGAGGCCTGTGGCTGGGAGTGGCCGGCTGGCTCCTTTCAACACACGATACGCCGGATGGTTCCCAACCCAAGGTGGCACCAGTGCCAAGTTGGGCTGGTTTGATAGTACCAAGTGGCTCCTGCAATCTGCCATCCAGAAGCGGGGCAGCTTACTTTTGTTTGCCAGGGAAACGGGCCGAGGTTTGTGACTGGGGGCCTATGGCTGGGAGTGACCGGCTGGCTCCTGAAAAGCTACGATAGGCAGGATGGTGACCAGACCCATGGTGGCACCAGTGCCAAGTTGGGCTGGTTTGATAGTACCAAGTGGCTCCTGCAATCTGCCATCAAAAAGTTGGCAGGCGAGTTTTGTTTTCCAGGGAAAAGCGCCGTTGTTTGTGTTTGGGGGCCTGTGGGGGGGAGTGGCCGGCTGGCTCCTTAGAATCCACGATATGCAGGATGGTTCCCAGACCCAAGGTGGCACCAGTGCCAAGTCGGACTGGTTTGATAGTACCAAGTGGCTCCTGCAATCTGTCATCCAGAAGCGGGGTAGCTTACTTTTGTTTGCCAGGGAAACGGGCAGAGCTTTGTGTCTAGGGGCCTATGGTTGGGAGTAACCGGCTGGCTCCTGAAAAGCTACGATAGGCAGGATGGTTCCCAGATCCAAGGTGGCACCAGTGCCAAGTCGGGCTGGTTTGATGGTGCAAAGTGGCTCCTGCAATCTGCCATCCAGACGCGGGGCAGCAGATTTTTGTTTCCAAGAGAAATGGTCCGTGGTTTGTTTTTGGGGGTATATGGCTGGGCGTGGCCTGCTGGCTCCTTAAAAAGCTACGATAGGCAGGATGGTTCCCTGACCCAAGGTGGCACCAGTGCCAAGTCGGGCGGTTTTCGCAGTACAAAGTGCGTCCTAAAATTTGCCATCCAGAAGAGGGGCAGTTGAGTTTTGTTTATCAGAGAAAAGGGCCGTGGTTTTTTTTTGGGGGCATATGGCTGAGAGTGGCCGTCTGGCCCCTGAAAATCCACGATAGGCAGGATGGTTCCCAGACCAGAGGTGGCACCCGTGCCAAGTCGGGCTGGTTTGATAGTACTAAATAGCACCTGCAATCTGCCATCAAAAAGTTGGCAGGCCAGTTTTCTTTTCCAGGGAAAAGCACCGTTGTTTGTGTTTGGGGGACTGTGGCTGGGAGTGGCCCGCTGGCTCCTTAGAACACACGATACGCAGGATGGTTCCCAGACCCAAGGTGGCACCAGTGCCACGTCGGGCTGGTTTGATGGTGAAAAGTGGCTCCTGCAATCTGCCATCCTGAAGCGGGGTAGCTTACTTTTGTGTGCCAGGGAAACGGGCCGAGGTTTATGACTGGGGGCCTAGGGCTAGGAGTGACAGGCTGGCTCCTGAAAAGCTACAATAGGCAGGATGATGACCAGACCCATGGTGGCACCAGTGCCAAGTTGGGCTGGTTTGATAGTACCAAGTGGCTCCTGCAATCTGCCATCCAGAAGCAGGGCAGCTGAGTTTTGTTTGCCAGAGAAAAGGGCCGTTGTTTGTGTTTGGGGGCATATGGCTGGGTGTGGCCAGCTGGCTCCTTAAAATGCACGATATGCAACATGGCTCCCAGACCCAAGGTGGCACCAGTGCCAAGTTGGGCTGGTTTGATAGTACCAAGTGGCTCCTGCAATCTTCCATGATCACGTGGAGAAATACTTTCTGGTTTCAGCCTCATGCTCTTTCTTCTCTCCCTCAACTTCTCTATCACCTCTCATCTGGTTCACATGCGCTGTCTTCAAGGTCCACAGGCTACTTTTCACAGAATCTTCTGGCCTGATGAAGTAAGAATGATGAATAGAACAGAGCTGGGATCTATTTTCCAGTTTGGATAAAATGCATTCTGCAGACAAATCCAAGGAGAACGGGCTGCCCCGATGCCCAGAAAATCTTTCACTCCTGCTAGTGTTCTACGTCAACCGCAACTTAGTCTGAAAGAAAAGCTTTTTCTCTGAGAGCATCTGAGAGGTTTGCATGAAGCACTGATATCTGACATATGCAATTTTGAATAGGAGAGGAAAAAGAAAATGGCAAGGAGTTTTTAATTTTAGTGGTTTCAATTTTAATTTCCCTGCACTTTTTCAAAACTTGTCAGCTCAAATGCCCATCAACATCTTTTAGTCATCTGTAAGTCAGTATTCATATAAAATGTGCTTCAAATCCAAAGAATTTCAAATTTGCACTCCAAGCTTCTATGCCTAGATTTATGATTTCCTACACATATTAGATGAAAGGAAGGCCTTTTTTACTGTGGGAGTGCTGGAACACTGGAACAGGTTGCCCAGAGAAGTTGTGGGTGTCCCATCCCTGAAAGTATTCAAGGTCACCTTGGACGGGGCTTGGAGCAGCAACAAAGGAGAAGCTTGATGGTAGAGAAACAAAGTTGGACTATAGAAGAAACTCGGATTGAAGTATAGGATCAAGTTTTCTCTCAGCTCTTGGGGTAAATTCAAAGTTGTACAAAATGACATTTATCTGTGCTATTCACTACTGTAACAGAAAGTTTCATGAAAACTGTACAGAAGATAGTAAATTTTAAAAGAGATAAGAATTACAGCATAAAATCCATGGGATAGGTTACAACATGAGACACTCTCTAAGAGAAAATCTCTTTGTTTCAGCACTTCATCGGGGTAAGATTTCATGAAGTGCCAAAGAAGGCGGCAAAATATCATTCGGGACATTATTTACTGGAATTCAGCCTGGCCATTAGTAGGAACTGCCTTTGAACATATCATGTAGATATACCACACACGCTTTCCCTTCACTGAAAAATTACTGTTTACAACAAATAAGCAATTGACGATCAAAATTGATTGAAAGCATCTTAAACATGTCAAGTATTTCATTGTAGATGATCTGTGATCCAAATGCTTCTTCCACCTTCGAGAGGGACAGAAGAATTCTTCCATATCATGATGGTTTAAAATTGTATCAACCAATGTTTTCTGCTGAAAAGATATCATCTATTTTTTTCTATTTTTGGAAGAAAATATTCCTAGACATACAACAGGTGAGAACTAAGTAATTTTAAAGAAACAAATGAAATGAAAATATTCTGTAAATAGAATGAAATGAAAAGCTGTGTTTTAAATAGGAGCTAAATATTAAACAGAATTTTTGTACCAGGCATTTGAATTACTGCACCAGCTCTTTTGCCCATCAAGAGAGGCATTTAGCATTTCAGTCTTTTCCAAGGTGTTCATGATCTGCTATGCTGATCTCTGTGTGTGCCTAGGTGTGTGTGGAGGGGGGGGCATATGAAGGGGAGTGTGTATGTTTGCTTTACAATTGTTGTGGCAGATTCATGCCTCAGCTCCACATTTTGTTTTAAAAAGGTCACACCGAGTGGATATGAAGTTTACTATCAACAAGAGATCGATTCCCAAATCATCCATTTGACTCTCCCTTATAAATCATGTGCTTTGTTGCATATTTTATCAAATATACTTTCAAGCCAGATGGAGGAAGGAGGATGTGGGAATCCCTCCACCATCTTGCAACTTTTATGTAAGTAGGTTTTCAAGAAAATCATCATTTCTCTTTTAAATATGTCTGGAACAGGCATGATGGTAGTGTCAACCTGTTGGAGTTTTTGTTGCTGGAAGAAGTTGTACAAAAGGATTGGTTTTTACATTGACCAGTTACTGAATCAAGCGCAGGAATACATTGGAAATTTAGCTGGGGGTTCCTTTTCCCAGCAGACTACTTCTAGAACGAGCTTGTACACTGAAGCTGACTCTTTTGCTCTCTTTTTGTTTCTTTCCTATTTTCTTGGCTTCTTTGCCACTATCTAGACAATTTTGGAACTTTGTTCCCAACTAAAATGGTTTCAATAGTCTGATTGTGATCATACATTTTTACAAGGAATTTTTAAAATCTTTCCTCGAGTCCAGAAAGTCAAGGACTTAGATCTTTTTCTTCCCTTATCAATATTGCCATGAAATTGATAAATAAAGACCAACTCTTTATTTTTGTTTTTAACCCACGTAGATAATTCCCATCCATTAATCCATTTTGTGGACCAATAGCTGCCATTCTGATGGAAGCTGTCACTTCTTAACAATAGGCATTCTGTGACTATGTTGACAGCACTTTGGGTGAAGATCCTAACTGGTCTTAGATATACATAGGGAGAAATTTGCTCAGCCAGTGTCAGTCTTAAGCATGCGTATCAGAAGATCTTTCTAGAGCTGGGAATTTTCCCATGAAAGGGATTCAGTTAGGGAAGAGACACTTGTGCCAGAGTTTTACATTCTTCTTGAACACTGCTTAAGGAACTTAGATGCCATGTCCATTTGGATCTCTGTCTGCACAGAACTTTGTCATGCCAGCGCTTTGAAATGCATCTTGAAGAGAATTCACTAGCACAGAATGAAAGAGAGTGGAAGGGGTTGGTGGGGCTAACCAGGCCCAACCCCCCTGCCTAAACCAGGATACCTAGAGCCTCTTGCCCAGGATTCTATCTGGGTGTACTTTTAATGTCTTCAAAGATCCAGGCTCCACAATCTTTCTGGGCAGTCTGTGCCGTGGTTCAGTCACCCTGACAGTAAAGAAACATTTACTGATGTTCAAAGGCAATCTCCTGTATTTCAGTGTGTGCCCACTGCCTCTTGTCTTTTCCCTCAGCATCACTGAAAAGACACTGATTCCCTCCCCTTTGCACTATTGCTTCCATATGTATGTGTGATGCCATGTAGAGGTATGTCAAAAACCTCCCTGAAGCCCAGGCAGATAATATTCCCTTCATCTACCAGTCAAGTTGATTCATCAGAGGAGTTTAAAGTGATGTTCAGCATGAAATTCCCCTGAAAAATCATGCTAACTACATTATTTGGTCATCTGTCATGTGCCTGGCAAGGATTTCCAGGAAGAGCTGCTTCATCAACTTCCTGGGGATAAAAAAGAGGCTGGCTGGTTTGTACTATGGCGAGTCCTCTTAATTGCCTTTTTTGAAGATGGGTGTCATTTGCTAACATCCACTCTTTAGCCTCTCTTGTCGTCTACATCTTAGCAAAACGCTTTTCCACTATGTCTGGCTAGGAAAAACTGTGCCAGCACAGAAAACATCTCCCATCGTGTTCTAGAAGTTGCACGGATGTCTGCCAAGTGTTTGGCAGGAAGAAAAGAAAAGTTGTCCAAAACAGCTTCCAATCGAATGTTCCTGTGATTGGAAAAGTCAGGAGAGTGCAAAGGTACTGTTTTCTATCAGTTGGCAAGGTGCGCACACAATCCCAGTGTTGTACAGCTTGCTTCTTCACCTTCCCGAAGCTGCCGCTCTCGCCGGCTGCCGGAGCCCAAGAAGCGGCTTCTTCGCGCAAAGACGATTGTGCCGCTCACAGTGCTCTCCTTAGCGCGGCTTCTGCCGAAAGATGCCCGGCAGCGGCTCTTACCTCCGGAGAGCATCCTACCTTCGTCTTTCGCGTCTTTTGTAGTCTACATCTCAGCAAAATGCTTCTCCACTATGTCTGGCTAGGAAAAACTGTGCCAGCACAGAAAACTTCTAGAACACGATGGGAGATGTTTTCTGTGCTGGCACAGTATTTCCTAGCCTGACATAGTGGAAAAGCGTTTTGCTAAGATGTAGACTACAAAAGACTCGAAAGACGAAGGTAGGATGCTCTCCGGAGGTAAGAGCCGCTGCCGGGCATCTTTCGGCAGAAGCCGCGCTAAGGAGAGCACTGTGAGCGGCACAATCGTCTTTGCGCGAAGAAGCCGCTTCTTGGGCTCCGGCAGCCGGCGAGAGCGGCAGCTTCGGGAAGGTGAAGAAGCAAGCTGTACAACACTGGGATTGTGTGCGCACCTTGCCAACTGATAGAAAACAGTACCTTTGCACTCTCCTGACTTTTCCAATCACAGGAACATTCGATTGGAAGCTGTTTTGGACAACTTTTCTTTTCTTCCTGCCAAACACTTGGCAGACATCCGTGCAACTTCTAGAACACGATGGGAGATGTTTTCTGTGCTGGCACAGTTTTTCCTAGCCAGACATAGTGGAAAAGCGTTTTGCTAAGATGTAGACGACAAGAGAGGCTAAAGAGTGGATGTTAGCAAATGACACCCATCTTCAAAAAAGGCAATTAAGAGGACTCGCCATAGTACAAACCAGCCAGCCTCTTTTTTATCCCCAGGAAGTTGATGAAGCAGCTCTTCCTGGAAATCCTTGCCAGGCACATGACAGATGACCAAATAATGTAGTTAGCATGATTTTTCAGGGGAATTTCATGCTGAACATCACTTTAAACTCCTCTGATGAATCAACTTGACTGGTAGATGAAGGGAATATTATCTGCCTGGGCTTCAGGGAGGTTTTTGACATACCTCTACATGGCATCACACATACATATGGAAGCAATAGTGCAAAGGGGAGGGAATCAGTGTCTTTTCAGTGATGCTGAGGGAAAAGACAAGAGGCAGTGGGCACACACTGAAATACAGGAGATTGCCTTTGAACATCAGTAAATGTTTCTTTACTGTCAGGGTGACTGAACCACGGCACAGACTGCCCAGAAAGATTGTGGAGCCTGGATCTTTGAAGACATTAAAAGTACACCCAGATAGAATCCTGGGCAAGAGGCTCTAGGTATCCTGGTTTAGGCAGGGGGGTTGGGCCTGGTTAGCCCCACCAACCCCTTCCACTCTCTTTCATTCTGTGCTAGTGAATTCTCTTCAAGATGCATTTCAAAGCGCTGGCATGACAAAGTTCTGTGCAGACAGAGATCCAAATGGACATGGCATCTAAGTTCCTTAAGCAGTGTTCAAGAAGAATGTAAAACTCTGGCACAAGTGTCTCTTCCCTAACTGAATCCCTTTCATGGGAAAATTCCCAGCTCTAGAAAGATCTTCTGATACGCATGCTTAAGACTGACACTGGCTGAGCAAATTTCTCCCTATGTATATCTAAGACCAGTTAGGATCTTCACCCAAAGTGCTGTCAACATAGTCACAGAATGCCTATTGTTAAGAAGTGACAGCTTCCATCAGAATGGCAGCTATTGGTCCACAAAATGGATTAATGGATGGGAATTATCTACGTGGGTTAAAAACAAAAATAAAGAGTTGGTCTTTATTTATCAATTTCATGGCAATATTGATAAGGGAAGAAAAAGATCTAAGTCCTTGACTTTCTGGACTCGAGGAAAGATTTTAAAAATTCCTTGTAAAAATGTATGATCACAATCAGACTATTGAAACCATTTTAGTTGGGAACAAAGTTCCAAAATTGTCTAGATAGTGGCAAAGAAGCCAAGAAAATAGGAAAGAAACAAAAAGAGAGCAAAAGAGTCAGCTTCAGTGTACAAGCTCGTTCTAGAAGTGGTCTGCTGGGAAAAGGAACCCCCAGCTAAATTTCCAATGTATTCCTGCGCTTGATTCAGTAACTGGTCAATGTAAAAACCAATCCTTTTGTACAACTTCTTCCAGCAACAAAAACTCCAACAGGTTGACACTACCATCATGCCTGTTCCAGACATATTTAAAAGAGAAATGATGATTTTCTTGAAAACCTACTTACATAAAAGTTGCAAGATGGTGGAGGGATTCCCACATCCTCCTTCCTCCATCTGGCTTGAAAGTATATTTGATAAAATATGCAACAAAGCACATGATTTATAAGGGAGAGTCAAATGGATGATTTGGGAATCGATCTCTTGTTGATAGTAAACTTCATATCCACTCGGTGTGACCTTTTTAAAACAAAATGTGGAGCTGAGGCATGAATCTGCCACAACAATTGTAAAGCAAACATACACACTCCCCTTCATATGCCCCCCCCTCCACACACACCTAGGCACACACAGAGATCAGCATAGCAGATCATGAACACCTTGGAAAAGACTGAAATGCTAAATGCCTCTCTTGATGGGCAAAAGAGCTGGTGCAGTAATTCAAATGCCTGGTACAAAAATTCTGTTTAATATTTAGCTCCTATTTAAAACACAGCTTTTCATTTCATTCTATTTACAGAATATTTTCATTTCATTTGTTTCTTTAAAATTACTTAGTTCTCACCTGTTGTATGTCTAGGAATATTTTCTTCCAAAAATAGAAAAAAATAGATGATATCTTTTCAGCAGAAAACATTGGTTGATACAATTTTAAACCATCATGATATGGAAGAATTCTTCTGTCCCTCTCGAAGGTGGAAGAAGCATTTGGATCACAGATCATCTACAATGAAATACTTGACATGTTTAAGATGCTTTCAATCAATTTTGATCGTCAATTGCTTATTTGTTGTAAACAGTAATTTTTCAGTGAAGGGAAAGCGTGTGTGGTATATCTACATGATATGTTCAAAGGCAGTTCCTACTAATGGCCAGGCTGAATTCCAGTAAATAATGTCCCGAATGATATTTTGCCTCCTTCTTTGGCACTTCATGAAATCTTACCCCGATGAAGTGCTGAAACACAGAGATTTTCTCTTAGAGAGTGTCTCATGTTGTAACCTATCCCATGGATTTTATGCTGTAATTCTTATCTCTTTTAAAATTTACTATCTTCTGTACAGTTTTCATGAAACTTTCTGTTACAGTAGTGAATAGCACAGATAAATGTCATTTTGTACAACTTTGAATTTACCCCAAGAGCTGAGAGAAAACTTGATCCTATACTTCAATCCGAGTTTCTTCTATAGTCCAACTTTGTTTCTCTACCATCAAGCTTCTCCTTTGTTGCTGCTCCAAGCCCCGTCCAAGGTGACCTTGAATACTTTCAGGGATGGGACACCCACAACTTCTCTGGGCAACCTGTTCCAGTGTTCCAGCACTCCCACAGTAAAAAAGGCCTTCCTTTCATCTAATATGTGTAGGAAATCATAAATCTAGGCATAGAAGCTTGGAGTGCAAATTTGAAATTCTTTGGATTTGAAGCACATTTTATATGAATACTGACTTACAGATGACTAAAAGATGTTGATGGGCATTTGAGCTGACAAGTTTTGAAAAAGTGCACGGAAATTAAAATTGAAACCACTAAAATTAAAAACTCCTTGCCATTTTCTTTTTCCTCTCCTATTCAAAATTGCATATGTCAGATATCAGTGCTTCATGCAAACCTCTCAGATGCTCTCAGAGAAAAAGCTTTTCTTTCAGACTAAGTTGCGGTTGACGTAGAACACTAGCAGGAGTGAAAGATTTTCTGGGCATCGGGGCAGCCCGTTCTCCTTGGATTTGTCTGCAGAATGCATTTTATCCAAACTGGAAAATAGATCCCAGCTCTGTTCTATTCATCATTCTTACTTCATCAGGCCAGAAGATTCTGTGAAAAGTAGCCTGTGGACCTTGAAGACAGCGCATGTGAACCAGATGAGAGGTGATAGAGAAGTTGAGGGAGAGAAGAAAGAGCATGAGGCTGAAACCAGAAAGTATTTCTCCACGTGATCATGGAAGATTGCAGGAGCCACTTGGTACTATCAAACCAGCCCAACTTGGCACTGGTGCCACCTTGGGTCTGGGAGCCATGTTGCATATCGTGCGTTTTAAGGAGCCAGCTGGCCACACCCAGCCATATGCCCCCAAACACAAACCAAGGCCCTTTTCTCTGGCAAACAAAATTCAGCTGCCCTGCTTCTGGATGGCAGATTGCAGGAGCCACTTGGGACTATCACACCAGCACAACATGGCACTGCTGCCAACTTGGATCTCGGAACAATCCTGCGTATCGTACATATTCAGGAACCAGCCAAACACTCCCAGCCACAGGCTCCCAAACACAAACAACGGCCCATTTCCCTGGCAAACAAAACTCAGCTGCCCCGCTTCTGGATGGCAGTTTGCAGGAGCCACTTGGTACTATCAAACCAGCCCAACTTGGCACTGGTGCCACCTTGGGTCTGGGAACCATCCTGCGTATCGTGGATTTTAAGGAGCCAGCCGGCTACTCCCAGCCACAGGCCCCCAACAAAAACCACGGCCCTTTTTTCTGGCAAACAAAACTTAGCTGCCTCACTTCTGGATGGCAGATTGCAGGAGCCACTTGGTGTAATCAAACCAGCCCGACTTGGCACTGGTGCCACCTTGGGTCTGGGAACCATCCTGCGTATCGTGGATTCTAAGGAGCCAGCCGGCCACTGCCAGCCACAGGCCCCCAAACAAAATCAACGGCGCTGTTCCCTGGAAAACAAAACACGCCTGCCAACTTTTTGATGGAGTTTGCAGGAGCCACTTGGTACTATCAAACCAGCCCGACTTGGCACTGGTGCCACCTTGGGTCTGGGAAACATCCTGCGTATCGTGGATTCTTAGGAGCCAGCCGGCCACTCCTAGCCACAGGCCCCCAAACAAAAACCTAGGCCTATTTCTCTGGCAAACAAAAGTAAGCTGCCCTGCTTCTGGATGGCAGATTGCAGGAGACACTTGGTACTATCAAACCAGCCCAACTTGGCACTGGTGCCACCTTGGATCTGGGAACCATGCTGTGTATCGTGGATATTCAGGGGCCAGCCGGCCACTCTCAGCCATATGTCCCCAAACAGAAACCTCGGCCCGTTTCTCTGGCAAACAAAACTCAACTGCCCCTCTTCTGGATGGCAAATTGCAGGATGAACTTGATACTAAAACCGCAGGCCGACTTGGTAGTGGTGACACCTTGGGCCTGGGAACCATCATGCGTATAGAGCATTTTAGGGAGCCAGCCGGCCACTCCAAGCAATATGCCCCCAAAAACAATCCACGGAATTTTTCTCTGGCAAACAAAAATCAGCTGCCCCGCTTCTGGATGGCAGATTGCAGGAGCCACTTTGCACCATCAAACCAGCCCGACTTGGCACTGGTGCCAACTTGCATCTGGGAATCATGCTGCCTGGCGTGGATTTTCAGGAGCCAGCCGGCCACTCTCAGCCATAGGCCCCCAAACAAAACCCACGGCCCGTTTCCCTGGCAAACAAAAGTAAGCTGCCCCGCTTCTGGATGGCAGATTGCAGGAGCCACTTGGTACTATCAAACCAGCCCGACTTGGCACTGGTGCCGTCATGGGTCTGGTCACCATCCTGCCTATCGTAGCTTTTCAGGAGCCAGCCGGTCACTCCCAGCCATAGGCCCCCAGACACAATCCTCGGACCGTTTCCCTGGCAAACAAAAGTAAGCTACCCCGCTTCTGGATGGCAGATTGCAGGACGCACTTGCTACTATCAAACCAGCCCAACTTGGCACTGGTGCCACCTCAGGTCTGGGAACCATCCTGCGTATCGTGGATTCTAAGGAGCCAGCCGGCCACTCCCTGCCACAGGCCCCCAAACAAAAACAACGGCGCTTTTCCCTGGAAAACAAAACTCGCCTGCCAACTTTTTGATGGCCGATTGCAGGAAACACTTGGTATTATCAAGCCAGCCCGACTTGGCACTGGTGCCACCTTGGGTCTGGGAACCATGCTGCGTATCGTGGATTCTAAGGAGCCAGCCGGCCACTCCCTGCCACAGGCCCCCAAACACAAACAACGGCGCTTTTCCCTGGAAATCAACACTCGCTTGCCGACTTTTTGATGGCAGATTGCAGGAGCCACTTGGTACTATCAAACCAGCCCAACTTGGCACTGGTGCCACCATGGGTCTGGTCACCATCATGCCTCTCGTAGCTTTTCAGGACCTAGCCGGTCACTCACAGCCATAGGCCCCCAGACACAAACCTTGGCCCGTTTCCCTGGCAAACAAAAGTAAGCTGCCCCGTTTCTGGATGGCAGATTTCAGTAGCAACTTTGCACCATCAAACTGGCCCGACTTGTCACTGGTGCCACTTTAGGTCTGGGAACCATCCTGCGTATCGTGGATTCTAATTAGCCATCCGGCCACTCCCACCCACAGGCCCCCAAACACAAACAACGGCGCTTTTCCCTGGAAAACAAAACTCGCCTACCAACATTTTGATGGCAGATTGCAGGAGCCACTTGGTACTATCAAATCAGCCGAACTTGGCACTGGTGCCACCATGGGTCTGGTAACCATCCTGCCTATCGTACCTTTTCAGGAGCCAGCTGGTCACTCCCAGCCATAGGCCCCCAGACAAAAACCTCGGCTCCTTTCCCTGGCAAACAAAAGTAAGCAGCCCTGCTTCTGGATGGCAGATTGCAGGAGCCACTTTGCACCATCAAACTGGCCCGACTTGTCACTGTTGCCACCTCTGGTCTGGGAACCATCCTGCGTATCGTGGATTCTAATTAGCCAGCCGGCCACTCCCAGCCACAGGCCCCCAAACACAAACAACGGCGCTTTTCCCTGGAAAACAAAACTCGCCTGACAACTTTTTGATGGCAGATTGCAGGAGCCACTTGGTACTATCAAACCAGCCCAACTTGGCACTGGTGCCACCATGGGTCTGGTCACCATCCTGCCTATCGTAGCTTTTCAGGAGCCAGCCGGTCACTCCCAGCCATAGGCCCCCAGACACAAAGCTCGGCCCGTTTCCCTGGCAAACAAAAGTAAGCTGCCCCGCTTCTGGATGGCAGATAGTAGGACGCACTTGTTACTATCAAACCAGCCCGACTTGGCACTGGTGCCACCACTGGTCTGGGAACCATCCTGCGTATCGTGGATTCTAAGGAGCCAGCCGGCCACTCCCAGCCACAGGCACCCAAACACAAACAACGGCGCTTTTCCCTGGAAAACAAAACTCGCCTGCCAACTTTTTGATGGCAGATTGCAGGAGCCACTTGGTATTATCAAGCCAGCCCGACTTGGCACTGGTGCCACCTTGGGTCTGGGAACCATGCTGCGTATCGTGGATTCTAAGGAGCCAGCCGGCCACTCCCTGCCACAGGCCACCAAACACAAACAACGGCGCTTTTCCCTGGAAATCAACACTCGCTTGCCGACTTTTTGATGGCAGATTGCAGGAGCCACTTGGTACTATCAAACCAGCCCAACTTGGCACTGGTGCCACCATGGGTCTTGTCACCATCATGCCTCTCGTAGCTTTTCAGGCCCTAGCCGGTCACTCACAGCCATAGGCCCCCAGACACAAACCTTGGCCCGTTTCCCTGGCAAACAAAAGTAAGCTGCCCCGTTTCTGGATGGCAGATTTCAGTAGCAACTTTGCACCATCAAACTGGCCCGACTTGTCACTGGTGCCACCTTGGGTCTGGGAACCATCCTGCGTATCGTGGATTCTAATTAGCCATCCGGCCACTCCCACCCACAGGCCCCCAAACACAAACAACGGCGCTTTTCCCTGGAAAACAAAACTCGCCTACCAACATTTTGATGGCAGATTGCAGGAGCCACTTGGTACTATCAAACCAGCCCAACTTGGCACTGGTGCCACCATGGGTCTGGTCACCATCCTGCCTATCGTACCTTTTCAGGAGCCAGCTGGTCACTCCCAGCCATAGGCCCCCAGACAAAAACCTCGGCTCCTTTCCCTGGCAAACAAAAGTAAGCAGCCCTGCTTCTGGATGGCAGATTGCAGGAGCCACTTTGCACCATCAAACTGGCCCGACTTGTCACTGTTGCCACCTCTGGTCTGGGAACCATCCTGCGTATCGTGGATTCTAATTAGCCAGCCGGCCACTCCCAGCCACAGGCCCCCAAACACAAACAACGGCGCTTTTCCCTGGAAAACAAAACTCGCCTGACAACTTTTTGATGGCAGATTGCAGGAGCCACTTGGTACTATCAAACCAGCCCAACTTGGCACTGGTGCCACCATGGGTCTGGTCACCATCCTGCCTATCGTAGCTTTTCAGGAGCCAGCCGGTCACTCCCAGCCATAGGCCCCCAGACACAAACCTCGGCCCGTTTCCCTGGCAAACAAAAGTAAGCTGCCCGGCTTCTGGATGGCAGATAGTAGGACGCACTTGTTACTATCAAACCAGCCCGACTTGGCACTGGTGCCACCACTGGTCTGGGAACCATCCTGCGTATCGTGGATTCTAAGGAGCCAGCCGGCCACTCCCAGCCACAGGCACCCAAACACAAACAACGGCGCTTTTCCCTGGAAAACAAAACTCGCCTGACAACTTTTTGATGGCAGATTGCAGGAGCCACTTGGTACTATCAAACCAGCCCGACTTGGCACTGGTGCCACCATGGGTCTGGTCACCATCCTGCCTATCGTAGCTTTTCAGGAGCCAGCCGGTCACTCCCAGCCATAGGCCCCCAGACAAATACCTCGGCCCGTTTCCCTGGAAAACAAAAGTAAGCTGCCCCGCTTCTGGATGGCAGATTGCAGGACGCACTTGGTACTATCAAACCAGCCCGACTTGGCACTGGTGCCACGTCAAGTCTGGGAACCATCCTGCGTATCGTGGATTCTAAGGAGCCAGCCGGCCACTCCCTGCCACAGGCCCCCAAACACAAACAACGGCGCTTTTCCCTGGAAAACAAAACTCGCCTGCCAACTTTTTGATGGCAGATTGCAGGAGCCACTTGGTACTATCAAACCAGCCCAACTTGGCACTGGTGCCACCATGGGTCTGGTCACCATCCTGCCTATCGTAACTTTTCAGGAGCCAGCGGGTCACTCCCAGCCAAAGGCCCCCAGACAAAAACCTCGGCCCGTTTCCCTGGCAAACAAAAGTAAGCTGCCCCGCTTCTGGATGGCAGATTCCCGGACGCACTTGGTACTATCAAACCAGCCCAACTTGGCACTGGTGCCACCTCTGATCTGGGAACCATGCTGAGTATCGTGGATTCTAAGGAGCCAGCCGGCCACTCCCAGCCACAGGCCCCCAAACACAAACAACGGCGCTTTTCCCTGGAAAACAAAACTCGCCTGCCAAGTTCTTGATGGCAGATTGCAGGAGCCACTTGGTACTATCAAACCAGCCCAACTTGGCACTGGTGCCGTCATGGGTCTGGGAACCATCCTGTGTATCGTGGATTCTAATTAGCCATCCGTCCACTCCAGGCCATAGGGCCCCAGGCACAAACAACGGCGCTTTTCCCTGGAAAACAAAACTCGCCTGCCAACTTTTTGATGGCCGATTGCAGGAACCACTTGGTATTATCTAGCCAGCCCAACTTGGCACTGGTGCCACCATGGGTCTGGTCACCATCCTGCCTATCGTAGCTTTTCAGGAGCCAGCCGGTCACTCCCAGCCATAGGCCCCCAGACACAAACCTCGGACCGTTTCCCTGGCAAACAAAAGTAAGCTGCCCCGCTTCTGGATGGCAGATTGCAGGAACCACTTGTTACTATCAAACCAGCCCAACTTGGCACTGGTGCCACCATAGGTCTGGGAACCATCCTGTGTATCGTGGATTCTAATTAGCCATCCGTCCACTCCAGGCCATAGGGCCCCAGGCACAAACAACGGCGCTTTTCCCTGGAAAACAAAACTCGCCTGCCAACTGTTTGATGGCCGATTGCAGGAACCACTTGGTATTATCAAGCCAGCCCGACTTGGCACTGGTGCCACCTTGGGTCTGGGAACCATGCTGCGTATCGTGGATTCTAAGGAGCCAGCCGGCCACTCCCTGCCACAGGCCCCCAAACACAAACAACGGCGCTTTTCCCTGGAAAACAAAACTCGCCTGCCAAGTTTTTGATGGCAGATTGCAGGAGCCACTTGGTACTATCAAACCAGCCCAACTTGGCACTGGTGCCACCATGGGTCTGGTCACCATCCTGCCTATCGTAGCTTTTCAGGAGCCAGCCAGCCACCCCCAGCCAGAGGCCCCCAGACAAATATTTCGGCCCGTTTCCCTGGCAAACAAAAGTAAGCTGCCCCGCTTCTGCATGGCAGATTGCAGGAGCCACTTTGCACCGTCAAACCAGCCCAACTTGGCACTGGTGCCACCTCAGGTCTGGGAACCATCCTGCGTCTCGTGGGTTCTAATTAGCCATCCGTCCACTCCAGGCCATAGGGCCCCAGGCACAAACAACGGCGCTTTTCCCTGGAAAACAAAACTCGCCTGCCAACTTTTTGATGGCCGATTGCAGGAACCACTTGGTATTATCAAGCCAGCCCAACTTGGCACTGGTGCCACCATGGGTCTGGTCACCATCCTGCCTATCGTAGCTTTTCAGGAGCCAGCCGGTCACTCCCAGCCATAGGCCCCCAGACACAAACCTCGGACCGTTTCCCTGGCAAACAAAAGTAAGCTGCCCCGCTTCTGGATGGCAGATTGCAGGAACCACTTGGTACTATCAAACCAGCCCAACTTGGCACTGGTGCCACCATGGGTCTGGGAACCATCCTGTTTATCGTGGATTCTAATTAGCCATCCGTCCACTCCAGGCCATAGGGCCCCAGGCGCAAACAACGGCGCTTTTCCCTGGATAACAAACTCGCCTGCCAAATTTTTGATGGCAGATTGCAGGAGCCACTTGGTACTATCAAACCAGCCCAACTTGGCACTGGTGCCACCATGGGTCTGGTCACCATCCTGCCTATCGTAGCTTTTCAGGAGCCAGCCGGTCACTCCCAGCCATAGGCCCCGAGACACAAACCTCGGCCCGTTTCCCTGGCAAACAAAAGTAAGCTACCCCGCTTCTGGATGGCAGATTGCAGGACGCACTTGGTACTATCAAACCAGCCCAACTTGGCACTGGTGCCACCTCAGGTCTGGGAACCATCCTGCGTCTCGTGGATTCTAAGGAGCCAGCCGGCCACTCCCACCCATAGGCCCCCAAACATAAACAACGGCGCTTTTCCCTGGAAAACAAAACTCGCCTGCCAACTTTTTGATGGCCGATTGCAGGAACCACTTGGTATTATCAAGCCAGCCCGACTTGGCACTGGTGCCACCTTGGGTCTGGGAACCATGCTGCGTATCGTGGATTCTAAGGAGCCAGCCGGCCACTCCCTGCCACAGGCCCCCAAACACAAACAACGGCGCTTTTCCCTGGAAATCAACACTCGCTTGCCGACTTTTTGATGGCAGATTGCAGGAGCCACTTGGTACTATCAAACCAGCCCAACTTGGCACTGGTGCCACCATGGGTCTGGTCACCATCATGCCTCTCGTAGCTTTTCAGGACCTAGCCGGTCACTCACAGCCATAGGCCCCCAGACACAAACCTTGGCCCGTTTCCCTGGCAAACAAAAGTAAGCTGCCCCGTTTCTGGATGGCAGATTTCAGTAGCAACTTTGCACCATCAAACTGGCCCGACTTGTCACTGGTGCCACTTTAGGTCTGGGAACCATCCTGCGTATCGTGGATTCTAATTAGCCATCCGGCCACTCCCACCCACAGGCCCCCAAATACAAACAACGGCGCTTTTCCCTGGAAAACAAAACTCGCCTACCAACATTTTGATGGCAGATTGCAGGAGCCACTTGGTACTATCAAATCAGCCGAACTTGGCACTGGTGCCACCATGGGTCTGGTAACCATCCTGCCTATCGTACCTTTTCAGGAGCCAGCTGGTCACTCCCAGCCATAGGCCCCCAGACAAAAACCTCGGCTCCTTTCCCTGGCAAACAAAAGTAAGCAGCCCTGCTTCTGGATGGCAGATTGCAGGAGCCACTTTGCACCATCAAACTGGCCCGACTTGTCACTGTTGCCACCTCTGGTCTGGGAACCATCCTGCGTATCGTGGATTCTAATTAGCCAGCCGGCCACTCCCAGCCACAGGCCCCCAAACACAAACAACGGCGCTTTTCCCTGGAAAACAAAACTCGCCTGACAACTTTTTGATGGCAGATTGCAGGAGCCACTTGGTACTATCAAACCAGCCCAACTTGGCACTGGTGCCACCATGGGTCTGGTCACCATCCTGCCTATCGTAGCTTTTCAGGAGCCAGCCGGTCACTCCCTGCCACAGGCCCCCAGACACAAAGCTCGGCCCGTTTCCCTGGCAAACAAAAGTAAGCTGCCCCGCTTCTGGATGGCAGATAGTAGGACGCACTTGTTACTATCAAACCAGCCCGACTTGGCACTGGTGCCACCACTGGTCTGGGAACCATCCTGCGTATCGTGGATTCTAAGGAGCCAGCCGGCCACTCCCAGCCTCAGGCACCCAAACACAAACAACGGCGCTTTTCCCTGGAAAACAAAACTCGCCTGACAACTTTTTGATGGCAGATTGCAGGAGCCACTTGGTACTATCAAACCAGCCCAACTTGGCACTGGTGCCACCATGGGTCTGGTCACCATCCTGCCTATCGTAGCTTTTCAGGAGCCAGCCGGCCACTCTCAGCCATATGCCCCCAAAAACAAACCACGGACCTTTTCTCTGGCAAACAAAAATCAGCTGACCTACTTCTGGATGGCAGATTGCAGGAGCCACTTGGGACTATCACACCAGCACAACATGGCACTGCTGCCACCTTGGATCTGGGAACAATCCTGCGTATCGTACATATTCAGGAACCAGCCGAACACTCCCAGCCACAGGCCCCCAAACACAAACAACGGCCCTTTTCTCTGGCAAACAAAACTCAACTGCCCCTCTTCTGGATGGCAAATTGCAGGACGCACTTGGTACTACAAAAAGAGCCCGACTTGGCAGTGGTGCCACCTTGGCTCTGGGAACCATCCTGCATATCGAGCATTTTAAGGAGCCAGCCGGCAATTCCTCGCCGTATGCCCCAAAAAGAAACCATGGACCTTTTCTCTGGCAAAAAAAACTCAGCTGTCCCGCTTCTGGATGGCAGATTGCAGGAGTTACTTTGAACCATACAACCAGCCTTACTTGGCACTGGTGCCACCTTGGATCTGGGAACCATCCTGCCTATCGTTGATTTTCAGGGGCCAGCTGGCCACTCTCAGCCATAGGCCCCCAAACACAAACCACAGCCCTTTTCTCTAGCAAACAAAATTCAACTGCCCCGCTTCTGGATGGCAAATTGCAGGAGCCACTGGGTACTACAAAAACAGCCTGACTTGGCACTGGTGCCACCTTGCGTCTGGTTACCATGCGGCGTATCGTGCATTTTAAGGAGCCAGGTGGCCACTCCCAGCCATATGCCCCCAAACACAACCCACGGCCCTTTTCTCTGGCAAACAAAACTCAGCTGTCCCGCTTCTGGATGGCAGATTGCAGGAGACACTTGGTACTATCAAACCAGCCCGACTTGGCACTGGTGCCACCTTGGGTCTGGGAACCATCCTGCGTATTGTGGATTGTCAGGAGACAGCCGACCACTCTCGGCCACAGAGCCCAATCAAAAACAAAGGTCCGTTTCCCTGGCAAAAAAAACTCAGCTGCCCCGCTTCTGGATGGGAGATTGCAGGAGGCACTTGACACTGTCAAACGAGCCCCACTTGGCACTGGTGCCACCTTGGGTCTGGGAACCATGCTGCGTATCGTGGATTTTCAGGAGCCAGCCGGCCACTCCCAGCCACAGGCCCCCAAACACAAACCACAGCCTTTTTCTCTGGCAAACAAAACTCAGCTGCCCCGCTTCTGGATGGCAGATTGCAGGAGCCACTTGGTACTATCAAACCAGCCCGACTTGGCACTGGTGCCACCTCTGGTCTGGGAACCATCCTGCCTATCGTGGATTTTAAGGAGCCAGCCGGCTACTCCCAGCCACAGGCCCCCAACAAAAACCACGGCCCTTTTTTCTCGCAAACAAAACTTAGCTGCCTCACTTCTGGATGGCAGATTGCAGGAGCCACTTGGTGTAATCAAACCAGCCCGACTTGGCACTGGTGCCACCTTGGGTCTGGGAACCATCCTGCGTATCGTGGATTCTAAGGAGCCAGCCGGCCACTCCCAGCCACAGGCCCCCAAACAAAATCAACGGCGCTGTTCCCTGGAAAACAAAACACGCCTGCCAACTTTTTGATGGAGTTTGCAGGAGCCACTTGGTACTATCAAACCAGCCCGACTTGGCACTGGTGCCACCTTGGGTCTGGGAAACATCCTGCGTATCGTGGATTCTTAGGAGCCAGCCGGCCACTCCTAGCCACAGGCCCCCAAACAAAAACCTAGGCCTATTTCTCTGGCAAACAAAAGTAAGCTGCCCTGCTTCTGGATGGCAGATTGCAGGAGACACTTGGTACTATCAAACCAGCCCGACTTGGCACTGGTGCCACCTTGGATCTGGGAACCATGCTCTGTATCGTGGATATTCAGGGGCCAGCCGGCCACTCTCAGCCATATGTCCCCAAACAGAAACCTCAGCCCGTTTCTCTGGCAAACAAAACTCAACTGCCCCTCTTCTGGATGGCAAATTGCAGGATGAACTTGATACTAAAACCACAGGCCGACTTGGTAGTGGTGACACCTTGGGCCTGGGAACCATCATGCGTATCGAGCATTTTAAGGAGCCAGCCGGCCACTCCCAGCAATATGCCCCCAAAAACAATCCACGGAATTTTCCTCTGGCAAACAAAAATCAGCTGCCCCGCTTCTGGATGGCAGATTGCAGGAGCCACTTTGCACCATCAAACCAGCCCGACTTGGCACTGGTGCCACATTGCATCTGGGAACCATGCTGCCTAGCGTGGATTTTCAGGAGCCAGCCGGCCACTCTCAGCTATATGCCCCCAAACAAAACCCACGGCCCGTTTCCCTGGCAAACAAAATTAAGCTGCCCCGCTTCTGGATGGCAGATTGCAGGACGCACTTGGTAGTATCAAACCAGCCCGACTTGGCACTGGTGCCACCTTGGGTCTGGGAACCATCCTGCATATCGTGGGTTCAAAGGAGCCAGCCGGCCACTCCCAGCCACAGGCCCCCAAATACAAACAATGTCGCTTTTCCCTGGAAAACAAAACTCGCCTGCCAACTTTTTGATGGCAGATTGCCGGAGCCACTTGGTACTATCAAACCAGCCCAACTTGGCACTGGTGCCACCATGGGTCTGGTCACCATCCTGCCTATTGTAGCTTTCCAGGAGCCAGCCGGTCTCTCCCAGCCATAGGTCCCCAGTCACAAACCTCGGCCCGTTTCCCTGGCAAACAAAAGTAAGCTACCCCGCTTCTGGATGGCAGATTGCAGGAGCCACTTGGTACTATCAAACCAGCAAAACTTGGCACTGGTGCCACCTTGGGTCTGGGAACCATGCTGCGTAACACAGATTCTAAGGCGCCAGTCGGCCACTACGAGCCACAAGCCCCCAAACACAAACAACGGCGCTATTCTCTGGCAAACAAAACTCAACTGCCCCTCTTCTGGATGGCAAATTGCAGGAGCCACATGGTACTATAAAAACAGCCCGACTTGGCACTGGTGCCCCCTTGGGTCTGGGAACCATCCTGCGTATCGATCTTTTTAATGAGACAGCCGGCCACTCCCAGCCATATGCCCCCAAACACAACCCACGGCCCTTTTCTCTGGCAAACAAAACTCAACTGCACCGCTTCTGGATGGCAGATTGCAGGAGCCACTTGGTACTATCAAACCAGCCCGACTTGGCACTGGTGCCACCTTGGGTCTGGGAACCATCCTGCGTATTGTGGGTTGTCAGGAGCCAGCCGAACACTCTCGGCCACAGACCCCAATTAAAAACAACGGCCCGTTTCACAGGCAAACAAAACTCAGCTGCCCCGCTTCTGGATGGGAGATTGCAGGAGGCACTTGACACTGTGAAACCAGCCCCACTTGGCACTGGTGCCACCTTGGGTCTGGGAACCATACTGCGTATCATGGATTTTCAGGAGCCACCCGGCCACTCCCAGCCACAGGCCCCCAAACACAAACCACAGCCTTTTTGTCTGGCAAACAAAATTCAGCTGCCCCGCTTCTGGATGGCAGATTGCAGGAGCCACTTGGGACTATCACACCAGCACAACATGGCACTGCTGCCACCTTGGATCTGGGAACCATCCTTCCTATCGTGGATTTTCAGGGGCCAGCCGGTCACTCTCAGCCATAGGCCCCAAACACAAACCACGGCCCTTTTCTCTGGAAAACAAAACTCAACTGCCCCTCTTCTGGATGGCAGATTGCAGGAGCCACTGGGTACTATGAAACCAGCCCTACTTGGCACTGATGCCACCTTGGGTCTGGGAACCATGCTGCGTATCATGGATTTTCAGGAGCCAGCCGGCCACTGCCAGCCACAGGCACCGAAACACAAACACAGCCTTTTTCTCTGGCAAACAAAATTCAGCTGCCCCGCTTCTGGATGGCAGATTGCAGGAACCACTTGGTACTAACAAACCAGCCCGACTTGGCACTGATGCCACCTTGGGTCTGGGAACCATCCTGCGTATCGTGGATTCTAAGGAGCCAGCTGGCCACTCCCAGCCACAGGCCCCAAAACACACACAACGGTGCTTTTCCCTGGAAAACAAAACTCGCCTGCCAAACATTTGATGGCAGATTGCAGGAGCCACTTGGTATTATCAAACCAGCCCAACTTGGCACTGGTGCCACCATGGGTCTGGTCACCATCCTGCCTATCGTAGCTTTTCAGGAGCCAGCCAGCCACCCCCAGCCAGAGGCCCCCAGACAAATATTTCGGCCCGTTTCCCTGGCAAACAAAAGTAAGCTGCCCCGCTTCTGGATGGCAGATTGCAGGAGCCACTTTGCACCATCAAACCAGCCCAACTTGGCACTGGTGCCAACTCAGGTCTGGGAACCATCCTGCGTATCGTGGGTTCTAAGGAGCCAGCTGGCCACTCCCAGCCACAGGCCCCCAAACACAAACAACGGCGCTTTTCCCTGGAAAACAAAACTCGCCTGCCAACTTTTTGATGGCAGATTGCAGGAGCCACTTGGTACTATCAAACCAGCCCAACTTGGCACTGGTGCCACCATGGGTCTGGTCACCATCCTGCCTATCGTAGCTTTTCAGGAGCCAGCCGGTCACTCCCAGCCATAGGCCCCCAGACACAAACCTCGGCCCGTTTCCCTGGCAAACAAAAGTAAGCTGCCCCGCGTCTGTATGGCAGATTGCAGGAGCTACTTAGTACTATCAAACCCGCCCGACTTGGCACTGGTGACACCTCTGGTCTGGGAACCATCCTGCCTATCGTGGATTTTCAGGGGCCAGCCAGCCACTCTCAGCCATATGCCCCAAAAACAAACCACGGCCCTTTTCTCTGGCAAACAAAACTCAACTGCCCCTCTTCTGGATGGCAAATTTTAGGACGCACTTTGTACTACGAAAACCGCCCGACGTGGCTCTGGTGCCACCTTGTGTCAGGGAACCATCCTGCATATCGAGCTTTTTAAGGAGCCAGCCGGCCACGCCCAGCCATATACCCCCAAAAACAAACCACGGACCATTTCTCTTGGAAACAAAAATCCGCTGCCCCGCGTCTGGATGGCAGATTGCAGGAGCCACTTTGCACCATCAAACCAGCCCGACTTGGCACTGGTGCCACCTTGGGTCTGGGAACAATCCTGCATATCGTGGATTCTAAGGAGCCAGCCGGCCACTCCCTGCCACAGGCCCCCAAACACAAACAACGGCGCTTTTCCCTGGAAAATAAAATTCGCCTGCCAGCTTTTTGATGGCAGATTGCAGGAGCCACTTGGTACTATCAAATCATCCCAACTTGGCACTGGTGCCACTATGGGTCTGGGAACCATCCTGCCTATTGTAGCATTTCAGGAGCCAGCCGGTCACTCCCAGCCATAGGCCCCCAGACACAAACCTCGGACCGTTTCCCTGGCAAACAAAATTAAGCTGCCCCGATTCTGGATGGCAGATTGCAGGAGCCACTTGGTTGTGTCAAACCAGCCCGACTTGGCACTGGTGCCACCTTGGGTCTGGGAACCATCCTGCGTAACGTGGATTCTAAGCAGCCACCCGGCCACTCTGAGCCACAGGCCCCCAAACAAAAACAACGGCGCTTTTCCCTGGAAAACAAAACTCGCCTGCCAACTTTTTGATGGTAGATTGCAGGAGCCACTTGGTACTATCAAACCAGCCCAACTTGGCACTGGTGCCACCTCTGGTCTGGGAACCATCCTGCCTATCGTAGCTTTTCAGGAGCCAGCCGGTCACTCCCAGCCATAGACCCCCAGACACAAACCTCGGCCCGTTTCCCTGGAAAACAAAAGTATGTTACCCCGATTCTGGATGGCAGATTGCAGGAGCCACTTGGTACTATCAAATCAGCCCAACTTGGCACTGGTGCCACCATGGGTCTGGTAAACATCCTGCCTATCGTAGCTTTTCAGGAGCCAGCCGGTCACTCCCTGCCATAGGCCCCCGGACACAAACCTCGGCCCGTTTCCCTGGCAAACAAAAGTAAGCTGCCCCGCTTTTGGTGGCAGATTGCAGGATGCACTTGGTACTTACAAACCAGCCCGACTTGGCCCTGGTGCCACCTTGGCTCTGGGAACCATGCTGCGTAACGTAGATTCTACGAGGACAGGGGGCCACTCCCAGCCACAGGCCTCTAAACAAAAACAACGGCGCTTTTCCCTGGAAAACCAAACTCGCCTGCCAACTTCTTGATGGCAGATTGCAGGAGCCACTTGGTACTATCAAACCAGCCCAACTTGGCACTGCTGCCACCATGGGTCTGGTCACCATCCTGCCTATCGTAGCTTTTCAGGAGCCAGCCGCTCACTCCCAGCCATAGGCCCCCAGACAAACACCTCGGCACGTTTCCCTGGCAAACAAAAGTAGGCTGCCCCGCTTCTGGATGGCAAATTGCAGGACGCACTTGGTACTACGAAAACAGCCCGACTTGGCACTGATGCCACCTTGGGTCAGGGAACAATCCTGCGTATAGAGCTTTTTAAGGAGCCAGCCGGCCACGTCCAGTCATATACCCCCAAAAAAAAAACCACGGAACTTTTCTCCAGCAAACAAAAATCCGCTGCCCCGCGTCTGGATGGCAGATTGCAGGAGCTATTTAGTATTATCAAAGCAGCCCGACTTGGCACTGGTGGCACCATGAGTCTGGTAACCATCCTGCCTATCGTAGCTTTTCAGTAGTCAGCCGGTCACTCCCAGCCATAGGCCCCCAGACAAATACCTCGGCCCGTTTCCCTGGGAAACAAAAGTAAGCTGTCCCGCTTCTGGATGGCAGATTGCAGGAGGCACTTGGTACTATCAAACCAGCCCAACTTGTTCCCAGACCCAAGGTGGCACCAGTGCCAAGTGGGGCTGGTTTGATGGTGCAACGTGGCTCCTGCAATCTGCCATCCAAAAGCGGGGCAGCTTACTTTTGTTTGCCAGGGAAACGGGCCGAGGTTTGTGTCTGGGGGTCTATGGCTGGGAGTGACCGGCTGGCTCCTGAAAAGCTACGATAGGCAGGATGGTTCCCAGACCAGAGGTGGCACCAGTGCCAAGTTGGGCTGGTTTGATAGTACCAAGTGGCTCCTGCAATCTGCCATCAAAAAGTTGGCAGGCGAGTTTTGTTTTCCAGGGAAAAGCGCCGTAGATTTTGTTTGGGGGCCTGTGGCTCAGAGTGGCCGGGTGGCTGCTTAGAATCCACGATACGCAGGATGGTTCCCAGACCCAAGGTGGCACCAGTGCCAAGTCGGGCTGGTTTGACACAACCAAGTGGCTCCTGCAATCTGCCATCCAGAATCGGGGCAGCTTACTTTTGTTTGCCAGGGAAACGGTCCGAGGTTTGTGTCTGGGGGCCTATGGCTGGGAGTGACCGGCTGGCTCCTGAAAAGCTACGATAGGCAGGATGGTTCCCAGACCCATAGTGGCACCAGTGCCAAGTTGGGATGATTTGATAGTACCAAGTGGCTCCTGCAATCTGCCATCAAAAAGTTGGCAGGCGAGTTTTGTTTTCCAGGGAAAAGCGCCGTTGTTTGTGTTTGGGGGCCTGTGGCTGGGAGTGGCCGGCTGGCTCCTTAGAATCCACGATATGCAGGATTGTTCCCACACCCAAGGTGGCACCAGTGCCAAGTCGGGCTGGTTTGATGGTGCAAAGTGGCTCCTGCAATCTGCCATACAGACGCGGGTCAGCGGATTTTTGTTTCCAAGAGAAATGGTCCGTGGTTTTTTTTCGGGGGTTTATGGCTGGGCGTGGCCGGCTGGCTCCTTAAAAAGCTCGATATGCAGGATGGTTCCCTGACACAAGGTGGCACCAGTGCCACGTCGGGCGGTTTTCGTAGTACAAAGTGCGTCCTAAAATTTGCCATCCAGAAGAGGGGCAGTTGAGTTTTGTTTGCCAGAGAAAAGGGCCGTGGTTTGTTTTTGGGGGCATATGGCTGAGAGTGGCCGGCTGGCTCCTGAAAAGCTACGATAGGCAGGATGTTTACCAGACCCATTGTGGCACCAGTGCCAAGTTGGGCTGATTTGATAGTACCAAGTGCCTCCTGCAATCTGCCATCCAGAATCGGGGTAGCTTACTTTTGTTTTCCAGGGAAACGGGCCGAGGTTTGTGTCTGGGGGTCTATGGTTGGGAGTGGCCGGCTGGCTCCTTAGAAACCACGATACGCAGCATGGTTCCCAGACAAGAGGTGCCACCAGTGCCAAGTTGGGCTGGTTTGATACTACCAAGTGGTTCCTGCAATCTGCCATCCAGAAGCGGGGCAGCTTACTTTTGTTTGCCAGGGAAAAGCGCCGTTGTTTGTGTTTGGGGGCCTGTGGCTGGGAGTGGCCGGCTGGCTGCTTAGAATCCACGATACGCAGGATGGTTCCCAGACGTGAGGTGGCGCCAGTGCCAAGTCGGGCTGGTTTGATAGTACCAAGTGCGTCCTGCAATCTGCCATCCAGAAGCGGGGCAGCTTACTTTTGTTTGCCAGGGAAACGGGCCGAGGTTTGTGTCTCGGGGCCTATGGCTGGGAGTGACCGGCGGGCTCCTGAAAGCTACGATAGGCAGGATGGTGACCAGACCCATGGTGGCACCAGTGCCAAGTTGGGCTGGTTTGATAGTACCAAGTGGCTCCTGCAATCTGACATCAAAAAGTTGGCAGGCGAGTTTTGTTTTCCAGGGAAAAGCGCCGTTGTTTGTGTTTGCTGGCCTGTGGTTGGGAGTGGCCGGCTGGCTCCTTAGACACCACGATACGCAGGATGGTTCCCAGACCAGAGGTGGCACCAGTGCCAAGTCGGGCTGGTTTGATAGTACCAAGTGGCTCCTGCAATCTGCCATCCAGAAGCGGGGCAGCTTACTTTTGTTTGCCACGGAAACGGGCCGTTGTTTGTGTTTGGGGGCCTGTGGCTGGGAGTGGCCGACTGGCTCCTTAGAATCCACGATACGCAGGATGGTTCCCAGACCCATGGTGGCAGCAGTGCCAAGTCGGGCTGGTTTGATAGTACCAAGTGGTTCCTGCAATCTGCCATCCAGAAGCAGGGCAGCTTACTTTTGTTTGCCAGGGAAACGGGCCGAGGTTTTTGTCTGGGGGCCTATGGCTGCGAGTGACCGGCTGGCTCCTGAAAAGCTACGATAGGCAGGATGGTGACCAGACCCATGGTGGCAGCAGTGCCAAGTTGGGCTGGTTTGATAGTACCAAGTGGCTCCTGCAATCTGCCATCAAAATTTGGCAGGCGAGTTTTTTTTTCCAGGGAAAAGCGCCGTTGTTGTGTTTAGGGGCCTGTGGCTGGGAGTGGCCGGCTGGCTCCTTAGAATCCACCATACGCAGGATGGTTCCCAGACCCAAGGTGGCACCAGTGCCTAGTCGGGATAGTTTGATGGTGCAAAGTGGCTCCTGCAATCTGCCATCCAGAAGCGGGGCAGCTTACTTTTGTTTGCCAGGGAAAAGGGCCGAGCTTTGTGTCTCGGGGCCTATGGCTGGGAGTGACCGGCTGGCTCCTGAAAAGCTACGATAGGCAGGATGGTGACCAGACCCAAGGTGGCACCAGTGCCAAGTTGGGCTGGTTTGATAGTACCAAGTGGCTCCTGCAATCTGCCATCAAAATGTTGGCAGGCGAGTTTTGTTTTCCAGGGAAAAGCACCGTTGTTTGTGTTTGGGGGCCTGTGGCTGGGAGTGGCCGGCTGGCTCATTAGAATCCACGATACGCAGGATGGTTCCCAGACTTGTCGTGGCACCAGTGCCAAGTCGGGCTGGTTTGTTAGTACCAAGTGGATCCTGCAATCTGCCATCCAGAAGCGGGGCAGCTTACTTTTGTTTGCCAGGGAAACGGGCCGAGGATTTGTCTGGGGGCCTATGGCTGGGAGTGACCGGCAGGCTCGTGAAAACCTACGATAGGCAGGATGGTGACCAGACCCATGGTGGCAGCAGTGCCAAGTTGGGCTGGTTTGATAGTACCAAGTGGCTCCTGCAATCTGCCATCAAAAAGTTGGCAGGCGAGTTTTGTTTTCCAGGGAAAAGCGCCGTTGTTTGTGTTTGGGAGCCTGTGGCTGGGAGTGGCCGGCTGGCTCTTTAGAATCCACGATACGCAGGATGGTTCCCAGACCAGTGGTGGCACCAGTGCCAAGTCGGGCTGGTTTGATAGTAACAAGTGGCTCCTGCAATCTGCCATCCAGAAGCGGGGCAGCTTACTTTTGTTTGCCAGGGAAACGGGCCGAGCTTTGTGTCTGGGGGCCTATGGCTGGGAGTGACCGGCTGGCTCCTGAAAAGCTACGATAGGCAGGATGGTGACCAGACCCATGGTGGCACCAGTGCCAAGTTGGGCTGGTTTGATAGTACCAAGTGGCTCCTGCAATCTGCCATCAAAAAGTTGGCAGGCAAGTTTTCTTTACCAGGGAAAAGCGCCGTTGTTTTTGTTTGGGGGCCTATGGCTGGGAGTGGCCGGCTGGCTCCTTAGAATCCACGATACGCAGGATGGTTCCTAGACTTGACGTGGCACCAGTGCCAAGTTGGGCTGGTTTGATAGTACCAAGTGCGTCCTGCAATCTGCCATCCAGAAGTGGGGTAGCTTACTTTTGTTTGCCAGGGAAACGGGCCGAGGTTTTTGTCTCGGGGCATATGGCTGGGAGTGACCGGCTGGCTCCTGAAAAGCTACGATAGGCAGGATGGTGACCAGACCCATGGTGGCAGCAGTGCCAAGTTGGGCTGGTTTGATAGTACCAAGTGGCTCCTGCAATCTGCCATCAAAAAGTTGGCAGGCGAGTTTGTTATCCAGGGAAAAGCGCCGTTGTTTGTGCCTGGGGCCCTATGGCCTGGAGTGGACGGATGGCTAATTAGAACCCACGATACACAGGATGGTTCCCAGACCCATGGTGACACCAGTGCCAAGTTGGGCTGGTTTGATAGTACCAAGTGGATCCTGCAATCTGCCATCCAGAAGCGGGGCAGCTTACTTTTGTTTGCCAGGGAAACGGTCCGAGGATTGTGTCTGGGGGCCTAAGCCTGGAAGTGACCGGCTGGCTCGTGAAAAGCTACGATAGGCAGGATGTTGACCAGACCCATGACGGCACCAGTGCCAAGTTGGGCTGGTTTGATAGTACCAAGTGGCTCCTGCAATCTGCCATCAAAAACTTGGCAGGCGAGTTTTGTTTTCCAGGGAAAAGCGCCGTTGTTTGTGTTTGGGGGCCTGTGGCTGGGAGTGGCCGGCTGGCTCCTTAGAATCCATGATACTCAGCATGGTTCCCAGACCAGAGGTGGCACCAGTGCCAAGTTGGGCTGGTTTGATAGTACCAAGTGGTTGCTGCAATCTGCCATCCAGAAGCGGGGCTGCTTACTTTTGTTTGCCAGGGAAACGGGCCGAGGTTTGTGTCTGGGGGCCTATGGCTGGGAGTGACCGGCTGGCTCCTGAAAAGCTACGATAGGCAGGATGGTGACCAGACCCATGGTGGCACCAGTGCCAAGTTGGGCTGATTTGATAGTACCAAGTGGCTCCTGCAATCTGCCATCAAAATGTTGGCAGGCGAATTTTGTTTTCCAGGGAAAAGCGCCGTTGTTTGTGTTTGGGGGCCTGTGGCAGGGAGTGGCCGGCTGGCTCCTGAAAAGCTACGATAGGCAGGATGGTGACCAGACCCATGGTGGCACCAGTGCCAAGTTGGGCTGGTTTGATAGTAGCAAGTGGCTCCGGCAATCTGCCATCAAAAAGTTGGCAGACGAGTTTTGTTTTCCAGGGAAAAGCGCCGTTGTTTGTGTTTGGGGGCCTGTGGCTGGGAGTGGCCGGCTGGCTGCTTAGAATCTACCATACGCAGGATAGTTCCCAGACCAGAGGTGGCACCAGTGCCAAGTCGGGCTGGTTTGATAGTAACAAGTGCGTCCTGCAATCTGCCATCCAGAAGCGGGACAGCTTACTTTTGTTTGTCAGGGAAACGGGCCGAGCTTTGTGTCTCTGGGCCTATGGCTGGGAGTGACTGGCTGGCTCCTGAAAAGCTACGATAGGCAGGATGGTGACCAGACCCATGGTGGCACCAGTGCCAAGTTGGGCTGGTTTGATAGTACCAAGTGGCTCCTGCAATCTGCCATCAAAAAGTTGGCAGGCACGTTTTGTTTTCCAGGGAAAAGCGCCGTTGTTTTTGTTTGGGGGCCTATGGCTGGGAGTGGCCGGCTGGCTCCTTAGAATCCACGATACGCAGGATGGTTCCCAGACCTGAGGTGGCACCAGTGCCAAGTTGGGCTGGTTTGATAGTACCAAGTGCATCCTGCAATCTGCCATCCAGAAGCGGGGTAGCTTACTTTTGTTTGCCAGGGAAACGGGCCGAGGTTTGTGTCTCGGGGCCTATGGCTGGGAGTGACCGGCTGGCTCCTGAAAAGCTACGATAGGCAGGATGGTGACCAGACCCATGGTGGCAGCAGTGCCAAGTTGGGCTGGTTTGATAGTACCAAGTGGCTCCTGCAATCTGCCATCAAAAACTTGGCAGGCGAGTTTGTTATCCAGGGAAAAGCGCCGTTGTTTGTGTTTGGGGGCCTGTGGCTGGGAGTGGCCGGCTGGCTCCTTAGAATCCATGATACGCAGGATGGTTCCCAGACCAGAGGTGGCACCAGTGCCAAGTCGGGCTGGTTTGATGGTGAAAAGTGGCTCCTGCAATCTGCCATCCAGAAGCGGGATAACTTACTTTTGTTTGCCAGGGAAACGGGCCGAGCTTTGTGTCTGGGGGCCTATGGCTGGGAGTGACCGGCTGGCTCCTGAAAAGCTACGATAGGCAGGATGGTGACCAGACCCATGGTGGCACCAGTGTCAAGGTGGGCTGGTTTGATAGTACCAAGTGGCTCCGGCAATCTGCCATCAAAATTTGGCAGGCGAGTTTTGTTTTCCAGGGAAAAGCGCCGTTGTTTGTGTTTGCGGGCCTGTGGGTGGGAGTGGCCGGATGGCTAATTAGAATCCACGATACGCAGCATGGTTCCCAGACCTGAGGTGGCACCAGTGCCAAGTCGGGCTAGTTGGATGGTGCAAAGTGGCTCCTGCAATCTGCCATCCAGAAGCGGGGCAGCTTACTTTTGTTTTCCAGGGAAACGGGCCGAGGTTTGTGTCTGGGGGCCTATGGCTGGGAGTGACCGGCTGGCTCCTGAAAAGCTACGATAGGCAGGATGGTGACCAGACCCATGGTGGCACCAGTGCCAAGTTGGGCTGATTTGATAGTAGCAAGTGGCTCCTGCAATCTGCCATCAAAAAGTTGTCAGGCGAGTTTTGTTTTCCAGGGAAAAGCGCCGTTGTTTGTGTCTGGGGGCCTGTGGCAGGGAGTGACCGGCTGGCTCCTTAGAATCCACGATACGCAGGATGGTTCCCAGACCCAAGGTGGCACCAGTGCCAAGTTGGGCTGGTTTGATAGTACCAAGTGGTTGCTGCAATCTGCCATCCAGAAGCGGGGCTGCTTACTTTTGTTTGCCAGGGAAACGGGCCGAGGTTTGTGTCTGGGGGCCTATGGCTGGGAGTGACCGGCTGGCTCCTGAAAAGCTACGATAGGCAGGATGGTGACCAGACCCATGGTGGCACCAGTGCCAAGTTGGGCTGATTTGATAGTACCAAGTGGCTCCTGCAATCTGCCATCAAAATGTTGGCAGGCGAATTTTGTTTTCCAGGGAAAAGCGCCGTTGTTTGTGTTTGGGGGCCTGTGGCAGGGAGTGGCCGGCTGGCTCCTGAAAAGCTACGATAGGCAGGATGGTGACCAGACCCATGGTGGCACCAGTGCCAAGTTGGGCTGGTTTGATAGTAGCAAGTGGCTCCGGCAATCTGCCATCAAAAAGTTGGCAGACGAGTTTTGTTTTCCAGGGAAAAGCGCCGTTGTTTGTGTTTGGGGGCCTGTGGCTGGGAGTGGCCGGCTGGCTGCTTAGAATCTACCATACGCAGGATAGTTCCCAGACCAGAGGTGGCACCAGTGCCAAGTCGGGCTGGTTTGATAGTAACAAGTGCGTCCTGCAATCTGCCATCCAGAAGCGGGACAGCTTACTTTTGTTTGTCAGGGAAACGGGCCGAGCTTTGTGTCTCTGGGCCTATGGCTGGGAGTGACTGGCTGGCTCCTGAAAAGCTACGATAGGCAGGATGGTGACCAGACCCATGGTGGCACCAGTGCCAAGTTGGGCTGGTTTGATAGTACCAAGTGGCTCCTGCAATCTGCCATCAAAAAGTTGGCAGGCACGTTTTGTTTTCCAGGGAAAAGCGCCGTTGTTTTTGTTTGGGGGCCTATGGCTGGGAGTGGCCGGCTGGCTCCTTAGAATCCACGATACGCAGGATGGTTCCCAGACCTGAGGTGGCACCAGTGCCAAGTTGGGCTGGTTTGATAGTACCAAGTGCATCCTGCAATCTGCCATCCAGAAGCGGGGTAGCTTACTTTTGTTTGCCAGGGAAACGGGCCGAGGTTTGTGTCTCGGGGCCTATGGCTGGGAGTGACCGGCTGGCTCCTGAAAAGCTACGATAGGCAGGATGGTGACCAGACCCATGGTGGCAGCAGTGCCAAGTTGGGCTGGTTTGATAGTACCAGGTGGCTCCTGCAATCTGCCATCAAAAACTTGGCAGGCGAGTTTGTTATCCAGGGAAAAGCGCCGTTGTTTGTGTTTGGGGGCCTGTGGCTGGGAGTGGCCGGCTGGCTCCTTAGAATCCATGATACGCAGGATGGTTCCCAGACCAGAGGTGGCACCAGTGCCAAGTCGGGCTGGTTTGATGGTGAAAAGTGGCTCCTGCAATCTGCCATCCAGAAGCGGGATAACTTACTTTTGTTTGCCAGGGAAACGGGCCGAGCTTTGTGTCTGGGGGCCTATGGCTGAGAGTGACCGGCTGGCTCCTGAAAAGCTACGATAGGCAGGATGGTGACCAGACCCATGGTGGCACCAGTGCCAAGTTGGGCTGGTTTGATAGTACCAAGTGGCTCCTGCAATCTGCCATCAAAAAGTTGGCAGGCGAGTTTTGTTTTCCAGGGAAAAGCACCGTTGTTTGTGTTTGGGGGCCTGTGGCTGGGAGTGGCCGGCTGGCTGCTTAGAATCCACGATACGCAGGATGGTTCCCAGACGTGAGGTGGCGCCAGTGCCAAGTCGGGCTGGTTTGATACTACCAAGTGCGTCCTGCAATCTGCCATCCAGAAGCGGGACAGCTTACTTTTGCTTGCCAGGGAAACGGGCCGAGCTTTGTGTCTGGGGGCCTATGGCTGGGAGTGACCGGCTGGCTCCTGAAAAGCTACGATAGGCAGGATGGTGACCAGACCCATGGTGGCACCAGTGCCAAGTTGGGCTGGTTTGATAGTACCAAGTGGCTCCTGCAATCTGCCATCAAAAATTGGCAGGCGAGTTTTGTTTTCCAGGGAAAAGCGCCGTTGTTGTGTTTAGGGGCCTGTGGCTGGGAGTGACCGGCTGGCTCCTTAGAATCCACCATACGCAGGATGGTTCCCAGACCCAAGGTGGCACCAGTGCCTAGTCGGGATAGTTTGATGGTGCAAAGTGGCTCCTGCAATCTGCCATCCAGAAGCGGGGCAGCTTACTTTTGTTTGCCAGGGAAAAGGGCCGAGATTTGTGTCTCGGGGCCTATGGCTGGGAGTGACCGGCTGGCTCCTGAAAAGCTACGATAGGCAGGATGGTGACCAGACCCAAGGTGGCACCAGTGCCAAGTTGGGCTGGTTTGATAGTACCAAGTGGCTCCTGCAATCTGCCATCAAAAAGTTGGCAGGCGAGTTTTGTTTTCCAGGGAAAAGCTCCGTTGTTTGTGTTTGGGGGCCTGTGGCTGCGAGTGGCCGGCTGGCTCATTAGAATCCACGATACGCAGGATGGTTCCCAGACTTGTCGTGGCACCAGTGCCAAGTCGGGCTGGTTTGATAGTACCAAGTGGCTCCTGCAATCTGCCATCAAAAAGTTGGCAGGCAAGTTTTCTTTACCAGGGAAAAGCGCCGTTGTTTTTGTTTGGGGGCCTATGGCTGGGAGTGGCCGGCTGGCTCCTTAGAATCCACGATACGCAGGATGGTTCCTAGACTTGACGTGGCACCAGTGCCAAGTTGGGCTGGTTTGATAGTACCAAGTGCGTCCTGCAATCTGCCATCCAGAAGTGGGGTAGCTTACTTTTGTTTGCCAGGGAAACGGGCCGAGGTTTGTGTCTCGGGGCATATGGCTGGGAGTGACCGGCTGGCTCCTGAAAAGCTACGATAGGCAGGATGGTGACCAGACCCATGGTGGCAGCAGTGCCAAGTTGGGCTGGTTTGATAGTACCAAGTGGCTCCTGCAATCTGCCATCAAAAAGTTGGCAGGCGAGTTTGTTATCCAGGGAAAAGCGCCGTTGTTTGTGCCTGGGGCCCTATGGCCTGGAGTGGACGGATGGCTAATTAGAATCCACGATACACAGGATGGTTCCCAGACCCATGGTGACACCAGTGCCAAGTTGGGCTGGTTTGATAGTACCAAGTGGTTCCTGCAATCTGCCATCCAGAAGCGGGGCAGCTTACTTTTGTTTGCCAGGGAAACGGTCCGAGGATTGTGTCTGGGGGCCTAAGCCTGGAAGTGACCGGCTGGCTCCTGAAAAGCTACGATAGGCAGGATGGTGACCAGACCCATGACGGCACCAGTGCCAAGTTGGGCTGGTTTGATAGTACCAAGTGGCTCCTGCAATCTGCCATCAAAAAGTTGGCAGGCGAGTTTTGTTTTCCAGGGAAAAGCGCCGTTGTTTGTGTTTGGGGGCCTGTGGCTGGGAGTGGCCGGCTGGCTCCTTAGAATCCACGATACTCAGCATGGTTCCCAGACCAGAGGTGGCACCAGTGCCAAGTTGGGCTGGTTTGATAGTACCAAGTGGTTGCTGCAATCTGCCATCCAGAAGCGGGGCAGCTTACTTTTGTTTGCCAGGGAAACGGGCCGAGGTTTATGTCTGGGGGCCTATGGCTGGGAGTGACCGGCTGGCTCCTGAAAAGCTACGATAGGCAGGATGGTGACCAGACCCATGGTGGCACCAGTGCCAAGTTGGGCTGATTTGATAGTACCAAGTGGCTCCTGCAATCTGCCATCAAAAAGTTGGCAGGCGAATTTTTTTTTCCAGGGAAAAGCGCCGTTGTTTGTGTTTGGGGGCCTGTGGCAGGGAGTGGCCGGCTGGCTCCTGAAAAGCTACGATAGGCAGGATGGTGACCAGACCCATGGTGGCACCAGTGCCAAGTTGGGCTGGTTTGATAGTACCAAGTGGCTCCGGCAATCTGCCATCAAAAAGTTGGCAGGCGAGTTTTGTTTTCCAGGGAAAAGCGCCGTTGTTTGTGTTTGGGGGCCTGTGGCTGGGAGTGGCCGGCTGGCTGCTTAGAATCTACCATACGCAGGATGGTTCCCAGACCAGAGGTGGCACCAGTGCCAAGTCGGGCTAGTTTGATGGTGCAAAGTGGCTCCTGCAATCTGCCATCCAGAAGCGGGGCAGCTTGCTTTTGTTTGCCAGGGAAACGGGCCGAGGTTTGTGTCTGGGGGCCTATGGCTGGGAGTGACCGGCTGGCTCCTGAAAAGCTACGATAGGCAGGATGGTGACCAGACCCATGGTGGCACCAGTGCCAAGTTGGGCTGGTTTGATAGTACCAAGTGGCTCCTGCAATCTGCCATCAAAAACTTGGCAGGCGAGTTTTGTTTTCCAGGGAAAAGCGCCGTTGTTTGTGTTTGGGGGCCTGTGGCTGGGAGTGGCCGGCTGGCTGCTTAGAATCCACGATATGCAGGATGGTTCCCAGACGTGAGGTGGCGCCAGTGCCAAGTCGCCTGGTTTGATACTACCAAGTGCGTCCTGCAATCTGCCATCCAGAAGCGGGACAGCTTACTTTTGCTTGCCAGGGAAACGGGCCGAGCTTTGTGTCTGGGGGCCTATGGCTGGGAGTGACCGGCTGGCTCCTGAAAAGCTACGATAGGCAGGATGGTGACCAGACCCATGGTGGCACCAGTGCCAAGTTGGGCTGGTTTGATAGTACCAAGTGGCTCCTGCAATCTGCCATCAAAAATTGGCAGGCGAGTTTTGTTTTCCAGGGAAAAGCGCCGTTGTTTGTGTTTGGGGGCCTGTGGGTGGGAGTGGCCGGATGGATAATTAGAATCCACGATACGCAGGATGGTTCCCAGACCTGAGGTGGCACCAGTGCCAAGTCGGGCTAGTTGGATGGTGCAAAGTGGCTCCTGCAATCTGCCATCCAGAAGCGGGGCAGCTTACTTTTGTTTTCCAGGGAAACGGGCCGAGGTTTGTGTCTGGGGGCCTATGGCTGGGAGTGACCGGCTGGCTCCTGAAAAGCTACGATAGGCAGGATGGTGACCAGACCCATGGTGGCACCAGTGCCAAGTTGGGCTGATTTGATAGTAGCAAGTGGCTCCTGCAATCTGCCATCAAAAAGTTGTCAGGCGAGTTTTGTTTTCCAGGGAAAAGCGCCGTTGTTTGTGTCTGGGGGCCTGTGGCAGGGAGTGACCGGCTGGCTCCTTAGAATCCACGATACGCAGGATGGTTCCCAGACCCAAGGTGGCACCAGTGCCAAGTTGGGCTGGTTTGATAGTACCAAGTGCGTCCTGCAATCTGCCATCCAGAAGCGGGGCAGCTTACTTTTGTTTGCCAGGGAAACGGGTCGAGCTTTGTGTCTGGGGGCCTATGGCTGGGAGTGACCGGCTGGCTCCTGAAAAGCTACGATAGGCAGGATGGTGACCAGACCCATGGTGGCACCAGTGCCAAGTAGGGCTGGTTTGATAGTACCAAGTGGCTCCGGCAATCTGCCATCAAAAAGTTGGCAGGCAAGTTTTGTTTTCCAGGGAAAAGCGCCGTTGTTTTTTTTGGGGGGCCAATGGCTGGGAGTGGCCGGCTGGCTCCTTAGAATCTACGATACGCAGGATGGTTCCCAGACCAGAGGTGGCACCAGTGCCAAGTCGGGCTGGTTTGATAGTACCAAGTGCGTCCTGCAATCTGCCATCCAGAAGCGGGGTAGCTTACTTTTGTTTGCCCGGGAAACGGGCCGAGGTTTTTGTCTCGGGGCCTATGGCTGGGAGTGACCGGCTGGCTCCTGAAAAGCTACGATAGGCAGGATGTTGACCAGACCCATGGTGGCACAAGTGCCAAGTTCGGCTTGTTTGATAGTACCAAGTGGCTCCTGCAATCTGCCATCAAAATGTTGGCAGGCGAATTTTGCTTTCCAGGGAAAAGCGCCGTTGTTTGTGTTTGGGGGCCTGTGGCAGGGAGTGGCCGGCTGGCTCCTGAAAAGCTACGATAGGCAGGATGGTGACCAGATCCAAGGTGGCACCTGTGCCAAGTCGGGCTGATTTGATAGTACTAAGTAGCTCCTGCAATCTGCCATGCAGAAGCGGGGCAGCTTACTTTTGTTTGCCAGGGAAACGGGACGAGGTTTGTGTTTGGGGGCCTATGGCTGAGAGTGACCGGCTGGCTCCTGAAAATCCATGATACGCAGCATGGTTCCCAGACCCAAGGTGGCACCAGTGCCAAGTGGGGCTGGTTTCACAGTGTCAAGTGCCTCCTGCAATCTCCCATCCAGAAGCGGGGCAGCTGAGTTTTGTTTGCCTGTGAAACGGGCCGTTGTTTTTAATTGGGGTCTGTGGCCGAGAGTGTTCGGCTGGCTCCTGACAACCCACAATACGCAGGATGGTTCCCAGACCCAAGGTGGCACCAGTGCCAAGTCGGGCTGTTTTTATAGTACCAAGTGCGTCCTGCAATTTGCCATCCAGAAGAGGGGCAGTTGAGTTTTGTTTGCCAGAGAATAGCGCCGTTGTTTGTGTTTGGGGGCTTGTGGCTGGGAGTGGCCGACTGCCTCCTTAGAATCTGTGTTACGCAGCATGGTTCCCAGACCCAAGGTGGCACCAGTGCCAAGTTGAGCTGGTTTGATAGTACCAAGTGGCTCCTGCAATCTGCCATCCAGAAGCGGGGCAGCTTACTTTAGTTTGCCAGGGAAACGGGCCGAGGTTTGTGACTGGGGACCTATGGCTGGGAGTGACCGGCTGGCTCCTGAAAAGCTACAATAGGCAGGATGGTGACCAGACCCATGGTGGCACCAGTGCCAAGTTGGGCTGGTTTGATAGTACCAAGTGGCTCCTGTAATCTGCCATCAAAAACTTGGCAGGCGAGTTTTGTTTTCCAGGGAAAAGCGCCATTGTTTGTATTTGGGGGCCTGTGGCTGGGAGTGGCCGGCTGGCTCCTTTGAACCCACGATACGCAGGATGGTTCCCAGACCCAAGGTGGCACCAGTGCCAAGTCGGGCTGGTTTGATACTACCAAGTGCGTCCTGCAATCTGCCATCCAGAAGCGGGGCAGCTTAATTTTGTTTGCCAGGGAAACGGGCCGTGGGTTTTGTTTGGGGGCATATAGCTGAGAGTGGCCGGCTGGCTCCTGAAAATCCACGCTAGGCAGCATGGTTCCCAGATGCAAGGTGGCACCAGTGCCAAGTCGGGCTGGTTTGATGGTGCAAAGTGGCTCCTGCAATCTGCCATCCAGAAGCGGGGCAGCTGATTTTTGTTTGCCAGAGAAAAATTCCGTGGATTGTTTTTGGGGGCATATTGCTGGGAGTGGCCGGCTGGCTCCTTAAAATGCTCGATACGCATGATGGTTCCCAGGCCCAAGGTGTCACCACTACCAAGTCGGCCTGCGGTTTTAGTATCAAGTTCATCCTGCAATTTGCCATCCAGAAGAGGGGCAGTTGAGTTTTGTTTGCCAGAGAAACGGGCCGAGGTTTCTGTTTGGGGACATATGGCTGAGAGTGGCCAGCTGGCCCCTGAATATCCACGATACACAGCATGGTTCCCAGATCCAAGGTGGCACCAGTGCCAAGTTGGGCTGGTTTGATAGTACCAAGTGGCTCCTGCAATCTGCCATCAAAAATTGGCAGGCGAGTTTTGTTTTCCAGGGAAAAGCGCCGTTGTTTGTGTTTGGGGGCCTGTGGGTGGGAGTGGCCGGATGGCTAATTAGAATCCACGATACGCAGGATGGTTCCCAGACCTGAGGTGGCACCAGTGCCAAGTCGGGCTACTTGGATGGTGCAAAGTGGCTCCTGCAATCTGCCATCCAGAAGCGGGGCAGCTTACTTTTGTTTTCCAGGGAAACGGGCCGAGGTTTGTGTCTGGGGGCCTATGGCTGGGAGTGACCGGCTGGCTCCTGAAAAGCTACGATAGGCAGGATGGTGACCAGACCCATAGTGGCACCAGTGCCAAGTTGGGCTGATTTGATAGTAGCAAGTGGCTCCTGCAATCTGCCATCAAAAAGTCGGCAGGCGAGTTTTGTTTTCCAGGGAAAAGCGCCGTTGTTTGTGTCTGGGGGCCTGTGGCAGGGAGTGACCGGCTGGCTCCTTAGAATCCACGATACGCAGGATGGTTCCCAGACCCAAGGTGGCACCAGTGCCAAGTTGGGCTGGTTTGATAGTACCAAGTGCGTCCTGCAATCTGCCATCCAGAAGCGGGGCAGCTTACTTTTGTTTGCCAGGGAAACGGGTCGAGCTTTGTGTCTGGGGGCCTATGGCTGGGAGTGACCGGCTGGCTCCTGAAAAGCTACGATAGGCAGGATGGTGACCAGACCCATGGTGGCACCAGTGCCAAGTAGGGCTGGTTTGATAGTACCAAGTGGCTCCGGCAATCTGCCATCAAAAAGTTGGCAGGCAAGTTTTGTTTTCCAGGGAAAAGCGCCGTTGATTTTTTTGGGGGGCCAATGGCTGGGAGTGGCCGGCTGGCTCCTTAGAATCTACGATACGCAGGATGGTTCCCAGACCAGAGGTGGCACCAGTGCCAAGTCGGGCTGGTTTGATAGTACCAAGTGCGTCCTGCAATCTGCCATCCAGAAGCGGGGTAGCTTACTTTTGTTTGCCCGGGAAACGGGCCGAGGTTTTTGTCTCGGGGCCTATGGCTGGGAGTGACCGGCTGGCTCCTGAAAAGCTACGATAGGCAGGATGTTGACCAGACCCATGGTGGCACAAGTGCCAAGTTCGGCTTGTTTGATAGTACCAAGTGGCTCCTGCAATCTGCCATCAAAATGTTGGCAGGCGAATTTTGCTTTCCAGGGAAAAGCGCCGTTGTTTGTGTTTGGGGGCCTGTGGCAGGGAGTGGCCGGCTGGCTCCTGAAAAGCTACGATAGGCAGGATGGTGACCAGATCCAAGGTGGCACCTGTGCCAAGTCGGGCTGATTTGATAGTACTAAGTAGCTCCTGCAATCTGCCATGCAGAAGCGGGGCAGCTTACTTTTGTTTGCCAGGGAAACGGGACGAGGTTTGTGTTTGGGGGCCTATGGCTGAGAGTGACCGGCTGGCTCCTGAAAATCCATGATACGCAGCATGGTTCCCAGACCCAAGGTGGCACCAGTGCCAAGTGGGGCTGGTTTCACAGTGTCAAGTGCCTCCTGCAATCTCCCATCCAGAAGCGGGGCAGCTGATTTTTGTTTGCCAGAGAAAAATTCCGTGGATTGTTTTTGGGGGCATATTGCTGGGAGTGGCCGGCTGGCTCCTTAAAATGCTCGATACGCATGATGGTTCCCAGGCCCAAGGTGTCACCACTACCAAGTCGGCCTGCGGTTTTAGTATCAAGTTCATCCTGCAATTTGCCATCCAGAAGAGGGGCAGTTGAGTTTTGTTTGCCAGAGAAACGGGCCGAGGTTTCTGTTTGGGGACATATGGCTGAGAGTGGCCAGCTGGCCCCTGAATATCCACGATACACAGCATGGTTCCCAGATCCAAGGTGGCACCAGTGCCAAGTCGGGCTGGTTTGATAGTACCAAGTGTCTCCTGCAATCTGCCATCCAGAAGCAGGGCAGCTTACTTTTGTTTGCCAGAGAAATAGGCCTAGGTTTTTGTTTGGGGGCCTGTGGCTAGGAGTGGCCGGCAGGCTCCTAAGAATCCACGATACGCAGGATGTTTCCCAGACCCAAGGTGGCACCTGTGCCAAGTCGGGCTGGTTTGATAGTACCAAGTGGCTCCTGCAAACTCCATCAAAAAGTTGGCAGGCGTGTTTTGTTTTCCAGGGAACAGCGCCGTTGATTTTGTTTGGGGGCCTGTGGCTGGGAGTGGCCGGCTGGCTCCTTAGAATCCACGATACGCAGGATGGTTCCCAGACCCAAGGTGGCACCAGTGCCAAGTCGGGCTGGTTTGATTACACCAAGTGGCTCCTGCAATCTGCCATCCAGAAGTGAGGCAGCTAAGTTTTGTTTGCGAGAAAAAAGGGCCGTGGTTTTTGTTGGGGGCCTGTGGCTGGGAGTAGCCGGCTGGCTCCTTAAAATCCACGATAGGCAGGATGGTTCCCAGACCAGAGGTGGCACCAGTGCCAAGTCGGGCTGGTTTGATAGTACCAAGTGGCTCCTGCAATCTGCCATCCAGAAGCGGGGCAGCTGAGTTTTGTTTGCCAGAGGAAAAGGCTGTGGTTTGTGTTTGGGGGCCTGTGGCTGGCAGTGGCCGGCTGGCTCCTGAAAATCCACGATACGCAGCATGGTTCCCAGACCCAAGGTGGCACCAGTGCCAAGTGGGGCTCGTTTGACAGTGTCAAGTGCGTCCTGCAATCTCCCATCCAGAAGCGGGGCAGCTGAGTTTTTTTTGCCAGGGAAACGGACCTTTGTTTTTGATTGGGCTCTGTGGCCGAGAGTGGTCGGCTGTCTCCGGACAATCCACAATACGCAGGATGGTTCCCAGACCCAAGGTGGCACCAGTGCCAAGTCGGGCTGGTTTGATAGTACCAAGTGTCTCCTGCAATCTGCCATCCAGAAGCGGGGCAGCTGAGTTTTGTTTGCCAGAGAAAAGGGCCGTGGGTTGTGTTTGGGGGCATATGGCTGGGAGTGGCCACCTGGCTCCTTAAAATGCACGATACGCCGCATGGTAACCAGACGCAAGGTGGCACCAGTGCCAAGTCAGGCTGTTTTTGTAGTACCCAGTGGCTCCTGCAATTTGCCATCCAGAAGCGGGGCAGTTGAATTTTGTTTGCTAGAGAAAAGGGCTGTGGTTTGTGTTTGGGGGCCTATGGCTGAGAGTGGCCGGCTGGCCCCTGAAAATCAACGATAGGCAGGATGGTTCCCAGATCCAAGGTGGCACCAGTGCCAAGTAAGGCTGGTTGTATGGTTCAAAGTGACTCCTGCAATCTGCCATCCAGAAGCGGGACAGCTGAGTTTTTTTTGCCAGAGAAAATGTCCATGGTTTCTTTTTGGGGCATACGGCTGGGAATTGCCGGCTGGCTCCTTAAAATGCTCGATACGCAGGATGGTTCCCAGAGCCAAGGTGGCACCACTGCCAAGTCGGGCTCTTTTTGTAGTACCAAGTGCGTCCTGCAATTTGCCATCCAGAAGAGGGGCAGTTGAGTTTTGTTTGCCAGAGAAAAGGGCCGAGGTTTGTGTTTGGGGGCATATGGCTGGGAATGACCGGCTGGCCCCTGAAAATCCACGATACGCCGGATGGTTCCCAGATCCAAGGTGGTACCATTACCAAGTCGGGCTGGTTTGATAGTCCCAAGTGGCTCCTGCAAACTGCCATCCAGAAGCGGGGCAGCTTACTTTTGTTTGCCAGGGAAATGGGCCGTTGTTTGTGTTTGGGGGCCTGTGGCTGGGAGTGTTCGGCTGGTTCCTGAATATGTACGATACGCAGGATTGTTCCCAGATCCAAGGTGGCAGCAGTGCCATGTTGTGCTGGTGTGATAGTCCCAAGTGGCTCCTGCAATCTGCCATCCAGAAGTGGGGCAGCTGATTTTTGTTTGCCAGAGAAAAGGTCCGTGGTTTGTTTTTGGGGGCATATGGCTGAGAGTGGCCGGCTGGCCCCTGAAAATCCACGATACACAGGATGGTTCCCAGATCCAAGGTGGCACCTGTGCCAAGTCGGGCTGATTTGATAGTACTAAGTAGCTCCTGCAATCTGCCATGCAGAAGCGGGGCAGCTTACTTTTGTTTGCCAGGGAAACGGGCCGAGGTTTGTGTTTGGGGGCCTATGGCTGAGAGTGACCGGCTGGCTCCTGAAAAGCTACAATAGGCAGGATGGTGACCAGACCCATGGTGGCACCAGTGCCAAGTTGGGCTGGTTTGATAGTACCAAGTGGTTCCTGCAATCTGCCATCCAGAAGCAGGGCAGCTGAGTTTTGTTTGCCAGAGAAAAGGGCCTTGGTTTGTGTTTGGGGGCATATGGCTGGGTGTGGCCAGCTGGCTCCTTAAAATGCACGATATGCAACATGGCTCCCAGACCCAAGGTGGCACCAGTGCCAAGTTGGGCTGGTTTGATAGTACCAAGTGGCTCCTGCAATCTTCCATGATCACGTGGAGAAATACTTTCTGGTTTCAGCCTCATGCTCTTTCTTCTCTCCCTCAACTTCTCTATCACCTCTCATCTGGTTCACATGCGCTGTCTTCAAGGTCCACAGGCTACTTTTCACAGAATCTTCTGGCCTGATGAAGTAAGAATGATGAATAGAACAGAGCTGGGATCTATTTTCCAGTTTGGATAAAATGCATTCTGCAGACAAATCCAAGGAGAACGGGCTGCCCCGATGCCCAGAAAATCTTTCACTCCTGCTAGTGTTCTACGTCAACCGCAACTTAGTCTGAAAGAAAAGCTTTTTCTCTGAGAGCATCTGAGAGGTTTGCATGAAGCACTGATATCTGACATATGCAATTTTGAATAGGAGAGGAAAAAGAAAATGGCAAGGAGTTTTTAATTTTAGTGGTTTCAATTTTAATTTCCGTGCACTTTTTCAAAACTTGTCAGCTCAAATGCCCATCAACATCTTTTAGTCATCTGTAAGTCAGTATTCATATAAAATGTGCTTCAAATCCAAAGAATTTCAAATTTGCACTCCAAGCTTCTATGCCTAGATTTATGATTTCCTACACATATTAGATGAAAGGAAGGCCTTTTTTACTGTGGGAGTGCTGGAACACTGGAACAGGTTGCCCAGAGAAGTTGTGGGTGTCCCATCCCTGAAAGTATTCAAGGTCACCTTGGACAGGGCTTGGAGCAGCAACAAAGGAGAAGCTTGATGGTAGAGAAACAAAGTTGGACTATAGAAGAAACTCGGATTGAAGTATAGGATCAAGTTTTCTCTCAGCTCTTGGGGTAAATTCAAAGTTGTACAAAATGACATTTATCTGTGCTATTCACTACTGTAACAGAAAGTTTCATGAAAACTGTACAGAAGATAGTAAATTTTAAAAGAGATAAGAATTACAGCATAAAATCCATGGGATAGGTTACAACATGAGACACTCTCTAAGAGAAAATCTCTGTGTTTCAGCACTTCATCAGGGTAAGATTTCATGAAGTGCCAAAGAAGGCGGCAAAATATCATTCGGGACATTATTTACTGGAATTCAGCCTGGCCATTAGTAGGAACTGCCTTTGAACATATCATGTAGATATACCACACACACTTTCCCTTCACTGAAAAATTACTGTTTACAACAAATAAGCAATTGACGATCAAAATTGATTGAAAGCATCTTAAACATGTCAAGTATTTCATTGTAGATGATCTGTGATCCAAATGCTTCTTCCACCTTCGAGAGGGACAGAAGAATTCTTCCATATCATGATGGTTTAAAATTGTATCAACCAATGTTTTCTGCTGAAAAGATATCATCTATTTTTTTCTATTTTTGGAAGAAAATATTCCTAGACATACAACAGGTGAGAACTAAGTAATTTTAAAGAAACAAATGAAATGAAAATATTCTGTAAATAGAATGAAATGAAAAGCTGTGTTTTAAATAGGAGCTAAATATTAAACAGAATTTTTGTACCAGGCATTTGAATTACTGCACCAGCTCTTTTGCCCATCAAGAGAGGCATTTAGCATTTCAGTCTTTTCCAAGGTGTTCATGATCTGCTATGCTGATCTCTGTGTGTGCCTAGGTGTGTGTGGAGGGGGGGGCATATGAAGGGGAGTGTGTATGTTTGCTTTACAATTGTTGTGGCAGATTCATGCCTCAGCTCCACATTTTGTTTTAAAAAGGTCACACCGAGTGGATATGAAGTTTACTATCAACAAGAGATCGATTCCCAAATCATCCATTTGACTCTCCCTTATAAATCATGTGCTTTGTTGCATATTTTATCAAATATACTTTCAAGCCAGATGGAGGAAGGAGGATGTGGGAATCCCTCCACCATCTTGCAACTTTTATGTAAGTAGGTTTTCAAGAAAATCATCATTTCTCTTTTAAATATGTCTGGAACAGGCATGATGGTAGTGTCAACCTGTTGGAGTTTTTGTTGCTGGAAGAAGTTGTACAAAAGGATTGGTTTTTACATTGACCAGTTACTGAATCAAGCGCAGGAATACATTGGAAATTTAGCTGGGGGTTCCTTTTCCCAGCAGACTACTTCTAGAACGAGCTTGTACACTGAAGCTGACTCTTTTGCTCTCTTTTTGTTTCTTTCCTATTTTCTTGGCTTCTTTGCCACTATCTAGACAATTTTGGAACTTTGTTCCCAACTAAAATGGTTTCAATAGTCTGATTGTGATCATACATTTTTACAAGGAATTTTTAAAATCTTTCCTCGAGTCCAGAAAGTCAAGGACTTAGATCTTTTTCTTCCCTTATCAATATTGCCATGAAATTGATAAATAAAGACCAACTCTTTATTTTTGTTTTTAACCCACGTAGATAATTCCCATCCATTAATCCATTTTGTGGACCAATAGCTGCCATTCTGATGGAAGCTGTCACTTCTTAACAATAGGCATTCTGTGACTATGTTGACAGCACTTTGGGTGAAGATCCTAACTGGTCTTAGATATACATAGGGAGAAATTTGCTCAGCCAGTGTCAGTCTTAAGCATGCGTATCAGAAGATCTTTCTAGAGCTGGGAATTTTCCCATGAAAGGGATTCAGTTAGGGAAGAGACACTTGTGCCAGAGTTTTACATTCTTCTTGAACACTGCTTAAGGAACTTAGATGCCATGTCCATTTGGATCTCTGTCTGCACAGAACTTTGTCATGCCAGTGCTTTGAAATGCATCTTGAAGAGAATTCACTAGCACAGAATGAAAGAGAGTGGAAGGGGTTGGTGGGGCTAACCAGGCCCAACCCCCCTGCCTAAACCAGGATACCTAGAGCCTCTTGCCCAGGATTCTATCTGGGTGTACTTTTAATGTCTTCAAAGATCCAGGCTCCACAATCTTTCTGGGCAGTCTGTGCCGTGGTTCAGTCACCCTGACAGTAAAGAAACATTTACTGATGTTCAAAGGCAATCTCCTGTATTTCAGTGTGTGCCCACTGCCTCTTGTCTTTACCCTCAGCATCACTGAAAAGACACTGATTCCCTCCCCTTTGCACTATTGCTTCCATATGTATGTGTGATGCCATGTAGAGGTATGTCAAAAACCTCCCTGAAGCCCAGGCAGATAATATTCCCTTCATCTACCAGTCAAGTTGATTCATCAGAGGAGTTTAAAGTGATGTTCAGCATGAAATTCCCCTGAAAAATCATGCTAACTACATTATTTGGTCATCTGTCATGTGCCTGGCAAGGATTTCCAGGAAGAGCTGCTTCATCAACTTCCTGGGGATAAAAAAGAGGCTGGCTGGTTTGTACTATGGCGAGTCCTCTTAATTGCCTTTTTTGAAGATGGGTGTCATTTGCTAACATCCACTCTTTAGCCTCTCTTGTCGTCTACATCTTAGCAAAACGCTTTTCCACTATGTCTGGCTAGGAAAAACTGTGCCAGCACAGAAAACATCTCCCATCGTGTTCTAGAAGTTGCACGGATGTCTGCCAAGTGTTTGGCAGGAAGAAAAGAAAAGTTGTCCAAAACAGCTTCCAATCGAATGTTCCTGTGATTGGAAAAGTCAGGAGAGTGCAAAGGTACTGTTTTCTATCAGTTGGCAAGGTGCGCACACAATCCCAGTGTTGTACAGCTTGCTTCTTCACCTTCCCGAAGCTGCCGCTCTCGCCGGCTGCCGGAGCCCAAGAAGCGGCTTCTTCGCGCAAAGACGATTGTGCCGCTCACAGGGCTCTCCTTAGCGCGGCTTCTGCCGAAAGACGCCCGGCAGCGGCTCTTACCTCCGGAGAGCATCCTACCTTCGTCTTTAGCTCCTCTTCTCATCTACACCTCGGCAAAAAGCTTCTCCACTATGTCTGGCTAGGAAAAACTGTGCCAGCACAGAAAACATCTCCCATCGTGTTCTAGAAGTTGCACGGATGTCTGCCAAGTGTTTGGCAGGAAGAAAAGAAAAGTTGTCCAAAACAGCTTCCAATCGAATGTTCCTGTGATTGGAAAAGTCAGGAGAGTGCAAAGGTACTGTTTTCTATCAGTTGGCAAGGTGCGCACACAATCCCAGTGTTGTACAGCTTGCTTCTTCACCTTCCCGAAGCTGCCGCTCTCGCCGGCTGCCGGAGCCCAAGAAGCGGCTTCTTCGCGCAAAGACGATTGTGCCGCTCACAGGGCTCTCCTTAGCGCGGCTTCTGCCGAAAGACGCCCGGCAGCGGCTCTTACCTCCGGAGAGCATCCTACCTTCATCTTTAGCTCCTCTTCTCATCTACACCTCGGCAAAAAGCTTCTCCACTATGTCTGGCTAGGAAAAACTGTGCCAGCACAGAAAACATCTCCCATCGTGTTCTAGAAGTTGCACGGATGTCTGCCAAGTGTTTGGCAGGAAGAAAAGAAAAGTTGTCCAAAACAGCTTCCAATCGAATGTTCCTGTGATTGGAAAAGTCAGGAGAGTGCAAAGGTACTGTTTTCTATCAGTTGGCAAGGTGCGCACACAATCCCAGTGTTGTACAGCTTGCTTCTTCACCTTCCCGAAGCTGCCGCTCTCGCCGGCTGCCGGAGCCCAAGAAGCGGCTTCTTCGCGCAAAGACGATTGTGCCGCTCACAGGGCTCTCCTTAGCGCGGCTTCTGCCGAAAGACGCCCGGCAGCGGCTCTTACCTCCGGAGAGCATCCTACCTTCGTCTTTAGCTCCTCTTCTCATCTACACCTCGGCAAAAGGCTTCTCCACTATGTCTGGCTAGGAAAAACTGTGCCAGCACAGAAAACATCTCCCATCGTGTTCTAGAAGTTGCACGGATGTCTGCCAAGTGTTTGGCAGGAAGAAAAGAAAAGTTGTCCAAAACAGCTTCCAATCGAATGTTCCTGTGATTGGAAAAGTCAGGAGAGTGCAAAGGTACTGTTTTCTATCAGTTGGCAAGGTGCGCACACAATCCCAGTGTTGTACAGCTTGCTTCTTCACCTTCCCGAAGCTGCCGCTCTCGCCGGCTGCCGGAGCCCAAGAAGCGGCTTCTTCGCGCAAAGACGATTGTGCCACTCACAGGGCTCTCCTTAGCGCGGCTTCTGCCGAAAGACGCCCGGCAGCGGCTCTTACCTCCGGAGAGCATCCTACCTTCGTCTTTAGCTCCTCTTCTCATCTACACCTCGGCAAAAAGCTTCTCCACTATGTCTGGCTAGGAAAAACTGTGCCAGCACAGAAAACATCTCCCATCGTGTTCTAGAAGTTGCACGGATGTCTGCCAAGTGTTTGGCAGGAAGAAAAGAAAAGTTGTCCAAAACAGCTTCCAATCGAATGTTCCTGTGATTGGAAAAGTCAGGAGAGTGCAAAGGTACTGTTTTCTATCAGTTGGCAAGGTGCGCACACAATCCCAGTGTTGTACAGCTTGCTTCTTCACCTTCCCGAAGCTGCCGCTCTCGCCGGCTGCCGGAGCCCAAGAAGCGGCTTCTTCGCGCAAAGACGATTGTGCCGCTCACAGGGCTCTCCTTAGCGCGGCTTCTGCCGAAAGACGCCCGGCAGCGGCTCTTACCTCCGGAGAGCATCCTACCTTCGTCTTTAGCTCCTCTTCTCATCTACACCTCGGCAAAAAGCTTCTCCACTATGTCTGGCTAGGAAAAACTGTGCCAGCACAGAAAACATCTCCCATCGTGTTCTAGAAGTTGCACGGATGTCTGCCAAGTGTTTGGCAGGAAGAAAAGAAAAGTTGTCCAAAACAGCTTCCAATCGAATGTTCCTGTGATTGGAAAAGTCAGGAGAGTGCAAAGGTACTGTTTTCTATCAGTTGGCAAGGTGCGCACACAATCCCAGTGTTGTACAGCTTGCTTCTTCACCTTCCCGAAGCTGCCGCTCTCGCCGGCTGCCGGAGCCCAAGAAGCGGCTTCTTCGCGCAAAGACGATTGTGCCGCTCACAGGGCTCTCCTTAGCGCGGCTTCTGCCGAAAGACGCCCGGCAGCGGCTCTTACCTCCGGAGAGCATCCTACCTTCGTCTTTAGCTCCTCTTCTCATCTACACCTCGGCAAAAGGCTTCTCCACTATGTCTGGCTAGGAAAAACTGTGCCAGCACAGAAAACATCTCCCATCGTGTTCTAGAAGTTGCACGGATGTCTGCCAAGTGTTTGGCAGGAAGAAAAGAAAAGTTGTCCAAAACAGCTTCCAATCGAATGTTCCTGTGATTGGAAAAGTCAGGAGAGTGCAAAGGTACTGTTTTCTATCAGTTGGCAAGGTGCGCACACAATCCCAGTGTTGTACAGCTTGCTTCTTCACCTTCCCGAAGCTGCCGCTCTCGCCGGCTGCCGGAGCCCAAGAAGCGGCTTCTTCGCGCAAAGACGATTGTGCCGCTCACAGGGCTCTCCTTAGCGCGGCTTCTGCCGAAAGACGCCCGGCAGCGGCTCTTACCTCCGGAGAGCATCCTACCTTCGTCTTTAGCTCCTCTTCTCATCTACACCTCGGCAAAAAGCTTCTCCACTATGTCTGGCTAGGAAAAACTGTGCCAGCACAGAAAACATCTCCCATCGTGTTCTAGAAGTTGCACGGATGTCTGCCAAGTGTTTGGCAGGAAGAAAAGAAAAGTTGTCCAAAACAGCTTCCAATCGAATGTTCCTGTGATTGGAAAAGTCAGGAGAGTGCAAAGGTACTGTTTTCTATCAGTTGGCAAGGTGCGCACACAATCCCAGTGTTGTACAGCTTGCTTCTTCACCTTCCCGAAGCTGCCGCTCTCGCCGGCTGCCGGAGCCCAAGAAGCGGCTTCTTCGCGCAAAGACGATTGTGCCGCTCACAGGGCTCTCCTTAGCGCGGCTTCTGCCGAAAGACGCCCGGCAGCGGCTCTTACCTCCGGAGAGCATCCTACCTTCGTCTTTAGCTCCTCTTCTCATCTACACCTCGGCAAAAAGCTTCTCCACTATGTCTGGCTAGGAAAAACTGTGCCAGCACAGAAAACATCTCCCATCGTGTTCTAGAAGTTGCACGGATGTCTGCCAAGTGTTTGGCAGGAAGAAAAGAAAAGTTGTCCAAAACAGCTTCCAATCGAATGTTCCTGTGATTGGAAAAGTCAGGAGAGTGCAAAGGTACTGTTTTCTATCAGTTGGCAAGGTGCGCACACAATCCCAGTGTTGTACAGCTTGCTTCTTCACCTTCCCGAAGCTGCCGCTCTCGCCGGCTGCCGGAGCCCAAGAAGCGGCTTCTTCGCGCAAAGACGATTGTGCCGCTCACAGGGCTCTCCTTAGCGCGGCTTCTGCCGAAAGACGCCCGGCAGCGGCTCTTACCTCCGGAGAGCATCCTACCTTCGTCTTTAGCTCCTCTTCTCATCTACACCTCGGCAAAAGGCTTCTCCACTATGTCTGGCTAGGAAAAACTGTGCCAGCACAGAAAACATCTCCCATCGTGTTCTAGAAGTTGCACGGATGTCTGCCAAGTGTTTGGCAGGAAGAAAAGAAAAGTTGTCCAAAACAGCTTCCAATCGAATGTTCCTGTGATTGGAAAAGTCAGGAGAGTGCAAAGGTACTGTTTTCTATCAGTTGGCAAGGTGCGCACACAATCCCAGTGTTGTACAGCTTGCTTCTTCACCTTCCCGAAGCTGCCGCTCTCGCCGGCTGCCGGAGCCCAAGAAGCGGCTTCTTCGCGCAAAGACGATTGTGCCGCTCACAGGGCTCTCCTTAGCGCGGCTTCTGCCGAAAGACGCCCGGCAGCGGCTCTTACCTCCGGAGAGCATCCTACCTTCGTCTTTAGCTCCTCTTCTCATCTACACCTCGGCAAAAAGCTTCTCCACTATGTCTGGCTAGGAAAAACTGTGCCAGCACAGAAAACATCTCCCATCGTGTTCTAGAAGTTGCACGGATGTCTGCCAAGTGTTTGGCAGGAAGAAAAGAAAAGTTGTCCAAAACAGCTTCCAATCGAATGTTCCTGTGATTGGAAAAGTCAGGAGAGTGCAAAGGTACTGTTTTCTATCAGTTGGCAAGGTGCGCACACAATCCCAGTGTTGTACAGCTTGCTTCTTCACCTTCCCGAAGCTGCCGCTCTCGCCGGCTGCCGGAGCCCAAGAAGCGGCTTCTTCGCGCAAAGACGATTGTGCCGCTCACAGGGCTCTCCTTAGCGCGGCTTCTGCCGAAAGACGCCCGGCAGCGGCTCTTACCTCCGGAGAGCATCCTACCTTCGTCTTTAGCTCCTCTTCTCATCTACACCTCGGCAAAAAGCTTCTCCACTATGTCTGGCTAGGAAAAACTGTGCCAGCACAGAAAACATCTCCCATCGTGTTCTAGAAGTTGCACGGATGTCTGCCAAGTGTTTGGCAGGAAGAAAAGAAAAGTTGTCCAAAACAGCTTCCAATCGAATGTTCCTGTGATTGGAAAAGTCAGGAGAGTGCAAAGGTACTGTTTTCTATCAGTTGGCAAGGTGCGCACACAATCCCAGTGTTGTACAGCTTGCTTCTTCACCTTCCCGAAGCTGCCACTTTCAGGAGGTAAGAGCCGCTGCCGGGCGTCTTTCGGCAGAAGCTGCGCTAAGGAGAGCACTGTGAGCGGCACAATCGTCTTTGCGCGAAGAAGCCGCTTCTTGGGCTCCGGCAGCCGGCGAGAGCGGCAGCTTCGGGAAGGTGAAGAAGCAAGCTGTACAACACTGGGATTGTGTGCGCACCTTGCCAACTGATAGAAAACAGTACCTTTGCACTCTCCTGACTTTTCCAATCACAGGAACATTCGATTGGAAGCTGTTTTGGACAACTTTTCTTTTCTTCCTGCCAAACACTTGGCAGACATCCGTGCAACTTCTAGAACACGATGGGAGATGTTTTCTGTGCTGGCACAGTTTTTCCTAGCCAGACATAGTGGAAAAGCTTTTTGCCGAGGTGTAGACTACAAAAGACGCGAAAGACGAAGGTAGGATGCTCTCCGGAGGTAAGAGCCGCTGCCGGGCGTCTTTCGGCAGAAGCCGCGCTAAGGAGAGCCCTGTGAGCGGCACAATCGTCTTTGCGCGAAGAAGCCGCTTCTTGGGCTCCGGCAGCCGGCGAGAGCGGCAGCTTCGGGAAGGTGAAGAAGCAAGCTGTACAACACTGGGATTGTGTGCGCACCTTGCCAACTGATAGAAAACAGTACCTTTGCACTCTCCTGACTTTTCCAATCACAGGAACATTCGATTGGAAGCTGTTTTGGACAACTTTTCTTTTCTTCCTGCCAAACACTTGGCAGACATCCGTGCAACTTCTAGAACACGATGGGAGATGTTTTCTGTGCTGGCACAGTTTTTCCTAGCCAGACATAGTGGAAAAGCTTTTTGCCGAGGTGTAGATGAGAAGAGGAGCTAAAGACGAAGGTAGGATGCTCTCCGGAGGTAAGAGCCGCTGCCGGGCGTCTTTCGGCAGAAGCCGCGCTAAGGAGAGCACTGTGAGCGGCACAATCGTCTTTGCGCGAAGAAGCCGCTTCTTGGGCTCCGGCAGCCGGCGAGAGCGGCAGCTTCGGGAAGGTGAAGAAGCAAGCTGTACAACACTGGGATTGTGTGCGCACCTTGCCAACTGATAGAAAACAGTACCTTTGCACTCTCCTGACTTTTCCAATCACAGGAACATTCGATTGGAAGCTGTTTTGGACAACTTTTCTTTTCTTCCTGCCAAACACTTGGCAGACATCCGTGCAACTTCTAGAACACGATGGGAGATGTTTTCTGTGCTGGCACAGTTTTTCCTAGCCAGACATAGTGGAAAAGCGTTTTGCTAAGATGTAGACTACAAAAGACGCGAAAGACGAAGGTAGGATGCTCTCCGGAGGTAAGAGCCGCTGCCGGGCGTCTTTCGGCAGAAGCCGCGCTAAGGAGAGCACTGTGAGCGGCACAATCGTCTTTGCGCGAAGAAGCCGCTTCTTGGGCTCCGGCAGCCGGCGAGAGCGGCAGCTTCGGGAAGGTGAAGAAGCAAGCTGTACAACACTGGGATTGTGTGCGCACCTTGCCAACTGATAGAAAACAGTACCTTTGCACTCTCCTGACTTTTCCAATCACAGGAACATTCGATTGGAAGCTGTTTTGGACAACTTTTCTTTTCTTCCTGCCAAACACTTGGCAGACATCCGTGCAACTTCTAGAACACGATGGGAGATGTTTTCTGTGCTGGCACAGTTTTTCCTAGCCAGACATAGTGGAAAAGCGTTTTGCTAAGATGTAGACGACAAGAGAGGCTAAAGAGTGGATGTTAGCAAATGACACCCATCTTCAAAAAAGGCAATTAAGAGGACTCGCCATAGTACAAACCAGCCAGCCTCTTTTTTATCCCCAGGAAGTTGATGAAGCAGCTCTTCCTGGAAATCCTTGCCAGGCACATGACAGATGACCAAATAATGTAGTTAGCATGATTTTTCAGGGGAATTTCATGCTGAACATCACTTTAAACTCCTCTGATGAATCAACTTGACTGGTAGATGAAGGGAATATTATCTGCCTGGGCTTCAGGGAGGTTTTTGACATACCTCTACATGGCATCACACATACATATGGAAGCAATAGTGCAAAGGGGAGGGAATCAGTGTCTTTTCAGTGATGCTGAGGGAAAAGACAAGAGGCAGTGGGCACACACTGAAATACAGGAGATTGCCTTTGAACATCAGTAAATGTTTCTTTACTGTCAGGGTGACTGAACCACGGCACAGACTGCCCAGAAAGATTGTGGAGCCTGGATCTTTGAAGACATTAAAAGTACACCCAGATAGAATCCTGGGCAAGAGGCTCTAGGTATCCTGGTTTAGGCAGGGGGGTTGGGCCTGGTTAGCCCCACCAACCCCTTCCACTCTCTTTCATTCTGTGCTAGTGAATTCTCTTCAAGATGCATTTCAAAGCACTGGCATGACAAAGTTCTGTGCAGACAGAGATCCAAATGGACATGGCATCTAAGTTCCTTAAGCAGTGTTCAAGAAGAATGTAAAACTCTGGCACAAGTGTCTCTTCCCTAACTGAATCCCTTTCATGGGAAAATTCCCAGCTCTAGAAAGATCTTCTGATACGCATGCTTAAGACTGACACTGGCTGAGCAAATTTCTCCCTATGTATATCTAAGACCAGTTAGGATCTTCACCCAAAGTGCTGTCAACATAGTCACAGAATGCCTATTGTTAAGAAGTGACAGCTTCCATCAGAATGGCAGCTATTGGTCCACAAAATGGATTAATGGATGGGAATTATCTACGTGGGTTAAAAACAAAAATAAAGAGTTGGTCTTTATTTATCAATTTCATGGCAATATTGATAAGGGAAGAAAAAGATCTAAGTCCTTGACTTTCTGGACTCGAGGAAAGATTTTAAAAATTCCTTGTAAAAATGTATGATCACAATCAGACTATTGAAACCATTTTAGTTGGGAACAAAGTTCCAAAATTGTCTAGATAGTGGCAAAGAAGCCAAGAAAATAGGAAAGAAACAAAAAGAGAGCAAAAGAGTCAGCTTCAGTGTACAAGCTCGTTCTAGAAGTAGTCTGCTGGGAAAAGGAACCCCCAGCTAAATTTCCAATGTATTCCTGCGCTTGATTCAGTAACTGGTCAATGTAAAAACCAATCCTTTTGTACAACTTCTTCCAGCAACAAAAACTCCAACAGGTTGACACTACCATCATGCCTGTTCCAGACATATTTAAAAGAGAAATGATGATTTTCTTGAAAACCTACTTACATAAAAGTTGCAAGATGGTGGAGGGATTCCCACATCCTCCTTCCTCCATCTGGCTTGAAAGTATATTTGATAAAATATGCAACAAAGCACATGATTTATAAGGGAGAGTCAAATGGATGATTTGGGAATCGATCTCTTGTTGATAGTAAACTTCATATCCACTCGGTGTGACCTTTTTAAAACAAAATGTGGAGCTGAGGCATGAATCTGCCACAACAATTGTAAAGCAAACATACACACTCCCCTTCATATGCCCCCCCCTCCACACACACCTAGGCACACACAGAGATCAGCATAGCAGATCATGAACACCTTGGAAAAGACTGAAATGCTAAATGCCTCTCTTGATGGGCAAAAGAGCTGGTGCAGTAATTCAAATGCCTGGTACAAAAATTCTGTTTAATATTTAGCTCCTATTTAAAACACAGCTTTTCATTTCATTCTATTTACAGAATATTTTCATTTCATTTGTTTCTTTAAAATTACTTAGTTCTCACCTGTTGTATGTCTAGGAATATTTTCTTCCAAAAATAGAAAAAAATAGATGATATCTTTTCAGCAGAAAACATTGGTTGATACAATTTTAAACCATCATGATATGGAAGAATTCTTCTGTCCCTCTCGAAGGTGGAAGAAGCATTTGGATCACAGATCATCTACAATGAAATACTTGACATGTTTAAGATGCTTTCAATCAATTTTGATCGTCAATTGCTTATTTGTTGTAAACAGTAATTTTTCAGTGAAGGGAAAGTGTGTGTGGTATATCTACATGATATGTTCAAAGGCAGTTCCTACTAATGGCCAGGCTGAATTCCAGTAAATAATGTCCCGAATGATATTTTGCCGCCTTCTTTGGCACTTCATGAAATCTTACCCTGATGAAGTGCTGAAACACAGAGATTTTCTCTTAGAGAGTGTCTCATGTTGTAACCTATCCCATGGATTTTATGCTGTAATTCTTATCTCTTTTAAAATTTACTATCTTCTGTACAGTTTTCATGAAACTTTCTGTTACAGTAGTGAATAGCACAGATAAATGTCATTTTGTACAACTTTGAATTTACCCCAAGAGCTGAGAGAAAACTTGATCCTATACTTCAATCCGAGTTTCTTCTATAGTCCAACTTTGTTTCTCTACCATCAAGCTTCTCCTTTGTTGCTGCTCCAAGCCCTGTCCAAGGTGACCTTGAATACTTTCAGGGATGGGACACCCACAACTTCTCTGGGCAACCTGTTCCAGTGTTCCAGCACTCCCACAGTAAAAAAGGCCTTCCTTTCATCTAATATGTGTAGGAAATCATAAATCTAGGCATAGAAGCTTGGAGTGCAAATTTGAAATTCTTTGGATTTGAAGCACATTTTATATGAATACTGACTTACAGATGACTAAAAGATGTTGATGGGCATTTGAGCTGACAAGTTTTGAAAAAGTGCACGGAAATTAAAATTGAAACCACTAAAATTAAAAACTCCTTGCCATTTTCTTTTTCCTCTCCTATTCAAAATTGCATATGTCAGATATCAGTGCTTCATGCAAACCTCTCAGATGCTCTCAGAGAAAAAGCTTTTCTTTCAGACTAAGTTGCGGTTGACGTAGAACACTAGCAGGAGTGAAAGATTTTCTGGGCATCGGGGCAGCCCGTTCTCCTTGGATTTGTGTGCAGAATGCATTTTATCCAAACTGGAAAATAGATCCCAGCTCTGTTCTATTCATCATTCTTACTTCATCAGGCCAGAAGATTCTGTGAAAAGTAGCCTGTGGACCTTGAAGACAGCGCATGTGAACCAGATGAGAGGTGATAGAGAAGTTGAGGGAGAGAAGAAAGAGCATGAGGCTGAAACCAGAAAGTATTTCTCCACGTGATCATGGAAGATTGCAGGAGCCACTTGGTACTATCAAACCAGCCCAACTTGGCACTGGTGCCACCTTGGGTCTGGGAGCCATGTTGCATATCGTGCATTTTAAGGAGCCAGCTGGCCACACCCAGCCATATGCCCCCAAACACAAACCAAGGCCCTTTTCTCTGGCAAACAAAACTCAGCTGCCCTGCTTCTGGATGGCAGATTGCAGGAACCACTTGGTACTATCAAACCAGCCCAACTTGGCACTGGTGCCACCATGGGTCTGGTCACCATCCTGCCTATTGTAGCTTTTCAGGAGCCAGCCGGTCACTCTCAGCCATAGGCCCCCAAACACAAACCTCGGCCCATTTCCCTGGCAAACAAAAGTAAGCTGCCCCGCTTCTGCATGGCAGATTGCAGGAGCTACTTAGTACTATCAAATCAGCCCGACTTGGCACAGGTGCCACCTTGGATCTGGGAACCATCCTGTGTATCGTGGATTTTCAGGGGCCAGCCGGCCACTCTCAGCCATATGCCCCCAAAAACAAACCACGGACCTTTTCTCTGGCAAACAAAAATCAGCTGCCCCACTTCTGGATGGCAGATTGCAGGAGCCACTTGGGACTATCACACCAGCACAACATGGCACTGCTGCCACCTTGGATCTGGGAACAATCCTGCGTATCGTACATATTCAGGAACCAGCCGAACACTCCCAGCCACAGGCCCCCAAACACAAACAACGGCCCATTTCCCTGGCAAACAAAAGTAAGCTGCCCCGCTTCTGGATGGCAGTTTGCAGGAGCCACTTGGGACTATCAAACCAGCCCGACTTGGTAATGGTACCACCTTGGATCTGGGAACCATCCGGCGTATCGTGGATTTTCAGGGGCCAGCCGGTCATTCCCAGCCATATGCCCCCAAACACAAACCTCGGCCCTTTTCTCTGGCAAACAAAACTCAACTGCCCCTCTTCTGGATGGCAAATTGCAGGACGCACTTGGTACTACAAAAAGAGCCCGACTTGGCAGTGGTGCCACCTTGGCTCTGGGAACCATCCTGCGTATCGAGCATTTTAAGGAGCCAGCCGGCAATTCCCAGCCGTATGCCCCAAAAAGAGACCATGGACATTTTCTCTGGCAAAAAAAACTCAGCTGTCCCGCTTCTGGATGGCAGATTGCAGGAGTCACTTTGAACCATACAACCAGCCTTACTTGGCACTGGTGCCACCTTGGATCTGGGAACCATCCTGCCTATCGTTGATTTTCAGGGGCCAGCCGGCCACTCTCAGCCATAGGCCCCCAAACACAAACCACAGCCCTTTTCTCTAGCAAACAAAATTCAACTGCCCCGCTTCTGGATGGCAAATTGCAGGAGCCACTGGGTACTACAAAAACAGCCTGACTTGGCACTGGTGCCACCTTGCGTCTGGTTACCATGCGGCGTATCGTGCATTTTAAGGAGCCAGGTGGCCACTCCCAGCCATATGCCCCCAAACACAACCCACGGCCCTTTCCTCTGGCAAACAAAACTCAGCTGCCCCGCTTCTGGATGGCAGATTGCAGGAGACACTTGGTACTATCAAACCAGCCCGACTTGGCACTGGTGCCACCTTGGGTCTGGGAACCATCCTGCGTATTGTGGATTGTCCGGAGACAGCCGACCACTCTCGGCCACAGAGCCCAATCAAAAACAAAGGTCCGTTTCCCTGGCAAAAAAAACTCAGCTGCCCCGCTTCTGGATGGGAGATTGCAGGACGCACTTGACACTGTCAAACGAGCCCCACTTGGCACTGGTGCCACCTTGGGTCTGGGAACCATGCTGCGTATCGTGGATTTTCAGGAGCCAGCCGGCCACTGCCAGCCACAGGCCCCCAAACACAAACCACAGCCTTTTCCTCTGGCAAACAAAACTCAGCTGCCCCGCTTCTGGATGGCAGATTGCAGGAGCCACTTGGTACTATCAAACCAGCCCGACTTGGCACTGGTGCCACCTCTGGTCTGGGAACCATCCTGCCTATCGTGGATTTTAAGGAGCCAGCCGGCTACTCCCAGCCACAGGCCCCCAACAAAAACCACGGCCCTTTTTTCTCGCAAACAAAACTTAGCTGCCTCACTTCTGGATGGCAGATTGCAGGAGCCACTTGGTGTAATCAAACCAGCCCGACTTGGCACTGGTGCCACCTTGGGTCTGGGAACCATCCTGCGTATCGTGGATTCTAAGGAGCCAGCCGGCCACTCCCAGCCACAGGCCCCCAAACAAAATCAACGGCGCTGTTCCCTGGAAAACAAAACACGCCTGCCAACTTTTTGATGGAGTTTGCAGGAGCCACTTGGTACTATCAAACCAGCCCGACTTGGCACTGGTGCCACCTTGGGTCTGGGAAACATCCTGCGTATCGTGGATTCTTAGGAGCCTGCCGGCCACTCCTAGCCACAGGCCCCCAAACAAAAACCTAGGCCTATTTCTCTGGCAAACAAAAGTAAGCTGCCCTGCTTCTGGATGGCAGATTGCAGGAGACACTTGGTACTATCAAACCAGCCCGACTTGGCACTGGTGCCACCTTGGATCTGGGAACCATGCTGTGTATCGTGGATATTCAGGGGCCAGCTGGCCACTCTCAGCCATATGTCCCCAAACAGAAACCTCGGCCCGTTTCTCTGGCAAACAAAACTCAACTGCCCCTCTTCTGGATGGCAAATTGCAGGATGAACTTGATACTAAAACCGCAGGCCGACTTGGTAGTGGTGACACCTTGGGCCTGGGAACCATCATGCGTATCGAGCATTTTAAGGAGCCAGCCGGCCACTCCCAGCAATATGCCCCCAAAAACAATCCACGGAATTTTTCTCTGGCAAACAAAAATCAGCTGCCCCGCTTCTGGATGGCAGATTGCAGGAGCCACTTTGCACCATCAAACCAGCCCGACTTGGCACTGGTGCCACCTTGCATCTGGGAACCATGCTGCCTAGCGTGGATTTTCAGGAGCCAGCCGGCCACTCTCAGCTATATGCCCCCAAACAAAACCCACGGCCCGTTTCCCTGGCAAACAAAATTAAGCTGCCCCGCTTCTGGATGGCAGATTGCAGGACGCACTTGGTAGTATCAAACCAGCCCGACTTGGCACTGGTGCCACCATGGGTCTGGGAACCATCCTGCGTATCGTGGGTTCAAAGGAGCCAGCCGGCCACTCCCAGCCACAGGCCCCCAAATACAAACAATGGCGCTTTTCCCTGGAAAACAAAACTCGCCTGCCAACTTTTTGATGGCAGATTACAGGAGCCACTTGGTACTATCAAACCAGCCCAACTTGGCACTGGTGCCACCATGGGTCTGGTAACCATCCTGCCTATCGTAGCTTTTCAGGAGCCAGCCGGTCACTCCCAGCCATAGGTCCCCAGTCACAAACCTCGGCCCGTTTCCCTGGCAAACTAAAGTAAGCTGCCCCGCTTCTGGATGGCAGATTGCAGGAGCCACTTGGTACTATCAAACCAGCCCAACTTGGCACTGGTGCCACCTTGGGTCTGGGAACCATGCTGCGTAACACAGATTCTAAGGAGGCAGTCGGCCACTCCCAGCCACAAGCCCCCAAACACAAACAACGGCGCTATTCTCTGGCAAACAAAACTCAACTGCCCCTCTTCTGGATGGCAAATTGCAGGACGCACTTGGTACTATAAAAACAGCCCGACTTGGCACTGGTGCCACCTTGGGTCTGGGAACCATCCTGCGTATTGTGGGTTGTCAGGAGCCAGCCGAACACTCTCGGCCACAGACCCCAATTAAAAACAACGGCCCGTTTCACAGGCAAACAAAACTCAGCTGCCCCGCTTCTGGATGGGAGATTGCAGGAGGCACTTGACACTGTGAAACCAGCCCCACTTGGCACTGGTGCCACCTTGGGTCTGGGAACCATGCTGCGTATCATGGATTTTCAGGAGCCAGCCGGTCACTCTCAGCCATAGGCCCCCAAACACAAACCTCGTCCCGTTTCCCTGGCAAACAAAAGTAAGCTGCCCCGCTTCTGCATGGCAGATTGCAGGAGCTACTTAGTACTATCAAATCAGCCCGACTTGGCACAGGTGCCACCTTGGATCTGGTCACCATCCTGCCTATCGTAGCTTTTCAGGAGCCAGCCGGCCACTCCCTGCCACAGGCCCCCAAACACAAACAACGGCGCTTTTCCCTGGAAAGCAAAATTCGCCTGCCAACATTTTGATGGCAGATTGCAGGAGCCACTTGGTACTATCAAACAAGCCGAACTTGGCACTTGTGCCACCATGGGTCTGGTCAACATCCTGCCTATCGTAGCTTTTCAGGAGCCAGCCGGTCACTCCCAGCCATAGGCCCCGAGACAAAAACCTCGGCCCGTTTCCCGGGCAAACAAAAGTAAGCTACCCCGCTTCTGGATGGCAGATTGCAGGACGCACTTGGTACTATCAAACCAGCCCGACTTGGCACTGGTGCCACCTCTGGTCTGGGAACCATCCTGCGTATCGTAGATTCTAAGGAGCCAGCCGGCCACTCCCAGCCATTGGCCCCCCAAAAAAAACAACGGCGCTTTTCCCTGGAAAACAAAACTTGCCTGCCAACTTTTTGATGGCAGATTGCCGGAGCCACTTGGTACTATCAAACCAGCCCTACTTGGCACTGGTGCCACCATGGGTCTGGTCACCATCCTGCCTATCGTAGCTTTTCAGGAGCCAGCCGGTCACTCCCAGCCATAGGCCCCCAGACACAAAGCTCGACCCGTTTCCCTGGCAAACAAAAGTAAGCTGCCCCGCTTCTGGATGGCAGATTGCAGGACGCACTTGGTACTATCAAACCAGCCCAACTTGGCGCTGGTGCCACCTTGGGTCTGGGAACCATCCTGCGTATCGTGGATTCTAAGGAGCCAGCCGGTCACTCCCTGCCACAGGCCCCCAGACACAAACAACGGCGCTTTTCCCTGGAAAACAAAACTCGCCTGCCGACTTTTTGATGGCAGATTGCAGGAGCCACTTGCTACTATCAAATCAGCCCAACTTGGCACTGGTGCCACCATGGGTCTGGTCACCATCCTGCCTATCGTAGCTTTTCAGGAGCCAGCCGGTCACTCCCAGCCATAGGCCCCCAGACACAAACCTCGGCCCGTTTCCCTGGAAAACAAAAGTAAGCTGCCCCGCTTCTGGATGGCAGATTGCAGGAGCCACTTTGCACCATCCAACTAGCCCGACTTGGCACTGGTGCCACCTCAGGTCTGGGAACCATCCTGCGTATCGTGGATTCTAATTAGCCATCCGGCCACTCCCACCCACAGGCCCCCAAACACAAACAACGGCGCTTTTCCCTGGAAAACAAAACTCGCCTGCCAATTTTTGATGGCAGATTGCAGGAGCCACTTGGTACTATCAAACCAGCCCAACTTGGCACTGGTGCCACCTTGGATCTGGGAACCATGCTGTGTATCGTGGATATTCAGGGGCCAGCTGGCCACTCTCAGCCATATGTCCCCAAACAGAAACCTCGGCCCGTTTCTCTGGCAAACAAAACTCAACTGCCCCTCTTCTGGATGGCAAATTGCAGGATGAACTTGATACTAAAACCGCAGGCCGACTTGGTAGTGGTGACACCTTGGGCCTGGGAACCATCATGCGTATCGAGCATTTTAAGGAGCCAGCCGGCCACTCCCAGCAATATGCCCCCAAAAACAATACACGGAATTTTTCTCTGGCAAACAAAAATCAGCTGCCCCGCTTCTGGATGGCAGATTGCAGGAGCCACTTTGCACCATCAAACCAGCCCGACTTGGCACTGGTGCCACCTTGCATCTGGGAACCATGCTGCCTAGCGTGGATTTTCAGGAGCCAGCCGGCCACTCTCAGCTATATGCCCCCAAACAAAACCCACGGCCCGTTTCCCTGGCAAACAAAATTAAGCTGCCCCGCTTCTGGATGGCAGATTGCAGGACGCACTTGGTAGTATCAAACCAGCCCGACTTGGCACTGGTGCCACCTTGGGTCTGGGAACCATCCTGCGTATCGTGGGTTCAAAGGAGCCAGCCGGCCACTCCCAGCCACAGGCCCCCAAATACAAACAATGGCGCTTTTCCCTGGAAAACAAAACTCGCCTGCCAACTTTTTGATGGCAGATTACAGGAGCCACTTGGTACTATCAAACCAGCCCAAGTTGGCACTGGTGCCACCATGGGTCTGGTAACCATCCTGCCTATTGTAGCTTTTCAGGAGCCAGCCGGTCACTCCCAGCCATAGGTCCCCAGTCACAAACCTCGGCCCGTTTCCCTGGCAAACTAAAGTAAGCTGCCCCGCTTCTGGATGGCAGATTGCAGGAGCCACTTGGTACTATCAAACCAGCCCAACTTGGCACTGGTGCCACCTTGGGTCTGGGAACCATGCTGCGTAACACAGATTCTAAGGAGGCAGTCGGCCACTCCCAGCCACAAGCCCCCAAACACAAACAACGGCGCTATTCTCTGGCAAACAAAACTCAACTGCCCCTCTTCTGGATGGCAAATTGCAGGACGCACTTGGTACTATAAAAACAGCCCGACTTGGCACTGGTGCCACCTTGGGTCTGGGAACCATCCTGCGTATTGTGGGTTGTCAGGAGCCAGCCGAACACTCTCGGCCACAGACCCCAATTAAAAACAACGGCCCGTTTCACAGGCAAACAAAACTCAGCTGCCCCGCTTCTGGATGGGAGATTGCAGGAGGCACTTGACACTGTGAAACCAGCCCCACTTGGCACTGGTGCCACCTTGGGTCTGGGAACCATGCTGCGTATCATGGATTTTCAGGAGCCAGCCGGTCACTCTCAGCCATAGGCCCCCAAACACAAACCTCGTCCCGTTTCCCTGGCAAACAAAAGTAAGCTGCCCCGCTTCTGCATGGCAGATTGCAGGAGCTACTTAGTACTATCAAATCAGCCCGACTTGGCACAGGTGCCACCTTGGATCTGGTCACCATCCTGCCTATCGTAGCTTTTCAGGAGCCAGCCGGCCACTCCCTGCCACAGGCCCCCAAACACAAACAACGGCGCTTTTCCCTGGAAAGCAAAATTCGCCTGCCAACATTTTGATGGCAGATTGCAGGAGCCACTTTGCACCATCAAACCAGCCCGACTTGGCACTGGTGCCACCTTGCATCTGGGAACCATCCTGCCTAGCGTGGATTTTCAGGAGCCAGCCGGCCACTCTCAGCTATATGCCCCCAAACAAAACCCACGGCCCGTTTCCCTGGCAAACAAAATTAAGCTGCCCCGCTTCTGGATGGCAGATTGCAGGACGCACTTGGTAGTATCAAACCAGCCCGACTTGGCACTGGTGCCACCTTGGGTCTGGGAACCATCCTGCGTATCGTGGGTTCAAAGGAGCCAGCCGGCCACTCCCAGCCACAGGCCCCCAAATACAAACAATGGCGCTTTTCCCTGGAAAACAAAACTCGCCTGCCAACTTTTTGATGGCAGATTACAGGAGCCACTTGGTACTATCAAACCAGCCCAAGTTGGCACTGGTGCCACCATGGGTCTGGTAACCATCCTGCCTATCGTAGCTTTTCAGGAGCCAGCCGGTCACTCCCAGCCATAGGTCCCCAGTCACAAACCTCGGCCCGTTTCCCTGGCAAACTAAAGTAAGCTGCCCCGCTTCTGGATGGCAGATTGCAGGAGCCACTTGGTACTATCAAACCAGCCCAACTTGGCACTGGTGCCACCTTGGGTCTGGGAACCATGCTGCGTAACACAGATTCTAAGGAGCCAGTCGGCCACTCCCAGCCACAAGCCCCCAAACACAAACAACGGCGCTATTCTCTGGCAAACAAAACTCAACTGCCCCTCTTCTGGATGGCAAATTGCAGGACGCACTTGGTACTATAAAAACAGCCCGACTTGGCACTGGTGCCACCTTGGGTCTGGGAACCATCCTGCGTATTGTGGGTTGTCAGGAGCCAGCCGAACACTCTCGGCCACAGACCCCAATTAAAAACAACGGCCCGTTTCACAGGCAAACAAAACTCAGCTGCCCCGCTTCTGGATGGGAGATTGCAGGAGGCACTTGACACTGTGAAACCAGCCCCACTTGGCACTGGTGCCACCTTGGGTCTGGGAACCATGCTGCGTATCATGGATTTTCAGGAGCCAGCCGGTCACTCTCAGCCATAGGCCCCCAAACACAAACCTCGTCCCGTTTCCCTGGCAAACAAAAGTAAGCTGCCCCGCTTCTGCATGGCAGATTGCAGGAGCTACTTAGTACTATCAAATCAGCCCGACTTGGCACAGGTGCCACCTTGGATCTGGTCACCATCCTGCCTATCGTAGCTTTTCAGGAGCCAGCCGGCCACTCCCTGCCACAGGCCCCCAAACACAAACAACGGCGCTTTTCCCTGGAAAGCAAAATTCGCCTGCCAACATTTTGATGGCAGATTGCAGGAGCCACTTGGTACTATCAAACAAGCCGAACTTGGCACTTGTGCCACCATGGGTCTGGTCAACATCCTGCCTATCGTAGCTTTTCAGGAGCCAGCCGGTCACTCCCAGCCATAGGCCCCCAGACACAAAGCTCGACCCGTTTCCCTGGCAAACAAAAGTAAGCTGCCCCGCTTCTGGATGGCAGATTGCAGGACGCACTTGGTACTATCAAACCAGCCCAACTTGGCACTGGTGCCACCTTGGGTCTGGGAACCATCCTGCGTATCGTGGATTCTAAGGAGCCAGCCGGTCACTCCCTGCCACAGGCCCCCAGACACAAACAACGGCGCTTTTCCCTGGAAAACAAAACTCGCCTGCCGACTTTTTGATGGCAGATTGCAGGAGCCACTTGCTACTATCAAATCAGCCCAACTTGGCACTGGTGCCACCATGGGTCTGGTCACCATCCTGCCTATCGTAGCTTTTCAGGAGCCAGCCGGTCACTCCCAGCCATAGGCCCCCAGACACAAACCTCGGCCCGTTTCCCTGGAAAACAAAAGTAAGCTGCCCCGCTTCTGGATGGCAGATTGCAGGAGCCACTTTGCACCATCCAACTAGCCCGACTTGGCACTGGTGCCACCTCAGGTCTGGGAACCATCCTGCGTATCGTGGATTCTAATTATCCATCCGGCCACTCCCACCCACAGGCCCCCAAACACAAACAACGGCGCTTTTCCCTGGAAAACAAAACTCGCCTGCCAATTTTTGATGGCAGATTGCAGGAGCCACTTGGTACTATCAAACCAGCCCAACTTGGCACTGGTGCCACCATGGGTCTGGTCACCATCCTACCTATCGTAGCTTTTCAGGAGCCAGCCGGTCACTCCCAGCCATAGGCCCCCAGACACAAAGCTCGGCCCGTTTCCCTGGCAAGCAAAAGTAAGCTGTCCCGCTTCTGGATGGCAGATTGCAGGACGCACTTGGTAGTATCAAACCAGGCGACTTGGCACTGACGCCACCTCACGTCTGGGAACCATCCTGCATATCGTGGATTCTAAGCAGCCAGCCGGCCACTCCCAGCCACAGGCCCCCAAACACAAACAACGGCGCTTTTCCCTGGAAAACAAAACTCGCCTGCCAAGTTTTTGATGGCAGATTGCAGGAGCCACTTGGTACTATCAAACCAGCCCAACTTGGCACTGGTGCCACCATGGGTCTGGTCACCATCCTGCCTATCGTAGCTTTTCAGGAGCCAGCCGGTCACTCCCAGCCATAGGCCCCCAGACACAAACCTCGGCCCGTTTCCCTGGCAAACAAAAGCAAGCTGCCCCGCTTCTGGATGGCAGATTGCAGGAGCCACTTTGCACCATCAAACTAGCCCGACTTGGCACTGGTGCCACCTCTGGTCTGGGAACCATCCTGCGTATGGTAGATTCTCAGCAGCCAGCCGGCCACTCCCAGCCACAGGCCCCCAAACACAAACAACGGCGCTTTTCCCTGGAAAACAAAACTCGTCTGCCAACTTTTTGATGGCAGATTGCAGGAGCCACTTGGTACTATCAAACCAGCCCAACTTGGCACTGGTGCCACCATGGGTCTGGTCACCATCCTGCCTATCGTAGCTTTTCAGGAGCCAGCCGGCCACTCCCTGCCACAGGCCCCCAAACACAAACAACGGCGCTTTTCCCTGGAAAAAAAAATTCGCCTGCCAACTTTTTGATGGCAGATTGCAGGAGCCACTTGGTACTATCAAATCAGCCCAACTTGGCACTGGTGCCACCATGGGTCTGGTCACCATCCTGCCTATCGTAGCTTTTCAGGAGCCAGCCGGTCACTCCCAGCCATAGGCCCCCAGACATAAACCTCGGCCCGTTTCCCTGGCAAACAAAAGTAAGCTGCCCCGCTTCTGGATGGCAGATTGCAGCAACCACTTGGTACTATCAAACCAGCCCAACTTGGCACTGGTGCCACCTCTGGTCTGGGAACCATGCTGAGTATCGTGGATTCTAAGGAGCCAGCCGGCCACTCCCAGCCACAGGCCCCCAAACACAAACAACGGCGCTTTTCCCTGGAAAACAAAACTCGCCTGCCAAGTTTTTGATGGCAGATTGCAGGAGCCACTTGGTACTATCAAACCAGCCCAACTTGGCACTGGTGCCGTCATGGGTCTGGTCACCATCCTGCCTATCGTAGCTTTTCACGAGCCAGCCGGTCACTTCCAGGCTTAGGCCCCCAGACACAATCCTCGGACCGTTTCCCTGGCAAACAAAAGTAAGCTGCCCCGCTTCTGGATGGCAGATTGCAGGAACCACTTGGTACTATCAAACCAGCCCAACTTGGCACTGGTGTCACCATGGGTCTGGGAACCATCCTGTGTATCGTGGATTCTAATTAGCCATCCGTCCACTCCAGGCCATAGGGCCCCAGGCACAAACAACGGCGCTTTTCCCTGGATAACAAACTCGCCTGCCAACTTTTTGATGGCAGATTGCAGGAGCCACTTGGTACTATCAAACCAGCCCAACTTGGCACTGCTGCCACCATGGGTCTGGTCACCATCCTGCCTATCGTAGCTTTTCAGGAGCCAGCCGGTCACTCCCAGCCATATGCCCCGAGACACAAACCTCGGCCCGTTTCCCTGGCAAACAAAAGTAAGCTACCCCACTTCTGGATGGCAGATTGCAGGACGCACTTGGTACTATCAAACCAGCCCAACTTGGCACTGGTGCCACGTCAAGTCTAGGAACCATCCTGCGTATCGTGGATTCTAAGGAGCCAGCCGGCCACTCCCAGCCATAGGCCCCCAAACAAAAACAACGGCGCTTTTCCCTGGTAAAGAAAACTTGCCTGCCAACTTTTTGATGGCAGATTGCAGGAGCCACTTGGTACTATCAAACCAGCCCGACTTGGCACTGGTGCCACGACAAGTCTGGGAACCATCCTGCGTATCGTGGATTCTAATGAGCCAGCCGGCCACTCCCAGCCACAGGCCCCCAAACACAAACAACGGAGCTTTTCCCTGGAAAACAAAACTCGCCTGCCAACTTTTTGATGGCAGATTGCAGGAGCCACTTGGTACTACCAAACCAGCCCAACTTGGCACTGGTGCCACCTTGGGTCTGGTCACCATCCTGCCTATCGTAGCTTTTCAGGAGCCAGCCGGTCACTCCCAGCCATAGGCCCCGAGACACAAAGCTCGGCCCTTTTCCCTGGCAAACAAAAGTAAGCTGCCCCGCTTCTGGATGGCAGATTGCAGGAGCCACTTTGCACCATCAAACTATCCCGACTAGGCACTGGTGCCACCTTGGGTCTGGGAACCATCCTGCGTATGGTGGATTCTAAGGAGCCAGCCGGCCACTCCCAGCCACAGGCCCCTAAACACAACAACGGCGCTTTTCCCTGGAAAACAAAACTCGCCTGCCAATTTTTGATGGCAGATTGCAGGAGCCACTTGGTACTATCAAACCAGCCCAACTTGGCACTGGTGCCACCTTGGGTCTGGTCACCATCCTGCCTATCGTAGCTTTTCAGGAGCCAGCCGGTCACTCCCAGCCATAGGCCCCCAGACACAAAGCTCGGCCCGTTTCCCTGGCAAGCAAAAGTAAGCTGTCCCGCTTCTGGATGGCAGATTGCAGGACGCACTTGGTAGTATCAAACCAGCCCGACTTGGCACTGGCGCCACCTCACGTCTGGGAACCATCCTGCGTATCGTGGATTCTAAGCAGCCAGCCGGCCACTCCCAGCCACAGGCCCCCAAACACAAACAACGGTGCTTTTCCCTGGAAAACAAAACTCGCCTGCCAACTTTTTGATGGCAGATTGCAGGAGCCACTTGGTACTATCAAACCAGCCCAACTTGGCACTGGTGCCACCATGGGTCTGGTCACCATCCTGCCTATCGTAGCTTTTCAGGAGCCAGCCGGTCACTCCCAGCCATAGGCCCCCAGACACAAACCTCGGCCCGTTTCCCTGGCAAACAAAAGCAAGCTGCCCCGCTACTGGATGGCAGATTGCAGGAGCCACTTTGCACCATCAAACTAGCCCGACTTGGCACTGGTGCCACCTCAGGTCTGGGAACCATGCTGCGTATCGTGGATTCTAATTAGCCATCCGGCCACTCCCACCCACAGGCCCCCAAACACAAACAACGGCGCTTTTCCCTGGAAAACAAAACTCGCCTGCCAAATTTTGATGGCAGATTGCCGGAGCCACTTGGTACTATCAAACCAGCCCACCTTGACACTGGTGCCACCATGGGTCTGGTCACCATCCTGCCTATCGTAGCTTTTCAGGAGCCAGCCGGTCACTCCCAGCCATAGGCCCCCAGACACAAAGCTCGGCCCGTTTCCCTGGCAAACAAAAGTAAGTTATCCCGCTTCTGGATGGCAGATTGCAGGAGCCACTTTTCACCATCAATCCAGCCCGACTTGGCACTGGTGCCACCTCTGGTCTGGGAACCATCCTGCGTATCATGGATTCTAAGGAGCCAGCCGGCCACTCCCAGCCACAGGCCCCCAAACACAAACAACGGCGCTTTTCCCTGGATAACAAACTCGCCTGCCAAGTTTTTGATGGCAGATTGCAGGAGCCACTTGGTACTATCAAACCAGCCCAACTTGGCACTGGTGCCACCATGGGTCTGGTCACCATCCTGCCTATCGTAGCTTTTCAGGAGCCAGCCGGTCACTCCCAGCCATAGGCCCCGAGACACAAACCTCGGCCCGTTTCCCTGGCAAACAAAAGTAAGCTACCCCGCTTCTGGATGGCAGATTGCAGGATGCACTTGGTACTATCAAACCAGCCCAACTTGGCACTGGTGCCACCTCAGGTCTGGGAACCATCCTGCGTATCGTGGATTCTAAGGAGCCAGCCGGCCACTCCCAGCCATAGGCCCCCAAACAAAAACAACGGCGCTTTTCCCTGGAAAACAAAACGTGCCTGCCAACTTTTTGATGGCAGATTGCAGGAGCCACTTGGTACTATCAAACCAGCCCAACTTGGCACTGGTGCCACCATGGGTCTGGTCACCATCCTGCCTATCGTAGCTTTTCAGGAGCCAGCCAGTCACTCCCAGCCGTAGGCCCAGAGACACAAAGCTCGGCCCGTTTCCCTGACAAACAAAAGTAAGCTGTCCCGCTTCTGGATGGCAGATTGCAGGACGCACTTGGTACTATCAAACCAGCCCGACTTGGCACTGGTGCCACCTCTGGTCTGGGAACTATCCTGCGTATGGTAGATTCTAAGCAGCCAGCCGGCCACTCCCAGCCACAGGCCCCCAAACACAAACAACGGCGCTTTTCCCTGGAAAACAAAACTCGTCTGCCAACTTTTTGATGGCAGATTGCCGGAGCCACTTGCTACAATCAAACCAGCCCAACTTGGCACTGGTGCCACCATGGGTCTGGTCACCATCCTGCCTATCGTAGCTTTTCAGGAGCCAGCCGGCCACTCCCTGCCACAGGCCCCCAAACACAAACAACGGCGCTTTTCCCTGGAAAACAAAATTCGCTTGCCAACATTTTGATGGCAGATTGCAGGAGCCACTTGGTACTATCAAATCAGCCCAACTTGGCACTGGTGCCACCATGGGTCTGGTCACCATCCTGCCTATCGTAGCTTTTCAGGAGCCAGCCGGTCACTCCCAGCCATAGGCCCCCAGACACAAACCTCGGCCCGTTTCCCTGGCAAACAAAAGTAAGCAGCCCCGCTTCTGGATGGCAGATTGCAGCAACCACTTGGTACTATCAAACCAGCCCAACTTGGCACTGGTGCCACCTCTGGTCTGGGAACCATGCTGAGTATCATGGATTCTAAGGAGCCAGCCGGCCACTCCCAGCCACAGGCCCCCAAACACAAACAACGGCGCTTTTCCCTGGAAAACAAAACTCGCCTGCCAAGTTTTTGATGGCAGATTGCAGGAGCCACTTGGTACTATCAAACCAGCCCAACTTGGCACTGGTGCCGTCATGGGTCTGGTCACCATCCTGCCTATCGTAGCTTTTCACGAGCCAGCCGGTCACTTCCAGGCTTAGGCCCCCAGACACAATCCTCGGACCGTTTCCCTGGCAAACAAAAGTAAGCAGCCCCGCTTCTGGATGGCAGATTGCAGGATCCACTTGGTACTATCAAACCAGCCCAACTTGGCACTGGTGTCACCATGGGTCTGGGAACCATCCTGTGTATCGTGGGTTCTAATTAGCCATCCGTCCACTCCAGGCCATAAGGCCCCAGGCACAAACAACGGCGCTTTTCCCTGGATAACAAACTCGCCTGCCAACTTTTTGATGGCAGATTGCAGGAGCCACTTGGTACTATCAAACCAGCCCAACTTGGCACTGGTGCCACCATGGGTCTGGTCACCATCCTGCCTATCGTAGCTTTTCAGGAGCCAGCCGGTCACTCCCAGCCATATGCCCCGAGACACAAACCTCGGCCCGTTTCCCTGGCAAACAAAAGTAAGCTACCCCACTTCTGGATGGCAGATTGCAGGACGCACTTGGTACTATCAAACCAGCCCAACTTGGCACTGGTGCCACGTCAAGTCTAGGAACCATCCTGCGTATCGTGGATTCTAAGGAGCCAGCCGGCCACTCCCAGCCATAGGCCCCCAAACAAAAACAACGGCGCTTTTCCCTGGTAAAGAAAACTTGCCTGCCAACTTTTTGATGGCAGATTGCAGGAGCCACTTGGTACTATCAAACCAGCCCAACTTGGCACTGGTGCCACCATGGGTCTGGTCACCATCCTGCCTATCGTAGCTTTTCAGGAGCCAGCCGGTCACTCCCAGCCATAGGCCCCCAGACACAAAGCTCGGCCCGTTTCCCTGGCAAACAAAAGTAAGCTGCCCCGCTTCTGGATGGCAGATTGCAGGAGCCACTTGGTACTATCAAACCAGCCCGACTTGGCACTGGTGCCACCTCTGGTCTGGGAACCATCCTGCGTATCGTGGATTCTAAGGAGCCAGCCGGCCACTCCCAGCCACAGGCACCCAAACACAAACAACGGCGCTTTTCCCTGGAAAACAAAACTCGTCTGCCAACTTTTTGATGGCAGATTGCAGGAGCCACTTGGTACTATCAAACCAGCCCAACTTGGCACTGGTGCCGCCATGGGTCTGGTCACCATCCTGCCTATCGTAGCTTTTCACGAGCCAGCCGGTCACTCCCAGCCATAGGCCCCCAGACAAAAACCTCGGCCCGTTTCCCTGGAAAACAAAAGTAAGCTGCCCCGCTTCTGGATGGCAGATTGGAGGACGCACTTGTTACTATCAAACCAGCCCGACTTGGCACTGGTGCCACCACTGGTCTGGGAACCATCCTGCGTATCGTGGATTCTAAAGAGCCAGCCGGCCACTCCCAGCCACAGGCTCCCAAACACAAACAACGGCGCTTTTCCCTGGAAAACAAAACTCGCCTGCCAACTTTTTGATGGCAGATTGCAGGAGCCACTTGGTACTATCAAACCAGCCCAACTTGGCACTGCTGCCACCATGGGTCTGGTCACCATCCTGCCTATCGTAGGTTTTCACGAGCCTGCCGGTCACTCCCAGCCATAGGCCCCCAGACAAATCCTCGGCCCGTTTCCCTGGCAAACAAAAGTAAGCTGCCCCGCTTCTGGATGGCAGATTGCAGGATCCACTTGGTACTATCAAACCAGCCCGACTTGGCACTGGTGCCACGACAAGTCTGGGAACCATCCTGCGTATCGTGGATTCTAATGAGCCAGCCGGCCACTCCCAGCCACAGGCCCCCAAACACAAACAACGGCGCTTTTCCCTGGAAAACAAAACTCGCCTGCCAACTTTTTGATGGCAGATTGCAGGAGCCACTTGGTACTATCAAACCAGCCCAACTTGGCACTGGTGCCACCTTGGGTCTGGTCACCATCCTGCCTATCGTAGCTTTTCAGGAGCCAGCCGGTCACTCCCAGCCATAGGCCCCAAGACACAAAGCTCGGCCCTGTTCCCTGGCAAACAAAAGTAAGCTGCCCCGCTTCTGGATGGCAGATTGCAGGAGCCACTTTGCACCATCAAACTATCCCGACTAGGCACTGGTGCCACCTTGGGTCTGGGAACCATCCTGCGTATGGTGGATTCTAAGGAGCCAGCCGGCCACTCCCAGCCACAGGCCCCTAAACACAACAACGGCGCTTTTCCCTGGAAAAAAAAACTCGCCTGCCAAATTTTGATGGCAGATTGCAGGAGCCACTTGGTACTATCAAACCAGCCCAACTTGGGACTGGTGCCACCATGGGTCTGGTCACCATCCTGCCTATCGTAGCTTTTCAGGAGCCAGCCGCTCACTCCCAGCCATAGGCCCCCAGACAAAAACCTCGGCCCGTTTCCCTGGCAAACAAAAGTAAGCTGCCCTGCTTCTGGATGGCAGATTGCAGGAACCACTTGGTACTATCAAACCAGCCCGACTTGGCACTGGTGCCACCTCTGGTCTGGGAACCATCCTGCGTATCGTGGATTCTAAGGAGCCAGTCGGCCACTCCCAGCCACAGGCCCCCAAACACAAACAACGGCCCGTTTCCGTGGCAAACAAAAGTAAGCTGCCCCGCTTCTGGATGGCAGATTGCAGGAGCCACTTGGTACTATCAAACCAGCCCGACTTGGCACTGGTGCCACCTCTGGTCTGGGAACCATCCTGCGTATCGTGGTGTCTAAGGAGCCAGCCGGCCACTCCCAACCACAGGCCCGCAAACACAAACAACGGCGCTTTTCCCTGGAAAACAAAACTCGCCTGCCAACTTTTTGATGTCAGATTGCAGGAGCCACTTGGTACTATCAAACCAGCCCAACTTGGCACTGGTGCCACCATGGGTCTGGTCACCATCCTGCCTATCGTAGCTTTCAGGAGCCCGCTGGTCACTCCCTGCCATAGGCCCCGAGACACAAACCTCGGCCCGTTTCCCTGGCAAACAAAAGTAAGCTGCCCCGCTTCTGGATGGCAGATTGCAGGACGCACTTGGTAATATCAAACCAGCCCGACTTGGCACTGGCGCCACCTCACGTCTGGGAACCATCCTGCGTATCGTGGATTCTAAGCAGCCAGCCGGCCACTCCCAGCCACAGGCCCCCAAACACAAACAACGGCGCTTTTCCCTGGCAAACAAAAGTAAGCTGCCCCGCTTCTGGATGGCAGATTGCAGGAACCACTTGGTAGTATCAAACCAGCCCAACTTGGCACTGGTGGCACCTCTTGTCTGGGAACCATGCTGCGTATCGTGGTTTCTAAGGAGCCAGCCGGCCACTCCCAACCATAGACCCCCAGACACAAACCTCGGCCCGTTTCCCTGGAAAACAAAAGTAAGCTACCCCAATTCTGGATGGCAGATTGCAGGAGCCACTTGGTACTATCAAATCAGCCCAACTTGGCACTGGTGCCACAATGGGTCTGGTAAACATCCTGCCTATCGTAGCTTTTCAGGAGCCAGCCGGCCACTCTCAGCCATATGCCCCCAAAAACAAACCACGGCCTTTTCTCTGGCAAACAAAACTCAACTGCCCCTCTTCTGGATGGCAAATTTTAGGACGCACTTTGTACTACGCAAACCGCCCGACGTGGCACTGGTGCCACCTTGTGTCAGGGAACCATCCTGCATATCGAGCTTTTTAAGGAGCCAGCCGGCCACGCCCAGCCATAAACCCCCGAAAAAAAACCACGGACCATTTCTCTTGGAAACAAAAATCCGCTGCCCCGCGTCTGTATGGCAGATTGCAGGAGCCACTTTGCACCATCAAACCAGCCCGACTTGGCACTGGTGCCACCTTGGGTGTGGGAACAATCCTGCATATCGTGGATTCTAAGGAGCCAGCCGGCCACTCCCAGCCACAGGCCCCCAAACACAAACAACGGCGCTTTTCCCTGGAAAACAAAACTCGCCTGCCAACTTTTTGATGGCAGATTGCAGGAGCCACTTGGTACTATCAAATCATCCCAACTTGGCACTGGTGCCACTATGGGTCTGGGAACCATCCTGCCTATCGTAGCTTTTCAGGAGCCAGCCGGTCACTCCCAGCCATAGGCCCCCAGACACAAACCTCGGACCGTTTCCCTGGCAAACAAAAGTAAGCTGCCCCGATTCTGGATGGCAGATTGCAGGAGCCACTTGGTTGTGTCAAACCAGCCCGACTTGGCACTGGTGCCACCTTGGGTCTGGGAACCATCCTGCGTATCGTGGATTCTAAGCAGCCACCCGGCCACTCTGAGCCACAGGCCCCCAAACAAAATCTACGGCGCTTTTCCCTGGAAAACAAAACTCGCCTGCCAACTTTTTGATGGCAGATTGCAGGAGCCACTTGGTACTATCAAACCAGCCCAACTTGGCACTGGTGCCACCTCTGGTCTGGGAACCATCCTGCCTATCGTAGCTTTTCAGGAGCCAGCCGGTCACTCCCAGCCATAGACCCCCAGACACAAACCTCGGCCCGTTTCCCTGGCAAACAAAAGTAAGCTGCCCCGCTTTTGGATGGCAGATTGCAGGAGCCACGTTGCACCATCCAACCAGCCCCACTTGGCACTGGTGCCACCTTGGGTCTGGGAACAAGTTGGGCTGGTTTGATAGTACCAAGTGCCTCCTGCAATCTGCCATCCAGAAGCGGGACAGCTTACTTTTGTTTCCCAGGGAAACGGGCCGAGGTATTTGTCTGGGGGCCTATGGCTGGGAGTGACCGGCTGACTACTGAAAAGCTACGATAGGCAGGATGGTTACCAGACTCATGGTGCCACCAGTGCCAAGTCGGGCTGGTTTGATAATACTAAATAGCTCCTGCAATCTGCCATCCAGACGCGGGGCAGCGGATTTTTGTTTGCTGGAGAAAAGTTCCGTGGTTTTTTTTTTGGGGGTATATGACTGGACGTGGCCGGCTGGCTCCTTAAAAAGCTCTATACGCAGGATTGTTCCCTGACCCAAGGTGGCATCAGTGCCAAGTCGGGCTGTTTTCGTAGTACCAAGTGCGTCCTGCAATTTGCCATCCAGAAGCGGGGCAGCCTACTTTTGTTTGCCAGGGAAACGTGCCGAGGTATTTGTCTGGGGGCCTATGGCTGGGAGTGAGCGGCTGGCTCCTGAAAAGCTACGATAGGCAGGATGGTGACCAGACCCATGGTGGCACCAGTGCCAAGTTGGGCTGGTTTGATAGTACCAAGTGGCTCCTGCAATCTGCCATCAAGAAGTTGGCAGGCGAGTTTTGTTTTCCAGGGAAAAGCGCCGTTGTTTTTGTTTAGAGGCCTGTGGCTGGGAGTGGCCGCCTGTCCTCGTAGAATCTACGTTACGCAGCATGGTTCCCAGAGCCAAGGTGGCACCAGGGCCAAGTCGGGCTGGTTTGTAAGTACCAAGTGCATCCTGCAATCTGCCACCAAAAGCGGGGCAGCTTACTTTTGTTTGCCAGGGAAACGGGCCGAGGTTTGTGTCCGGGGGCCTATGGCAGGGAGTGACCGGCTGGCTCCTGAAAAGCTACGATAGGCGGGATGTTTACCAGACCCATGGTGGCACCAGTGCCAAGTTGGGCTGATTTGATAGTACCAAGTGGCTCCTGCAATCTGCCATCCAGAATCGGGGTAACATACTTTTGTTTTCCAGGGAAACGGGCCTAGGTTTGTGTCTGGGGGTCTATGGCTGGGAGTGACCGGCTGGCTCCTGAAAAGCTACGATAGGCAGGATGGTTCCCAGACCAGAGGTGGCACCAGTGCCAAGTTGGGCTGGTTTGATACTACCAAGTGGCTCCTGCAATCTACCATCAAAAAGTTGGCAGGCGAGTTTTGTTTTCCAGGGAAAAGCGCCGTTGTTTGTGTTTGGGGGCCTGTGGCTCAGAGTGGCCGGGTGGCTGCTTAGAATCCACGTTACGCAGGATGGTTCCCAGACCCAAGGTGGCACCAGTGCCAAGTCGGGCTGGTTTGACACAACCAAGTGGCTCCTGCAATCTGCCATCCAGAATCGGGGCAGCTTAATTTTGTTTGCCAGGGAAACGGTCCGAGGTTTGTGTCTGGGGGCCTATGGCTGGGAGTGACCGGCTGGCTCCTGAAATGCTACAATAGGCAGGATGGTTCCCAGACCCATAGTGGCACCAGTGCCAAGTTGGGATGATTTGATAGTAACAAGTGGCTCCTGCAATCTGCCATCAAAAAGCTGGCAGGCGAATTTTATTTTCCAGGGAAAAGCGCCGTTGTTTGTGTTTGGGGGCCTGTGGCAGGGAGTGGCCGGCTGGCTCCTTAGAATCCACGATATGCAGGATTGTTCCCAGACCCAAGGTGGCACCAGTGCCAAGTCGGGCTGGTTTGATGGTGCAAAGTGGCTCCTGCAATCTGCCATCCAGACGCGGGGCAGCGGATTTTTGTTTCCAAGAGAAATGGTCCGTGGTTTGTTTTTGGGGGTATATGGCTGGGCGTGGCCGGCTGGCTCCTTAAAAAGCTCGATATGCAGGATGGTTCCCTGACACAAGGTGGCACCAATGCCACGTCGGGCGGTTTTCGTAGTACAAAGTGCGTCCTAAAATTTGCCATCCAGAAGAGGGGCAGTTGAGTTTTGTTTGCCAGAGAAAAGGGCCGTGGTTTGTTTTTGGGGCATATGGCTGAGAGTGGCCGGCTGGCCCCTGAAAATCCACGATAGGCAGGATGGTTCCCAGACCAGAGGTGTCACCAGTGCCAAGTCGGGCTGGTTTGATAGTACTAAGTAGCTCCTGCAATCTGCCATGCAGAAGCGGGGCAGCTTACTTTTGTTTGCCAGGGAAACGGGCCGAGGTTTGTGTCTGGGGGCCTATGGCTGGGAGTGACCGGCTGGCTCCTGAAAAGCTACGATAGGCAGGATGGTGACCAGACCCATGGTGGCACCAGTGCCAAGTTGGGCTGGTTTGATAGTACCAAGTGGCTCCTGCAATCTGCCATCAAAAAGTTGGCAGGCGAGTTTTGTTTTCCAGGGAAAAGCGCCGTTGTTTGTGTTTGGGGGCCTGTGGCTGGGAGTGGCCAGCTGGCTCCTTAGAACCCACGATACGCAGGATGGTTCCCAGACCTGAGTTGGCACCAGTGCCAAGTTGGGCTGGTTTGATGGTGCAAAGTGGCTCCTGCAATCTGCCATCCAGAAGCGGGACAGCTTACTTTTGTTTGCCAGGGAAACGGGCCGAAATATTTGTCTGGGGGCCTCTGGCTGGGGGTGGCTGGCTGGCTCCTGAAAAGCTACGATAGGCAGGATGGTGACCAGACCCATGGTGGCACCAGTGCCAAGTTGGGCTGGTTTGATAATACCAAGTGGCTCCTGCAATCTGCCATCAAATGTTTGGCAGGCGAGTTTTGTTTTCCAGGGAAAAGCACCGTTGTGTGTGTTTTGGGGCCTGTGGCTGGGAGTGGCCAGCTGGCTCCTTAGAATCCACGATACGCAGGATGGTTCCCAGACCCAAGGTGGCATCAGTGCCAAGTCGGGCTGGTTTGTTAGTACCAAGTGGTTCCTGCAATCTGCCATCCAGAAGCGGGGCAGCTGAATTTTGTTTGCCAGAGAAAAAGGCTGTTGTTTGTGTTTCGGTGCCTGTGGCTGGCAGTGGCCGGCTGGCTCCTGAAAATCCATGATACGCAGCATGGTTCCCAGACCCAAGGTGGCATCAGTGCCAAGTAGGGCTGGTTTCATAGTACCCAGTGGCTCCTGCAATCTGCCATCCAGAAGAGGGGCAGTTGAGTTTTGTTTTCCAGAGAAAAGGGCCGTGGTTTGTGTTTGGGGCCTATGGCTGAGAGTGACCGGCTGGCCCCTGAAAATCCACGATAGGAAGGATGGTTCCCAGATCCAAGGTGGCAGCAGTGCCATGTTGTGCTGGTGTGATAGTCCCAAGTGGCTCCTGCAATCTGCCATCCAGAAGCGGGGCAGCTGAATTTTGTTTGCCAGACAAAAAGGCTGTGGTTTGTGTTTGGGGGCCTGTGGCTGGGAGTGGCCGGGTGGCTCCTGAAAATCCATGATACGCAGTATGGTTCCCAGACCCAAGGTGGCACCAGTGCCAAGTGGGGCTGGTTTCACAGTGTCAAGTGCCTCCTGCAATCTCCCATCCAGAAGCGGGGCAGCTGAGTTTTGTTTGCCTGTGAAACGGGCCGTTGTTTTTAATTGGGGTCTGTGGCCGAGAGTGTTCGGCTGGCTCCTGACAACCCACAATACGCAGGATGGTTCCCAGACCCAAGGTGGCACCAGTGCCAAGTCGGGCTGGTTTGATAGTACCAAGTGGCTCCTGCAATCTGCCATCCAGAAGCGGTGCAGTTGAGTTTTGTTTGCCAGAGAAAAGGGCCGTGGGTTGTGTTTGGGGGCATATGGCTGGGAGTGGCCGGCTGTCTCATTAAAAAGATCGATACGCAGGATGGTTCCCAGACCCAAGGGGGCACCAGTGCCAAGTCGGGCTGTTTTTATAGTACCAAGTGCGTCCTGCAATTTGCCATCCAGAAGAGGGGCAGTTGAGTTTTGTTTGCCAGAGAATAGCGCCGTTGTTTGTGTTTGGGGGCTTGTGGCTCGTAGTGGCCGACTGGCGCCTTAGAATCTGTGTTACGCAGCATGGTTCCCAGACCCAAGGTGGCACCAGTGCCAAGTTTTGCTGGTTTGATAGTACCAAGTGGCTCCTGCAATCTGCCATCCAGAAGCGGGGTAGCTTACTTTTGTTTGCCAGGGAAACGGGCCGAGGTTTGTGACTGGGGACCTATGGCTGGGAGAGACCGGCTGGCTCCTGGAAAGCTACAATAGGCAGGATGGTTACCAGACCCATGGTGGCACCAGTGCCAAGTTGGGCTGGTTTGATAGTACCAAGTGGCTCCGGCAATCTGCCATCAAAAAGTTGGCAGGCGAGTTTTGTTTTCCAGGGAAAAGCGACATTGTTTGTATTTGGGGGCCTGTGGCTGGGAGTGGCCGGCTGGCTCCTTTGAACCCACGATATGCAGGATGGTTCCCAGACCCAAGGTGGCACCAGTGCCAAGTCGGGCTGGTTTGATACTACCAAGTGCGTCCTGCAATCTGCCATCCAGAAGCGGGGCAGCTTAATTTTGTTTGCCAGGGAAACGGGCCGTGGGTTTTGTTTGGGGGCATATAGCTGAGAGTGGCCGGCTGGCTCCTGAAAATCCACGCTAGGCAGCATGGTTCCCAGATGCAATGTGGCACCAGTGCCAAGTCGGGCTGGTTTGATGGTGCAAAGTGGCTCCTGCAATCTGCCATCCAGAAGCGGGGCAGCTGATTTTTGTTTGCCAGAGGAAAATTCCGTGGATTGTTTTTGGGGGCATATTGCTGGGAGTGGCCGGCTGGCTCCTTAAAATGCTCGATACGCATGATGGTTCCCAGGCCCAAGGTGTCACCACTACCAAGTCGGCCTGCGGTTTTAGTATCAAGTTCATCCTGCAATTTGCCATCCAGAAGAGGGGCAGTTGAGTTTTGTTTGCCAGAGAAACGGGCTGAGGTTTCTGTTTGGGGACATATGGCTGAGAGTGGCCGGCTGGCCCCTGAATATCCACGATACAGAGCATGGTTCCCAGATCCAAGGTGGCACCAGTGCCAAGTCGGGCTGGTTTGATAGTACCAAGTGTCTCCTGCAATCTGCCATCCAGAAGCAGGGCAGCTTACTTTTGTTTGCCAGAGAAATAGGCCTAGGTTTTTGTTTGGGGGCCTGTGGCTAGGAGTGGCCGGCTGGCTCCTAAGAATCCACGATACGCAGGATGTTTCCCAGACCCAAGGTGGCACCAGTGCCAAGTCGGGCTGGTTTGATAGTACCAAGTGGCTCCTGCAAACTCCATCAAAAAGTTGGCAGGCGTGTTTTGTTTTCCAGGGAACAGCGCCGTTGATTTTGTTTGGGGGCCTGTGGCTGGGAGTGGCCGGCTGGCTCCTTAGAATCCACGATACGCAGGATGGTTCCCAGACCCAAGGTGGCACCAGTGCCAAGTCGGGCTGGTTTGATTACACCAAGTGGCTCCTGCAATCTGCCATCCAGAAGTGAGGCAGCTAAGTTTTGTTTGCGAGAAAAAAGGGCCGTGGTTTTTGTTGGGGGCCTGTGGCTGGGAGTAGCCGGCTGGCTCCTTAAAATCCACGATAGGCAGGATGGTTCCCAGACCCAAGGTGGCACCAGTGCCAAGTCGGGCTGGTTTGATAGTACCAAGTGGCTCCTGCAATCTGCCATCCAGAAGCGGGGCAGCTGAGTTTTGTTTGCCAGAGAAAAAGGCTGTGGTTTGTGTTTGGGGGCCTGTGGCTGGGAGTGGCCGGCTGGCTCCTGAAAATCCACGATACGCAGCATGGTTCCCAGACCCAAGGTGGCACCAGTGCCAAGTGGGGCTCGTTTGACAGTGTCAAGTGCCTCCTGCAATCTCCCATCCGGAAGCGGGGCAGCTGAGTTTTTTTTGCCAGGGAAACGGACCTTTGTTTTTGATTGGGCTCTGTGGCCGAGAGTGGTCGGCTGTCTCCTGACAATCCACAATACGCAGGATGGTTCCCAGACCCAAGGTGGCACCAGTGCCAAGTCGGGCTGGTTTGATAGTACCAAGTGTCTCCTGCAATCTGCCATCCAGAAGCGGGGCAGCTGAGTTTTGTTTGCCAGAGAAAAGGGCCGTGGGTTGTGTTTGGGGGCATATGGCTGGGAGTGGCCACCTGGCTCCTTAAAATGCACGATACGCCGCATGGTAACCAGACGCAAGGTGGCACCAGTGCCAAGTCAGGCTGTTTTTGTAGTACCCAGTGGCTCCTGCAATTTGCCATCCAGAAGCGGGGCAGTTGAATTTTGTTTGCTAGAGAAAAGGGCTGTGGTTTGTGTTTGGGGGCCTATGGCTGAGAGTGGCCGGCTGGCCCCTGAAAATCAACGATAGGCAGGATGGTTCCCAGATCCAAGGTGGCACCAGTGCCAAGTAAGGCTGGTTGTATGGTTCAAAGTAACTCCTGCAATCTGCCATCCAGAAGCGGGACAGCTGAGTTTTTTTTGCCAGAGAAAAGGTCCATGGTTTCTTTTTGGGGCATACGGCTGGGAATTGCCGGCTGGCTCCTTAAAATGCTCGATATGCAGGATGGTTCCCAGAGCCAAGGTGGCACCACTGCCAAGTCGGGCTCTTTTTGTAGTACCAAGTGCGTCCTGCAATTTGCCATCCAGAAGAGGGGCAGTTGAGTTTTGTTTGCCAGAGAAAAGGGCCGTTGTTTGTGTTTGGGGGCCTGTGGCTGGGAGTGTTCGGCTGGTTCCTGAATATGTACGATACGCAGGATTGTTCCCAGATCCAAGGTGGCAGCAGTGCCATGTTGTGCTGGTGTGATAGTCCCAAGTGGCTCCTGCAATCTGCCATCCAGAAGTGGGGCAGCTGATTTTTGTTTGCCAGAGAAAAGGTCCGTGGTTTGTTTTTGGGGGCATATGGCTGAGAGTGGCTGGCTGGCTCCTGAAAAGCTACGATAGGCAGGATGGTGACCAGACCCATGGTGGCACCAGTGCCAAGTTGGGCTGGTTTGATAGTACCAAGTGGCTCCTGCAATCTGCCATCAAAAAGTTGTCAGGCGAGTTTTGTTTTCCAGGGAAAAGCGCCGTTGTTTGTGTTTGGGTGCCTGAGGCTGGGAGTGGCCGGCTGGCTCCTTAGAATCCACGATACGCAGGATGGTTCCCAGACCAGTGGTGGCACCAGTGCCAAGTCGGGCTGGTTTGATAGTAACAAGTGCGTCCTAATATCTGCCATCCAGAAGCGGGGCAGCTTACTTTTGTTTGCCAGGGAAACGGGCCGAGCTTTGTGTCTGGGGGCCTGTGGCAGGGAGTGACCGGCTGGCTCCTGAAAAGCTACGATAGGCAGGATGGTGACCAGACCCATGGTGGCACCAGTGCCAAGTTGGGCTGGTTTGATAGTACCAAGTGGCTCCTGCAATCTGCCATCAAAAAGTTGTCAGGCGAGTTTAGTTTTCCAGGGAAAAGCGCCGTTGTTTGTGTTTGGGGGCCTGTGGCTGGGAGTGGCCGGCTGGCTAATTAGAATCCACGATACGCAGGATGGTTCCCAGACCAGAGGTGGCAACAGTGACAAGTCGGGCCAGTTTGATGGTGCAAAGTGGCTCCTGCAATCTGCCATCCAGAAGCAGGGCTGCTTACTTTTGTTTGCCAGGGAAAGGAGCCGAGGTTTTTGTCTGGGGGCCTATGGCTGGGAGTGACCAGCTGGCTCCTGAAAAGGTACGATAGGCAGGATGGTTACCAGACCCATGGTGGCACCAGTGCCAAGTTCGGCTGATTTGATAGTACCAAGTGGCTCCTGCAATCTGCCATCAAAATGTTGGTAGGCGAGTTTTGTTTTCCAGGGAAAAGCGCGGTTGTTTGTGTTTGGGGGCCTGTGGGTGGGAGTGGCCGGATGGCTAATTAGAATCCACGATACGCAGGATGGTTCCCAGACCTAAAGTGGCACCAGTGACAAGTCGGGCCAGTTTGATGGTGCAAAGTTGCTACTGAAATCTGCCATCCAGAAACGGGGCAGCTTACTTTTGTTTGCCAGGGAAACGGGCCAAGGTTTGTGTCTGGGGGCCTATGGCTGTGAGTGACCGGCTAGGTCCTGAAAAGCTACGAGAGGCATGATGGTGACCAGACCCATGGTGGCACCAGTGCCAAGTTGGGCTGGTTTGATAGTACCAAGTGGCTCCTGCAATCTGCCATCAAAAAGTCGGCAAGCGAGTGTTGATTTCCAGGGAAAAGCGCCGTTGTTTGTGTTTGGGGGCCTGTGGCAGGGAGTGGCCGGCTGGCTCCTTAGAATCCACGATACGCAGCATGGTTCCCAGACCCAAGGTGGCACCAGTGCCAAGTCGGGCTGGCTTGATAATACCAAGTGGTTCCTGCAATCGGCCATCAAAAAGTTGGCAGGCGAGTTTTGTTTTCCAGGGAAAAGCGCCGTTGTTTTTGTTTGGGGGCCTATGGGTGGGAGTGGCCGGCTGGCTCCTTAGAATCCACGAGACGCAGGATGGTTCCCAGACCTGAGGTGGCACCAGTGCCAAGTTGGGCTGGTTTGATAGTACCAAGTGCGTCCTGCAATCTGCCATCCAGAAGCGGGGTAGCTTACTTTTGTTTGCCAGGGAAACGGGCCGAGGTTTGTGTCTCGGGGCCTATGGCTGGGAGTGACCGGCTGGCTCCTGAAAAGCTACGATAGGCAGGATGGTGACCAGACCCATGGTGGCACCAGTGCCAAGTTGGGCTGGTTTGATAGTACCAAGTGGCTCCTGCAATCTGCCATCAAAAATTTGGCAGGCGAGTTTGTTATCCAGGGAAAAGCGCCGTTGTTTGCGCCTGGGGCCCTATGGCCTGGAGTGGACGGATGGCTAATTAGAATCCACGATACACAGGATGGTTCCCAGACCCATGGTGGCACCAGTGCCAACTTGGGCTGGTTTGATAGTAACAAGTGGTTCCTGCAATCTGCCATCCAGAAGCGGGGCAGCTTACTTTTGTTTGCCAGGGAAACGGTCCGAGGATTGTGTCTGGGGGCCTAAGCCTGGAAGTGACCGGCTGGCTCGTGAAAAGCTACGATAGGCAGGATGTGGACCAGACCCATGACGGCACCAGTGCCAAGTTGGGCTGGTTTGATAGTACCAAGTGGCTCCTGCAATCTGCCATCAAAAACTTGGCAGGCGAGTTTTGTTTTCCAGGGAAAAGCGCCGTTGTTTGTGTTTGGGGGCCTGTGGCTGGGAGTGGCCGGCTGGCTCCTTAGAATCCACGATACGCAGGATGGTTCCCAGACCAGAGGTGGCACCAGTGCCAAGTTGGGCTGGTTTGATTGTAACAAGTGCGTCCGGGAATCTGCCATCCAGAAGCGGGGCAGCTTACTTTTGTTTGCCAGGGAAACGGGCCGAGGTTTGTGTCTGGGGGCCTATGGCTGGGAGTGGCCGGCTGGCTCCTGAAAAGCTACGATAGGCAGGATGGTGACCAGACCCATGGTGGCACCAGTGCCAAGTTGGGCTGGTTTGATAGTACCAAGTGGCTCCTGCAATCTGCCATCAAAAAGTCGGCAAGCGAGTGTTGATTTCCAGGGAAAAGCGTCGTTGTTTGTGTTTGGGGGCCTGTGGCTGGGAGTGGCCGGCTGGCTCCTTAGAATCCACAATACGCAGCATGGTTCCCAGACCCAAGGTGGCACCAGTGCCAAGTCGGGCTGGCTTGATAATACCAAGTGGTTCCTGCAATCGGCCATCAAAAAGTTGGCAGGCGAGTTTTGTTTTCCAGGGAAAAGCGCCGTTGTTTGTGCCTGGGGCCCTATGGCCTGGAGTGGACGGATGGCTAATTAGAATCCACGATACACAGGATGGTTCCCAGACCCATGGTGGCACCAGTGCCAAGTTGGGCTGGTTTGATAGTAACAAGTGGTTCCTGCAATCTGCCATCCAGAAGCGGGGCAGCTTACTTTTGTTTGCCAGGGAAACGGGCCGAGCTTTGTGTCTGGGGGCCTATGGCTGGGAGTGACCGGCTGGCTCCTGAAAAGCTACGATAGGCAGGATGGTGACCAGACCCATGGTGGCACCAGTGCCAAGTTGGGCTGGCTAGATAATACCAAGTGGTTCCTGCAATCGGCCATCAAAAAGTTGTCAGGCGAGTTTTGTTTTCCAGGGAAAAGCGCCGTTGTTTGTGCCTGGGGCCCTATGGCCTGGAGTGGACGGATGGCTAATTAGAATCCACGATACACAGGATGGTTCCCAGACCCATGGTGGCACCAGTGCCAAGTTGGGCTGGTTTGATAGTACCAAGTGGTTCCTGCAATCTGCCATCCAGAAGCGGGGCAGCTTACTTTTGTTTTCCAGGGAAACGGGCCGAGGTTTTTGTCTGGGGGCCTATGGCTGGGAGTGACCGGCTGGCTCCTGAAAAGCTACGATAGGCAGGATGGTGACCAGACCCATGACGGCACCAGTGCCAAGTTGGGCTGGTTTGATAGTACCAAGTGGCTCCTGCAATCTGCCATCAAAAACTTGGCAGGCGAGTTTTGTTTTCCAGGGAAAAGCGCCGTTGTTTGTGTTTGGGGGCCTGTGGCTGGGAGTGGCCGGCTGGCTCCTTAGAATCCACGATACTCAGCATGGTTCCCAGATCAGAGGTGGCACCAGTGCCAAGTTGGGCTGGTTTGATAGTACCAAGTGCGTCCGGGAATCTGCCATCCAGAAGCGGGGCAGCTTACTTTTGTTTGCCAGGGAAACGGGCCGAGGTTTTTGTCTGGGGGCCTATGGCTGGGAGTGACTGGCTGGCTCCTGAAAAGTTACGATAGGCAGGATGGTTCCCAGACCCATGGTGGCACCAGTGCCAAGTTGGGCTGGTTTGATAGTACCAAGTGGCTCCTGCAATCTGCCATCAAAAAGTTGGCAGGCGAGTTTTGTTTTCCAGGGAAAAGCGCCGTTGTTTGTGTTTGGGGGCCTGTGGCAGGGAGTGGCCGGCTGGCTCCTTAGAATCCACGATACGCAGGATGGTTCCCAGACTTGACGTGGCACCAGTGCCAAGTCGGGCTGGTTTGATAGTACCAAGTGCGTCCTGCAATCTGCCATCCAGAAGCGGGGCAGCTTACTTTTGTTTTCCAGGGAAACGGGCCGAGGTATTTGTCTGGGGGCCTATGGCTGGGAGTGACCAGCTGGCTCCTGAAAAGCTACGATAGGCAGGATGGTGACCAGACCCATGGTGGCACCAGTGCCAAGTTGGGCTGGTTTGATAGTACCAAGTGGCTCCTGCAATCTGCCATCAAAAAGTTGTCAGGCGAGTTTTGTTTTCCAGGGAAAAGCGCCGTTGTTTGTGTTTGGGTGCCTGTGGCTGGGAGTGGCCGGCTGGCTCCTTAGAATCCACGATACGCAGGATGGTTCCCAGACCAGTGGTGGCACCAGTGCCAAGTCGGGCTGGTTTGATATTAACAAGTGCGTCCTACTATCTGCCATCCAGAAGCGGGGCAGCTTACTTTTGTTTGCCAGGGAAACGGGCCGAGCTTTGTGTCTGGGGGCCTATGGCAGGGAGTGACCGGCTGGCTCCTGAAAAGCTACGATAGGCAGGATGGTGACCAGACCCATGGTGGCACCAGTGCCAAGTTGGGCTGGTTTGATAGTACCAAGTGGCTCCTGCAATCTGCCATCAAAAAGTTGTCAGGCGAGTTTAGTTTTCCAGGGAAAAGCGCCGTTGTTTGTGTTTGGGGGCCTGTGGCTGGGAGTGGCCGGCTGGCTAATTAGAATCCACGATACGCAGGATGGTTCCCAGACCAGAGGTGGCAACAGTGACAAGTCGGGCCAGTTTGATGGTGCAAAGTGGCTCCTGCAATCTGCCATCCAGAAGCAGGGCTGCTTACTTTTGTTTGCCAGGGAAAGGAGCCGAGGTTTTTGTCTGGGGGGCCTATGGCTGGGAGTGACCAGCTGGCTCCTGAAAAGGTACGATAGGCAGGATGGTTACCAGACCCATGGTGGCACCAGTGCCAAGTTCGGCTGATTTGATAGTACCAAGTGGCTCCTGCAATCTGCCATCAAAATGTTGGTAGGCGAGTTTTGTTTTCCAGGGAAAAGCGCGGTTGTTTGTGTTTGGGGGCCTGTGGGTGGGAGTGGCCGGATGGCTAATTACAATCCACGATACGCAGGATGGTTCCCAGACCTAAAGTGGCACCAGTGACAAGTCGGGCCAGTTTGATGGTGCAAAGTTGCTACTGAAATCTGCCATCCAGAAACGGGGCAGCTTACTTTTGTTTGCCAGGGAAACGGGCCAAGGTTTGTGTCTGGGGGCCTATGGCTGTGAGTGACCGGCTAGGTCCTGAAAAGCTACGAGAGGCATGATGGTGACCAGACCCATGGTGGCACCAGTGCCAAGTTGGGCTGGTTTGATAGTACCAAGTGGCTCCTGCAATCTGCCATCAAAAAGTCGGCAAGCGAGTGTTGATTTCCAGGGAAAAGCGCCGTTGTTTGTGTTTGGGGGCCTGTGGCAGGGAGTGGCCGGCTGGCTCCTTAGAATCCACGATACGCAGCATGGTTCCCAGACCCAAGGTGGCACCAGTGCCAAGTCGGGCTGGCTTGATAATACCAAGTGGTTCCTGCAATCGGCCATCAAAAAGTTGGCAGGCGAGTTTTGTTTTCCAGGGAAAAGCGCCGTTGTTTTTGTTTGGGGGCCTATGGGTGGGAGTGGCCGGCTGGCTCCTTAGAATCCACGAGACGCAGGATGGTTCCCAGACCTGAGGTGGCACCAGTGCCAAGTTGGGCTGGTTTGATAGTACCAAGTGCGTCCTGCAATCTGCCATCCAGAAGCGGGGTAGCTTACTTTTGTTTGCCAGGGAAACGGGCCGAGGTTTGTGTCTCGGGGCCTATGGCTGGGAGTGACCGGCTGGCTCCTGAAAAGCTACGATAGGCAGGATGGTGACCAGACCCATGGTGGCACCAGTGCCAAGTTGGGCTGGTTTGATAGTACCAAGTGGCTCCTGCAATCTGCCATCAAAAATTTGGCAGGCGAGTTTGTTATCCAGGGAAAAGCGCCGTTGTTTGCGCCTGGGGCCCTATGGCCTGGAGTGGACGGATGGCTAATTAGAATCCACGATACACAGGATGGTTCCCAGACCCATGGTGGCACCAGTGCCAACTTGGGCTGGTTTGATAGTAACAAGTGGTTCCTGCAATCTGCCATCCAGAAGCGGGGCAGCTTACTTTTGTTTGCCAGGGAAACGGTCCGAGGATTGTGTCTGGGGGCCTAAGCCTGGAAGTGACCGGCTGGCTCGTGAAAAGCTACGATAGGCAGGATGTGGACCAGACCCATGGTGGCACCAGTGCCAAGTTGGGCTGGTTTGATAGTACCAAGTGGCTCCTGCAATCTGCCATCAAAAACTTGGCAGGCGAGTTTTGTTTTCCAGGGAAAAGCGCCGTTGTTTGTGTTTGGGGGCCTGTGGCTGGGAGTGGCCAGCTGGCTCCTTAGAATCCACGATACGCAGGATGGTTCCCAGACCAGAGGTGGCACCAGTGCCAAGTTGGGCTGGTTTGATTGTAACAAGTGCGTCCGGGAATCTGCCATCCAGAAGCGGGGCAGCTTACTTTTGTTTGCCAGGGAAACGGGCCGAGGTTTGTGTCTGGGGGCCTATGGCTGGGAGTGGCCGGCTGGCTCCTGAAAAGCTACGATAGGCAGGATGGTGACCAGACCCATGGTGGCACCAGTGCCAAGTTGGGCTGGTTTGATAGTACCAAGTGGCTCCTGCAATCTGCCATCAAAAAGTCGGCAAGCGAGTGTTGATTTCCAGGGAAAAGCGTCGTTGTTTGTGTTTGGGGGCCTGTGGCTGGGAGTGGCCGGCTGGCTCCTTAGAATCCACAATACGCAGCATGGTTCCCAGACCCAAGGTGGCACCAGTGCCAAGTCGGGCTGGCTTGATAATACCAAGTGGTTCCTGCAATCGGCCATCAAAAAGTTGGCAGGCGAGTTTTGTTTTCCAGGGAAAAGCGCCGTTGTTTGTGCCTGGGGCCCTATGGCCTGGAGTGGACGGATGGCTAATTAGAATCCACGATACACAGGATGGTTCCCAGACCCATGGTGGCACCAGTGCCAAGTTGGGCTGGTCTGATAGTACCAAGTGGTTCCTGCAATCTGCCATCCAGAAGCGGGGCAGCTTACTTTTGTTTGCCAGGGAAACGGTCCGAGGTTTGTGTCTGGGGGCCTATGGCTGGGAGTGACCGGCTGGCTCCTGAAAAGCTACGATAGGCAGGATGGTGACCAGACCCATGGTGGCACCAGTGCCAAGTTGGGCTGGCTTGATAATACCAAGTGGTTCCTGCAATCGGCCATCAAAAAGTTGGCAGGCGAGTTTTGTTTTCCAGGGAAAAGCGCCGTTTTTTGTGCCTGGGGCCCTATGGCCTGGAGTGGACGGATGGCTAATTAGAACCCACGATACGCAGGATGGTTCCCAGACCTGAGGTGGCACCAGTGCCAAGTTGGGCTGGTTTGACGGTGCAAAGTGGCTCCTGCAATCTGCCATGCAGAAGCGGGGCAGCTTACTTTTGTTTGCCAGGGAAACGGGCCGAGGTTTTTGTCTGGGGGCCTCTGGCTGGGGGTGGCTGGCTGGCTCCTGAAAAGCTACGATAGGCAGGATGGTGACCAGACCCATGGTGGCACCAGTGCCAAGTTGGGCTGGTTTGATAGTACCAAGTGGCTCCTGCAATCTGCCATCAAAAACTTGGCAGGCGAGTTTTGTTTTCCAGGGAAAAGCGCCGTTGTTTGTGTTTGGGGGCCTGTGGCAGGGAGTGGCCGGCTGGCTACTTAGAATCCACGATACGCAGCATGGTTCCCAGACCCAAGGTGGCACCAGTGCCAAGTCGGGCTGGCTTGATAATACCAAGTGGTTCCTGCAATCGGCCATCAAAAAGTTGGCAGGCAAGTTTTGTTTTCCAGGGAAAAGCGCCGTTGTTTGTGCCTGGGGCCCTATGGCCTGGAGTGGACGGATGGCTAATTAGAATCCACGATACACAGGATGGTTCCCAGACCCATGGTGGCACCAGTGCCAAGTTGGGCTGGTTTGATAGTAACAAGTGGTTCCTGCAATCTGCCATCCAGAAGCGGGGCAGCTTACTTTTGTTTGCCAGGGAAACGGTCCGAGGTTTGTGTCTGGGGGCCTATGGCTGGGAGTGACCGGCTGGCTCCTGAAAAGCTACGATAGGCAGGATGGTGACCAGACCCATGGTGGCACCAGTGCCAAGTTGGGCTGGCTAGATAATACCAAGTGGTTCCTGCAATCGGCCATCAAAAAGTTGTCAGGCGAGTTTTGTTTTCCAGGGAAAAGCGCCGTTGTTTGTGCCTGGGGCCCTATGGCCTGGAGTGTTCGGATGGCTAATTAGAATCCACGATACACAGGATGGTTCCCAGACCCATGGTGGCACCAGTGCCAAGTTGGGCTGGTTTGATAGTACCAAGTGGTTCCTGCAATCTGCCATCCAGAAGCGGGGCAGCTTACTTTTGTTTTCCAGGGAAACGGGCCGAGGTTTTTGTCTGGGGGCCTATGGCTGGGAGTGACCGGCTGGCTCCTGAAAAGCTACGATAGGCAGGATGGTGACCAGACCCATGACGGCACCAGTGCCAAGTTGGGCTGGTTTGATAGTACCAAGTGGCTCCTGCAATCTGCCATCAAAAACTTGGCAGGCGAGTTTTGTTTTCCAGGGAAAAGCGCCGTTGTTTGTGTTTGGGGGCCTGTGGCTGGGAGTGGCCGGCTGGCTCCTTAGAATCCACGATACTCAGCATGGTTCCCAGATCAGAGGTGGCACCAGTGCCAAGTTGGGCTGGTTTGATAGTACCAAGTGCGTCCGGGAATCTGCCATCCAGAAGCGGGGCAGCTTACTTTTGTTTGCCAGGGAAACGGGCCGAGGTTTTTGTCTGGGGGCCTATGGCTGGGAGTGACTGGCTGGCTCCTGAAAAGTTACGATAGGCAGGATGGTTCCCAGACCCATGGTGGCACCAGTGCCAAGTTGGGCTGGTTTGATAGTACCAAGTGGCTCCTGCAATCTGCCATCAAAAAGTTGGCAGGCGAGTTTTGTTTTCCAGGGAAAAGCGCCGTTGTTTGTGTTTGGGGGCCTGTGGCAGGGAGTGGCCGGCTGGCTCCTTAGAATCCACGATACGCAGGATGGTTCCCAGACTTGACGTGGCACCAGTGCCAAGTCGGGCTGGTTTGATAGTACCAAGTGCGTCCTGCAATCTGCCATCCAGAAGCGGGGCAGCTTACTTTTGTTTTCCAGGGAAACGGGCCGAGGTATTTGTCTGGGGGCCTATGGCTGGGAGTGACCGGCTGGCTCCTGAAAAGCTACGATAGGCAGGATGGTGACCAGACCCATGGTGGCACCAGTGCCAAGTTGGGCTGGTTTGATAGTACCAAGTGGCTCCTGCAATCTGCCATCAAAAAGTTGTCAGGCGAGTTTTGTTTTCCAGGGAAAAGCGCCGTTGTTTGTGTTTGGGTGCCTGTGGCTGGGAGTGGCCGGCTGGCTCCTTAGAATCCACGATACGCAGGATGGTTCCCAGACCAGTGGTGGCACCAGTGCCAAGTCGGGCTGGTTTGATATTAACAAGTGCGTCCTACTATCTGCCATCCAGAAGCGGGGCAGCTTACTTTTGTTTGCCAGGGAAACGGGCCGAGCTTTGTGTCTGGGGGCCTATGGCTGGGAGTGACCGGCTGGCTCCTGAAAAGCTACGATAGGCAGGATGGTGACCAGACCCATGGTGGCACCAGTGCCAAGTTGGGCTGGTTTGATAGTACCAAGTGGCTCCTGCAATCTGCCATCAAAAAGTTGTCAGGCGAGTTTTGTTTTCCAGGGAAAAGCGCCGTTGTTTGTGTTTGGGGGCCTGTGGCTGGGAGTGGCCGGCTGGCTAATTAGAATCCACGATACGCAGGATGGTTCCCAGACCAGAGGTGGCAACAGTGACAAGTCGGGCCAGTTTGATGGTGCAAAGTGGCTCCTGCAATCTGCCATCCAGAAGCAGGGCTGCTTACTTTTGTTTGCCAGGGAAAGGAGCCGAGGTTTTTGTCTGGGGGCCTATGGCTGGGAGTGACCAGCTGGCTCCTGAAAAGCTACGAGAGGCATGATGGTGACCAGACCCATGGTGGCACCAGTGCCAAGTTGGGCTGGTTTGATAGTACCAAGTGGCTCCTGCAATCTGCCATCAAAAAGTCGGCAAGCGAGTGTTGATTTCCAGGGAAAAGCGCCGTTGTTTGTGTTTGGGGGCCTGTGGCAGGGAGTGGCCGGCTGGCTCCTTAGAATCCACGATACGCAGCATGGTTCCCAGACCCAAGGTGGCACCAGTGCCAAGTCGGGCTGGCTTGATAATACCAAGTGGTTCCTGCAATCTGCCATCAAAAAGTTGGCAGGCGAGTTTTGTTTTCCAGGGAAAAGCGCCGTTGTTTTTGTTTGGGGGCCTATGGGTGGGAGTGGCCGGCTGGCTCCTTAGAATCCACGAGACGCAGGATGGTTCACAGACCTGAGGTGGCACCAGTGCCAAGTTGGGCTGGTTTGATAGTACCAAGTGCGTCCTGCAATCTGCCATCCAGAAGCGGGGTAGCTTACTTTTGTTTGACAGGGAAACGGGCCGAGGTTTGTGTCTGGGGGCCTATGGCGGGGAGTGACCGGCTGGCTCCTGAAAAGCTACGATAGGCAGGATGGTGACCAGACCCATGGTGGCACCAGTGCCAAGTTGGGCGGGTTTGATAGTACCAAGTGGCTCCTGCAATCTGCCATCAAACACTTGGCAGGCGAGTTTTGTTTTCCAGGGAAAAGCGCCGTTGTTTGTGTTTGGGGGCCTGTGGCTGGGAGTGGCCGGCTGGCTCCTTAGAATCCACGATACTCAGCATGGTTCCCAGACCAGAGGTGGCACCAGTGCCAAGTTGGGCTGGTTTGATTGTAACAAGTGCGTCCGGGAATCTGCCATCCAGAAGCGGGGCAGCTTACTTTTGTTTGCCAGGGAAACGGGCCGAGGTTTGTGCCTGGGGGCCTATGGCTGGGAGTGGCCGGCTGGCTCCTGAAAAGCTACGATAGGCAGGATGGTGACCAGACCCATGGTGGCACCAGTGCCAAGTTGGGCTGGTTTGATAGTACCAAGTGGCTCCTGCAATCTGCCATCAAAAAGTTGGCAGGAGAGTTTTGTTTTCCAGGGAAAAGCGCCCTTGTTTGTGTTTAGAGGCCTGTGGCTGGGAGTGGCCGGCTGGCTCCTTAGAATCCACGATACGCAGGATGTTTCCCAGACCCAAGTTGGCACCAGTACCAAGTAGGGCTGGTTTGATACTACCAAGTGGCTCCTGCAATCTGCCATCCAGAAGCGGGGCAGCTTACTTTTGTTTGCCAGGGAAACGGGCCGAGGTTTGGGTCTGGGGGCCTATGGCTGGGAGTGACCGGCTGGCTCCTGAAAAGCTACGATAGGCAGGATGTTGACCAGACCCATGGTGGCACCAGTGCCAAGTTGGGCTGATTTGATAGTACCAAGTGGCTCCTGCAATCTGCCATCAAAATATTGGCAGGCGAATTTTGTTTTCCAGGGAAAAGCGCCGTTGTTTGTGTTTGGGGGCCTGTGGCAGGGAGTGGCCGGCTGGCTCCTGAAAAGCTACGATAGGCAGGATGGTGACCAGACCCATGGTGGCACCAGTGCCAAGTTGGGCTGGTTTATAGTACCAAGTGGCTCCGGCAATCTGCCATCAAAAAGATGGCAGACGAGTTTTGTTTTGCAGGGAAAAGCGCCGTTTTTTGTGTTTGGGGGCCTGTGCCTGGGAGTGGACGGATGGCTAATTAGAATCTACGATACGCAGGATGGTTCCCAGACCAGAGGTGGCACCAGTGCCAAGTCGGGTGGTTTGATAGTAGCAAGTGGCTCCTGCAATCTGCCATCCAGAAGCGGGACAGCTTACTTTTGTTTGTCAGGGAAACCGGCCGAGTTTTGTGTCTGTGGGCCTACGGCTCGGAGTGACCGGCTGGCTCCTGAAAAGCTACGATAGGCAGGATGGTGACCAGACCCATGGTGGCACCAGTGCCAAGTTGGGCTGGTTTGATAGTACCAAGTGGCTCCTGCAATCTGCCATCAAAAAGTTGTCAGGCGAGTTTTGTTTTCCAGGGAAAAGCGCCGTTGTTTGTGTTTGGGTGCCTGTGGCTGGGAGTGGCCGGCTGGCTCCTTAGAATCCACGATACGCAGGATGGTTCCCAGACCAGTGGTGGCACCAGTGCCAAGTCGGGCTGGTTTGATATTAACAAGTGCGTCCTACTATCTGCCATCCAGAAGCGGGGCAGCTTACTTTTGTTTGCCAGGGAAACGGGCCGAGCTTTGTGTCTGGGGGCCTATGGCTGGGAGTGACCGGCTGGCTCCTGAAAAGCTACGATAGGCAGGATGGTGACCAGACCCATGGTGGCACCAGTGCCAAGTTGGGCTGGTTTGATAGTACCAAGTGGCTCCTGCAATCTGCCATCAAAAAGTTGTCAGGCGAGTTTTGTTTTCCAGGGAAAAGCGCCGTTGGTTGTGTTTGGGGGCCTGTGGCTGGGAGTGGCCGGCTGGCTAATTAGAATCCACGATACGCAGGATGGTTCCCAGACCAGAGGTGGCAACAGTGACAAGTCGGGCCAGTTTGATGGTGCAAAGTGGCTCCTGCAATCTGCCATCCAGAAGCAGGGCTGCTTACTTTTGTTTGCCAGGGAAAGGAGCCGAGGTTTTTGTCTGGGGGCCTATGGCTGGGAGTGACCAGCTGGCTCCTGAAAAGCTACGAGAGGCATGATGGTGACCAGACCCATGGTGGCACCAGTGCCAAGTTGGGCTGGTTTGATAGTACCAAGTGGCTCCTGCAATCTGCCATCAAAAAGTCGGCAAGCGAGTGTTGATTTCCAGGGAAAAGCGCCGTTGTTTGTGTTTGGGGGCCTGTGGCAGGGAGTGGCCGGCTGGCTCCTTAGAATCCACGATACGCAGCATGGTTCCCAGACCCAAGGTGGCACCAGTGCCAAGTCGGGCTGGCTTGATAATACCAAGTGGTTCCTGCAATCTGCCATCAAAAAGTTGGCAGGCGAGTTTTGTTTTCCAGGGAAAAGCGCCGTTGTTTTTGTTTGGGGGCCTATGGGTGGGAGTGGCCGGCTGGCTCCTTAGAATCCACGAGACGCAGGATGGTTCACAGACCTGAGGTGGCACCAGTGCCAAGTTGGGCTGGTTTGATAGTACCAAGTGCGTCCTGCAATCTGCCATCCAGAAGCGGGGTAGCTTACTTTTGTTTGACAGGGAAACGGGCCGAGGTTTGTGTCTGGGGGCCTATGGCGGGGAGTGACCGGCTGGCTCCTGAAAAGCTACGATAGGCAGGATGGTGACCAGACCCATGGTGGCACCAGTGCCAAGTTGGGCGGGTTTGATAGTACCAAGTGGCTCCTGCAATCTGCCATCAAACACTTGGCAGGCGAGTTTTGTTTTCCAGGGAAAAGCGCCGTTGTTTGTGTTTGGGGGCCTGTGGCTGGGAGTGGCCGGCTGGCTCCTTAGAATCCACGATACTCAGCATGGTTCCCAGACCAGAGGTGGCACCAGTGCCAAGTTGGGCTGGTTTGATTGTAACAAGTGCGTCCGGGAATCTGCCATCCAGAAGCGGGGCAGCTTACTTTTGTTTGCCAGGGAAACGGGCCGAGGTTTGTGCCTGGGGGCCTATGGCTGGGAGTGGCCGGCTGGCTCCTGAAAAGCTACGATAGGCAGGATGGTGACCAGACCCATGGTGGCACCAGTGCCAAGTTGGGCTGGTTTGATAGTACCAAGTGGCTCCTGCAATCTGCCATCAAAAAGTTGGCAGGAGAGTTTTGTTTTCCAGGGAAAAGCGCCCTTGTTTGTGTTTAGAGGCCTGTGGCTGGGAGTGGCCGGCTGGCTCCTTAGAATCCACGATACGCAGGATGTTTCCCAGACCCAAGTTGGCACCAGTACCAAGTAGGGCTGGTTTGATACTACCAAGTGGCTCCTGCAATCTGCCATCCAGAAGCGGGGCAGCTTACTTTTGTTTGCCAGGGAAACGGGCCGAGGTTTGGGTCTGGGGGCCTATGGCTGGGAGTGACCGGCTGGCTCCTGAAAAGCTACGATAGGCAGGATGTTGACCAGACCCATGGTGGCACCAGTGCCAAGTTGGGCTGATTTGATAGTACCAAGTGGCTCCTGCAATCTGCCATCAAAATATTGGCAGGCGAATTTTGTTTTCCAGGGAAAAGCGCCGTTGTTTGTGTTTGGGGGCCTGTGGCAGGGAGTGGCCGGCTGGCTCCTGAAAAGCTACGATAGGCAGGATGGTGACCAGACCCATGGTGGCACCAGTGCCAAGTTGGGCTGGTTTGATAGTACCAAGTGGCTCCGGCAATCTGCCATCAAAAAGATGGCAGACGAGTTTTGTTTTGCAGGGAAAAGCGCCGTTTTTTGTGTTTGGGGGCCTGTGCCTGGGAGTGGACGGATGGCTAATTAGAATCTACGATACGCAGGATGGTTCCCAGACCAGAGGTGGCACCAGTGCCAAGTCGGGTGGTTTGATAGTAGCAAGTGGCTCCTGCAATCTGCCATCCAGAAGCGGGACAGCTTACTTTTGTTTGTCAGGGAAACCGGCCGAGTTTTGTGTCTGTGGGCCTACGGCTCGGAGTGACCGGCTGGCTCCTGAAAAGCTACGATAGGCAGGATGGTGACCAGACCCATGGTGGCACCAGTGCCAAGTTGGGCTGGTTTGATAGTACCAAGTGGCTCCTGCAATCTGCCATCAAAAAGTTGGCAGGCAAGTTTTGTTTTCCAGGGAAAAGCGCCGTTGTTTTTGTTTGGGGGCCTATGGCTGGGAGTGGCCGGCTGGCTCCTTAGAATCCACGATACGCAGGATGGTTCCCAGACCTGAGGTGGCACCAGTGCCAAGTTGGGCTGGTTTGATAGTACCAAGTGCGTCCTGCAATCTGCCATCCAGAAGCGGGGTAGCTTACTTTTGTTTGCCAGGGAAACGGGCCGAGGTTTGTGTCTGGGGGCCTATGGCTGGGAGTGACCGGCTGGCTCCTGAAAAGCTACGATAGGCAGGATGGTTCCCAGACCCATGGTGGCACCAGTGCCAAGTTGGGCTGGTTTGATAGTACCAAGTGGCTCCTGCAATCTGCCATCAAAAAGTTGTCAGGCGAGTTTTGTTTTCCAGGGAAAAGCGCCGTTGTTTGTGTTTGGGTGCCTGTGGCTGGGAGTGGCCGGCTGGCTCCTTAGAATCCACGATACGCAGGATGGTTCCCAGACCAGAGGTGGCAGCAATGCCAAGTCGGGCTGGTTTGATGTTGAAAAGTGGCTCCTGCAATCTGCCATCCAGAAGCGGGATAACTTACTTTTGTTTGCCACGGAAACGGGCCGAGGTTTGTGTCTGGGGGCCTATGGCTGGGAGTGACCGGCTGGCTCCTGAAAAGCTACGATAGGCAGGATGGTGACCAGACCCATGACGGCACCAGTGTCAAGTTGGGCTGGTTTGATAGTACCAAGTGGCTCCGGGAATCTGCCATCAAAATTTGGCAGGCGAGTTTTGTTGTCCAGGGAAAAGCGCCGTTGTTTGTGTCTGGGGGCCTGTGGCTGGGAGTGACCGGCTGGCTCTTTAGAATCCACGATACGCAGGATGGTTCCCAGGCCAGAGGTGGCACCAGTGCCAAGTTGGGCTGGTTTGATACTACCAAGTGCGTCCTGGAATCTGCCATCCAGAAGCGGGGCAGCTTACTTTTGTTTGCCAGGGAAATGGGCCGAGGTTTTTCTCTGGGGGCCTATGGCAGGGAGGGACCGGCTGTCTCCTGAAAAGCTACGATAGGCAGGATGGTGACCAGACCCATGGTGGCACCAGTGCCAAGTTGGGCTGATTTGATAGTAGCAAGTGGCTCCTGCAATCTGCCATCAAAAACTTGGCAGGCGAGTTTTGTTTTCCAGGGAAAAGCGCTGTGGTTTGTGTTTGGGGGCCTGTGGCTGGGAGTGACCGGCTGGCTCCTTAGAATCCACGATACGCAGGATGGTTCCCAGACTAGAGGTGGCACCAATGCCAAGATGGGCTGGTTTGATAGTACCAAGTGGCTCCTGCAATCTGCCATCCAGAAGCGGGGCAGCTTGCTTTTGTTTGCCAGGGAAACGGGTCGAGCTTTGTGTCTGGGGGCCTATGGCTGGGAGTGACCGGCTGGCTCCTGATAAGCTATGATAGGCAGGATGGTGACCAGACCCATGGTGGCACCAGTGCCAAGTAGGGCTGGTTTGATAGTACCAAGTGGCTCCTGCAATCTGCCATCAAAAAGTTAGCAGGCAAGTTTTGTTTTCCAGGGAAAAGCGCCGTTGTTTTTGTTTGGGGGCCTATGGCTGGGAGTGGCCGGCTGGCTCCTTAGAATCCACGATACGCAGGATGGTTCCCAGACCTGAGGTGGCACCAGTGCCAAGTCGGGCTGGTTTGATAGTACCAAGTGGCTCCTGCAATCTGCCATCCAGAAGCGGGGTAGCTTACTTTTGTTTGCCAGGGAAACGGGCCGAGGTTTGTGTCTCGGGGCCTATGGCTGGGAGTGACCGGCTGGCTCCTGAAAAGCTACGATAGGCAGGATGGTGACCAGACCCATGGTGGCACCAGTGCCAAGTTGGGCTGGTTTGATAGTACCAAGTGGCTCCTGCAATCTACCATCAAAAACTTGGCAGGCGAGTTTTGTTTTCCAGGAAATAGCCCTGTGGTTTTGTTTGGGGGCCTGTGGCTGGGAGCGACCGGCTGGCTCCTTAGAATCCACGATACGCAGGATGGTTCCCAGACCCAAGGTGGCACCAGTGCCAAGTTGGGCTGGTTTGATAGTACCAAGTGGTTCCTGCCATCTGCCATCCAGAAGCGGGGCAGCTTACTTTTGTTTTCCAGGGTAACGGGCCGAGGTTTTTGTCTGGGGGCCTATGGCTGGGAGTGACCGGCTGGCTCGTGAAAAGCTACGATAGGCAGGATGGTGACCAGACCCATGACGGCACCAGTGCCAAGTTGGGCTGGTTTGATAGTACCAAGTGGCTCCTGCAATCTGCCATCAAAAACTTGGCAGGCGAGTTTTGTTTTCCAGGGAAAAGCGCCGTTGTTTGTGTTTGGGGGCCTGTGGCTGGGAGTGGCCGGCTGGCTCCTTAGAATCCACGATACTCAGCATGGTTCCCAGATCAGAGGTGGCACCAGTGCCAAGTTGGGCTGGTTTGATAGTACCAAGTGCGTCCGGGAATCTGCCATCCAGAAGCGGGGCAGCTTACTTTTGTTTGCCAGGGAAACGGGCCGAGGTATTTGTCTGGGGGCCTATGGCTGGGAGTGACCGGCTGGCTCCTGAAAAGCTACGATAGGCAGGATGGTGACCAGACCCATGGTGGCACCAGTGCCAAGTTGGGCTGGTTTGATAGTACCAAGTGGCTCCTGCAATCTGCCATCAAAAACTTGGCAGGCGAGTTTTGTTTTCCAGGGAAAAGCGCCGTTGTTTGTGTTTGGGTGCCTGTGGCTGGGATTGGCCGGCTGGCTCCTTAGAATCCACGATACGCAGGATGGTTCCCAGACCAGTGGTGGCACCAGTGCCAAGTCGGGCTGGTTTGATAGTAACAAGTGCGTCCTACTATCTGCCATCCAGAAGCGGGGCAGCTTACTTTTGTTTGCCAGGGAAACGGGCCGAGCTTTGTGTCTGGGGGCCTATGGCTGGGAGTGACCGGCTGGCTCCTGAAAAGCTACGATAGGCAGGATGGTGACCAGACCCATGGTGGCACCAGTGCCAAGTTGGGCTGGTTTGATAGTACCAAGTGGCTCCTGCAATCTGCCATCAAAAAGTTGTCAGGCGAGTTTTGTTTTCCAGGGAAAAGCGCCGTTGTTTGTGTTTGGGGGCCTGTGGCTGGGAGTGGCCGGCTGGCTAATTAGAATCCACGATACGCAGGATGGTTCCCAGACCAGAGGTGGCAACAGTGACAAGTCGGGCCAGTTTGATGGTGCAAAGTGGCTCCTGCAATCTGCCATCCAGAAGCAGGGCTGCTTACTTTTGTTTGCCAGGGAAAGGAGCCGAGGTTTTTGTCTGGGGGCCTATGGCTGGGAGTGACCAGCTGGCTCCTGAAAAGGTACGATAGGCAGGATGGTTACCAGACCCATGGTGGCACCAGTGCCAAGTTCGGCTGATTTGATAGTACCAAGTGGCTCCTGCAATCTGCCATCAAAATGTTGGTAGGCGAGTTTTGTTTTCCAGGGAAAAGCGCCGTTGTTTGTGTTTGGGGGCCTGTGCCTGGGAGTGGACGGATGGCTAATTAGAATCTACGATACGCAGGATGGTTCCCAGACCAGAGGTGGCACCAGTGCCAAGTCGGGTGGTTTGATAGTAGCAAGTGGCTCCTGCAATCTGCCATCCAGAAGCGGGGCAGCTTACTTTTGTTTGTCAGGGAAACGGGCCGAGTTTTGTGTCTGTGGGCCTACGGCTGGGAGTGACCGGCTGGCTCCTGAAAAGCTACGATAGGCAGGATGGTGACCAGACCCATGGTGGCACCAGTGCCAAATTGGGCTGGTTTGATAGTACCAAGTGGCTCCTGCAATCTGCCATCCAGAAGCGGGGCAGCTGAGTTTTGTTTGCCAGAGAAAAGGCCCGTGGGTTGTGTTTGGGGGCATATGGCTGGGAGTGGCCACCTGGCTCCTTAAAATGCACGATACGCCGCATGGTAACCAGACGCAAGGTGGCACCAGTGCCAAGTCAGGCTGTTTTTGTAGTACCCAGTGGCTCCTGCAATTTGCCATCCAGAAGCGGGGCAGTTGAATTTTGTTTGCTAGAGAAAAGGGCTGTGGTTTGTGTTTGGGGGCCTATGGCTGAGAGTGGCCGGCTGGCCCCTGAAAATCAACGATAGGCAGGATGGTTCCCAGATCCAAGGTGGCACCAGTGCCAAGTAAGGCTGGTTGTATGGTTCAAAGTGACTCCTGCAATCTGCCATCCAGAAGCGGGACAGCTGAGTTTTTTTTGCCAGAGAAAATGTCCATGGTTTCTTTTTGGGGCATACGGCTGGGAATTGCCGGCTGGCTCCTTAAAATGCTCGATACGCAGGATGGTTCCCAGAGCCAAGGTGGCACCACTGCCAAGTCGGGCTCTTTTTGTAGTACCAAGTGCGTCCTGCAATTTGCCATCCAGAAGAGGGGCAGTTGAGTTTTGTTTGCCAGAGAAAAGGGCCGAGGTTTGTGTTTGGGGGCATATGGCTGGGAATGACCGGCTGGCCCCTGAAAATCCACGATACGCCGGATGGTTCCCAGATCCAAGGTGGTACCATTACCAAGTCGGGCTGGTTTGATAGTCCCAAGTGGCTCCTGCAAACTGCCATCCAGAAGCGGGGCAGCTGAGTTTTGTTTTCCAGGGAAATGGGCCTTTGTTTGTGTTTGGGGGCCTGTGGCTGGGAGTGTTCGGCTGGTTCCTGAATATGTACGATACGCAGGATTGTTCCGAGATCCAAGTTGGCAGCAGTGCCATGTTGTGCTGGTGTGATAGTCCCAAGTGGCTCCTGCAATCTGCCATCCAGAAGTGGGGCAGTTGATTTTTGTTTGCCAGAGAAAAGGTCCGGGGTTTGTTTTTGGGGGCATATGGCTGAGAGTGGCTGGCTGGCCCCTGAAAATCCACGATACACAGGATGGTTCCCAGATCCAAGGTGGCACCTGTGCCAAGTCGGGCTGATTTGATAGTACTAAGTAGCTCCTGCAATCTGCCATCCAGAAGCGGGGCAGCTTACTTTTGTTTGCCAGGGAAACGGGCCGAGTTTTGTGTCTCGGGGCCTATGGCTGAGAGTGACCGGCTGGCTCATGAAAAGCTACAATAGGCAGGATGGTGACCAGACCCATGGTGGCACCAGTGCCAAGTTGGGCTGGTTTGATAGTACCAAGTGGTTCCTGCAATCTGCCATCCAGAAGCAGGGCAGCTGAGTTTTGTTTTCCAGGGAAAAGCGCCGTTGTTTGTGTCTGCGGGCCTGTGGCTGGAGTGGCCGGCTGGCTCCTTTCAACACACGATACGCCGGATGGTTCCCAGACCCAAGGTGGCACCAGTGCCAGGTTGGGCTGGTTTGATAGTACCAAGTGCTTCCTGCAATCTGCCATCAAAATGTTGGCAGGCGAGTTTTGTTTTCCAGGGAAAAGCGCCGTTCTTTGTGTTTGGGGGCCTGTGGCTGGGAGTGGCCGTCTTGCTAATTGGAATCCACGATACGCAGGATGGTTCCCAGACCTGAGGTGGCACCAGTGACAAGTCGGGCCAGTTTGATGGTGCAAAGTGGCTCCTGCAATCTGCCATCCAGAAGCGGGGCAGCTTACTTTTGTTTTCCAGGGAAACGGGCCGAGGTTTGTGTCTGGGGGCCTATGGCTGGGAGTGACCGGCTGGCTCCTGAAAAGCTACGATAGGCAGGATGGTGACCAGACCCATGGTGGCACCAGTGCCAAGTTGGGCTGATTTGATATTACCAAGTGGCTCCTGCAATCTGCCATCAAAAATTTGGCAGGCGAGTTTTGATTTCCAGGGAAAAGCGCCGTTGTTTGTGTTTGGGGGCCTGTGGCTGAGAGTGGCCGGCTTGCTAATTGGAATCCACGATACGCAGGATGGTTCCCAGACCTGACGTGGCACCAGTGCCAAGTCGGGCTAGTTTGATGCTGCAAAGTGGCTCCTGCAATCTGCCAAGCAGAAGCGGGGTAGCTTACTTTTGTTTGCCAGGGAAAATGGCCGAGGTTTTTGTCTGGGGGCCTATGGCTGGGAGTGACCGGCTGGCTCGTGAAAAGCTACGATAGGCAGGATGGTGACCAGACCCATGGTGGCACCAGTGCCAAGTTGGGCTGATTTGATAGTAGCAAGTTGCTCCTGCAATCTGCCATCAAAAAGTTGGCAGGCGAGTTTTATTTTCCAGGGAAAAGCGCCGTTGTTTGTGTTTGGGGGCCTGTGGCTGGGAGTGGCCGGCTGGCTCCTTAGAATCCACGATACGCAGCATGGTATCCAGACCCAAGGTGGCACCAGTGCCAAGTTGGGCTGGTTTGATAATACCAAGTGGTTCCTGCAATCTGCCATCCAGAAGCGGGGCAGCTTACTTTTGTTTGCCAGGGAAACGGGCCGAGGTTTGTGTCTGGGGGCCTATGGCTGGGAGTGACCGGATGGCTCCTGAAAAGCTACCATAGGCAGGATGGTGACCAGACCCATGGTGGCACCAGTGCCAAGTTGGGCTGGTTTGATAGTACCAAGTGGCTCCTGCAATCTGCCATCAAAATTTGGCAGGCGAGTTTTGTTTTCCAGGGAAAAGCGCCGTGTTTTGGGTTTGAGGGCCTGCGGCTGGGAGTGGCCGGCTGGCTCCTTAGAATCCACGATACGCAGGATGGTTCCCAGACCAGAGGTGGCACCAGTGCCAAGTCGGGCTGGTTTGATTATACCAAGTGGCTCCTGCAATCTGCCATCCAGAAGCGGGGCAGCTTACTTTTGTTTGCCACGGAAACGGGTCGAGCTTTGTGTCTGGGGGCCGATGGCTGGGAATGACCGGCTGGTTCCTGAAGAGCTACGATGTGCAGGATGGTAACCAGACCCATGGTGGCACCAGTGCCAAGTTGGGCTGGTTTGATAGCACCAAGTGGCTCCTGCAACCTGTCATCAAAATTTGGCAGGCGAGTTTTGTTTTCCAGGGAAAAGCGTCGTTGTTTGTGTTTGGGGGCCTGTGGCTGGGAGTGGCCGGATGGCTAATTAGAATCCACGATACGCAGGATGGTTCCCAGACCCAAGGTGGCACCAGTGCCACATTGGGCTGGTTTGATAGTACCAAGTGCGTCCGGCAATCTGCCATCCAGAAGCGGGGCAGCTTTCTTTTTTTTGCCAGGGAAACGGGCCGAGCTTTGTGTCTTGGGGCCTATGGCTGGGAGTGACCGGCTGGCTCCTGGAAAGCTACGATAGGCAGGATGGTGACCAGACCCATGGTGGCACCAGTGCCAAGTTGGGCTGGTTTGATAGTACCAAGTGGCTCCTGCAATCTGCCATCAAAAAGTTGGCAGGCGAGTTTTGTTTTCCAGGGAAAAGCGCCGTTGTTTGTGTTTGAGGGCCTGTGGCTGGGAGTGGCCGGCTGGCTCCTTAGAATCCACGATACGCAGGATGGTTCCCAGACTTGACGTGGCACCAGTGCCAAGTCGGGCTGGTTTGATAGTACCAAGTGCGTCCTGCAATCTGCCATCCAGAAGTGGAGCAGCTTACTTTTGTTTTCCAGGGAAACGGGCCGAGGTATTTGTCTGGGGGCCTATGGCTGGGAGTGACCGGCTGGCTCCTGAAAAGCTACGATAGGCAGGATGGTGACCAGACCCATGGTGGCACCAGTGCCAAGTTGGGCTGGTTTGATAGTACCAAGTGGCTCCTGCAATCTGCCATCAAAAAGTTGTCAGGCGAGTTTTGTTTTCCAGGGAAAAGCGCCGTTGTTTGTGTTTGAGGGCCTGTGGCTGGGAGTGGCCGGCTGGCTCCTTAGAATCCACGATACGCAGCATGGTATCCAGACCCAAGGTGGCACCAGTGCCAAGTTGGGCTGGTTTGATAATACCAAGTGGTTCCTGCAATCTGCCATCCAGAAGCGGGGCAGCTTACTTTTGTTTGCCAGGGAAACGGGCCGAGGTTTGTGTCTGGGGGCCTATGGCTGGGAGTGACCGGATGGCTCCTGAAAAGCTACCATAGGCAGGATGGTGACCAGACCCATGGTGGCACCAGTGCCAAGTTGGGCTGGTTTGATAGTACCAAGTGGCTCCTGCAATCTGCCATCAAAATTTGGCAGGCGAGTTTTGTTTTCCAGGGAAAAGCGCCGTGTTTTGGGTTTGAGGGCCTGCGGCTGGGAGTGGCCGGCTGGCTCCTTAGAATCCACGATACGCAGGATGGTTCCCAGACCAGAGGTGGCACCAGTGCCAAGTCGGGCTGGTTTGATTATACCAAGTTGCTCCTGCAATCTGCCATCCAGAAGCGGGGCAGCTTACTTTTGTTTGCCACGGAAACGGGTCGAGCTTTGTGTCTGGGGGCCTATGGCTGGGAATGACCGGCTGGTTCCTGAAGAGCTACGATGTGCAGGATGGTGACCAGACCCATGGTGGCACCAGTGCCATGTTGGGCTGGTTTGATAGCACCAAGTGGCTCCTGCAATCTGTCATCAAAATTTGGCAGGCGAGTTTTGTTTTCCAGGGAAAAGCGTCGTTGTTTGTGTTTGGGGGCCTGTGGCTGGGAGTGGCCGGATGGCTAATTAGAATCCACGATACGCAGGATGGTTCCCAGACCAGAGGTGGCACCAGTGCCACATTGGGCTGGTTTGATAGTACCAAGTGCGTCCGGCAATCTGCCATCCAGAAGCGGGGCAGCTTTCTTTTTTTTGCCAGGGAAACGGGCCGAGCTTTGTGTCTTGGGGCCTATGGCTGGGAGTGACCGGCTGGCTCCTGGAAAGCTACGATAGGCAGGATGGTGACCAGACCCATGGTGGCACCAGTGCCAAGTTGGGCTGGTTTGATAGTACCAAGTGGCTCCTGCAATCTGCCATCAAAAAGTTGGCAGGCGAGTTTTGTTTTCCAGGGAAAAGCGTCGTTGTTTGTGTTTGAGGGCCTGTGGCTGGGAGTGGCCGGCTGGCTCCTTAGAATCCACGATACGCAGGATGGTTCCCAGACTTGACGTGGCACCAGTGCCAAGTTGGGCTGGTTTGATAGTACCAAGTGCGTCCTGCAATCTGCCATCCAGAAGTGGGGCAGCTTACTTTTGTTTTCCAGGGAAACGGGCCGAGGTATTTGTCTGGGGGCCTATGGCTGGGAGTGACCGGCTGGCTCCTGAAAATCTACGATAGGCAGGATGGTGACCAGACCCATGGTGGCACCAGTGCCAAGTTGGGCTGGTTTGATAGTACCAAGTGGCTCCTGCAATCTGCCATCAAAAAGTTGTCAGGCGAGTTTTGTTTTCCAGGGAAAAGCGCCGTTGTTTGTGTTTGAGGGCCTGTGGCTGGGAGTGGCCGGCTGGCTCCTTAGAATCCACGATACGCAGGATGGTTCCCAGACCTGAGGTGGCACCAGTGCCAAGTCCGGCTAGTTTGATGGTGCAAAGTGGCTCCTGCAATCTGCCATCCAGAAGCGGGGCAGCTTACTTTTGTTTGCCAGGGAAACGGGCCGAGCTTTGTGTCTGGGGTCTATGGCTGTGAGTGACCGGCTGGCTCCTGAAAAGCTACGATAGGCAGGATGGTGACCAGACCCATGGTGGCACCAGTGCCAAGTTGGGCTGGTTTGATAGTACCAAGTGGCTCCTGTAATCTGCCATCAAAATTTGGCAGGCGAGTTTTGTTTTCTAGGGAAAAGCGCCGTTGTTTGTGTTTGGGGGCCTGTGGCTGGGAGTGGCCGGCTGGCTCCTTAGAATCCACAATACGCAGGATGGTTCCCAGACCTGAGGTGGCACCAGTGCCAAGTTGGGCTGGTTTGATAGTACCAAGTGCGTCCTGCAATCTGCCATCCAGAAGCGGGGCAGCTTACTTTTGTTTGCCAGGGAAACGGGCCGAGCTTTGTGTCTGGGGGCCTATGGCTGGGAGTGACCGGCTGGCTCGTGAAAAGCTACGATAGGCAGGATGGTGACCAGACCCATGGTGGCACCAGAGCCATGTTCGGCTGATTTCAAAGTACAAAGTGGCTCCTGCAATCTTCCATCAAAAAGTCAGCAGGCGAGTTTTGTTTTCCAGGGAAAAGCGCCGTTGTTTTTGTCTGCGGGCCTGTGGCTGGAGTGGCCGGCTGGCTCCTTTCAACACACGATACGCCGGATGGTTCCCAGACCCAAGGTGGCACCAGTGCCAAGTTGGGCTGGTTTGATAGTACCAAGTGGTTCCTGCAATCTGCCATCAAAATGTTGGCAGGCGAGTTTTGTTTTCCAGGGAAAAGCGCCGTTGTTTGTGTTTGGGGGCCTGTGGCTGGGAGTGGCCGGCTGGCTCCTTAGAATCCACGATACGCAGGATGGTTCCCAGACCAGAGGTGGCACCAGTACCAAGTCGGGCTGGTTTGAAAATAACAAGTGGATCCTGCAATCTGCCATCCAGAAGCGGGGCAGCTTACTTTTGTTTGCCAGGGAAACGGGCCGAGCTTTGTGTCTGGGGGCCTATGGCTGGGAGTGACCGGCTGGCTCCTGAAAAGCTACGATAGGCAGGATGGTGACCAGACCCATGGTGGCACCAGTGCCAAGTTGGGCTGGTTTGATAGTACCAAGTGGCTCCTGCAATCTGCCATCAAAAAGTTGGCAGGCGAGTTTTGTTTTCCAGGGAAAAGCGCCGTTCTTTGTGTTTGGGGGCCTGTGGCTGGGAGTGGTCGTCTTGCTAATTGGAATCCACGATACTCAGGATGGTTCCCAGACCTGAGGTGGCACCAGTGACAAGTCGGGCCAGTTTCATGGTGCAAAGTGGCTCCTGCAATCTGCCATCCAGAAGCGGGGCAGCTTACTTTTGTTTGCCAGGGAAACGGGCCGAGGTTTGTGTCTGGGGGCCTATGGCTGGGAGTGACCGGCTGGCTCCTGAAAAGCTACGATAGGCAGGATGGTGACCAGACCCATGGTGGCACCAGTGCCAAGTTGGGCTGATTTGATAGTACCCAGTGGCTCCTGCAATCTGTCATCAAAAAGTTGGCAGGCGAGTTTTGTTTTCCAGGGAAAAGCGCTGTGGTTTGTATTTGGGGGCCTGTGGCTGGGAGTGACCGGCTGGCTCCTTAGAATCCACGATACGCAGGATGGTTCCCAGACCCAAGGTGGCACCATTTCCAAGTTGGGCTGGTTTGATAGTACCAATTGCGTCCTGCAATCTGCCATCCAGAAGCGGGGCAGCTTACTTTTGTTTGCCAGGGAAACGGGCCGAGGTTTTTGTCTGGGGGCCTATGGCTGGGAGTGACCGGCTGGCTCGTGAAAAGCTACGATAGGCAGGATGGTGACCCGACCAGAGGTGGCACCAGTGCCAAGTTGGGCTGGTTTGATAGTACCAAGTAGCTCCTGCAATCTGCCATCAAAAAGTTGGCAGGCGAGTTTTGTTTTCCAGGGAAAAGCGCCGTTGTTTGTGTTTGGGGGCCTGTGGCTGGGAGTGGCCAGCTGGCTCCTTAGAATCCACGATACGCAGGATGGTTCCCAGACCCAAGGTGGCACCAGTGCCAAGTTGGGCTGGTTTGATTATAACAAGTGGATCCTGCAATCTGCCATCCAGAAGCGGGGCAGCTTACTTTTGTTTGCCAGGGAAATGGGCCGAGCTTTTTGTCTGGGGGCCTATGGCTGGGAGTGACCTGCTAGGTCCTGAAAAGCTACGATAGGCAGGATGGTGACCAGACCCATGGTGGCACCAGTGCCAAGTTGGGCTGGTTTGATAGTACCAAGTGGCTCCTGCAATCTGCCATCAAAAAGTTGGCAGGCGAGTTTTGTTTTCCAGGAAAAAGCGCCGTTGTTTGTGTTTGGGGGCCTGTGGCTGGGAGTGGCCGGCTGGCTCCTTAGAATCCACGATACGCAGCATTGTTCCCAGACCAGAGGTGGCACCAGTGCCAAGTCGGGCTAGTTTGATGGTGCAAAGTAGCTCCTGCAATCTGCCATCCAGTAGCGGGGTAGCTTCCTTTTTTTTGCCAGGGAAACGGGCCGAGGTTTTTGTCTAGAGGCCTATGGCTGGGAGTGACCGGCTGGCTCGTGAAAAGCTACGATAGGCAGGATGGTGACCAGACCCATGGTGGCACCAGTGCCAAGTTGGGCTGATTTGATAGTACCAAGTGGCTCCTGCAATCTGCCATCAAAACGTTGGCAGGCGAGTTTTGTTTTCCAGGGAAAAGCGCCGTTGTTTGTGTTTGCGGGCCTGTGGCTGGGAGTGGCCGGCTGGCTCCTTAGAATCCACGATACGCAGGATGGTTCCCAGACCCAAGATGGCACCAGTGCCAAGTCGGGCTGGTTTGATAGTACCAAGTGGTTCCTGCAATCTGCCATCCAGAAGCGGGGTAGCTTACTTTTGTTTTCCAGGGAAACGGGCCGAGGTTTGTGTTTGGGGGCCTGTGGCTGGCAGTGGCCAGTTGGCTCCTGAAAATCCATGATACGCAGCATGGTTCCCAGACCCAAGATGGCACCAGTGCCAAGTGGGGCTGGTTTGACAGTGTCAAGTGCCTCATGCAGTCTCCCATCCAGAAACGGGGCAGCTGAGTTCTTTTGCCTGTGAACCGGCCGTTGTTTTTGATTGGGGTCTGTGGCCGAGAATGGTCGACTGGCTACTGACAATCCACAATACGCAGGATGGTTCCCAGACTCAAGGTGGCACCAGGGCCAAGTCGGGCTCGTTTGATAGTACCAAGTGGCTCCTGCAATCTGCCATCCTGACGGGGGGCAGCGGATCTTTGTTTGCCAGAGTAAAGTTCCGTGGTTTGTTTTTGGGGGCATATGGCTGGGAGTGGCCGGCTGGCTCCTTAAGAAGCTCGATACGCAGGATGGTTCCCAGATCCATGGTGGCACCATTGCCTAGTTTGGCTGTTTTTGTAGTACCAAGTGCGTCCTGCAATTTTCCATCCAGAAGAAGGGCAGTTGAGTTTTGTTTTCCAGGGAAAAGCGCCGTTGTTTTTGATTGGAGGCCTGTGGCTGGGAGTGGCCGGCTGGCTCCTTTCAACACACGATACGCCGGATGGTTCCCAGACCCAAGGTGGCAACAGTGCAAAGTCGGGCTGGTTTGATACTACCAAGTGGTTCCTGCAATCTGCCATCCAGAAGCGGGGCAGCTTACTTTTGTTTGCCAGGGAAACGGGCCGAGGTTTGTGTCTCAGGGCCTATGGCTGGGAGTGACCGGCTGGCTCCTGAAAAGCTACGATAGGCAGGATGGTGACCAGACCCATGGTGGCACCAGTGCCAAGTAGGGCTGGTTTGATAGTACCAAGTGGCTCCTGCAATCTACCATGAAATAGTTGGCAGGCGAGTTTTGTTTTCCAGGGAAAAGTGCCGTTGTTTGTGTTTGGGGGCCTGTGGCTGGGAGTGGCCGGCTGGCTCCTTAGAATCCACGATACGCAGCATGGTATCCAGACCCAAGGTGGCACCAGTGCCAAGTTGGGCTGGTTTGATAATACCAAGTGGTTCCTGCAATCTGCCATCCAGAAGCGGGGCAGCTTACTTTTGTTTGCCAGGGAAACGTGCCGAGGTTTGTGTCTGGGGGCCTAAGGCTGCGAGTGACCGGCTGGCTCCTGAAAAGCTACGATAGGCAGGATGGTGACCAGACCCATGGTGGCACCAGTGCCAAGTTGGGCTGGTTTGATAGTACCAAGTGGCTCCTGCAATCTGCCATCAAAAAGTTGGCAGGCGAGTTTTGTTTTCCAGGGAAAAGCGCCGTTGTTTGTGTTTGGGGGCCTGTGGCTGGGAGTGGCCGGCTGGCTCCTTAGAACCCACGATACGGAGGATGGTTCCCAGACTTGAGGTGGCACCAGTGCCAAGTTGGGCTGGTTTGATGGTGCAAAGTGGCTCCTGCAATCTGCCATCCAGAAGCGGGGTAGCTTACTTGTGTTTGCCAGGGAAACGGGCCGAAATATTTCTCTACGGGCCTCTGGCTGGGGGTGGCTGGCTGGCACCTGCAAAGCTACGATAGGCAGGATGGTGACCAGACCCATGGTGGCACCAGTGCCAAGTTGGGCTGGTTTGATAGTACCAAGTGGCTCCTGCAATCTGCCATCAAATGTTTGGCAGGCGAGTTTTGTTTTCCAGGGAAAAGCACCGTTGTGTGTGTTTTGGGGCCTGTGGCTGGGACTGGCCAGCTGGCTCCTTAGAATCCACGATACGCAGGATGGTTCCCAGACCCAAGGTGGCACCAGTGCCAAGTCGGGCTGGTTTGTTAGTACCAAGTGGTTCCTGCAATCTGCCATCCAGAAGCGGGGCAGCTGAATTTTGTTTGCCAGAGAAAAAGGCTGTTGTTTGTGTTTCGGGGCCTGTGGCTGGCAGTGGCCGACTGGCTCCTGAAAATCCATGATACGCAGCATGGTTCCCAGACCCAAGGTGGCACCAGTGCCAAGTAGGGCTGGTTTCATAGTACCCAGTGGCTCCTGCAATCTGCCATCCAGAAGAGGGGCAGTTGAGTTTTGTTTTCCAGAGAAAAGGGCCGTGGTTTGTGTTTGGGGCCTATGGCTGAGAGTGACCGGCTGGCCCCTGAAAATCCACGATAGGACGGATGGTTCCCAGATCCAAGGTGGCAGCAGTGCCATGTTGTGCTGGTGTGATAGTCCCAAGTGGCTCCTGCAATCTGCCATCCAGAAGCGGGGCAGCTGAATTTTGTTTGCCAGAGAAAAAGGCTGTGGTTTGTGTTTGGGGGCCTGTGGCTGGGAGTGGCCGGCTGGCTCCTGAAAATCCATGATACGCAGCATGGTTCCCAGACCCAAGGTGGCACCAGTGCCAAGTGGGGCTGGTTTCACAGTGTCAAGTGCCTCCTGCAATCTCCCATCCAGAAGCGGGGCAGCTGAGTTTTGTTTGCCTGTGAAACGGGCCGTTGTTTTTGATTGGGGTCTGTGGCCGAGAGTGTTCGGCTGGCTCCTGACAACCCACAATACGCAGGATGGTTCCCAGACCCAAGGTGGCACCAGTGCCAAGTCGGGCTGGTTTGTTAGTACCAAGTGGTTCCTGCAATCTGCCATCCAGAAGCGGGGCAGCTGAATTTTGTTTGCCAGAGAAAAAGGCTGTTGTTTGTGTTTCGGGGCCTGTGGCTGGCAGTGGCCGGCTGGCTCCTGAAAATCCATGATACGCAGCATGGTTCCCAGACCCAAGGTGGCACCAGTGCCAAGTAGGGCTGGTTTCATAGTACCCAGTGGCTCCTGCAATCTGCCATCCAGAAGAGGGGCAGTTGAGTTTTGTTTTCCAGAGAAAAGGGCCGTGGTTTGTGTTTGGGGCCTATGGCTGAGAGTGACCGGCTGGCCCCTGAAAATCCACGATAGGACGGATGGTTCCCAGATCCAAGGTGGCAGCAGTGCCATGTTGTGCTGGTGTGATAGTCCCAAGTGGCTCCTGCAATCTGCCATCCAGAAGCGGGGCAGCTGAATTTTGTTTGCCAGAGAAAAAGGCTGTGGTTTGTGTTTGGGGGCCTGTGGCTGGGAGTGGCCGGCTGGCTCCTGAAAATCCATGATACGCAGCATGGTTCCCAGACCCAAGGTGGCACCAGTGCCAAGTGGGGCTGGTTTCACAGTGTCAAGTGCCTCCTGCAATCTCCCATCCAGAAGCGGGGCAGCTGAGTTTTGTTTGCCTGTGAAACGGGCCGTTGTTTTTGATTGGGGTCTGTGGCCGAGAGTGTTCGGCTGGCTCCTGACAACCCACAATACGCAGGATGGTTCCCAGACCCAAGGTGGCACCAGTGCCAAGTCGGGCTGGTTTGATAGTACCAAGTGGCTCCTGCAATCTGCCATCCAGAAGCGGTGCAGTTGAGTTTTGTTTGCCAGAGAAAAGGGCCGTGGGTTGTGTTTGGGGGCATATGGCTGGGAGTGACCGGCTGTCTCATTAAAAAGATCGGTACGCAGGATGGTTCCCAGACCCAAGGTGGCACCAGTGCCAAGTCGGGTTGTTTTTATAGTACCAAGTGCGTCCTGCAATTTGCCATCCAGAAGAGGGGCAGTGGAGTTTTGTTTGCCAGAGAATAGCGCCGTTGTTTGTGTTTGGGGGCTTGTGGCTGGGAGTGGCCGACTGGCGCCTTAGAATCTGCGTTACGCAGCATGGTTCCCAGACCAGAGGTGGCACCAGTGCCAAGTTTGGCTGGTTTGATAGTACCAAGGGGCTCCTGCAATCTGCCATCCAGAAGCGGGGCAGCTTACTTTTGTTTGCCAGGGAAACGGGCCGAGGTTTGTGACTGGGGACCTATGGCTGGGAGTGACCGGCTGGCTCCTGGAAAGCTACAATAGGCAGGATGGTGACCAGACCCATGGTGGCACCAGTGCCAAGTTGGGCTGGTTTGATAGTACCAAGTGGCTCCTGCAATCTGCCATGAAAAAGTTGGGAGGCGAGTTTTGTTTTCCAGGGAAAAGCGCCGTTGTTTCTATTTGGGGGCCTGTGGCTGGGAGTGGCCGGCTGGCTCCTTTGAACCCACGATACGCATGATGGTTCCCAGACCCAAGGTGGCACCAGTGCCAAGTCGGGCTGGTTTGATACTACCAAGTGCGTCCTGCAATCTGCCATCCAGAAGCGGGGCAGCTTAATTTTGTTTGCCAGGGAAACGGGCCGTGGGTTTTGTTTGGGGGCCTATGGCTGAGAGTGGCCGGCTGGCTCCTGAAAATCCACGCTAGGCAGCATGGTTCCCAGATGCAAGGTGGCACCAGTGCCAAGTCGGGCTGGTTTGATGGTGCAAAGTTGCTCCTGCAATCTGCCATCCAGAAGCGGGGCAGCTGATTTTGTTTGCCAGAGAAAAATTCCGTGGATTGTGTTTGGGGGCATATTGCTGGGAGTGGCCGGCTGGCTCCTTAAAATGCTCGATACGCATGATGGTTCCCAGGCCCAAGGTGTCACCACTACCAAGTCGGCCTGCGGTTTTAGTATCAAGTTCATCCTGCAATTTGCCATCCAGAAGAGGGGCAGTTGAGTTTTGTTTGCCAGAGAAACGGGCCGAGGTTTCTGTTTGGGGACATATGGCTGAGAGTGGCCGGCTGGCCCCTGAATATCCACGATACAGAGCATGGTTCCCAGATCCAAGGTGGCACCAGTGCCAAGTCGGGCTGGTTTGATAGTACCAAGTGTCTCCTGCAATCTGCCATCCAGAAGCGGGGCAGCTTACTTTTGTTTGCCAGAGAAATAGGCCTAGGTTTTTGTTTGGGGGCCTGTGGCTAGGAGTGGCCGGCTGGCTCCTAAGAATCCACGATACGCAGGATGTTTCCCAGACCCAAGGTGGCACCAGTGCCAAGTCGGGCTGGTTTGATAGTACCAAGTGGCTCCTGCAAACTCCATCAAAAAGTTGGCAGGCGTGTTTTGTTTTCCAGGGAACAGCGCCGTTGATTTTGTTTGGGGGCCTGTGGCTGGCAGTGGCCGGCTGGCTCCTTAGAATCCACGATACGCAGGATGGTTCCCAGACCCAAGGTGGCACCAGTGCCAAGTCGGGCTGGTTTGATTACACCAAGTGGCTCCTGCAATCTGCCATCCAGAAGTGAGGCAGCTAAGTTTTGTTTGCCAGAAAAAAGGGCCGTGGTTTTTGTTGGGGGCCTGTGGCTGGGAGTAGCCGGCTGGCTCCTTAAAATCCACGATACGCAGGATGGTTCCCAGACCCAAGGTGGCACCAGTGCCAAGTTGGGCTGGTTTGATAGTACCAAGTGGCTCCTGCAAACTGCCATCCAGAAGCGGGGCAGCTGAGTTTTGTTTTCCAGGGAAATGGGCCTTTGTTTGTGTTTGGGGGCCTGTGGCTGGGAGTGTTCGGCTGGTTCCTGAATATGTACGATACGTAGGATTGTTCCGAGATCCAAGTTGGCAGCAGTGCCATGTTGTGCTGGTGTGATAGTCCCAAGTGGCTCCTGCAATCTGCCATCCAGAAGTGGGGCAGTTGATTTTTGTTTGCCAGAGAAAAGGTCCGTGGTTTGTTTTTGGGGGCATATGGCTGAGAGTGGCTGGCTGGCCCCTGAAAATCCACGATACACAGGATGGTTCCCAGATCCAAGGTGGCACCTGTGCCAAGTCGGGCTGATTTGATAGTACTAAGTAGCTCCTGCAATCTGCCATCCAGAAGCGGGGCAGCTTACTTTTGTTTGCCAGGGAAACGGGCCGAGTTTTGTGTCTCGGGGCCTATGGCTGAGAGTGACCGGCTGGCTCCTGAAAAGCTACAATAGGCAGGATGGTGACCAGACCCATGGTGGCACCAGTGCCAAGTTGGGCTGGTTTGATAGTACCAAGTGGTTCCTGCAATCTGCCATCCAGAAGCAGGGCAGCTGAGTTTTGTTTGCCAGAGAAAAGGGCCTTGGTTTGTGTTTGGGGGCATATGGCTGGGTGTGGCCAGCTGGCTCCTTAAAATGCACGGTATGCAACATGGCTCCCAGACCCAAGGTGGCACCAGTGCCAAGTTGGGCTGGTTTGATAGTACCAAGTGGCTCCTGCAATCTTCCATGATCACGTGGAGAAATACTTTCTGGTTTCAGCCTCATGCTCTTTCTTCTCTCCCTCAACTTCTCTATCACCTCTCATCTGGTTCACATGCGCTGTCTTCAAGGTCCACAGGCTACTTTTCACAGAATCTTCTGGCCTGATGAAGTAAGAATGATGAATAGAACAGAGCTGGGATCTATTTTCCAGTTTGGATAAAATGCATTCTGCACACAAATCCAAGGAGAACGGGCTGCCCCGATGCCCAGAAAATCTTTCACTCCTGCTAGTGTTCTACGTCAACCGCAACTTAGTCTGAAAGAAAAGCTTTTTCTCTGAGAGCATCTGAGAGGTTTGCATGAAGCACTGATATCTGACATATGCAATTTTGAATAGGAGAGGAAAAAGGAAATGGCAAGGAGTTTTTAATTTTAGTGGTTTCAATTTTAATTTCCGTGCACTTTTTCAAAACTTGTCAGCTCAAATGCCCATCAACATCTTTTAGTCATCTGTAAGTCAGTATTCATATAAAATGTGCTTCAAATCCAAAGAATTTCAAATTTGCACTCCAAGCTTCTATGCCTAGATTTATGATTTCCTACACATATTAGATGAAAGGAAGGCCTTTTTTACTGTGGGAGTGCTGGAACACTGGAACAGGTTGCCCAGAGAAGTTGTGGGTGTCCCATCCCTGAAAGTATTCAAGGTCACCTTGGACGGGGCTTGGAGCAGCAACAAAGGAGAAGCTTGATGGTAGAGAAACAAAGTTGGACTATAGAAGAAACTCGGATTGAAGTATAGGATCAAGTTTTCTCTCAGCTCTTGGGGTAAATTCAAAGTTGTACAAAATGACATTTATCTGTGCTATTCACTACTGTAACAGAAAGTTTCATGAAAACTGTACAGAAGATAGTAAATTTTAAAAGAGATAAGAATTACAGCATAAAATCCATGGGATAGGTTACAACATGAGACACTCTCTAAGAGAAAATCTCTGTGTTTCAGCACTTCATCGGGGTAAGATTTCATGAAGCGCCAAAGAAGGCGGCAAAATATCATTCGGGACATTATTTACTGGAATTCAGCCTGGCCATTAGTAGGAACTGCCTTTGAACATATCATGTAGATATACCACACACACTTTCCCTTCACTGAAAAATTACTGTTTACAACAAATAAGCAATTGACGATCAAAATTGATTGAAAGCATCTTAAACATGTCAAGTATTTCATTGTAGATGATCTGTGATCCAAATGCTTCTTCCACCTTCGAGAGGGACAGAAGAATTCTTCCATATCATGATGGTTTAAAATTGTATCAACCAATGTTTTCTGCTGAAAAGATATCATCTATTTTTTTCTATTTTTGGAAGAAAATATTCCTAGACATACAACAGGTGAGAACTAAGTAATTTTAAAGAAACAAATGAAATGAAAATATTCTGTAAATAGAATGAAATGAAAAGCTGTGTTTTAAATAGGAGCTAAATATTAAACAGAATTTTTGTACCAGGCATTTGAATTACTGCACCAGCTCTTTTGCCCATCAAGAGAGGCATTTAGCATTTCAGTCTTTTCCAAGGTGTTCATGATCTGCTATGCTGATCTCTGTGTGTGCCTAGGTGTGTGTGGAGGGGGGGGCATATGAAGGGGAGTGTGTATGTTTGCTTTACAATTGTTGTGGCAGATTCATGCCTCAGCTCCACATTTTGTTTTAAAAAGGTCACACCGAGTGGATATGAAGTTTACTATCAACAAGAGATCGATTCCCAAATCATCCATTTGACTCTCCCTTATAAATCATGTGCTTTGTTGCATATTTTATCAAATATACTTTCAAGCCAGATGGAGGAAGGAGGATGTGGGAATCCCTCCACCATCTTGCAACTTTTATGTAAGTAGGTTTTCAAGAAAATCATCATTTCTCTTTTAAATATGTCTGGAACAGGCATGATGGTAGTGTCAACCTGTTGGAGTTTTTGTTGCTGGAAGAAGTTGTACAAAAGGATTGGTTTTTACATTGACCAGTTACTGAATCAAGCGCAGGAATACATTGGAAATTTAGCTGGGGGTTCCTTTTCCCAGCAGACTACTTCTAGAACGAGCTTGTACACTGAAGCTGACTCTTTTGCTCTCTTTTTGTTTCTTTCCTATTTTCTTGGCTTCTTTGCCACTATCTAGACAATTTTGGAACTTTGTTCCCAACTAAAATGGTTTCAATAGTCTGATTGTGATCATACATTTTTACAAGGAATTTTTAAAATCTTTCCTCGAGTCCAGAAAGTCAAGGACTTAGATCTTTTTCTTCCCTTATCAATATTGCCATGAAATTGATAAATAAAGACCAACTCTTTATTTTTGTTTTTAACCCACGTAGATAATTCCCATCCATTAATCCATTTTGTGGACCAATAGCTGCCATTCTGATGGAAGCTGTCACTTCTTAACAATAGGCATTCTGTGACTATGTTGACAGCACTTTGGGTGAAGATCCTAACTGGTCTTAGATATACATAGGGAGAAATTTGCTCAGCCAGTGTCAGTCTTAAGCATGCGTATCAGAAGATCTTTCTAGAGCTGGGAATTTTCCCATGAAAGGGATTCAGTTAGGGAAGAGACACTTGTGCCAGAGTTTTACATTCTTCTTGAACACTGCTTAAGGAACTTAGATGCCATGTCCATTTGGATCTCTGTCTGCACAGAACTTTGTCATGCCAGTGCTTTGAAATGCATCTTGAAGAGAATTCACTAGCACAGAATGAAAGAGAGTGGAAGGGGTTGGTGGGGCTAACCAGGCCCAACCCCCCTGCCTAAACCAGGATACCTAGAGCCTCTTGCCCAGGATTCTATCTGGGTGTACTTTTAATGTCTTCAAAGATCCAAGCTCCACAATCTTTCTGGGCAGTCTGTGCCGTGGTTCAGTCACCCTGACAGTAAAGAAACATTTACTGATGTTCAAAGGCAATCTCCTGTATTTCAGTGTGTGCCCACTGCCTCTTGTCTTTTCCCTCAGCATCACTGAAAAGACACTGATTCCCTCCCCTTTGCACTATTGCTTCCATATGTATGTGTGATGCCATGTAGAGGTACGTCAAAAACCTCCCTGAAGCCCAGGCAGATAATATTCCCTTCATCTACCAGTCAAGTTGATTCATCAGAGGAGTTTAAAGTGATGTTCAGCATGAAATTCCCCTGAAAAATCATGCTAACTACATTATTTGGTCATCTGTCATGTGCCTGGCAAGGATTTCCAGGAAGAGCTGCTTCATCAACTTCCTGGGGATAAAAAAGAGGCTGGCTGGTTTGTACTATGGCGAGTCCTCTTAATTGCCTTTTTTGAAGATGGGTGTCATTTGCTAACATCCACTCTTTAGCCTCTCTTGTCGTCTACATCTTAGCAAAACGCTTTTCCACTATGTCTGGCTAGGAAAAACTGTGCCAGCACAGAAAACATCTCCCATCGTGTTCTAGAAGTTGCACGGATGTCTGCCAAGTGTTTGGCAGGAAGAAAAGAAAAGTTGTCCAAAACAGCTTCCAATCGAATGTTCCTGTGATTGGAAAAGTCAGGAGAGTGCAAAGGTACTGTTTTCTATCAGTTGGCAAGGTGCGCACACAATCCCAGTGTTGTACAGCTTGCTTCTTCACCTTCCCGAAGCTGCCGCTCTCGCCGGCTGCCGGAGCCCAAGAAGCGGCTTCTTCGCGCAAAGACGATTGTGCCGCTCACAGTGCTCTCCTTAGCGCGGCTTCTGCCGAAAGACGCCCGGCAGCGGCTCTTACCTCCGGAGAGCACCCTACCTTCGTCTTTAGCTCCTCTTCTCATCTACACCTCGGCAAAAAGCTTCTCCACTATGTCTGGCTAGGAAAAACTGTGCCAGCACAGAAAACATCTCCCATCGTGTTCTAGAAGTTGCACGGATGTCTGCCAAGTGTTTGGCAGGAAGAAAAGAAAAGTTGTCCAAAACAGCTTCCAATCGAATGTTCCTGTGATTGGAAAAGTCAGGAGAGTGCAAAGGTACTGTTTTCTATCAGTTGGCAAGGTGCGCACACAATCCCAGTGTTGTACAGCTTGCTTCTTCACCTTCCCGAAGCTGCCGCTCTCGCCGGCTGCCGGAGCCCAAGAAGCGGCTTCTTCGCGCAAAGACGATTGTGCCGCTCACAGTGCTCTCCTTAGCGCGGCTTCTGCCGAAAGACGCCCGGCAGCGGCTCTTACCTCCGGAGAGCATCCTACCTTCGTCTTTCGCGTCTTTTGTAGTCTACATCTTAGCAAAACGCTTTTCCACTATGTCTGGCTAGGAAAAACTGTGCCAGCACAGAAAACATCTCCCATCGTGTTCTAGAAGTTGCACGGATGTCTGCCAAGTGTTTGGCAGGAAGAAAAGAAAAGTTGTCCAAAACAGCTTCCAATCGAATGTTCCTGTGATTGGAAAAGTCAGGAGAGTGCAAAGGTACTGTTTTCTATCAGTTGGCAAGGTGCGCACACAATCCCAGTGTTGTACAGCTTGCTTCTTCACCTTCCCGAAGCTGCCGCTCTCGCCGGCTGCCGGAGCCCAAGAAGCGGCTTCTTCGCGCAAAGACGATTGTGCCGCTCACAGGGCTCTCCTTAGCGCGGCTTCTGCCGAAAGACGCCCGGCAGCGGCTCTTACCTCCGGAGAGCATCCTACCTTCGTCTTTAGCTCATCTTCTCATCTACACCTCGGCAAAAAGCTTCTCCACTATGTCTGGCTAGGAAAAACTGTGCCAGCACAGAAAACATCTCCCATCGTGTTCTAGAAGTTGCACGGATGTCTGCCAAGTGTTTGGCAGGAAGAAAAGAAAAGTTGTCCAAAACAGCTTCCAATCGAATGTTCCTGTGATTGGAAAAGTCAGGAGAGTGCAAAGGTACTGTTTTCTATCAGTTGGCAAGGTGCGCACACAATCCCAGTGTTGTACAGCTTGCTTCTTCACCTTCCCGAAGCTGCCGCTCTCGCCGGCTGCCGGAGCCCAAGAAGCGGCTTCTTCGCGCAAAGACGATTGTGCCGCTCACAGTGCTCTCCTTAGCGCGGCTTCTGCCGAAAGACGCCCGGCAGCGGCTCTTACCTCCGGAGAGCACCCTACCTTCGTCTTTAGCTCCTCTTCTCATCTACACCTCGGCAAAAAGCTTCTCCACTATGTCTGGCTAGGAAAAACTGTGCCAGCACAGAAAACATCTCCCATCGTGTTCTAGAAGTTGCACGGATGTCTGCCAAGTGTTTGGCAGGAAGAAAAGAAAAGTTGTCCAAAACAGCTTCCAATCGAATGTTCCTGTGATTGGAAAAGTCAGGAGAGTGCAAAGGTACTGTTTTCTATCAGTTGGCAAGGTGCGCACACAATCCCAGTGTTGTACAGCTTGCTTCTTCACCTTCCCGAAGCTGCCGCTCTCGCCGGCTGCCGGAGCCCAAGAAGCGGCTTCTTCGCGCAAAGACGATTGTGCCGCTCACAGTGCTCTCCTTAGCGCGGCTTCTGCCGAAAGACGCCCGGCAGCGGCTCTTACCTCCGGAGAGCATCCTACCTTCCTCTTTAGCTCCTCTTCTCATCTACACCTCGGCAACAAGCTTTTCCACTATGTCTGGCTAGGAAAAACTGTGCCAGCACAGAAAACATCTCCCATCGTGTTCTAGAAGTTGCACGGATGTCTGCCAAGTGTTTGGCAGGAAGAAAAGAAAAGTTGTCCAAAACAGCTTCCAATCGAATGTTCCTGTGATTGGAAAAGTCAGGAGAGTGCAAAGGTACTGTTTTCTATCAGTTGGCAAGGTGCGCACACAATCCCAGTGTTGTACAGCTTGCTTCTTCACCTTCCCGAAGCTGCCGCTCTCGCCGGCTGCCGGAGCCCAAGAAGCGGCTTCTTCGCGCAAAGACGATTGTGCCGCTCACAGTGCTCTCCTTAGCGCGGCTTCTGCCGAAAGACGCCCGGCAGCGGCTCTTACCTCCGGAGAGCATCCTACCTTCGTCTTTCGCGTCTTTTGTAGTCTACATCTTAGCAAAACGCTTTTCCACTATGTCTGGCTAGGAAAAACTGTGCCAGCACAGAAAACATCTCCCATCGTGTTCTAGAAGTTGCACGGATGTCTGCCAAGTGTTTGGCAGGAAGAAAAGAAAAGTTGTCCAAAACAGCTTCCAATCGAATGTTCCTGTGATTGGAAAAGTCAGGAGAGTGCAAAGGTACTGTTTTCTATCAGTTGGCAAGGTGCGCACACAATCCCAGTGTTGTACAGCTTGCTTCTTCACCTTCCCGAAGCTGCCGCTCTCGCCGGCTGCCGGAGCCCAAGAAGCGGCTTCTTCGCGCAAAGACGATTGTGCCGCTCACAGGGCTCTCCTTACCGCGGCTTCTGCCGAAAGACGCCCGGCAGCGGCTCTTACCTCCGGAGAGCATCCTACCTTCGTCTTTAGCTCATCTTCTCATCTACACCTCGGCAAAAAGCTTCTCCACTATGTCTGGCTAGGAAAAACTGTGCCAGCACAGAAAACATCTCCCATCGTGTTCTAGAAGTTGCACGGATGTCTGCCAAGTGTTTGGCAGGAAGAAAAGAAAAGTTGTCCAAAACAGCTTCCAATCGAATGTTCCTGTGATTGGAAAAGTCAGGAGAGTGCAAAGGTACTGTTTTCTATCAGTTGGCAAGGTGCGCACACAATCCCAGTGTTGTACAGCTTGCTTCTTCACCTTCCCGAAGCTGCCGCTCTCGCCGGCTGCCGGAGCCCAAGAAGCGGCTTCTTCGCGCAAAGACGATTGTGCCGCTCACAGTGCTCTCCTTAGCGCGGCTTCTGCCGAAAGACGCCCGGCAGCGGCTCTTACCTCCGGAGAGCATCCTACCTTCGTCTTTCGCGTCTTTTGTAGTCTACATCTTAGCAAAACGCTTTTCCACTATGTCTGGCTAGGAAAAACTGTGCCAGCACAGAAAACATCTCCCATCGTGTTCTAGAAGTTGCACGGATGTCTGCCAAGTGTTTGGCAGGAAGAAAAGAAAAGTTGTCCAAAACAGCTTCCAATCGAATGTTCCTGTGATTGGAAAAGTCAGGAGAGTGCAAAGGTACTGTTTTCTATCAGTTGGCAAGGTGCGCACACAATCCCAGTGTTGTACAGCTTGCTTCTTCACCTTCCCGAAGCTGCCGCTCTCGCCGGCTGCCGGAGCCCAAGAAGCGGCTTCTTCGCGCAAAGACGATTGTGCCGCTCACAGGGCTCTCCTTAGCGCGGCTTCTGCCGAAAGACGCCCGGCAGCGGCTCTTACCTCCGGAGAGCATCCTACCTTCGTCTTTCTCGTCTTTTGTAGTCTACATCTTAGCAAAACGCTTTTCCACTATGTCTGGCTAGGAAAAACTGTGCCAGCACAGAAAACATCTCCCATCGTGTTCTAGAAGTTGCACGGATGTCTGCCAAGTGTTTGGCAGGAAGAAAAGAAAAGTTGTCCAAAACAGCTTCCAATCGAATGTTCCTGTGATTGGAAAAGTCAGGAGAGTGCAAAGGTACTGTTTTCTATCAGTTGGCAAGGTGCGCACACAATCCCAGTGTTGTACAGCTTGCTTCTTCACCTTCCCGAAGCTGCCGCTCTCGCCGGCTGCCGGAGCCCAAGAAGCGGCTTCTTCGCGCAAAGACGATTGTGCCGCTCACAGGGCTCTCCTTAGCGCGGCTTCTGCCGAAAGACGCCCGGCAGCGGCTCTTACCTCCGGAGAGCATCCTACCTTCGTCTTTCGCGTCTTTTGTAGTCTACATCTTAGCAAAACGCTTTTCCACTATGTCTGGCTAGGAAAACCCGTGCCAGCACAGAAAACATCTCCCATCGTGTTCTAGAAGTTGCACGGATGTCTGCCAAGTGTTTGGCAGGAAGAAAAGAAAAGTTGTCCAAAACAGCTTCCAATCGAATGTTCATGTGATTGGAAAAGTCAGGAGAGTGCAAAGGTACTGTTTTCTATCAGTTGGCAAGGTGCGCACACAATCCCAGTGTTGTACAGCTTGCTTCTTCACCTTCCCGAAGCTGCCACTCTCAGGAGGTAAGAGCCGCTGCCGGGCGTCTTTCGGCAGAAGCTGCGCTAAGGAGAGCACTGTGAGCGGCACAATCGTCTTTGCGCGAAGAAGCCGCTTCTTGGGCTCCGGCAGCCGGCGAAAGCGGCAGCTTCGGGAAGGTGAAGAAGCAAGCTGTACAACACTGGGATTGTGTGCGCACCTTGCCAACTGATAGAAAACAGTACCTTTGCACTCTCCTGACTTTTCCAATCACAGGAACATTCGATTGGAAGCTGTTTTGGACAACTTTTCTTTTCTTCCTGCCAAACACTTGGCAGACATCCGTGCAACTTCTAGAACACGATGGGAGATGTTTTCTGTGCTGGCACAGTTTTTCCTAGCCAGACATAGTGGAAAAGCGTTTTGCTAAGATGTAGACTACAAAAGACGCGAAAGACGAAGGTAGGATGCTCTCCGGAGGTAAGAGCCGCTGCCGGGCGTCTTTCGGCAGAAGCCGCGCTAAGGAGAGCCCTGTGAGCGGCACAATCGTCTTTGCGCGAAGAAGCCGCTTCTTGGGCTCCGGCAGCCGGCGAGAGCGGCAGCTTCGGGAAGGTGAAGAAGCAAGCTGTACAACACTGGGATTGTGTGCGCACCTTGCCAACTGATAGAAAACAGTACCTTTGCACTCTCCTGACTTTTCCAATCACATGAACATTCGATTGGAAGCTGTTTTGGACAACTTTTCTTCCTGCCAAACACTTGGCAGACATCCGTGCAACTTCTAGAACACGATGGGAGATGTTTTCTGTGCTGGCACAGTTTTTCCTAGCCAGACATAGTGGAAAAGCGTTTTGCTAAGATGTAGACTACAAAAGACGAGAAAGACGAAGGTAGGATGCTCTCCGGAGGTAAGAGCCGCTGCCGGGCGTCTTTCGGCAGAAGCCGCGCTAAGGAGAGCACTGTGAGCGGCACAATCGTCTTTGCGCGAAGAAGCCGATTCTTCGGCTCCGGCAGCCGGCGAGAGCGGCAGCTTCGGGAAGGTGAAGAAGCAAGCTGTACAACACTGGGATTGTGTGCGCACCTTGCCAACTGATAGAAAACAGTACCTTTGCACTCTCCTGACTTTTCCAATCACAGGAACATTCGATTGGAAGCTGTTTTGGACAACTTTTCTTTTCTTCCTGCCAAACACTTGGCAGACATCCGTGCAACTTCTAGAACACGATGGGAGATGTTTTCTGTGCTGGCACAGTTTTTCCTAGCCAGACATAGTGGAAAAGCGTTTTGCTAAGATGTAGACTACAAAAGACGCGAAAGACGAAGGTAGGATGCTCTCCGGAGGTAAGAGCCGCTGCCGGGCGTCTTTCGGCAGAAGCCGCGCTAAGGAGAGCCCTGTGAGCGGCACAATCGTCTTTGCGCGAAGAAGCCGCTTCTTGGGCTCCGGCAGCCGGCGAGAGCGGCAGCTTCGGGAAGGTGAAGAAGCAAGCTGTACAACACTGGGATTGTGTGCGCACCTTGCCAACTGATAGAAAACAGTACCTTTGCACTCTCCTGACTTTTCCAATCACAGGAACATTCGATTGGAAGCTGTTTTGGACAACTTTTCTTTTCTTCCTGCCAAACACTTGGCAGACATCCGTGCAACTTCTAGAACACGATGGGAGATGTTTTCTGTGCTGGCACAGTTTTTCCTAGCCAGACATAGTGGAAAAGCGTTTTGCTAAGATGTAGACTACAAAAGACGCGAAAGACGAAGGTAGGATGCTCTCCGGAGGTAAGAGCCGCTGCCGGGCGTCTTTCGGCAGAAGCCGCGCTAAGGAGAGCACTGTGAGCGGCACAATCGTCTTTGCGCGAAGAAGCCGCTTCTTGGGCTCCGGCAGCCGGCGAGAGCGGCAGCTTCGGGAAGGTGAAGAAGCAAGCTGTACAACACTGGGATTGTGTGCGCACCTTGCCAACTGATAGAAAACAGTACCTTTGCACTCTCCTGACTTTTCCAATCACAGGAACATTCGATTGGAAGCTGTTTTGGACAACTTTTCTTTTCTTCCTGCCAAACACTTGGCAGACATCCGTGCAACTTCTAGAACACGATGGGAGATGTTTTCTGTGCTGGCACAGTTTTTCCTAGCCAGACATAGTGGAAAAGCGTTTTGCTAAGATGTAGACTACAAAAGACGCGAAAGACGAAGGTAGGATGCTCTCCGGAGGTAAGAGCCGCTGCCGGGCGTCTTTCGGCAGAAGCCGCGCTAAGGAGAGCCCTGTGAGCGGCACAATCGTCTTTGCGCGAAGAAGCCGCTTCTTGGGCTCCGGCAGCCGGCGAGAGCGGCAGCTTCGGGAAGGTGAAGAAGCAAGCTGTACAACACTGGGATTGTGTGCGCACCTTGCCAACTGATAGAAAACAGTACCTTTGCACTCTCCTGACTTTTCCAATCACAGGAACATTCGATTGGAAGCTGTTTTGGACAACTTTTCTTTTCTTCCTGCCAAACACTTGGCAGACATCCGTGCAACTTCTAGAACACGATGGGAGATGTTTTCTGTGCTGGCACAGTTTTTCCTAGCCAGACATAGTGGAGAAGCTTTTTGCCGAGGTGTAGATGAGAAGAGGAGCTAAAGACGAAGGTAGGGCGCTCTCCGGAGGTAAGAGCCGCTGCCGGGCGTCTTTCGGCAGAAGCCGCGCTAAGGAGAGCACTGTGAGCGGCACAATCGTCTTTGCGCGAAGAAGCCGCTTCTTGGGCTCCGGCAGCCGGCGAGAGCGGCAGCTTCGGGAAGGTGAAGAAGCAAGCTGTACAACACTGGGATTGTGTGCGCACCTTGCCAACTGATAGAAAACAGTACCTTTGCACTCTCCTGACTTTTCCAATCACAGGAACATTCGATTGGAAGCTGTTTTGGACAACTTTTCTTTTCTTCCTGCCAAACACTTGGCAGACATCCGTGCAACTTCTAGAACACGATGGGAGATGTTTTCTGTGCTGGCACAGTTTTTCCTAGCCAGACATAGTGGAAAAGCGTTTTGCTAAGATGTAGACGACAAGAGAGGCTAAAGAGTGGATGTTAGCAAATGACACCCATCTTCAAAAAAGGCAATTAAGAGGACTCGCCATAGTACAAACCAGCCAGCCTCTTTTTTATCCCCAGGAAGTTGATGAAGCAGCTCTTCCTGGAAATCCTTGCCAGGCACATGACAGATGACCAAATAATGTAGTTAGCATGATTTTTCAGGGGAATTTCATGCTGAACATCACTTTAAACTCCTCTGATGAATCAACTTGACTGGTAGATGAAGGGAATATTATCTGCCTGGGCTTCAGGGAGGTTTTTGACGTACCTCTACATGGCATCACACATACATATGGAAGCAATAGTGCAAAGGGGAGGGAATCAGTGTCTTTTCAGTGATGCTGAGGGAAAAGACAAGAGGCAGTGGGCACACACTGAAATACAGGAGATTGCCTTTGAACATCAGTAAATGTTTCTTTACTGTCAGGGTGACTGAACCACGGCACAGACTGCCCAGAAAGATTGTGGAGCCTGGATCTTTGAAGACATTAAAAGTACACCCAGATAGAATCCTGGGCAAGAGGCTCTAGGTATCCTGGTTTAGGCAGGGGGGTTGGGCCTGGTTAGCCCCACCAACCCCTTCCACTCTCTTTCATTCTGTGCTAGTGAATTCTCTTCAAGATGCATTTCAAAGCACTGGCATGACAAAGTTCTGTGCAGACAGAGATCCAAATGGACATGGCATCTAAGTTCCTTAAGCAGTGTTCAAGAAGAATGTAAAACTCTGGCACAAGTGTCTCTTCCCTAACTGAATCCCTTTCATGGGAAAATTCCCAGCTCTAGAAAGATCTTCTGATACGCATGCTTAAGACTGACACTGGCTGAGCAAATTTCTCCCTATGTATATCTAAGACCAGTTAGGATCTTCACCCAAAGTGCTGTCAACATAGTCACAGAATGCCTATTGTTAAGAAGTGACAGCTTCCATCAGAATGGCAGCTATTGGTCCACAAAATGGATTAATGGATGGGAATTATCTACGTGGGTTAAAAACAAAAATAAAGAGTTGGTCTTTATTTATCAATTTCATGGCAATATTGATAAGGGAAGAAAAAGATCTAAGTCCTTGACTTTCTGGACTCGAGGAAAGATTTTAAAAATTCCTTGTAAAAATGTATGATCACAATCAGACTATTGAAACCATTTTAGTTGGGAACAAAGTTCCAAAATTGTCTAGATAGTGGCAAAGAAGCCAAGAAAATAGGAAAGAAACAAAAAGAGAGCAAAAGAGTCAGCTTCAGTGTACAAGCTCGTTCTAGAAGTAGTCTGCTGGGAAAAGGAACCCCCAGCTAAATTTCCAATGTATTCCTGCGCTTGATTCAGTAACTGGTCAATGTAAAAACCAATCCTTTTGTACAACTTCTTCCAGCAACAAAAACTCCAACAGGTTGACACTACCATCATGCCTGTTCCAGACATATTTAAAAGAGAAATGATGATTTTCTTGAAAACCTACTTACATAAAAGTTGCAAGATGGTGGAGGGATTCCCACATCCTCCTTCCTCCATCTGGCTTGAAAGTATATTTGATAAAATATGCAACAAAGCACATGATTTATAAGGGAGAGTCAAATGGATGATTTGGGAATCGATCTCTTGTTGATAGTAAACTTCATATCCACTCGGTGTGACCTTTTTAAAACAAAATGTGGAGCTGAGGCATGAATCTGCCACAACAATTGTAAAGCAAACATACACACTCCCCTTCATATGCCCCCCCCTCCACACACACCTAGGCACACACAGAGATCAGCATAGCAGATCATGAACACCTTGGAAAAGACTGAAATGCTAAATGCCTCTCTTGATGGGCAAAAGAGCTGGTGCAGTAATTCAAATGCCTGGTACAAAAATTCTGTTTAATATTTAGCTCCTATTTAAAACACAGCTTTTCATTTCATTCTATTTACAGAATATTTTCATTTCATTTGTTTCTTTAAAATTACTTAGTTCTCACCTGTTGTATGTCTAGGAATATTTTCTTCCAAAAATAGAAAAAAATAGATGATATCTTTTCAGCAGAAAACATTGGTTGATACAATTTTAAACCATCATGATATGGAAGAATTCTTCTGTCCCTCTCGAAGGTGGAAGAAGCATTTGGATCACAGATCATCTACAATGAAATACTTGACATGTTTAAGATGCTTTCAATCAATTTTGATCGTCAATTGCTTATTTGTTGTAAACAGTAATTTTTCAGTGAAGGGAAAGTGTGTGTGGTATATCTACATGATATGTTCAAAGGCAGTTCCTACTAATGGCCAGGCTGAATTCCAGTAAATAATGTCCCGAATGATATTTTGCCGCCTTCTTTGGCACTTCATGAAATCTTACCCCGATGAAGTGCTGAAACACAGAGATTTTCTCTTAGAGAGTGTCTCATGTTGTAACCTATCCCATGGATTTTATGCTGTAATTCTTATCTCTTTTAAAATTTACTATCTTCTGTACAGTTTTCATGAAACTTTCTGTTACAGTAGTGAATAGCACAGATAAATGTCATTTTGTACAACTTTGAATTTACCCCAAGAGCTGAGAGAAAACTTGATCCTATACTTCAATCCGAGTTTCTTCTATAGTCCAACTTTGTTTCTCTACCATCAAGCTTCTCCTTTGTTGCTGCTCCAAGCCCCGTCCAAGGTGACCTTGAATACTTTCAGGGATGGGACACCCACAACTTCTCTGGGCAACCTGTTCCAGTGTTCCAGCACTCCCACAGTAAAAAAGGCCTTCCTTTCATCTAATATGTGTAGGAAATCATAAATCTAGGCATAGAAGCTTGGAGTGCAAATTTGAAATTCTTTGGATTTGAAGCACATTTTATATGAATACTGACTTACAGATGACTAAAAGATGTTGATGGGCATTTGAGCTGACAAGTTTTGAAAAAGTGCACGGAAATTAAAATTGAAACCACTAAAATTAAAAACTCCTTGCCATTTTCTTTTTCCTCTCCTATTCAAAATTGCATATGTCAGATATCAGTGCTTCATGCAAACCTCTCAGATGCTCTCAGAGAAAAAGCTTTTCTTTCAGACTAAGTTGCGGTTGACGTAGAACACTAGCAGGAGTGAAAGATTTTCTGGGCATCGGGGCAGCCCGTTCTCCTTGGATTTGTGTGCAGAATGCATTTTATCCAAACTGGAAAATAGATCCCAGCTCTGTTCTATTCATCATCCTTACTTCATCAGGCCAGAAGATTCTGTGAAAAGTAGCCTGTGGACCTTGAAGACAGCGCATGTGAACCAGATGAGAGGTGATAGAGAAGTTGAGGGAGAGAAGAAAGAGCATGAGGCTGAAACCAGAAAGTATTTCTCCACGTGATCATGGAAGATTGCAGGAGCCACTTGGTACTATCAAACCAGCCCAACTTGGCACTTGTGCCACCTTGGGTCTGGGAGCCATGTTGCATATCGTGCATTTTAAGGAGCCAGCTGGCCACACCCAGCCATATGCCCCCAAACACAAACCAAGGCCCTTTTCTCTGGCAAACAAAACTCAGCTGCCCTGCTTCTGGATGGCAGATTGCAGGAACCACTTGGTACTATCAAACCAGCCCAACTTGGCACTGGTGCCACCATGGGTCTGGTCACCATCCTGCCTATTGTAGCTTTTCAGGAGCCAGCCGGTCACTCTCAGCCATAGGCCCCCAACACAAACCTCGGCCCGTTTCCCTGGCAAACAAAAGTAAACTGCCCCGCTTCTGCATGGCAGATTGCAGGAGCTACTTAGTACTATCAAATCAGCCCGACTTGGCACAGGTGCCACCTTGGATCTGGGAACCATCCTGTGTATCGTGGATTTTCAGGGGCCAGCCGGCCACTCTCAGCCATATGCCCCCAAAAACAAACCACGGACCTTTTCTCTGGCAAACAAAAATCAGCTGCCCCACTTCTGGATGGCAGATTGCAGGAGCCACTTGGGACTATCACACCAGCACAACATGGCACTGCTGCCACCTTGGATCTGGGAACAATCCTGCGTATCGTACATATTCAGGAACCAGCCGAACACTCCCAGCCACAGGCCCCCAAACACAAACAACGGCCCTTTTCTCTGGCAAACAAAACTCAACTGCCCCTCTTCTGGATGGCAAATTGCAGGATGCACTTGGTACTACAAAAAGAGCCCGACTTGGCAGTGGTGCCACCTTGGCTCTGGGAACCATCCTGCGTATCGAGCATTTTAAGGAGCCAGCCGGCAATTCCCAGCCGTATGCCCCAAAAAGAAACCATGGACCTTTTCTCTGGCAAAAAAAACTCAGCTGTCCCGCTTCTGGATGGCAGATTGCAGGAGTTACTTTGAACCATACAACCAGCCTTACTTGGCACTGGTGCCACCTTGGATCTGGGAACCATCCTGCCTATCGTTGATTTTCAGGGGCCAGCCGGCCACTCTCAGCCATAGGCCCCCAAACACAAACCACAGCCCTTTTCTCTAGCAAACAAAATTCAACTGCCCCGCTTCTGGATGGCAAATTGCAGGAGCCACTGGGTACTACAAAAACAGCCTGACTTGGCACTGGTGCCACCTTGCGTCTGGTTACCATGCGGCGTATCGTGCATTTTAAGGAGCCAGGTGGCCACTCCCAGCCATATGCCCCCAAACACAACCCACGGCCCTTTTCTCTGGCAAACAAAACTCAGCTGCCCCGCATCTGGATGGTAGATTGCAGGAGACACTTGGTACTATCAAACCAGCCCGACTTGGCACTGGTGCCACCTTGGGTCTGGGAACCATCCTGCGTATTGTGGATTGTCAGGAGACAGCCGACCACTCTCGGCCACAGAGCCCAATCAAAAACAAAGGTCCGTTTCCCTGGCAAAAAAAACTCAGCTGCCCCGCTTCTGGATGGGAGATTGCAGGAGGCACTTGACACTGTCAAACGAGCCCCACTTGGCACTGGTGCCACCTTGGGTCTGGGAACCATGCTGCGTATCGTGGATTTTCAGGAGCCAGCCGGCCACTGCCAGCCACAGGCCCCCAAACACAAACCACAGCCTTTTTCTATGGCAAACAAAACTCAGCTGCCCCGCTTCTGGATGGCAGATTGCAGGAGCCACTTGGTACTATCAAACCAGCCCGACTTGGCACTGGTGCCACCTTGGGTCTGGGAACCATCCTGCCTATCGTGGATTTTAAGGAGCCAGCCGGCTACTCCCAGCCACAGGCCCCCAACAAAAACCACGGCCCTTTTTTCTCGCAAACAAAACTTAGCTGCCTCACTTCTGGATGGCAGATTGCAGGAGCCACTTGGTACTATCAAACCAGCCCGACTTGGCACTGGTGCCACCTTGAGTCTGGGAACCATCCTGCGTATCGTGGATTCTAAGGAGCCAGCCGGCCACTCCCAGCCACAGGCCCCCAAACAAAATCAACGGCGCTGTTCCCTGGAAAACAAAACACGCCTGCCAACATTTTGATGGAGTTTGCAGGAGCCACTTGGTACTATCAAACCAGCCCGACTTGGCACTGGTGCCACCTTGGGTCTGGGAAACATCCTGCGTATCGTGGATTCTTAGGAGCCAGCCGGCCACTCCTAGCCACAGGCCCCCAAACAAAAACCTAGGCCTATTTCTCTGGCAAACAAAAGTAAGCTGCCCTGCTTCTGGATGGCAGATTGCAGGAGACACTTGGTACTATCAAACCAGCCCGACTTGGCACTGGTGCCACCTTGGATCTGGGAACCATGCTCTGTATCGTGGATATTCAGGGGCCAGCCGGCCACTCTCAGCCATATGTCCCCAAACAGAAACCTCGGCCCGTTTCTCTGGTAAACAAAACTCAACTGCCCCTCTTCTGGATGGCAAATTGCAGGATGAACTTGATACTAAAACCGCAGGCCGACTTGGTAGTGGTGACACCTTGGGCCTGGGAACCATCATGCGTATCGAGCATTTTAAGGAGCCAGCCGGCCACTCCCAGCAATATGCCCCCAAAAACAATCCACGGAATTTTCCTCTGGCAAACAAAAATCAGCTGCCTCGCTTCTGGATGGCAGATTGCAGGAGCCACTTTGCACCATCAAACCAGCCCGACTTGGCACTGGTGCCACATTGCATCTGGGAACCATGCTGCCTAGCGTGGATTTTCAGGAGCCAGCCGGCCACTCTCAGCTATATGCCCCCAAACAAAACCCACGGCCCGTTTCCCTGGCAAACAAAATTAAGCTGCCCCGCTTCTGGATGGCAGATTGCAGGACGCACTTGGTAGTATCAAACCAGCAAAACTTGGCACTGGTGCCACCTTGGGTCTGGGAACCATCCTGCGTATCGTGGGTTCAAAGGAGCCAGCCGGTCACTCCCAGCCACAGGCCCCCAAATACAAACAATGTCGCTTTTCCCTGGAAAACAAAACTCGCCTGCCAACTTTTTGATGGCAGATTGCAGGAGCCACTTGGTACTATCAAACCAGCCCAACTTGGCACTGGTGCCACCATGGGTCTGGTAACCATCCTGCCTATTGTAGCTTTCCAGGAGCCAGCCGGTCACTCCCAGCCATAGGTCCCCAGTCACAAACCTCGGCCCGTTTCCCTGGCAAACAAAAGTAAGCTACCCCGCTTCTGGATGGCAGATTGCAGGAGCCACTTGGTACTATCAAACCAGCCCAACTTGGCACTGGTGCCACCTTGGGTCTGGGAACCATGCTGCGTAACACAGATTCTAAGGCGCCAGTCGGCCACTACGAGCCACAAGCCCCCAAACACAAACAACGGCGCTATTCTCTGGCAAACAAAACTCAACTGCCCCTCTTCTGGATGGCAAATTGCAGGACGCACTTGGTACTATAAAAACAGCCCGACTTGGCACTGGTGCCCCCTTGGGTCTGGGAACCATCCTGCGTATCGATATTTTTAATGAGACAGCCGGCCGCTCCCAGCCATATGCCCCCAAACACAACCCACGGCCCTTTTCTCTGGCAAACAAAACTCAACTGCACCGCTTCTGGATGGCAGATTGCAGGAGCCACTTGGTACTATCAAACCAGCCCGACTTGGCACTGGTGCCACCTTGGGTCTGGGAACCATCCTGCGTATTGTGGGTTGTCAGGAGCCAGCCGAACACTCTCGGCCACAGACCCCAATTAAAAACAACGGCCCGTTTCACAGGCAAACAAAACTCAGCTGCCCCGCTTCTGGATGGGAGATTGCAGGAGGCACTTGACACTGTGAAACCAGCCCCACTTGGCACTGGTGCCACCTTGGGTCTGGGAACCATGCTGCGTATCATGGATTTTCAGGAGCCAGCCGGCCACTGCCAGCCACAGGCCCCCAAACACAAACCACAGCCTTTTTGTCTGGCAAACAAAATTCAGCTGCCCCGCTTCTGGATGGCAGATTGCAGGAGCCACTTGGGACTATAACACCAGCACAACATGGCACTGCTGCCACCTTGGATCTGGGAACCATCCTTCCTATCGTGGATTTTCAGGGGCCAGCCGGTCACTCTCAGCCATAGGCCCCAAACACAAACCACGGCCCTTTTCTCTGGAAAACAAAACTCAACTGCCCCTCTTCTGGATGGCAGATTGCAGGAGCCACTGGGTACTATGAAACCAGCCCTACTTGGCACTGATGCCACCTTGGGTCTGGGAACCATGCTGCGTATCATGGATTTTCAGGAGCCAGCCGGCCACTGCCAGCCACAGGCCCCGAAACACAAACAACAGCCTTTTTCTCTGGCAAACAAAATTCAGCTGCCCCGCTACTGGATGGCAGATTGCAGGAGCCACTTGGTACTATCAAACCAGCCCAACTTGGCACTGGTGCCACCTTGGGTCTGGGAACCATGCTGCGTAACACAGATTCTAAGGCGCCAGTCGGCCACTACGAGCCACAAGCCCCCAAACACAAACAACGGCGCTATTCTCTGGCAAACAAAACTCAACTGCCCCTCTTCTGGATGGCAAATTGCAGGACGCACTTGGTACTATAAAAACAGCCCGACTTGGCACTGGTGCCCCCTTGGGTCTGGGAACCATCCTGCGTATCGATCTTTTTAATGAGACAGCCGGCCACTCCCAGCCATATGCCCCCAAACACAACCCACGGCCCTTTTCTCTGGCAAACAAAACTCAACTGCACCGCTTCTGGATGGCAGATTGCAGGAGCCACTTGGTACTATCAAACCAGCCCGACTTGGCACTGGTGCCACCTTGGGTCTGGGAACCATCCTGCGTATTGTGGGTTGTCAGGAGCCAGCCGAACACTCTCGGCCACAGACCCCAATTAAAAACAACGGCCCGTTTCACAGGCAAACAAAACTCAGCTGCCCCGCTTCTGGATGGGAGATTGCAGGAGGCACTTGGTGTAATCAAACCAGCCCGACTTGGCACTGGTGCCACCTTGGGTCTGGGAACCATCCTGCGTATCGTGGATTCTAAGGAGCCAGCCGGCCACTCCTAGCCACAGGCCCCCAAACAAAAACCTAGGCCTATTTCTCTGGCAAACAAAAGTAAGCTGCCCTGCTTCTGGATGGCAGATTGCAGGAGACACTTGGTACTATCAAACCAGCCCGACTTGGCACTGGTGCCACCTTGGATCTGGGAACCATGCTGTGTATCGTGGATATTCAGGGGCCAGCCGGCCACTCTCAGCCATATGTCCCCAAACAGAAACCTCGGCCCGTTTCTCTGGCAAACAAAACTCAACTGCCCCTCTTCTGGATGGCAAATTGCAGGATGAACTTGATACTAAAACCGCAGGCCGACTTGGTAGTGGTGACACCTTGGGCCTGGGAACCATCATGCGTATCGAGCATTTTAAGGAGCCAGCCGGCCACTCCCAGCAATATGCCCCCAAAAACAATCCACAGAATTTTCCTCTGGCAAACAAAAATCAGCTGCCTCGCTTCTGGATGGCAGATTGCAGGAGCCACTTTGCACCATCAAACCAGCCCGACTTGGCACTGGTGCCACATTGCATCTGGGAACCATGCTGCCTAGCGTGGATTTTCAGGAGCCAGCCGGCCACTCTCAGCTATATGCCCCCAAACAAAACCCACGGCCCGTTTCCCTGGCAAACAAAATTAAGCTGCCCCGCTTCTGGATGGCAGATTGCAGGACGCACTTGGTAGTATCAAACCAGCAAAACTTGGCACTGGTGCCACCTTGGGTCTGGGAACCATCCTGCGTATCGTGGGTTCAAAGGAGCCAGCCGGTCACTCCCAGCCACAGGCCCCCAAATACAAACAATGTCGCTTTTCCCTGGAAAACAAAACTCGCCTGCCAACTTTTTGATGGCAGATTGCAGGAGCCACTTGGTACTATCAAACCAGCCCAACTTGGCACTGGTGCCACCATGGGTCTGGTAACCATCCTGCCTATTGTAGCTTTCCAGGAGCCAGCCGGTCACTCCCAGCCATAGGTCCCCAGTCACAAACCTCGGCCCGTTTCCCTGGCAAACAAAAGTAAGCTACCCCGCTTCTGGATGGCAGATTGCAGGAGCCACTTGGTACTATCAAACCAGCCCAACTTGGCACTGGTGCCACCTTGGGTCTGGGAACCATGCTGCGTAACACAGATTCTAAGGCGCCAGTCGGCCACTACGAGCCACAAGCCCCCAAACACAAACAACGGCGCTATTCTCTGGCAAACAAAACTCAACTGCCCCTCTTCTGGATGGCAAATTGCAGGACGCACTTGGTACTATAAAAACAGCCCGACTTGGCACTGGTGCCCCCTTGGGTCTGGGAACCATCCTGCGTATCGATCTTTTTAATGAGACAGCCGGCCACTCCCAGCCATATGCCCCCAAACACAACCCACGGCCCTTTTCTCTGGCAAACAAAACTCAACTGCACCGCTTCTGGATGGCAGATTGCAGGAGCCACTTGGTACTATCAAACCAGCCCGACTTGGCACTGGTGCCACCTTGGGTCTGGGAACCATCCTGCGTATTGTGGGTTGTCAGGAGCCAGCCGAACACTCTCGGCCACAGACCCCAATTAAAAACAACGGCCCGTTTCACAGGCAAACAAAACTCAGCTGCCCCGCTTCTGGATGGGAGATTGCAGGAGGCACTTGACACTGTGAAACCAGCCCCACTTGGCACTGGTGCCACCTTGGGTCTGGGAACCATGCTGCGTATCATGGATTTTCAGGAGCCAGCCGGCCACTCCCAGCCACAGGCCCCCAAACACAAACCACAGACTTTTTGTCTGGCAAACAAAATTCAGCTGCCCCGCTTCTGGATGGCAGATTGCAGGAGCCACTTGGGACTATCACACCAGCACAACATGGCACTGCTGCCACCTTGGATCTGGGAACCATCCTTCCTATCGTGGATTTTCAGGGGCCAGCCGGTCACTCTCAGCCATAGGCCCCAAACACAAACCACGGCCCTTTTCTCTGGAAAACAAAACTCAACTGCCCCTCTTCTGGATGGCAGATTGCAGGAGCCACTGGGTACTATGAAACCAGCCCTACTTGGCACTGATGCCACCTTGGGTCTGGGAACCATGCGGCGTATCATGGATTTTCAGGAGCCAGCCGGCCACTGCCAGCCACAGGCCCCGAAACACAAACAACAGCCTTTTTCTCTGGCAAACAAAATTCAGCTGCCCCGCTTCTGGATGGCAGATTGCAGGAACCACTTGGTACTAACAAACCAGCCCGACTTGGCACTGATGCCACCTTGGGTCTGGGAACCATCCTGCGTATCGTGGATTCAAAGGAGCCAGCTGGCCACTCCCAGCCACAGGCCCCAAAACACACACAACGGTGCTTTTCCCTGGAAAACAAAACTCGCCTGCCAAACTTTTGATGGCAGATTGCAGGAGCCACTTGGTATTATCAAACCAGCCCAACTTGGCACTGGTGCCACCATGGGTCTGGTCACCATCCTGCCTATCGTAGCTTTTCAGGAGCCAGCCAGCCACCCCCAGCCAGAGGCCCCCAGACAAATATTTCGGCCCGTTTCCCTGGCAAACAAAAGTAAGCTGCCCCGCTTCTGGATGGCAGATTGCAGGAGCCACTTTGCACCATCAAACCAGCCCAACTTGGCACTGGTGCCAACTCAGGTCTGGGAACCATCCTGCGTATCGTGGGTTCTAAGGAGCCAGCTGGCCACTCCCAACCACAGGCCCCCAAACACAAACAACGGCGCTTTTCCCTGGAAAACAAAACTCGCCTGCCAACTTTTTGATGGCAGATTGCAGGAGCCACTTGGTACTATCAAACCAGCCCAACTTGGCACTGGTGCCACCATGGGTCTGGTCACCATCCTGCCTATCGTAGCTTTTCAGGAGCCAGCCGGTCACTCCCAGCCATAGGCCCCCAGACACAAACCTCGGCCCGTTTCCCTGGCAAACAAAAGTAAGCTGCCCCGCTTCTGCATGGCAGATTGCAGGAGCTACTTAGTACTATCAAACCAGCCCGACTTGGCACTGGTGACACCTCTGGTCTGGGAACCATCCTGCCTATCGTGGATTTTCAGGGGCCAGCCGGCCACTCTCAGCCATATGCCCCAAAAACAAACCACGGCCCTTTTCTCTGGCAAACAAAACTCAACTGCCCCTCTTCTGGATGGCAAATTTTAGGACGCACTTTGTACTACGAAAACCGCCCGACGTGGCACTGGTGCCACCTTGTGTCAGGGAACCATCCTGCATATCGAGCTTTTTAAGGAGCCAGCCGGCCACGCCCAGCCATATACCCCCAAAAACAAACCACGGACCATTTCTCTTGGAAACAAAAATCCGCTGCCCCGCGTCTGTATGGCAGATTGCAGGAGCCACTTTGCACCATCAAACCAGCCCGACTTGGCACTGGTGCCACCTTGGGTCTGGGAACAATCCTGCATATCGTGGATTCTAAGGAGCCAGCCGGCCACTCCCTGCCACAGGCCCCCAAACACAAACAACGGCGCTTTTCCCTGGAAAACAAAATTCGCCTGCCAGCTTTTTGATGGCAGATTGCAGGAGCCACTTGGTACTATCAAATCATCCCAACTTGGCACTGGTGCCACTATGGGTCTGGGAACCATCCTGCCTATTGTAGCATTTCAGGAGCCAGCCGGTCACTCCCAGCCATAGGCCCCCAGACACAAACCTCGGACCGTTTCCCTGGCAAACAAAATTAAGCTGCCCCGATTCTGGATGGCAGATTGCAGGAGCCACTTGGTTGTGTCAAACCAGCCCGACTTGGCACTGGTGCCACCTTGGGTCTGGGAACCATCCTGCGTAACGTGGATTCTAAGCAGCCACCCGGCCACTCTGAGCCACAGGCCCCCAAACACAAACAACGGCGCTTTTCCCTGGAAAACAAAACTCGCCTGCCAAATTTGATGGCAGATTGCAGGAGCCACTTGGTACTATCAAACCAGCCCAACTTGGCACTGGTGCCACGTCTGGTCTGGGAACCATCCTGCCTATCGTAGCTTTTCAGGAGCCAGCCGGTCACTCCCAGCCATAGACCCCCAGACACAAACCTCGGCCCGTTTCCCTGGAAAACAAAAGTAAGTTACCCCGATTCTGGATGGCAGATTGCAGGAGCCACTTGGTACTATCAAATCAGCCCAACTTGGCACTGGTGCCACCATGGGTCTGGTAAACATCCTGCCTATCGTAGCTTTTCAGGAGCCAGCCGGTCACTCCCTGCCATAGGCCCCCGGACACAAACCTCGGCCCGTTTCCCTGGCAAACAAAAGTAATCTACCCCACTTCTGGATGGCAGATTGCAGGACGCACTTGGTACTATCAAACCAGCCCAACTTGGCACTGGTGCCACGTCAAGTCTAGGAACCATCCTGCGTATCGTGGATTCTAAGGAGCCAGCCTGCCACTCCCAGCCATAGGCCTCTAAACAAAAACAACGGCGCTTTTCCCTGGTAAAGAAAACTTGCCTGCCAACTTTTTGATGCCAGATTGCAGGAGCCACTTGGTACTATCAAACCAGCCCAACTTGGCACTGGTGCCACCATGGGTCTGGTCACCATCCTGCCTATCGTAGCTTTTCAGGAGCCAGCCGGTCACTCCCAGCCATAGGCCCCCAGACACAAAGCTCGGCCCGTTTCCCTGGCAAACAAAAGTAAGCTGCCCCGCTTCTGGATGGCAGATTGCAGGAACCACTTGGTACTATCAAACCAGCCCGACTTGGCACTGGTGCCACCTCTGGTCTGGGAACCATCCTGCGTATCGTGGATTCTAAGGAGCCAGCTGGCCACTCCCAGCCACAGGCCCCCAAACACAAACAACGGCGCTTTTCCCTGGAAAACAAAACTCGCCTGCCAATTTTTTGATGGCAGATTGCAGGAGCCACTTGGTACTATCAAACCAGCCCAACTTGGCACTGGTGCCGCCATGGGTCTTGTCACCATCCTGCCTATCGTAGCTTTTCACGAGCCAGCCGGTCACTCCCAGCCATAGGACCCCAGACAAAAACCTCGGCCCGTTTCCCTGGAAAACAAAAGTAAGCTGCCCCGCTTCTGGATGGCAGATTGTAGGACGCATTTGTTACTATCAAACCCGCCCGACTTGGCACTGGTGCCACCACTGGTCTGGGAACCATCCTGCGTATTGTGGGTTGTCAGGAGCCAGCCGAACACTCTCGGCCACAGACCCCAATTAAAAACAACGGCCCGTTTCACAGGCAAACAAAACTCAGCTGCCCCGCTTCTGGATGGGAGATTGCAGGAGGCACTTGGTGTAATCAAACCAGCCCGACTTGGCACTGGTGCCACCTTGGGTCTGGGAACCATCCTGCGTATCGTGGATTCTAAGGAGCCAGCCGGCCACTCCTAGCCACAGGCCCCCAAACAAAAACCTAGGCCTATTTCTCTGGCAAACAAAAGTAAGCTGCCCTGCTTCTGGATGGCAGATTGCAGGAGACACTTGGTACTATCAAACCAGCCCGACTTGGCACTGGTGCCACCTTGGATCTGGGAACCATGCTCTGTATCGTGGATATTCAGGGGCCAGCCGGCCACTCTCAGCCATATGTCCCCAAACAGAAACCTCGGCCCGTTTCTCTGGCAAACAAAACTCAACTGCCCCTCTTCTGGATGGCAAATTGCAGGATGAACTTGATACTAAAACCGCAGGCCGACTTGGTAGTGGTGACACCTTGGGCCTGGGAACCATCATGCGTATCGAGCATTTTAAGGAGCCAGCCGGCCACTCCCAGCAATATGCCCCCAAAAACAATCCACAGAATTTTCCTCTGGCAAACAAAAATCAGCTGCCTCGCTTCTGGATGGCAGATTGCAGGAGCCACTTTGCACCATCAAACCAGCCCGACTTGGCACTGGTGCCACATTGCATCTGGGAACCATGCTGCCTAGCGTGGATTTTCAGGAGCCAGCCGGCCACTCTCAGCTATATGCCCCCAAACAAAACCCACGGCCCGTTTCCCTGGCAAACAAAATTAAGCTGCCCCGCTTCTGGATGGCAGATTGCAGGACGCACTTGGTAGTATCAAACCAGCAAAACTTGGCACTGGTGCCACCTTGGGTCTGGGAACCATCCTGCGTATCGTGGGTTCAAAGGAGCCAGCCGGTCACTCCCAGCCACAGGCCCCCAAATACAAACAATGTCGCTTTTCCCTGGAAAACAAAACTCGCCTGCCAACTTTTTGATGGCAGATTGCAGGAGCCACTTGGTACTATCAAACCAGCCCAACTTGGCACTGGTGCCACCATGGGTCTGGTAACCATCCTGCCTATTGTAGCTTTCCAGGAGCCAGCCGGTCACTCCCAGCCATAGGTCCCCAGTCACAAACCTCGGCCCGTTTCCCTGGCAAACAAAAGTAAGCTACCCCGCTTCTGGATGGCAGATTGCAGGAGCCACTTGGTACTATCAAACCAGCCCAACTTGGCACTGGTGCCACCTTGGGTCTGGGAACCATGCTGCGTAACACAGATTCTAAGGCGCCAGTCGGCCACTACGAGCCACAAGCCCCCAAACACAAACAACGGCGCTATTCTCTGGCAAACAAAACTCAACTGCCCCTCTTCTGGATGGCAAATTGCAGGACGCACTTGGTACTATAAAAACAGCCCGACTTGGCACTGGTGCCCCCTTGGGTCTGGGAACCATCCTGCGTATCGATCTTTTTAATGAGACAGCCGGCCACTCCCAGCCATATGCCCCCAAACACAACCCACGGCCCTTTTCTCTGGCAAACAAAACTCAACTGCACCGCTTCTGGATGGCAGATTGCAGGAGCCACTTGGTACTATCAAACCAGCCCGACTTGGCACTGGTGCCACCTTGGGTCTGGGAACCATCCTGCGTATTGTGGGTTGTCAGGAGCCAGCCGAACACTCTCGGCCACAGACCCCAATTAAAAACAACGGCCCGTTTCACAGGCAAACAAAACTCAGCTGCCCCGCTTCTGGATGGGAGATTGCAGGAGGCACTTGACACTGTGAAACCAGCCCCACTTGGCACTGGTGCCACCTTGGGTCTGGGAACCATGCTGCGTATCATGGATTTTCAGGAGCCAGCCGGCCACTCCCAGCCACAGGCCCCCAAACACAAACCACAGACTTTTTGTCTGGCAAACAAAATTCAGCTGCCCCGCTTCTGGATGGCAGATTGCAGGAGCCACTTGGGACTATCACACCAGCACAACATGGCACTGCTGCCACCTTGGATCTGGGAACCATCCTTCCTATCGTGGATTTTCAGGGGCCAGCCGGTCACTCTCAGCCATAGGCCCCAAACACAAACCACGGCCCTTTTCTCTGGAAAACAAAACTCAACTGCCCCTCTTCTGGATGGCAGATTGCAGGAGCCACTGGGTACTATGAAACCAGCCCTACTTGGCACTGATGCCACCTTGGGTCTGGGAACCATGCGGCGTATCATGGATTTTCAGGAGCCAGCCGGCCACTGCCAGCCACAGGCCCCGAAACACAAACAACAGCCTTTTTCTCTGGCAAACAAAATTCAGCTGCCCCGCTTCTGGATGGCAGATTGCAGGAACCACTTGGTACTAACAAACCAGCCCGACTTGGCACTGATGCCACCTTGGGTCTGGGAACCATCCTGCGTATCGTGGATTCAAAGGAGCCAGCTGGCCACTCCCAGCCACAGGCCCCAAAACACACACAACGGTGCTTTTCCCTGGAAAACAAAACTCGCCTGCCAAACTTTTGATGGCAGATTGCAGGAGCCACTTGGTATTATCAAACCAGCCCAACTTGGCACTGGTGCCACCATGGGTCTGGTCACCATCCTGCCTATCGTAGCTTTTCAGGAGCCAGCCAGCCACCCCCAGCCAGAGGCCCCCAGACAAATATTTCGGCCCGTTTCCCTGGCAAACAAAAGTAAGCTGCCCCGCTTCTGGATGGCAGATTGCAGGAGCCACTTTGCACCATCAAACCAGCCCAACTTGGCACTGGTGCCAACTCAGGTCTGGGAACCATCCTGCGTATCGTGGGTTCTAAGGAGCCAGCTGGCCACTCCCAACCACAGGCCCCCAAACACAAACAACGGCGCTTTTCCCTGGAAAACAAAACTCGCCTGCCAACTTTTTGATGGCAGATTGCAGGAGCCACTTGGTACTATCAAACCAGCCCAACTTGGCACTGGTGCCACCATGGGTCTGGTCACCATCCTGCCTATCGTAGCTTTTCAGGAGCCAGCCGGTCACTCCCAGCCATAGGCCCCCAGACACAAACCTCGGCCAGTTTCCCTGGCAAACAAAAGTAAGCTGCCCCGCTTCTGCATGGCAGATTGCAGGAGCTACTTAGTACTATCAAACCAGCCCGACTTGGCACTGGTGACACCTCTGGTCTGGGAACCATCCTGCCTATCGTGGATTTTCAGGGGCCAGCCGGCCACTCTCAGCCATATGCCCCAAAAACAAACCACGGCCCTTTTCTCTGGCAAACAAAACTCAACTGCCCCTCTTCTGGATGGCAAATTTTAGGACGCACTTTGTACTACGAAAACCGCCCGACGTGGCACTGGTGCCACCTTGTGTCAGGGAACCATCCTGCATATCGAGCTTTTTAAGGAGCCAGCCGGCCACGCCCAGCCATATACCCCCAAAAACAAACCACGGACCATTTCTCTTGGAAACAAAAATCCGCTGCCCCGCGTCTGTATGGCAGATTGCAGGAGCCACTTTGCACCATCAAACCAGCCCGACTTGGCACTGGTGCCACCTTGGGTCTGGGAACAATCCTGCATATCGTGGATTCTAAGGAGCCAGCCGGCCACTCCCTGCCACAGGCCCCCAAACACAAACAACGGCGCTTTTCCCTGGAAAACAAAATTCGCCTGCCAGCTTTTTGATGGCAGATTGCAGGAGCCACTTGGTACTATCAAATCATCCCAACTTGGCACTGGTGCCACTATGGGTCTGGGAACCATCCTGCCTATTGTAGCATTTCAGGAGCCAGCCGGTCACTCCCAGCCATAGGCCCCCAGACACAAACCTCGGACCGTTTCCCTGGCAAACAAAATTAAGCTGCCCCGATTCTGGATGGCAGATTGCAGGAGCCACTTGGTTGTGTCAAACCAGCCCGACTTGGCACTGGTGCCACCTTGGGTCTGGGAACCATCCTGCGTAACGTGGATTCTAAGCAGCCACCCGGCCACTCTGAGCCACAGGCCCCCAAACACAAACAACGGCGCTTTTCCCTGGAAAACAAAACTCGCCTGCCAAATTTGATGGCAGATTGCAGGAGCCACTTGGTACTATCAAACCAGCCCAACTTGGCACTGGTGCCACGTCTGGTCTGGGAACCATCCTGCCTATCGTAGCTTTTCAGGAGCCAGCCGGTCACTCCCAGCCATAGACCCCCAGACACAAACCTCGGCCCGTTTCCCTGGAAAACAAAAGTAAGTTACCCCGATTCTGGATGGCAGATTGCAGGAGCCACTTGGTACTATCAAATCAGCCCAACTTGGCACTGGTGCCACCATGGGTCTGGTAAACATCCTGCCTATCGTAGCTTTTCAGGAGCCAGCCGGTCACTCCCTGCCATAGGCCCCCGGACACAAACCTCGGCCCGTTTCCCTGGCAAACAAAAGTAATCTACCCCACTTCTGGATGGCAGATTGCAGGACGCACTTGGTACTATCAAACCAGCCCAACTTGGCACTGGTGCCACGTCAAGTCTAGGAACCATCCTGCGTATCGTGGATTCTAAGGAGCCAGCCTGCCACTCCCAGCCATAGGCCTCTAAACAAAAACAACGGCGCTTTTCCCTGGTAAAGAAAACTTGCCTGCCAACTTTTTGATGGGAGATTGCAGGAGCCACTTGGTACTATCAAACCAGCCCAACTTGGCACTGGTGCCACCATGGGTCTGGTCACCATCCTGCCTATCGTAGCTTTTCAGGAGCCAGCCGGTCACTCCCAGCCATAGGCCCCCAGACACAAAGCTCGGCCCGTTTCCCTGGCAAACAAAAGTAAGCTGCCCCGCTTCTGGATGGCAGATTGCAGGAACCACTTGGTACTATCAAACCAGCCCGACTTGGCACTGGTGCCACCTCTGGTCTGGGAACCATCCTGCGTATCGTGGATTCTAAGGAGCCAGCTGGCCACTCCCAGCCACAGGCCCCCAAACACAAACAACGGCGCTTTTCCCTGGAAAACAAAACTCGCCTGCCAATTTTTTGATGGCAGATTGCAGGAGCCACTTGGTACTATCAAACCAGCCCAACTTGGCACTGGTGCCGCCATGGGTCTTGTCACCATCCTGCCTATCGTAGCTTTTCACGAGCCAGCCGGTCACTCCCAGCCATAGGACCCCAGACAAAAACCTCGGCCCGTTTCCCTGGAAAACAAAAGTTAGCTGCCCCGCTTCTGGATGGCAGATTGTAGGACGCATTTGTTACTATCAAACTCGCCCGACTTGGCACTGGTGCCACCACTGGTCTGGGAACCATCCTGCGTATTGTGGGTTGTCAGGAGCCAGCCGAACACTCTCGGCCACAGACCCCAATTAAAAACAACGGCCCGTTTCACAGGCAAACAAAACTCAGCTGCCCCGCTTCTGGATGGGAGATTGCAGGAGGCACTTGGTGTAATCAAACCAGCCCGACTTGGCACTGGTGCCACCTTGGGTCTGGGAACCATCCTGCGTATCGTGGATTCTAAGGAGCCAGCCGGCCACTCCTAGCCACAGGCCCCCAAACAAAAACCTAGGCCTATTTCTCTGGCAAACAAAAGTAAGCTGCCCTGCTTCTGGATGGCAGATTGCAGGAGACACTTGGTACTATCAAACCAGCCCGACTTGGCACTGGTGCCACCTTGGATCTGGGAACCATGCTCTGTATCGTGGATATTCAGGGGCCAGCCGGCCACTCTCAGCCATATGTCCCCAAACAGAAACCTCGGCCCGTTTCTCTGGCAAACAAAACTCAACTGCCCCTCTTCTGGATGGCAAATTGCAGGATGAACTTGATACTAAAACCGCAGGCCGACTTGGTAGTGGTGACACCTTGGGCCTGGGAACCATCATGCGTATCGAGCATTTTAAGGAGCCAGCCGGCCACTCCCAGCAATATGCCCCCAAAAACAATCCACAGAATTTTCCTCTGGCAAACAAAAATCAGCTGCCTCGCTTCTGGATGGCAGATTGCAGGAGCCACTTTGCACCATCAAACCAGCCCGACTTGGCACTGGTGCCACATTGCATCTGGGAACCATGCTGCCTAGCGTGGATTTTCAGGAGCCAGCCGGCCACTCTCAGCTATATGCCCCCAAACAAAACCCACGGCCCGTTTCCCTGGCAAACAAAATTAAGCTGCCCCGCTTCTGGATGGCAGATTGCAGGACGCACTTGGTAGTATCAAACCAGCAAAACTTGGCACTGGTGCCACCTTGGGTCTGGGAACCATCCTGCGTATCGTGGGTTCAAAGGAGCCAGCCGGTCACTCCCAGCCACAGGCCCCCAAATACAAACAATGTCGCTTTTCCCTGGAAAACAAAACTCGCCTGCCAACTTTTTGATGGCAGATTGCAGGAGCCACTTGGTACTATCAAACCAGCCCAACTTGGCACTGGTGCCACCATGGGTCTGGTAACCATCCTGCCTATTGTAGCTTTCCAGGAGCCAGCCGGTCACTCCCAGCCATAGGTCCCCAGTCACAAACCTCGGCCCGTTTCCCTGGCAAACAAAAGTAAGCTACCCCGCTTCTGGATGGCAGATTGCAGGAGCCACTTGGTACTATCAAACCAGCCCAACTTGGCACTGGTGCCACCTTGGGTCTGGGAACCATGCTGCGTAACACAGATTCTAAGGCGCCAGTCGGCCACTACGAGCCACAAGCCCCCAAACACAAACAACGGCGCTATTCTCTGGCAAACAAAACTCAACTGCCCCTCTTCTGGATGGCAAATTGCAGGACGCACTTGGTACTATAAAAACAGCCCGACTTGGCACTGGTGCCCCCTTGGGTCTGGGAACCATCCTGCGTATCGATCTTTTTAATGAGACAGCCGGCCACTCCCAGCCATATGCCCCCAAACACAACCCACGGCCCTTTTCTCTGGCAAACAAAACTCAACTGCACCGCTTCTGGATGGCAGATTGCAGGAGCCACTTGGTACTATCAAACCAGCCCGACTTGGCACTGGTGCCACCTTGGGTCTGGGAACCATCCTGCGTATTGTGGGTTGTCAGGAGCCAGCCGAACACTCTCGGCCACAGACCCCAATTAAAAACAACGGCCCGTTTCACAGGCAAACAAAACTCAGCTGCCCCGCTTCTGGATGGGAGATTGCAGGAGGCACTTGACACTGTGAAACCAGCCCCACTTGGCACTGGTGCCACCTTGGGTCTGGGAACCATGCTGCGTATCATGGATTTTCAGGAGCCAGCCGGCCACTCCCAGCCACAGGCCCCCAAACACAAACCACAGACTTTTTGTCTGGCAAACAAAATTCAGCTGCCGCTTCTGGATGGCAGATTGCAGGAGCCACTTGGGACTATCACACCAGCACAACATGGCACTGCTGCCACCTTGGATCTGGGAACCATCCTTCCTATCGTGGATTTTCAGGGGCCAGCCGGTCACTCTCAGCCATAGGCCCCAAACACAAACCACGGCCCTTTTCTCTGGAAAACAAAACTCAACTGCCCCTCTTCTGGATGGCAGATTGCAGGAGCCACTGGGTACTATGAAACCAGCCCTACTTGGCACTGATGCCACCTTGGGTCTGGGAACCATGCGGCGTATCATGGATTTTCAGGAGCCAGCCGGCCACTGCCAGCCACAGGCCCCGAAACACAAACAACAGCCTTTTTCTCTGGCAAACAAAATTCAGCTGCCCCGCTTCTGGATGGCAGATTGCAGGAACCACTTGGTACTAACAAACCAGCCCGACTTGGCACTGATGCCACCTTGGGTCTGGGAACCATCCTGCGTATCGTGGATTCAAAGGAGCCAGCTGGCCACTCCCAGCCACAGGCCCCAAAACACACACAACGGTGCTTTTCCCTGGAAAACAAAACTCGCCTGCCAAACTTTTGATGGCAGATTGCAGGAGCCACTTGGTATTATCAAACCAGCCCAACTTGGCACTGGTGCCACCATGGGTCTGGTCACCATCCTGCCTATCGTAGCTTTTCAGGAGCCAGCCAGCCACCCCCAGCCAGAGGCCCCCAGACAAATATTTCGGCCCGTTTCCCTGGCAAACAAAAGTAAGCTGCCCCGCTTCTGGATGGCAGATTGCAGGAGCCACTTTGCACCATCAAACCAGCCCAACTTGGCACTGGTGCCAACTCAGGTCTGGGAACCATCCTGCGTATCGTGGGTTCTAAGGAGCCAGCTGGCCACTCCCAACCACAGGCCCCCAAACACAAACAACGGCGCTTTTCCCTGGAAAACAAAACTCGCCTGCCAACTTTTTGATGGCAGATTGCAGGAGCCACTTGGTACTATCAAACCAGCCCAACTTGGCACTGGTGCCACCATGGGTCTGGTCACCATCCTGCCTATCGTAGCTTTTCAGGAGCCAGCCGGTCACTCCCAGCCATAGGCCCCCAGACACAAACCTCGGCCCGTTTCCCTGGCAAACAAAAGTAAGCTGCCCCGCTTCTGCATGGCAGATTGCAGGAGCTACTTAGTACTATCAAACCAGCCCGACTTGGCACTGGTGACACCTCTGGTCTGGGAACCATCCTGCCTATCGTGGATTTTCAGGGGCCAGCCGGCCACTCTCAGCCATATGCCCCAAAAACAAACCACGGCCCTTTTCTCTGGCAAACAAAACTCAACTGCCCCTCTTCTGGATGGCAAATTTTAGGACGCACTTTGTACTACGAAAACCGCCCGACGTGGCACTGGTGCCACCTTGTGTCAGGGAACCATCCTGCATATCGAGCTTTTTAAGGAGCCAGCCGGCCACGCCCAGCCATATACCCCCAAAAACAAACCACGGACCATTTCTCTTGGAAACAAAAATCCGCTGCCCCGCGTCTGTATGGCAGATTGCAGGAGCCACTTTGCACCATCAAACCAGCCCGACTTGGCACTGGTGCCACCTTGGGTCTGGGAACAATCCTGCATATCGTGGATTCTAAGGAGCCAGCCGGCCACTCCCTGCCACAGGCCCCCAAACACAAACAACGGCGCTTTTCCCTGGAAAACAAAATTCGCCTGCCAGCTTTTTGATGGCAGATTGCAGGAGCCACTTGGTACTATCAAATCATCCCAACTTGGCACTGGTGCCACTATGGGTCTGGGAACCATCCTGCCTATTGTAGCATTTCAGGAGCCAGCCGGTCACTCCCAGCCATAGGCCCCCAGACACAAACCTCGGACCGTTTCCCTGGCAAACAAAATTAAGCTGCCCCGATTCTGGATGGCAGATTGCAGGAGCCACTTGGTTGTGTCAAACCAGCCCGACTTGGCACTGGTGCCACCTTGGGTCTGGGAACCATCCTGCGTAACGTGGATTCTAAGCAGCCACCCGGCCACTCTGAGCCACAGGCCCCCAAACACAAACAACGGCGCTTTTCCCTGGAAAACAAAACTCGCCTGCCAAATTTGATGGCAGATTGCAGGAGCCACTTGGTACTATCAAACCAGCCCAACTTGGCACTGGTGCCACGTCTGGTCTGGGAACCATCCTGCCTATCGTAGCTTTTCAGGAGCCAGCCGGTCACTCCCAGCCATAGACCCCCAGACACAAACCTCGGCCCGTTTCCCTGGAAAACAAAAGTAAGTTACCCCGATTCTGGATGGCAGATTGCAGGAGCCACTTGGTACTATCAAATCAGCCCAACTTGGCACTGGTGCCACCATGGGTCTGGTAAACATCCTGCCTATCGTAGCTTTTCAGGAGCCAGCCGGTCACTCCCTGCCATAGGCCCCCGGACACAAACCTCGGCCCGTTTCCCTGGCAAACAAAAGTAATCTACCCCACTTCTGGATGGCAGATTGCAGGACGCACTTGGTACTATCAAACCAGCCCAACTTGGCACTGGTGCCACGTCAAGTCTAGGAACCATCCTGCGTATCGTGGATTCTAAGGAGCCAGCCTGCCACTCCCAGCCATAGGCCTCTAAACAAAAACAACGGCGCTTTTCCCTGGTAAAGAAAACTTGCCTGCCAACTTTTTGATGGCAGATTGCAGGAGCCACTTGGTACTATCAAACCAGCCCAACTTGGCACTGGTGCCACCATGGGTCTGGTCACCATCCTGCCTATCGTAGCTTTTCAGGAGCCAGCCGGTCACTCCCAGCCATAGACCCCCAGACACAAAGCTCGGCCCGTTTCCCTGGCAAACAAAAGTAAGCTGCCCCGCTTCTGGATGGCAGAATGCAGGAACCACTTGGTACTATCAAACCAGCCCGACTTGGCACTGGTGCCACCTCTGGTCTGGGAACCATCCTGCGTATCGTGGATTCTAAGGAGCCAGCTGGCCACTCCCAGCCACAGGCCCCCAAACACAAACAACGGCGCTTTTCCCTGGAAAACAAAACTCGCCTGCCAATTTTTTGATGGCAGATTGCAGGAGCCACTTGGTACTATCAAACCAGCCCAACTTGGCACTGGTGCCGCCATGGGTCTTGTCACCATCCTGCCTATCGTAGCTTTTCACGAGCCAGCCGGTCACTCCCAGCCATAGGACCCCAGACAAAAACCTCGGCCCGTTTCCCTGGAAAACAAAAGTAAGCTGCCCCGCTTCTGGATGGCAGATTGTAGGACGCATTTGTTACTATCAAACCCGCCCGACTTGGCACTGGTGCCACCACTGGTCTGGGAACCATCCTGCGTATCGTGGATTCTAAAGAGCCAGCCGGCCACTCCCAGCCACAGGCACCCATACACAAACAACGGCACTTTTCCCTGGAAAACAAAACTCGCCTGCCAACTTTTTGATGGCAGATTGCAGGAGCCACTTGGTACTATCAAACCAGCCCAACTTGGCACTGCTGCCACCATGGGTCTGGTCACCATCCTGCCTATCGTAGCTTTTCAGGAGCCAGCCGGTCACTCCCAGCCATAGGCCCCCAGACAAAAACCTCGGCCCGTTTCCCTGGCAAACAAAAGTAAGCTGCCCCGCTTCTGGATGGCAGATTGCAGGATGCACTTGGTACTATCAAACCAGCCCGACTTGGCACTGGTGCCACGACAAGTCTGGGAACCATCCTGCGTATCGTGGATTCTAATGAGCCAGCCGGCCACTCCCAGCCACAGGCCCCCAAACAAAAACAACGGCGCTTTTCCCTGGAAAACAAAACTCGCCTGCCAACTTTTTGATGGCAGATTGCAGGAGCCACTTGGTACCATCAAACCAGCCCAACTTGGCACTGGTGCCACCTTGGGTCTGGTCACCATCCTGCCCATCGCAGCTTTTCAGGAGCCAGCCGGTCACTCCCAGCCATAGGCCCCCAGACACAAACCTCGGCCCGTTTCCCTGGCAAACAAAAGTAAGCTGCCCCGCTTCTGGATGGCAGATTGCAGGAGCCACTTTGCACCATCAAACTATCCCGACTAGGCACTGGTGCCACCTTGGGTCTGGGAACCATCCTGCGTATGGTGGATTCTAAGGAGCCAGCCGGCCACTCCCAGCCACAGGCCCCTAAACAAATCAACGGCGCTTTTCCCTGGAAAACAAAACTCGCCTGCCAAACTTTTGATGGCAGATTGCAGGAGCCACTTGGTACTATCAAACCAGCCCAACTTGGGACTGGTGCCACCATGGGTCTGGTCACCATCCTGGCTATCGTAGCTTTTCAGGAGCCAGCCGGTCACTCGCAGCCATAGGCCCCCAGACACAAACCTCGGCCCGTTTCCCTGGCAAACAAAAGTAAGCTGCCCTGCTTCTGGATGGCAGATTGCAGGAACCACTTTGTACTATCAAACCAGCAAAACTTGGCACTGGTGCCACCTTGGGTCTGGATACCATGGTGCGTATCGTGGATTCTAAGGAGCCAGCCGGCCACTCCCAGCCACAGGCCCCCAAACAAAAACAACGGCGCTTTTCCCTGGAAAACAAAACTCGCCTACCAACGTTTTGATGGCAGATTGCAGGAGCCACTTGGTACTATCAAACCAGCCCAACTTGGCACTGGTGCCACCATGGGTCTGGTCACCATCCTGCCTATCGTAACTTTTCAGGAGCCAGCCGGTCACTCCCAGCCATAGGCCCCCAGACACAAAGCTCGGCCCGTTTCCCTGGCAAAGGAAATTAAGCTGCCCCGCTTCTGGATGGCAGATTGCAGGAGCCACTTGTTACTATCAAACCAGCCCGACTTGGCACTGGTGCCACCTCTGGTCTGGGAACCATCCTGCGTATCGTGGATTCTAAGGAGCCAGTCGGCCACTCCCAGCCACAGGCCCCCAAACACAAACAACGGCCCGTTTCCGTGGCAAACAAAAGTAAGCTGCCCCGCTTCTGGATGGCAGATTGCAGGAGCCACTTGGTACTATCAAACCAGCCCGACTTGGCACTGGTGCCACCTCTGGTCTGGGAACCATCCTGCGTATTGTTGTTTCTAAGGAGCCAGCCGGCCACTCCCAACCACAGGCCCCCAAACACAAACAACGGCGCTTTTCCCTGGAAAACAAAACTCGCCTGCCAACGTTTTGATGGCAGATTGCAGGAGCCACTTGGTACTATCAAACCAGCCCAACTTGGCACTGGTGCCACCATGGGTCTTGTCACCATCCTGCCTATCGTAGCTTTCAGGAGCCAGCCGGTCACTGCCTGCCATAGGCCCCGAGACACAAACCTCGGCCCGTTTCCCTGGCAAACAAAAGTAAGCTGCCCCGCTTCTGGATGGCAGATTGCAGGAGCCACTTGGTACTATCAAACCAGCCCGACTTGGCACTGGTGCCACCTCTGGTCTGGGAACCATCCTGCGTATCGTGGATTTTATGGAGCCAGCCGGTCAGTCCCAGCCATAGGCCCCCAAACACAAACAACGATCCGTTTCCCTGGCAAACAAAAGTAAGCTGCCCCGCTTCTGGATGGCAGATTGCAGGAACCACTTGGTAGTATCAAACCAGCCCAACTTGGCACTGGTGCCACCTCTGGTCTGGGAACCATGCTGCGTATCGTGGTTTCTAAGGAGCCAGCCGGCCACTCCCAACCATAGACCCCCAGACACAAACCTCGGCCCGTTTCCCTGGAAAACAAAAGTAAGCTACCCCGATTCTGGATGGCAGATTGCAGGAGCCACTTGGTACTATCAAATCAGCCCAACTTGGCACTGGTGCCACCATGGGTCTGGTAAACATCCTGCCTATCGTAGCTTTTCAGGAGCCAGCCGGCCACTCTCAGCCATATGCCCCCAAAAACAAACCACGGCCCTTTTCTCTGGCAAACAAAACTCAACTGCCCCTCTTCTGGATGGCAAATTTTAGGACGCACTTTGTACTACGAAAACCGCCCGACGTGGCACTGGTGCCACCTTGTGTCAGGGAACCATCCTGCATATCGAGCTTTTTAAGGAGCCAGCCGGCCACGCCCAGCCATAAACCCCCAAAAACAAACCACGGACCATTTCTCTTGGAAACAAAAATCCGCTGCCCCGCGTCTGTATGGCAGATTGCAGGAGCCACTTTGCACCATCAAACCAGCCCGACTTGGCACTGGTGCCACCTTGGGTCTGGGAACAATCCTGCATATCGTGGATTCTAAGGAGCCAGCCGGCCACTCCCAGCCACAGGCCCCCAAACACAAACAACGGCGCTTTTCCCTGGAAAACAAAATTCGCCTGCCAACTTTTTGATGGCAGATTGCAGGAGCCACTTGGTACTATCAAATCCTCCCAACTTGGCACTGGTGCCACTATGGGTCTGGGAACCATCCTGCCTATTGTAGCATTTCAGGAGCCAGCCGGTCACTCCCAGCCATAGGCCCCCAGACACAAACCTCGGACCGTTTCCCTGGCAAACAAAATTAAGCTGCCCCGATTCTGGATGGCAGATTGCAGGAGCCACTTGGTTGTGTCAAACCAGCCCGACTTGGCACTGGTGCCACCTTGGGTCTGGGAACCATCCTGCGTATCGTGGATTCTAAGCAGCCACCCGGCCACTCTGAGCCACAGGCCCCCAAACAAAAACTACGGTGCTTTTCCCTGGAAAACAAAACTCGCCTGCCAACTTTTTGATGGCAGATTGCAGGAGCCACTTGGTACTATCAAACCAGCCCAACTTGGCACTGGTGCCACGTCTGGTCTGGGAACCATCCTGCCTATCGTAGCTTTTCAGGAGCCAGCCGGTCACTCCCAGCCATAGACCCCCAGACACAAACCTCGGCCCGTTTCCCTGGCAAACAAAAGTAAGCTGCCCCGCTTTTGGATGGCAGATTGCAGGAGCCACGTTGCACCATCAAACCAGCCCCACGTGGCACTGGTGCCACCTTGGGTCTGGGAACAAGTTGGGCTGGTTTGATAGTACCAAGTGGCTCCTGCAATCTGCCATCCAGAAGCGGGACAGCTTACTTTTGTTTCTCAGGGAAACGGGCCGAGGTATTTGTCTGGGGGCCTATGGCTGGGAGTGACCGGCTGACTACTGAAAAGCTACGATAGGCAGGATGGTTACCAGACTCATGGTGCCACCAGTGCCAAGTCGGGCTGCTTTGATAATACTAAATAGCTCCTGCAATCTGCCATCCAGACGCGGGGCAGCGGATTTTTGTTTGCTGGAGAAACGTTCCGTGGTTTTTTTTTTGGGGGTATATGACTGGACGTGGCCGGCTGGCTCCTTAAAAAGCTCTATACGCAGGATTGTTCCCTGACCCAAGGTGGCATCAGTGCCAAGTCGGGCTGTTTTCGTAGTACCAAGTGCGTCCTGCAATTTGCCATCCAGAAGCGGGGCAGCCTACTTTTGTTTGCCAGGGAAACGTGCCGAGGTATTTGTCTGGGGGCCTATGGCTGGGAGTGAGCGGCTGGCTCCTGAAAAGCTACGATAGGCAGGATGGTGACCAGACCCATGGTGGCACCAGTGCCAAGTTGGGCTGGTTTGATAGTACCAAGTGGCTCCTGCAATCTGCCATCAAGAAGTTGGCAGGCGAGTTTTGTTTTCCAGGGAAAAGCGCCGTTGTTTTTGTTTAGAGGCCTGTGGCTGGGAGTGGCCGCCTGTCCTCGTAGAATCTACGTTACGCAGCATGGTTCCCAGAGCCAAGGTGGCACCAGGGCCAAGTCGGGCTGGTTTGTAAGTACCAAGTGCATCCTGCAATCTGCCATCCAAAAGCGGGGCAGCTTACTTTTGTTTGCCAGGGAAACGGGCCGAGGTTTGTGTCCGGGGGCCTATGGCAGGGAGTGACCGGCTGGCTCCTGAAAAGCTACGATAGGCAGGATGTTTACCAGACCCATGGTGGCACCAGTGCCAAGTTGGGCTGATTTGATAGTACCAAGTGGCTCCTGCAATCTGCCATCCAGAATCGGGGTAACTTACTTTTGTTTTCCAGGGAAACGGGCCGAGGTTTGTGTCTGGGGGTCTATGGCTGGGAGTGACCGGCTGGCTCCTGAAAAGCTACAATAGGCAGGATGGTTCCCAGACCAGAGGTGGCACCAGTGCCAAGTTGGGCTGGTTTGATAGTACCAAGTGGCTCCTGCAATCTGCCATCAAAATGTTGGCAGGCGAGTTTTGTTTTCCAGGGAAAAGCGCCGTTGTTTGTGTTTGGGGGCCTGTGGCTCAGAGTGGCCGGGTGGCTGCTTAGAATCCACGTTACGCAGGATGGTTCCCAGACCCAAGGTGGCACCAGTGCCAAGTCGGGCTTGTTTGACACAACCAAGTGGCTCCTGCAATCTGCCATCCAGAATCGGGGCAGCTTAATTTTGTTTGCCAGGGAAACGGTCCGAGGTTTGTGTCTGGGGGCCTATGGCTGGGAGTGACCGGCTGGCTCCTGAAATGCTACAATAGGCAGGATGGTTCCCAGACCCATAGTGGCACCAGTGCCAAGTTGGGATGATTTGATAGTACCAAGTGGCTCCTGCAATCTGCCATCAAAAAGCTGGCAGGCGAATTTTGTTTTCCAGGGAAAAGCGCCGTTGTTTGTGTTTGGGGGCCTGTGGCAGGGAGTGGCCGGCTGGCTCCTTAGAATCCACGATATGCAGGATTGTTCCCAGACCCAAGGTGGCACCAGTGCCAAGTCGGGCTGGTTTGATGGTGCAAAGTGGCTCCTGCAATCTGCCATACAGACGCGGGGCAGCGGATTTTTGTTTCCAAGAGAAATGGTCCGTGGTTTGTTTTTGGGGGTATATGGCTGGGCGTGGCCGGCTGGCTCCTTAAAAAGCTCGATATGCAGGATGGTTCCCTGACCCAAGGTGGCACCAGTGCCACGTCGGGCGGTTTTCGTAGTACAAAGTGCGTCCTAAAATTTGCCATCCAGAAGAGGGGCAGTTGAGTTTTGTTTGCCAGAGAAAAGGGCCGTGGTTTGTTTTTGGGGCATATGGCTGAGAGTGGCCGGCTGGCCCCTGAAAATCCACGATAGGCAGGATGGTTCCCAGACCAGAGGTGTCACCAGTGCCAAGTCGGGCTGATTTGATAGTACCAAGTGGCTCCTGCAATCTGCCATGCAGAAGCGGGGCAGCTTACTTTTGTTTGCCAGGGAAACGGGCCGAGGTTTGTGTCTGGGGGCCTATGGCTGGGAGTGACCGGCTGGCTCCTGAAAAGCTACGATAGGCAGGATGGTGACCAGACCCATGGTGGCAGCAGTGCCAAGTTGGGCTGGTTTGATAGTACCAAGTGGCTCCTGCAATCTGCCATCAAAAAGTTGGCAGGCGAGTTTTGTTTTCCAGGGAAAAGCGCCGTTGTTTGTGTTTGGGGGCCTGTGGCTGGGAGTGGCCAGCTGGCTCCTTAGAACCCACGATACGCAGGATGGTTCCCAGACCTGAGTTGCCACCAGTGCCAAGTTGGGCTGCTTTGATAGTACCAAGTGGCTCCTGCAATCTGCCATCCAGAAGCGGGGCAGCTTACTTTTGTTTGCCAGGGAAACGGGCCGAAATATTTGTCTGGGGGCCTCTGGCTGGGGGTGGCTGGCTGGCTCCTGAAAAGCTACGATAGGCAGGATGGTGACCAGACCCATGGTGGCACCAGTGCCAAGTTGGGCTGGTTTGATAATACCAAGTGGCTCCTGCAATCTGCCATCAAATGTTTGGCAGGCGAGTTTTGTTTTCCAGGGAAAAGCACCGTTGTGTGTGTTTTGGGGCCTGTGGCTGGGAGTGGCCAGCTGGCTCCTTTGAATCCACGATACGCAGGATGGTTCCCAGACCCAAGGTGGCATCAGTGCCAAGTCGGGCTGGTTTGTTAGTACCAAGTGGTTCCTGCAATCTGCCATCCAGAAGCGGGGCAGCTGAATTTGGTTTGCCAGAGAAAAAGGCTGTTGTTTGTGTTTCGGGGCCTGTGGCTGGCAGTGGCCGGCTGGCTCCTGAAAATCCATGATACGCAGCATGGTTCCCAGACCCAAGGTGGCATCAGTGCCAAGTAGGGCTGGTTTCATAGTACCCAGTGGCTCCTGCAATCTGCCATCCAGAAGAGGGGCAGTTGAGTTTTGTTTTCCAGAGAAAAGGGCCGTGGTTTGTGTTTGGGGCCTATGGCTGAGAGTGACCGGCTGGCCCCTGAAAATCCACGATAGGAAGGATGGTTCCCAGATCCAAGGTGGCAGCAGTGCCATGTTGTGCTGGTGTGATAGTCCCAAGTGGCTCCTGCAATCTGCCATCCAGAAGCGGGGCAGCTGAATTTTGTTTGCCAGACAAAAAGTCTGTGGTTTGTGTTTGGGGGCCTGTGGCTGGGAGTGGCCGGCTGGCTCCTGAAAATCCATGATACGCAGCATGGTTCCCAGACCCAAGGTGGCACCAGTGCCAAGTGGGGCTGGTTTCACAGTGTCAAGTGCCTCCTGCAATCTCCCATCCAGAAGCGGGGCAGCTGAGTTTTGTTTGCCTGTGAAACGGGCCGTTGTTTTTAATTGGGGTCTGTGGCCGAGAGTGTTCGGCTGGCTCCTGACAACCCACAATACGCAGGATGGTTCCCAGACCCAAGGTGGCACCAGTGCCAAGTCGGGCTGGTTTGATAGTACCAAGTGGCTCCTGCAATCTGCCATCCAGAAGCGGTGCAGTTGAGTTTTGTTTGCCAGAGAAAAGGGCCGTGGGTTGTGTTTGGGGGCATATGGCTGGGAGTGGCCGGCTGTCTCATTAAAAAGATCGATACGCAGGATGGTTCCCAGACCCAAGGTGGCACCAGTGCCAAGTCGGGCTGTTTTTATAGTACCAAGTGCGTCCTGCAATTTGCCATCCAGAAGAGGGGCAGTTGAGTTTTGTTTGCCAGAGAATAGCGCCGTTGTTTGTGTTTGGGGGCTTGTGGCTCGTAGTGGCCGACTGGCGCCTTAGAATCTGTGTTACGCAGCATGGTTCCCAGACCCAAGGTGGCACCAGTGCCAAGTTGGGCTGGTTTGATAGTACCAAGTGGCTCCTGCAATCTGCCATCCAGAAGCGGGGTAGCTTACTTTTGTTTGCCAGGGAAACGGGCCGAGGTTTGTGACTGGGGACCTATGGCTGGGAGTGACCGGCTGGCTCCTGGAAAGCTACAATAGGCAGGATGGTTACCAGACCCATGGTGGCACCAGTGCCAAGTTGGGCTGGTTTGATAGTACCAAGTGGCTCCTGCAATCTGCCATCAAAAAGTTGGCAGGCGAGTTTTGTTTTCCAGGGAAAAGCGCCGTTGTTTGTGTTTGGGGGCCTGTGGCTGGGAGTGGCCAGCTGGCTCCTTAGAACCCACGATACGCAGGATGGTTCCCAGACCTGAGTTGGCACCAGTGCCAAGTTGGGCTGGTTTGATAGTACCAAGTGGCTCCTGCAATCTGCCATCCAGAAGCGGGGCAGCTTACTTTTGTTTGCCAGGGAAACGGGCCGAAATATTTGTCTGGGGGCCTCTGGCTGGGGGTGGCTGGCTGGCTCCTGAAAAGCTACGATAGGCAGGATGGTGACCAGACCCATGGTGGCACCAGTGCCAAGTTGGGCTGGTTTGATAATACCAAGTGGCTCCTGCAATCTGCCATCAAAAGTTTGGCAGGCGAGTTTTGTTTTCCAGGGAAAAGCACCGTTGTGTGTGTTTTGGGGCCTGTGGCTGGGAGTGGCCAGCTGGCTCCTTTGAATCCACGATACGCAGGATGGTTCCCAGACCCAAGGTGGCATCAGTGCCAAGTCGGGCTGGTTTGTTAGTACCAAGTGGTTCCTGCAATCTGCCATCCAGAAGCGGGGCAGCTGAATTTTGTTTGCCAGAGAAAAAGGCTGTTGTTTGTGTTTCGGGGCCTGTGGCTGGCAGTGGCCGGCTGGCTCCTGAAAATCCATGATACGCAGCATGGTTCCCAGACCCAAGGTGGCATCAGTGCCAAGTAGGGCTGGTTTCATAGTACCCAGTGGCTCCTGCAATCTGCCATCCAGAAGAGGGGCAGTTGAGTTTTGTTTTCCAGAGAAAAGGGCCGTGGTTTGTGTTTGGGGCCTATGGCTGAGAGTGACCGGCTGGCCCCCGAAAATCCATGATAGGAAGGATGGTTCCCAGATCCAAGGTGGCACCAGTGCCAAGTTTTGCTGGTTTGATACTACCAAGTGCGTCCTGCAATCTGCCATCCAGAAGCGGGGCAGCTTAATTTTGTTTGCCAGGGAAACGGGCCGTGGGTTTTGTTTGGGGGCATATAGCTGAGAGTGGCCGGCTGGCTCCTGAAAATCCACGCTAGGCAGCATGGTTCCCAGATGCAATGTGGCACCAGTGCCAAGTCGGGCTGGTTTGATGGTGCAAAGTGGCTCCTGCAATCTGCCATCCAGAAGCGAGGCAGCTGATTTTTGTTTGCCAGAGGAAAATTCCGTGGATTGTTTTTGGGGCATATTGCTGGGAGTGGCCGGCTGGCTCCTTAAAATGCTCGATACGCATGATGGTTCCCAGGCCCAAGGTGTCACCACTACCAAGTCGGCCTGCGGTTTTAGTATCAAGTTCATCCTGCAATTTGCCATCCAGAAGAGGGGCAGTTGAGTTTTGTTTGCCAGAGAAACGGGCCGAGGTTTCTGTTTGGGGACATATGGCTGAGAGTGGCCGGCTGGCCCCTGAATATCCACGATACAGAGCATGGTTCCCAGATCCAAGGTGGCACCAGTGCCAAGTCGGGCTGGTTTGATAGTACCAAGTGTCTCCTGCAATCTGCCATCCAGAAGCAGGGCAGCTTACTTTTGTTTGCCAGAGAAATAGGCCTAGGTTTTTGTTTGGGGGCCTGTGGCTAGGAGTGGCCGGCTGGCTCCTTAGAATCCACGATACGCAGGATGGTTCCCAGACCCAAGGTGGCACCAGTGCCAAGTCGGGCTGGTTTGATTACACCAAGTGCCTCCTGCAATCTCCCATCCAGAAGCGGGGCAGCTGAGTTTTGTTTGCCTGTGAAACGGGCCGTTGTTTTTAATTGGGGTCTGTGGCCGAGAGTGTTCGGCTGGCTCCTGACAACCCACAATACGCAGGATGGCTCCCAGACCCAAGGTGGCAGCAGTGCCAAGTCGGGCTGGTTTGATAGTACCAAGTGGCTCCTGCAATCTGCCATCCAGAAGCGGTGCAGTTGAGTTTTGTTTGCCAGAGAAAAGGGCCGTGGGTTGTGTTTGGGGGCATATGGCTGGGAGTGGCCGGCTGTCTCAGTAAAAAGATCGATACGCAGGATGGTTCCCAGACCCAAGGGGGCACCAGTGCCAAGTAGGGCTGTTTTTATAGTACCAAGTGCGTCCTGCAATTTGCCATCCAGAAGAGGGGCAGTTGAGTTTTGTTTTCCAGAGAATAGCGCCGTTGTTTGTGTTTGGGGGCTTGTGGCTCGTAGTGGCCGACTGGCGCCTTAGAATCTGTGTTACGCAGCATGGTTCCCAGACCCAAGGTGGCACCAGTGCCAAGTTGGGCTGGTTTGATAGTACCAAGTGGCTCCTGCAATCTGCCATCCAGAAGCGGGGTAGCTTACTTTTGTTTGCCAGGGAAACGGGCCGAGGTTTGTGACTGGGGACCTATGGCTGGGAGTGACCGGCTGGCTCCTGGAAAGCTACAATAGGCAGGATGGTTACCAGACCCATGGTGGCACCAGTGCCAAGTTGGGCTGGTTTGATAGTACCAAGTGGCTCCTGCAATCTGCCATCAAAAAGTTGGCAGGCGAGTTTTGTTTTCCAGGGAAAAGCGACATTGTTTGTATTTGGGGGCCTGTGGCTGGGAGTGACCGGCTGGCTCCTTTGAACCCACGATACGCAGGATGGTTCCCAGACCCAAGGTGGCACCAGTGCCAAGTTTTGCTGGTTTGATACTACCAAGTGCGTCCTGCAATCTGCCATCCAGAAGCGGGGCAGCTTAGTTTTGTTTGCCAGGGAAACGGGCCGTGGGTTTTGTTTGGGGGTATATAGCTGAGAGTGGCCGGCTGGCTCCTGAAAATCCACGCTAGGCAGCATGGTTCCCAGATGCAATGTGGCACCAGTGCCAAGTCGGGCTGGTTTGATGGTGCAAAGTGGCTCCTGCAATCTGCCATCCAGAAGCGAGGCAGCTGATTTTTGTTTGCCAGAGGAAAATTCCGTGGATTGTTTTTGGGGGCATATTGCTGGGAGTGGCCGGCTGGCTCCTTAAAATGCTCGATACGCATGATGGTTCCCAGGCCCAAGGTGTCACCACTACCAAGTCGGCCTGCGGTTTTAGTATCAAGTTCATCCTGCAATTTGCCATCCAGAAGAGGGGCAGTTGAGTTTTGTTTGCCAGAGAAACGGGCCGAGGTTTCTGTTTGGGGACATATGGCTGAGAGTGGCCGGCTGGCCCCTGAATATCCACGATACAGAGCATGGTTCCCAAATCCAAGGTGGCACCAGTGCCAAGTCGGGCTGGTTTGATAGTACCAAGTGTCTCCTGCAATCTGCCATCCAGAAGCAGGGCAGCTTACTTTTGTTTGCCAGAGAAATAGGCCTAGGTTTTTGTTTGGGGGCCTGTGGCTAGGAGTGGCCGGCTGGCTCCTTAGAATCCACGATACGCAGGATGGTTCCCAGACCCAAGGTGGCACCAGTGCCAAGTCGGGCTGGTTTGATTACACCAAGTGCCTCCTGCAATCTCCCATCCAGAAGCGGGGCAGCTGAGTTTTGTTTGCCTGTGAAACGGGCCGTTGTTTTTAATTGGGGTCTGTGGCCGAGAGTGTTCGGCTGGCTCCTGACAACCCACAATACGCAGGATGGTTCCCAGACCCAAGGTGGCACCAGTGCCAAGTCGGGCTGGTTTGATAGTACCAAGTGGCTCCTGCAATCTGCCATCCAGAAGCGGTGCAGTTGAGTTTTGTTTGCCAGAGAAAAGGGCCGTGGGTTGTGTTTGGGGGCATATGGCTGGGAGTGGCCGGCTGTCTCATTAAAAAGATCGATACGCAGGATGGTTCCCAGACCCAAGGGGGCACCAGTGCCAAGTCGGGCTGTTTTTATAGTACCAAGTGCGTCCTGCAATTTGCCATCCAGAAGAGGGGCAGTTGAGTTTTGTTTGCCAGAGAATAGCGCCGTTGTTTGTGTTTGGGGGCTTGTGGCTCGTAGTGGCCGACTGGCGCCTTAGAATCTGTGTTACGCAGCATGGTTCCCAGACCCAAGGTGGCACCAGTGCCAAGTTGGGCTGGTTTGATAGTACCAAGTGGCTCCTGCAATCTGCCATCCAGAAGCGGGGTAGCTTACTTTTGTTTGCCAGGGAAACGGGCCAAGGTTTGTGACTGGGGACCTATGGCTGGGAGTGACCGGCTGGCTCCTGGAAAGCTACAATAGGCAGGATGGTGACCAGACCCATGGTGGCACCAGTGCCAAGTTGGGCTGATTTGATAGTACCAAGTGGCTCCTGCAATCTGCCATCAAAAAGTTGGCAGGCGAGATTTGTTTTCCAGGGAAAAGCGACATTGTTTGTATTTGGGGGCCTGTGGCTGGGAGTGACCGGCTGGCTCCTTTGAACCCACGATACGCAGGATGGTTCCCAGACCCAAGGTGGCACCAGTGCCAAGTTTTGCTGGTTTGATACTACCAAGTGCGTCCTGCAATCTGCCATCCAGAAGCGGGGCAGCTTAATTTTGTTTGCCAGGGAAACGGGCCGTGGGTTTTGTTTGGGGGCATATAGCTGAGAGTGGCCGGCTGGCTCCTGAAAATCCACGCTAGGCAGCATGGTTCCCAGATGCAATGTGGCACCAGTGCCAAGTCGGGCTGGTTTGATGGTGCAAAGTGGCTCCTGCAATCTGCCATCCAGAAGCGAGGCAGCTGATTTTTGTTTGCCAGAGGAAAATTCCGTGGATTGTTTTTGGGGGCATATTGCTGGGAGTGGCCGGCTGGCTCCTTAAAATGCTCGATACGCATGATGGTTCCCAGGCCCAAGGTGTCACCACTACCAAGTCGGCCTGCGGTTTTAGTATCAAGTTCATCCTGCAATTTGCCATCCAGAAGAGGGGCAGTTGAGTTTTGTTTGCCAGAGAAACGGGCCGAGGTTTCTGTTTGGGGACATATGGCTGAGAGTGGCCGGCTGGCCCCTGAATATCCACGATACAGAGCATGGTTCCCAGATCCAAGGTGGCACCAGTGCCAAGTCGGGCTGGTTTGATAGTACCAAGTGTCTCCTGCAATCTGCCATCCAGAAGCAGGGCAGCTTACTTTTGTTTGCCAGAGAAATAGGCCTAGGTTTTTGTTTGGGGGCCTGTGGCTAGGAGTGGCCGGCTGGCTCCTTAGAATCCACGATACGCAGGATGGTTCCCAGACCCAAGGTGGCACCAGTGCCAAGTCGGGCTGGTTTGATTACACCAAGTGCCTCCTGCAATCTCCCATCCAGAAGCGGGGCAGCTGAGTTTTGTTTGCCTGTGAAACGGGCCGTTGTTTTTAATTGGGGTCTGTGGCCGAGAGTGTTCGGCTGGCTCCTGACAACCCACAATACGCAGGATGGTTCCCAGACCCAAGGTGGCACCAGTGCCAAGTCGGGCTGGTTTGATAGTACCAAGTGGCTCCTGCAATCTGCCATCCAGAAGCGGTGCAGTTGAGTTTTGTTTGCCAGAGAAAAGGGCCGTGGGTTGTGTTTGGGGGCATATGGCTGGGAGTGGCCGGCTGTCTCATTAAAAAGATCGATACGCAGGATGGTTCCCAGACCCAAGGGGGCACCAGTGCCAAGTCGGGCTGTTTTTATAGTACCAAGTGCGTCCTGCAATTTGCCATCCAGAAGAGGGGCAGTTGAGTTTTGTTTGCCAGAGAATAGCGCCGTTGTTTGTGTTTGGGGGCTTGTGGCTCGTAGTGGCCGACTGGCGCCTTAGAATCTGTGTTACGCAGCATGGTTCCCAGACCCAAGGTGGCACCAGTGCCAAGTTGGGCTGGTTTGATAGTACCAAGTGGCTCCTGCAATCTGCCATCCAGAAGCGGGGTAGCTTACTTTTGTTTGCCAGGGAAACGGGCCGAGGTTTGTGACTGGGGACCTATGGCTGGGAGTGACCGGCTGGCTCCTGGAAAGCTACAATAGGCAGGATGGTTACCAGACCCATGGTGGCACCAGTGCCAAGTTGGGCTGGTTTGATAGTACCAAGTGGCTCCTGCAATCTGCCATCAAAAAGTTGGCAGGCGAGTTTTGTTTTCCAGGGAAAAGCGACATTGTTTGTATTTGGGGGCCTGTGGCTGGGAGTGACCGGCTGGCTCCTTTGAACCCACGATACGCAGGATGGTTCCCAGACCCAAGGTGGCACCAGTGCCAAGTTTTGCTGGTTTGATACTACCAAGTGCGTCCTGCAATCTGCCATCCAGAAGCGGGGCAGCTTAATTTTGTTTGCCAGGGAAACGGGCCGTGGGTTTTGTTTGGGGGCATATAGCTGAGAGTGGCCGGCTGGCTCCTGAAAATCCACGCTAGGCAGCATGGTTCCCAGATGCAATGTGGCACCAGTGCCAAGTCGGGCTGGTTTGATGGTGCAAAGTGGCTCCTGCAATCTGCCATCCAGAAGCGAGGCAGCTGATTTTTGTTTGCCAGAGGAAAATTCCGTGGATTGTTTTTGGGGGCATATTGCTGGGAGTGGCCGGCTGGCTCCTTAAAATGCTCGATACGCATGATGGTTCCCAGGCCCAAGGTGTCACCACTACCAAGTCGGCCTGCGGTTTTAGTATCAAGTTCATCCTGCAATTTGCCATCCAGAAGAGGGGCAGTTGAGTTTTGTTTGCCAGAGAAACGGGCCGAGGTTTCTGTTTGGGGACATATGGCTGAGAGTGGCCGGCTGGCCCCTGAATATCCACGATACAGAGCATGGTTCCCAGATCCAAGGTGGCACCAGTGCCAAGTCGGGCTGGTTTGATAGTACCAAGTGTCTCCTGCAATCTGCCATCCAGAAGCAGGGCAGCTTACTTTTGTTTGCCAGAGAAATAGGCCTAGGTTTTGGTTTGGGGGCCTATGGCTGAGAGTGGCCGGCTGGCCCCTGAAAATCAACGATAGGCAGGATGGTTCCCAGATCCAAGGTGGCACCAGTGCCAAGTAAGGCTGGTTGTATGGTTCAAAGTAACTCCTGCAATCTGCCATCCAGAAGCGGGACAGCTGAGTTTTTTTTGCCAGAGAAAAGGTCCATGGTTTCTTTTTGGGGCATACGGCTGGGAATTGCCGGCTGGCTCCTTAAAATGCTCGATACGCAGGATGGTTCCCAGAGCCAAGGTGGCACCACTGCCAAGTCGGGCTCTTTTTGTAGTACCAAGTGCGTCCTGCAATTTGCCATCCAGAAGAGGGGCAGTTGAGTTTTGTTTGCCAGAGAAAAGGGCCGTTGTTTGTGTTTGGGGGCCTGTGGCTGGGAGTGTTCGGCTGGTTCCTGAATATGTACAATACGCAGGATTGTTCCCAGATCCAAGGTGGCAGCAGTGCCATGTTGTGCTGGTGTGATAGTCCCAAGTGGCTCCTGCAATCTGCCATCCAGAAGTGGGGCAGCTGATTTTTGTTTGCCAGAGAAAAGGTCCGTGGTTTGTTTTTGGGGGCATGTGGCTGAGAGTGGCCGGCTGGCCCCTGAAAATCCACGATACACAGGATGGTTCCCAGATCCAAGGTGGCACCTGTGCCAAGTCGGGCTGATTTGATAGTACTAAGTAGCTCCTGCAATCTGCCATGCAGAAGCGGGGCAGCTTACTTTTGTTTGCCAGGGAAACGGGCCGAGGTTTGTGTTTGGGGGCCTATGGCTGAGTGTGACCGGCTGGCTCCTGAAAAGCTACAATAGGCAGGATGGTGACCAGACCCATGGTGGCACCAGTGCCAAGTTGGGCTGGTTTGATAGTACCAAGTGGTTCCTGCAATCTGCCATCCAGAAGCAGGGCAGCTGAGTTTTGTTTGCCAGAGAAAAGGGCCTTGGTTTGTGTTTGGGGGCATATGGCTGGGTGTGGCCAGCTGGCTCCTTAAAATGCACGATATGCAACATGGCTTCCAGACCCAAGGTGGCACAAGTGCCAAGTTGGGCTGGTTTGATAGTACCAAGTGGCTCCTGCAATCTTCCATGATCACGTGGAGAAATACTTTCTGGTTTCAGCCTCATGCTCTTTCTTCTCTCCCTCAACTTCTCTATCACCTCTCATCTGGTTCACATGCGCTGTCTTCAAGGTCCACAGGCTACTTTTCACAGAATCTTCTGGCCTGATGAAGTAAGGATGATGAATAGAACAGAGCTGGGATCTATTTTCCAGTTTGGATAAAATGCATTCTGCACACAAATCCAAGGAGAACGGGCTGCCCCGATGCCCAGAAAATCTTTCACTCCTGCTAGTGTTCTACGTCAACCGCAACTTAGTCTGAAAGAAAAGCTTTTTCTCTGAGAGCATCTGAGAGGTTTGCATGAAGCACTGATATCTGACATATGCAATTTTGAATAGGAGAGGAAAAAGAAAATGGCAAGGAGTTTTTAATTTTAGTGGTTTCAATTTTAATTTCCGTGCACTTTTTCAAAACTTGTCAGCTCAAATGCCCATCAACATCTTTTAGTCATCTGTAAGTCAGTATTCATATAAAATGTGCTTCAAATCCAAAGAATTTCAAATTTGCACTCCAAGCTTCTATGCCTAGATTTATGATTTCCTACACATATTAGATGAAAGGAAGGCCTTTTTTACTGTGGGAGTGCTGGAACACTGGAACAGGTTGCCCAGAGAAGTTGTGGGTGTCCCATCCCTGAAAGTATTCAAGGTCACCTTGGACGGGGCTTGGAGCAGCAACAAAGGAGAAGCTTGATGGTAGAGAAACAAAGTTGGACTATAGAAGAAACTCGGATTGAAGTATAGGATCAAGTTTTCTCTCAGCTCTTGGGGTAAATTCAAAGTTGTACAAAATGACATTTATCTGTGCTATTCACTACTGTAACAGAAAGTTTCATGAAAACTGTACAGAAGATAGTAAATTTTAAAAGAGATAAGAATTACAGCATAAAATCCATGGGATAGGTTACAACATGAGACACTCTCTAAGAGAAAATCTCTGTGTTTCAGCACTTCATCGGGGTAAGATTTCATGAAGTGCCAAAGAAGGCGGCAAAATATCATTCGGGACATTATTTACTGGAATTCAGCCTGGCCATTAGTAGGAACTGCCTTTGAACATATCATGTAGATATACCACACACACTTTCCCTTCACTGAAAAATTACTGTTTACAACAAATAAGCAATTGACGATCAAAATTGATTGAAAGCATCTTAAACATGTCAAGTATTTCATTGTAGATGATCTGTGATCCAAATGCTTCTTCCACCTTCGAGAGGGACAGAAGAATTCTTCCATATCATGATGGTTTAAAATTGTATCAACCAATGTTTTCTGCTGAAAAGATATCATCTATTTTTTTCTATTTTTGGAAGAAAATATTCCTAGACATACAACAGGTGAGAACTAAGTAATTTTAAAGAAACAAATGAAATGAAAATATTCTGTAAATAGAATGAAATGAAAAGCTGTGTTTTAAATAGGAGCTAAATATTAAACAGAATTTTTGTACCAGGCATTTGAATTACTGCACCAGCTCTTTTGCCCATCAAGAGAGGCATTTAGCATTTCAGTCTTTTCCAAGGTGTTCATGATCTGCTATGCTGATCTCTGTGTGTGCCTAGGTGTGTGTGGAGGGGGGGGCATATGAAGGGGAGTGTGTATGTTTGCTTTACAATTGTTGTGGCAGATTCATGCCTCAGCTCCACATTTTGTTTTAAAAAGGTCACACCGAGTGGATATGAAGTTTACTATCAACAAGAGATCGATTCCCAAATCATCCATTTGACTCTCCCTTATAAATCATGTGCTTTGTTGCATATTTTATCAAATATACTTTCAAGCCAGATGGAGGAAGGAGGATGTGGGAATCCCTCCACCATCTTGCAACTTTTATGTAAGTAGGTTTTCAAGAAAATCATCATTTCTCTTTTAAATATGTCTGGAACAGGCATGATGGTAGTGTCAACCTGTTGGAGTTTTTGTTGCTGGAAGAAGTTGTACAAAAGGATTGGTTTTTACATTGACCAGTTACTGAATCAAGCGCAGGAATACATTGGAAATTTAGCTGGGGGTTCCTTTTCCCAGCAGACTACTTCTAGAACGAGCTTGTACACTGAAGCTGACTCTTTTGCTCTCTTTTTGTTTCTTTCCTATTTTCTTGGCTTCTTTGCCACTATCTAGACAATTTTGGAACTTTGTTCCCAACTAAAATGGTTTCAATAGTCTGATTGTGATCATACATTTTTACAAGGAATTTTTAAAATCTTTCCTCGAGTCCAGAAAGTCAAGGACTTAGATCTTTTTCTTCCCTTATCAATATTGCCATGAAATTGATAAATAAAGACCAACTCTTTATTTTTGTTTTTAACCCACGTAGATAATTCCCATCCATTAATCCATTTTGTGGACCAATAGCTGCCATTCTGATGGAAGCTGTCACTTCTTAACAATAGGCATTCTGTGACTATGTTGACAGCACTTTGGGTGAAGATCCTAACTGGTCTTAGATATACATAGGGAGAAATTTGCTCAGCCAGTGTCAGTCTTAAGCATGCGTATCAGAAGATCTTTCTAGAGCTGGGAATTTTCCCATGAAAGGGATTCAGTTAGGGAAGAGACACTTGTGTCAGAGTTTTACATTCTTCTTGAACACTGCTTAAGGAACTTAGATGCCATGTCCATTTGGATCTCTGTCTGCACAGAACTTTGTCATGCCAGTGCTTTGAAATGCATCTTGAAGAGAATTCACTAGCACAGAATGAAAGAGAGTGGAAGGGGTTGGTGGGGCTAACCAGGCCCAACCCCCCTGCCTAAACCAGGATACCTAGAGCCTCTTGCCCAGGATTCTATCTGGGTGTACTTTTAATGTCTTCAAAGATCCAGGCTCCACAATCTTTCTGGGCAGTCTGTGCCGTGGTTCAGTCACCCTGACAGTAAAGAAACATTTACTGATGTTCAAAGGCAATCTCCTGTATTTCAGTGTGTGCCCACTGCCTCTTGTCTTTTCCCTCAGCATCACTGAAAAGACACTGATTCCCTCCCCTTTGCACTATTGCTTCCATATGTATGTGTGATGCCATGTAGAGGTATGTCAAAAACCTCCCTGAAGCCCAGGCAGATAATATTCCCTTCATCTACCAGTCAAGTTGATTCATCAGAGGAGTTTAAAGTGATGTTCAGCATGAAATTCCCCTGAAAAATCATGCTAACTACATTATTTGGTCATCTGTCATGTGCCTGGCAAGGATTTCCAGGAAGAGCTGCTTCATCAACTTCCTGGGGATAAAAAAGAGGCTGGCTGGTTTGTACTATGGCGAGTCCTCTTAATTGCCTTTTTTGAAGATGGGTGTCATTTGCTAACATCCACTCTTTAGCCTCTCTTGTCGTCTACATCTTAGCAAAACGCTTTTCCACTATGTCTGGCTAGGAAAAACTGTGCCAGCACAGAAAACATCTCCCATCGTGTTCTAGAAGTTGCACGGATGTCTGCCAAGTGTTTGGCAGGAAGAAAAGAAAAGTTGTCCAAAACAGCTTCCAATCGAATGTTCCTGTGATTGGAAAAGTCAGGAGAGTGCAAAGGTACTGTTTTCTATCAGTTGGCAAGGTGCGCACACAATCCCAGTGTTGTACAGCTTGCTTCTTCACCTTCCCGAAGCTGCCGCTCTCGCCGGCTGCCGGAGCCCAAGAAGCGGCTTCTTCGCGCAAAGACGATTGTGCCGCTCACAGTGCTCTCCTTAGCGCGGCTTCTGCCGAAAGACGCCCGGCAGCGGCTCTTACCTCCGGAGAGCATCCTACCTTCGTCTTTAGCTCCTCTTCTCATCTACACCTCGGCAACAAGCTTTTCCACTATGTCTGGCTAGGAAAAACTGTGCCAGCACAGAAAACATCTCCCATCGTGTTCTAGAAGTTGCACGGATGTCTGCCAAGTGTTTGGCAGGAAGAAAAGAAAAGTTGTCCAAAACAGCTTCCAATCGAATGTTCCTGTGATTGGAAAAGTCAGGAGAGTGCAAAGGTACTGTTTTCTATCAGTTGGCAAGGTGCGCACACAATCCCAGTGTTGTACAGCTTGCTTCTTCACCTTCCCGAAGCTGCCGCTCTCGCCGGCTGCCGGAGCCCAAGAAGCGGCTTCTTCGCGCAAAGACGATTGTGCCGCTCACAGTGCTCTCCTTAGCGCGGCTTCTGCCGAAAGACGCCCGGCAGCGGCTCTTACCTCCGGAGAGCATCCTACCTTCGTCTTTCGCGTCTTTTGTAGTCTACATCTTAGCAAAACGCTTTTCCACTATGTCTGGCTAGGAAAAACTGTGCCAGCACAGAAAACATCTCCCATCGTGTTCTAGAAGTTGCACGGATGTCTGCCAAGTGTTTGGCAGGAAGAAAAGAAAAGTTGTCCAAAACAGCTTCCAATCGAATGTTCCTGTGATTGGAAAAGTCAGGAGAGTGCAAAGGTACTGTTTTCTATCAGTTGGCAAGGTGCGCACACAATCCCAGTGTTGTACAGCTTGCTTCTTCACCTTCCCGAAGCTGCCGCTCTCGCCGGCTGCCGGAGCCCAAGAAGCGGCTTCTTCGCGCAAAGACGATTGTGCCGCTCACAGGGCTCTCCTTAGCGCGGCTTCTGCCGAAAGACGCCCGGCAGCGGCTCTTACCTCCGGAGAGCATCCTACCTTCGTCTTTCGCGTCTTTTGTAGTCTACATCTTAGCAAAACGCTTTTCCACTATGTCTGGCTAGGAAAAACTGTGCCAGCACAGAAAACATCTCCCATCGTGTTCTAGAAGTTGCACGGATGTCTGCCAAGTGTTTGGCAGGAAGAAAAGAAAAGTTGTCCAAAACAGCTTCCAATCGAATGTTCCTGTGATTGGAAAAGTCAGGAGAGTGCAAAGGTACTGTTTTCTATCAGTTGGCAAGGTGCGCACACAATCCCAGTGTTGTACAGCTTGCTTCTTCACCTTCCCGAAGCTGCCGCTCTCGCCGGCTGCCGGAGCCGATGAATCGGCTTCTTCGCGCAAAGACGATTGTGCCGCTCACAGTGCTCTCCTTAGCGCGGCTTCTGCCGAAAGACGCCCGGCAGCGGCTCTTACCTCCGGAGAGCATCCTACCTTCGTCTTTCTCGTCTTTTGTAGTCTACATCTTAGCAAAACGCTTTTCCACTATGTCTGGCTAGGAAAAACTGTGCCAGCACAGAAAACATCTCCCATCGTGTTCTAGAAGTTGCACGGATGTCTGCCAAGTGTTTGGCAGGAAGAAAAGAAAAGTTGTCCAAAACAGCTTCCAATCGAATGTTCCTGTGATTGGAAAAGTCAGGAGAGTGCAAAGGTACTGTTTTCTATCAGTTGGCAAGGTGCGCACACAATCCCAGTGTTGTACAGCTTGCTTCTTCACCTTCCCGAAGCTGCCGCTCTCGCCGGCTGCCGGAGCCCAAGAAGCGGCTTCTTCGCGCAAAGACGATTGTGCCGCTCACAGGGCTCTCCTTAGCGCGGCTTCTGCCGAAAGACGCCCGGCAGCGGCTCTTACCTCCGGAGAGCATCCTACCTTCGTCTTTCGCGTCTTTTGTAGTCTACATCTTAGCAAAACGCTTTTCCACTATGTCTGGCTAGGAAAAACTGTGCCAGCACAGAAAACATCTCCCATCGTGTTCTAGAAGTTGCACGGATGTCTGCCAAGTGTTTGGCAGGAAGAAAAGAAAAGTTGTCCAAAACAGCTTCCAATCGAATGTTCCTGTGATTGGAAAAGTCAGGAGAGTGCAAAGGTACTGTTTTCTATCAGTTGGCAAGGTGCGCACACAATCCCAGTGTTGTACAGCTTGCTTCTTCACCTTCCCGAAGCAGCCGCTTTCGCCGGCTGCCGGAGCCCAAGAAGCGGCTTCTTCGCGCAAAGACGATTGTGCCGCTCACAGTGCTCTCCTTAGCGCAGCTTCTGCCGAAAGACGCCCGGCAGCGGCTCTTACCTCCTGAGAGTGGCAGCTTCGGGAAGATGAAGAAGCAAGCTGTACAACACTGGGATTGTGTGCGCACCTTGCCAACTGATAGAAAACAGTACCTTTGCACTCTCCTGACTTTTCCAATCACAGGAACATTCGATTGGAAGCTGTTTTGGACAACTTTTCTTTTCTTCCTGCCAAACACTTGGCAGACATCCGTGCAACTTCTAGAACACGATGGGAGATGTTTTCTGTGCTGGCACAGTTTTTCCTAGCCAGACATAGTGGAAAAGCGTTTTGCTAAGATGTAGACTACAAAAGACGCGAAAGACGAAGGTAGGATGCTCTCCGGAGGTAAGAGCCGCTGCCGGGCGTCTTTCGGCAGAAGCCGCGCTAAGGAGAGCACTGTGAGCGGCACAATCGTCTTTGCGCGAAGAAGCCGCTTCTTCGGCTCCGGCAGCCGGCGAGAGCGGCAGCTTCGGGAAGGTGAAGAAGCAAGCTGTACAACACTGGGATTGTGTGCGCACCTTGCCAACTGATAGAAAACAGTATCTTTGCACTCTCCTGACTTTTCCAATCACAGGAACATTCGATTGGAAGCTGTTTTGGACAACTTTTCTTTTCTTCCTGCCAAACACTTGGCAGACATCCGTGCAACTTCTAGAACACGATGGGAGATGTTTTCTGTGCTGGCACAGTTTTTCCTAGCCAGACATAGTGGAAAAGCGTTTTGCCGAGGTGTAGATGAGAAGAGGAGCTAAAGACGAAGGTAGGATGCTCTCCGGAGGTAAGAGCCGCTGCCGGGCGTCTTTCGGCAGAAGCCGCGCTAAGGAGAGCACTGTGAGCGGCACAATCGTCTTTGCGCGAAGAAGCCGCTTCTTGGGCTCCGGCAGCCGGCGAGAGCGGCAGCTTCGGGAAGGTGAAGAAGCAAGCTGTACAACACTGGGATTGTGTGCGCACCTTGCCAACTGATAGAAAACAGTACCTTTGCACTCTCCTGACTTTTCCAATCACAGGAACATTCGATTGGAAGCTGTTTTGGACAACTTTTCTTTTCTTCCTGCCAAACACTTGGCAGACATCCGTGCAACTTCTAGAACACGATGGGAGATGTTTTCTGTGCTGGCACAGTTTTTCCTAGCCAGACATAGTGGAAAAGCGTTTTGCTAAGATGTAGACTACAAAAGACGCGAAAGACGAAGGTAGGATGCTCTCCGGAGGTAAGAGCCGCTGCCGGGCGTCTTTCGGCAGAAGCCGCGCTAAGGAGAGCCCTGTGAGCGGCACAATCGTCTTTGCGCGAAGAAGCCGCTTCTTGGGCTCCGGCAGCCGGCGAGAGCGGCAGCTTCGGGAAGGTGAAGAAGCAAGCTGTACAACACTGGGATTGTGTGCGCACCTTGCCAACTGATAGAAAACAGTACCTTTGCACTCTCCTGACTTTTCCAATCACAGGAACATTCGATTGGAAGCTGTTTTGGACAACTTTTCTTTTCTTCCTGCCAAACACTTGGCAGACATCCGTGCAACTTCTAGAACACGATGGGAGATGTTTTCTGTGCTGGCACAGTTTTTCCTAGCCAGACATAGTGGAGAAGCTTTTTGCCGAGGTGTAGATGAGAAGAGGAGCTAAAGACGAAGGTAGGGTGCTCTCCGGAGGTAAGAGCCGCTGCCGGGCGTCTTTCGGCAGAAGCCGCGCTAAGGAGAGCACTGTGAGCGGCACAATCGTCTTTGCGCGAAGAAGCCGCTTCTTGGGCTCCGGCAGCCGGCGAGAGCGGCAGCTTCGGGAAGGTGAAGAAGCAAGCTGTACAACACTGGGATTGTGTGCGCACCTTGCCAACTGATAGAAAACAGTACCTTTGCACTCTCCTGACTTTTCCAATCACAGGAACATTCGATTGGAAGCTGTTTTGGACAACTTTTCTTTTCTTCCTGCCAAACACTTGGCAGACATCCGTGCAACTTCTAGAACACGATGGGAGATGTTTTCTGTGCTGGCACAGTTTTTCCTAGCCAGACATAGTGGAAAAGCGTTTTGCTAAGATGTAGACGACAAGAGAGGCTAAAGAGTGGATGTTAGCATATGACACCCATCTTCAAAAAAGGCAATTAAGAGGACTCGCCATAGTACAAACCAGCCAGCCTCTTTTTTATCCCCAGGAAGTTGATGAAGCAGCTCTTCCTGGAAATCCTTGCCAGGCACATGACAGATGACCAAATAATGTAGTTAGCATGATTTTTCAGGGGAATTTCATGCTGAACATCACTTTAAACTCCTCTGATGAATCAACTTGACTGGTAGATGAAGGGAATATTATCTGCCTGGGCTTCAGGGAGGTTTTTGACATACCTCTACATGGCATCACACATACATATGGAAGCAATAGTGCAAAGGGGAGGGAATCAGTGTCTTTTCAGTGATGCTGAGGGTAAAGACAAGAGGCAGTGGGCACACACTGAAATACAGGAGATTGCCTTTGAACATCAGTAAATGTTTCTTTACTGTCAGGGTGACTGAACCACGGCACAGACTGCCCAGAAAGATTGTGGAGCCTGGATCTTTGAAGACATTAAAAGTACACCCAGATAGAATCCTGGGCAAGAGGCTCTAGGTATCCTGGTTTAGGCAGGGGGGTTGGGCCTGGTTAGCCCCACCAACCCCTTCCACTCTCTTTCATTCTGTGCTAGTGAATTCTCTTCAAGATGCATTTCAAAGCACTGGCATGACAAAGTTCTGTGCAGACAGAGATCCAAATGGACATGGCATCTAAGTTCCTTAAGCAGTGTTCAAGAAGAATGTAAAACTCTGGCACAAGTGTCTCTTCCCTAACTGAATCCCTTTCATGGGAAAATTCCCAGCTCTAGAAAGATCTTCTGATACGCATGCTTAAGACTGACACTGGCTGAGCAAATTTCTCCCTATGTATATCTAAGACCAGTTAGGATCTTCACCCAAAGTGCTGTCAACATAGTCACAGAATGCCTATTGTTAAGAAGTGACAGCTTCCATCAGAATGGCAGCTATTGGTCCACAAAATGGATTAATGGATGGGAATTATCTACGTGGGTTAAAAACAAAAATAAAGAGTTGGTCTTTATTTATCAATTTCATGGCAATATTGATAAGGGAAGAAAAAGATCTAAGTCCTTGACTTTCTGGACTCGAGGAAAGATTTTAAAAATTCCTTGTAAAAATGTATGATCACAATCAGACTATTGAAACCATTTTAGTTGGGAACAAAGTTCCAAAATTGTCTAGATAGTGGCAAAGAAGCCAAGAAAATAGGAAAGAAACAAAAAGAGAGCAAAAGAGTCAGCTTCAGTGTACAAGCTCGTTCTAGAAGTAGTCTGCTGGGAAAAGGAACCCCCAGCTAAATTTCCAATGTATTCCTGCGCTTGATTCAGTAACTGGTCAATGTAAAAACCAATCCTTTTGTACAACTTCTTCCAGCAACAAAAACTCCAACAGGTTGACACTACCATCATGCCTGTTCCAGACATATTTAAAAGAGAAATGATGATTTTCTTGAAAACCTACTTACATAAAAGTTGCAAGATGGTGGAGGGATTCCCACATCCTCCTTCCTCCATCTGGCTTGAAAGTATATTTGATAAAATATGCAACAAAGCACATGATTTATAAGGGAGAGTCAAATGGATGATTTGGGAATCGATCTCTTGTTGATAGTAAACTTCATATCCACTCGGTGTGACCTTTTTAAAACAAAATGTGGAGCTGAGGCATGAATCTGCCACAACAATTGTAAAGCAAACATACACACTCCCCTTCATATGCCCCCCCCTCCACACACACCTAGGCACACACAGAGATCAGCATAGCAGATCATGAACACCTTGGAAAAGACTGAAATGCTAAATGCCTCTCTTGATGGGCAAAAGAGCTGGTGCAGTAATTCAAATGCCTGGTACAAAAATTCTGTTTAATATTTAGCTCCTATTTAAAACACAGCTTTTCATTTCATTCTATTTACAGAATATTTTCATTTCATTTGTTTCTTTAAAATTACTTAGTTCTCACCTGTTGTATGTCTAGGAATATTTTCTTCCAAAAATAGAAAAAAATAGATGATATCTTTTCAGCAGAAAACATTGGTTGATACAATTTTAAACCATCATGATATGGAAGAATTCTTCTGTCCCACTCGAAGGTGGAAGAAGCATTTGGATCACAGATCATCTACAATGAAATACTTGACATGTTTAAGATGCTTTCAATCAATTTTGATCGTCAATTGCTTATTTGTTGTAAACAGTAATTTTTCAGTGAAGGGAAAGTGTGTGTGGTATATCTACATGATATGTTCAAAGGCAGTTCCTACTAATGGCCAGGCTGAATTCCAGTAAATAATGTCCCGAATGATATTTTGCCGCCTTCTTTGGCACTTCATGAAATCTTACCCTGATGAAGTGCTGAAACACAGAGATTTTCTCTTAGAGAGTGTCTCATGTTGTAACCTATCCCATGGATTTTATGCTGTAATTCTTATCTCTTTTAAAATTTACTATCTTCTGTACAGTTTTCATGAAACTTTCTGTTACAGTAGTGAATAGCACAGATAAATGTCATTTTGTACAACTTTGAATTTACCCCAAGAGCTGAGAGAAAACTTGATCCTATACTTCAATCCGAGTTTCTTCTATAGTCCAACTTTGTTTCTCTACCATCAAGCTTCTCCTTTGTTGCTGCTCCAAGCCCCGTCCAAGGTGACCTTGAATACTTTCAGGGATGGGACACCCACAACTTCTCTGGGCAACCTGTTCCAGTGTTCCAGCACTCCCACAGTAAAAAAGGCCTTCCTTTCATCTAATATGTGTAGGAAATCATAAATCTAGGCATAGAAGCTTGGAGTGCAAATTTGAAATTCTTTGGATTTGAAGCACATTTTATATGAATACTGACTTACAGATGACTAAAAGATGTTGATGGGCATTTGAGCTGACAAGTTTTGAAAAAGTGCATGGAAATTAAAATTGAAACCACTAAAATTAAAAACTCCTTGCCATTTTCTTTTTCCTCTCCTATTCAAAATTGCATATGTCAGATATCAGTGCTTCATGCAAACCTCTCAGATGCTCTCAGAGAAAAAGCTTTTCTTTCAGACTAAGTTGCGGTTGACGTAGAACACTAGCAGGAGTGAAAGATTTTCTGGGCATCGGGGCAGCCCGTTCTCCTTGGATTTGTGTGCAGAATGCATTTTATCCAAACTGGAAAATAGATCCCAGCTCTGTTCTATTCATCATTCTTACTTCATCAGGCCAGAAGATTCTGTGAAAAGTAGCCTGTGGACCTTGAAGACAGCGCATGTGAACCAGATGAGAGGTGATAGAGAAGTTGAGGGAGAGAAGAAAGAGCATGAGGCTGAAACCAGAAAGTATTTCTCCACGTGATCATGGAAGATTGCAGGAGCCACTTGGTACTATCAAACCAGCCCAACTTGGCACTGGTGCCACCTTGGGTCTGGGAGCCATGTTGCATATCGTGCATTTTAAGGAGCCAGCTGGCCACACCCAGCCATATGCCCCCAAACAAAAACCAAGGCCCTTTTCTCTGGCAAACAAAACTCAGCTGCCCTGCTTCTGGATGGCAGATTGCAGGAACCACTTGGTACTATCAAACCAGCCGAACTTGGCACTGGTGCCACCATGGGTCTGGTCACCATCCTGCCTATTGTAGCTTTTCAGGAGCCAGCCGGTCACTCTCAGCCATAGGCCCCCAAACACAAACCTCGGCCCGTTTCCCTGGCAAACAAAAGTAAGCTGCCCCGCTTCTGGATGGCAGATTGCAGGAGCTACTTAGTACTATCAAATCAGCCCGACTTGGCACAGGTGCCACCTTGGATCTGGGAACCATCCTGTGTATCGTGGATTTTCAGGGGCCAGCCGGCCACTCTCAGCCATATGCCCCCAAAAACAAACCACGGACCTTTTCTCTGGCAAACAAAAATCAGCTGCCCCACTTCTGGATGGCAGATTGCAGGAGCCACTTGGGACTATCACACCAGCACAACATGGCACTGCTGCCACCTTGGATCTGGGAACAATCCTGCGTATCGTACATATTCAGGAACCAGCCGAACACTCCCAGCCACAGGCCCCCAAACACAAACAACGGCCCATTTCCCTGGCAAACAAAACTCAGCTGCCCCGCTTCTGGATGGCAGTTTGCAGGAGCCACTTGGGACTATCAAACCAGCCCGACTTGGTAATGGTACCACCTTGGATCTGGGAACCATCCTTCCTATCGTGGATTTTCAGGGGCCAGCCGGTCATTCCCAGCCATATGCCCCCAAACACAAACCTCGGCCCTTTCCTCTGGCAAACAAAACTCAACTGCCCCTCTTCTGGATGGCAAATTGCAGGACGCACTTGGTACTACAAAAAGAGCCCGACTTGGCAGTGGTGCCACCTTGGCTCTGGGAACCATCCTGCGTATCGAGCATTTTAAGGAGCCAGCCGGCAATTCCCAGCCGTATGCCCCAAAAAGAGACCATGGACATTTTCTCTGGCAAAAAAAACTCAGCTGTCCCGCTTCTGGATGGCAGATTGCAGGAGTCACTTTGAACCATACAACCAGCCTTACTTGGCACTGGTGCCACCTTGGATCTGGGAACCATCCTGCCTATCGTTGATTTTCAGGGGCCAGCCGGCCACTCTCAGCCATAGGCCCCCAAACACAAACCACAGCCCTTTTCTCTAGCAAACAAAATTCAACTGCCCCGCTTCTGGATGGCAAATTGCAGGAGCCACTGGGTACTACAAAAACAGCCTGACTTGGCACTGGTGCCACCTTGCGTCTGGTTACCATGCGGCGTATCGTGCATTTTAAGGAGCCAGGTGCCCACTCCCAGCCATATGCCCCCAAACACAACCCACGGCCCTTTTCTCTGGCAAACAAAACTCAGCTGCCCCGCTTCTGGATGGCAGATTGCAGGAGACACTTGGTACTATCAAACCAGCCCGACTTGGCACTGGTGCCACCTTGGGTCTGGGAACCATCCTGCGTATTGTGGATTGTCAGGAGACAGCCGACCACTCTCGGCCACAGAGCCCAATCAAAAACAAAGGTCCGTTTCCCTGGCAAAAAAAACTCAGCTGCCCCGCTTCTGGATGGGAGATTGCAGGAGGCACTTGACACTGTCAAACGAGCCCCACTTGGCACTGGTGCCACCTTGGGTCTGGGAACCATGCTGCGTATCGTGGATTTTCAGGAGCCAGCCGGCCACTGCCAGCCACAGGCCCCCAAACACAAACCACAGCCTTTTCCTCTGGCAAACAAAACTCAGCTGCCCCGCTTCTGGATGGCAGATTGCAGGAGCCACTTGGTACTATCAAACCAGCCCGACTTGGCACTGGTGCCACCTTGGGTCTGGGAACCATCCTGCCTATCGTGGATTGTAAGGAGCCAGCCGGCTACTCCCAGCCACAGGCCCCCAACAAAAACCACGGCCCTTTTTTCTCGCAAACAAAACTTAGCTGCCTCACTTCTGGATGGCAGATTGCAGGAGCCACTTGGTGTAATCAAACCAGCCCGACTTGGCACTGGTGCCACCTTGGGTCTGGGAACCATCCTGCGTATCGTGGATTCTAAGGAGCCAGCCGGCCACTCCCAGCCACAGGCCCCCAAACAAAATCAACGGCGCTGTTCCCTGGAAAACAAAACACGCCTGCCAACTTTTTGATGGAGTTTGCAGGAGCCACTTGGTACTATCAAACCAGCCCGACTTGGCACTGGTGCCACCTTGGGTCTGGGAAACATCCTGCGTATCGTGGATTCTTAGGAGCCAGCCGGCCACTCCTAGCCACAGACCCCCAAACAAAAACCTAGGCCTATTTCTCTGGCAAACAAAAGTAAGCTGCCCTGCTTCTGGATGGCAGATTGCAGGAGACACTTGGTACTATCAAACCAGCCCGACTTGGCACTGGTGCCACCTTGGATCTGGGAACCATGCTGTGTATCGTGGATATTCAGGGGCCAGCTGGCCACTCTCAGCCATATGTCCCCAAACAGAAACCTCGGCCCGTTTCTCTGGCAAACAAAACTCAACTGCCCCTCTTCTGGATGGCAAATTGCAGGATGAACTTGATACTAAAACCGCAGGCCGACTTGGTAGTGGTGACACCTTGGGCCTGGGAACCATCATGCGTATCGAGCATTTTAAGGAGCCAGCCGGCCACTCCCAGCAATATGCCCCCAAAAACAATCCACGGAATTTTTCTCTGGCAAACAAAAATCAGCTGCCCCGCTTCTGGATGGCAGATTGCAGGAGCCACTTTGCACCATCAAACCAGCCCGACTTGGCACTGGTGCCACCTTGCATCTGGGAACCATGCTGCCTAGCGTGGATTTTCAGGAGCCAGCCGGCCACTCTCAGCTATATGCCCCCAAACAAAACCCACGGCCCGTTTCCCTGGCAAACAAAATTAAGCTGCCCCGCTTCTGGATGGCAGATTGCAGGACGCACTTGGTAGTATCAAACCAGCCCGACTTGGCACTGGTGCCACCTTGGGTCTGGGAACCATCCTGCGTATCGTGGGTTCAAAGGAGCCAGCCGGCCACTCCCAGCCACAGGCCCCCAAATACAAACAATGGCGCTTTTCCCTGGAAAACAAAACTCGCCTGCCAACTTTTTGATGGCAGATTGCAGGAGCCACTTGGTACTATCAAATCAGCCCAACTTGGCACTGCTGCCACCATGGGTCTGGTAACCATCCTGCCTATTGTAGCTTTTCAGGAGCCAGCCGGTCACTCCCAGCCATAGGTCCCCAGTCACAAACCTCGGCCCGTTTCCCTGGCAAACAAAAGTAAGCTGCCCCGCTTCTGGATGGCAAATTGCAGGAGCCACTTGGTACTATCAAACCAGCCCGACTTGGCACTGGTGCCACCTTGGGTCTGGGAACCATGCTGCGTAACACAGATTCTAAGGAGCCAGTCGGCCACTCCCAGCCACAAGCCCCCAAACACAAACAACGGCGCTATTCTCTGGCAAACAAAACTCAACTGCCCCTCTTCTGGATGGCAAATTGCAGGACGCACTTGGTACTATAAAAACAGCCCGACTTGGCACTGGTGCCACCTTGGGTCTGGGAACCATCCTGCGTATTGTGGGTTGTCAGGAGCCAGCCGAACACTCTCGGCCACAGACCCCAATTAAAAACAACGGCCCGTTTCACAGGCAAACAAAACTCAGCTGCCCCGCTTCTGGATGGGAGATTGCAGGAGGCACTTGACACTGTGAAACCAGCCCCACTTGGCACTGGTGCCACCTTGGGTCTGGGAACCATGCTGCGTATCATGGATTTTCAGGAGCCAGCCGGTCACTCTCAGCCATAGGCCCCCAAACACAAACCTCGGCCCGTTTCCCTGGCAAACAAAAGTAAGCTGCCCCGCTTCTGCATGGCAGATTGCAGGAGCTACTTAGTACTATCAAATCAGCCCGACTTGGCACAGGTGCCACCTTGGATCTGGGAACCATCCTGTGTATCGTGGATTTTCAGGGGCCAGCCGGCCACTCTCAGCCATATGCCCCCAAAAACAAACCACGGACCTTTTCTCTGGCAAACAAAAATCAGCTGCCCCACTTCTGGATGGCAGATTGCAGGAGCCACTTGGGACTATCACACCAGCACAACATGGCACTGCTGCCACCTTGGATCTGGGAACAATCCTGCGTATCGTACATATTCAGGAACCAGCCGAACACTCCCAGCCACAGGCACCCAAACACAAACAACGGCCCATTTCCCTGGTAAACAAAAGTAAGCTGCCCCGCTTCTGGATGGCAGTTTGCAGGAGCCACTTGGGACTATCAAACCAGCCCGACTTGGCACTGGTGCCACCTTGGGTCTGGGAACCATCCTGCGTATTGTGGATTGTCAGGAGACAGCCGACCACTCTCGGCCACAGAGCCCAATCAAAAACAAAGGTCCGTTTCCCTGGCAAAAAAAACTCAGCCGCCCCGCTTCTGGATGGGAGATTGCAGGAGGCACTTGACACTGTCAAACGAGCCCCACTTGGCACTGGTGCCACCTTGGGTCTGGGAACCATGCTGCGTATCGTGGATTTTCAGGAGCCAGCCGGCCACTGCCAGCCACAGGCCCCCAAACACAAACCACAGCCTTTTTCTCTGGCAAACAAAACTCAGCTGCCCCGCTTCTGGATGGCAGATTGCAGGAGCCACTTGGTACTATCAAACCAGCCCGACTTGGCACTGGTGCCACCTTGGGTCTGGGAACCATCCTGCCTATCGTGGATTGTAAGGAGCCAGCCGGCTACTCCCAGCCACAGGCCCCCAACAAAAACCACGGCCCTTTTTTCTCGCAAACAAAACTTAGCTGCCTCACTTCTGGATGGCAGATTGCAGGAGCCACTTGGTGTAATCAAACCAGCCCGACTTGGCACTGGTGCCACCTTGGGTCTGGGAACCATCCTGCGTATCGTGGATTCTAAGGAGCCAGCCGGCCACTCCCAGCCACAGGCCCCCAAACAAAATCAACGGCGCTGTTCCCTGGAAAACAAAACACGCCTGCCAACTTTTTGATGGAGTTTGCAGGAGCCACTTGGTACTATCAAACCAGCCCGACTTGGCACTGGTGCCACCTTGGGTCTGGGAAACATCCTGCGTATCGTGGATTCTTAGGAGCCAGCCTGCCACTCCTAGCCACAGGCCCCCAAACAAAAACCTAGGCCTATTTCTCTGGCAAACAAAAGTAAGCTGCCCTGCTTCTGGATGGCAGATTGCAGGAGACACTTGGTACTATCAAACCAGCCCGACTTGGCACTGGTGCCACCTTGGATCTGGGAACCATGCTGTGTATCGTGGATATTCAGGGGCCAGCCGGCCACTCTCAGCCATATGTCCCCAAACAGAAACCTCGGCCCGTTTCTCTGGCAAACAAAACTCAACTGCCCCTCTTCTGGATGGCAAATTGCAGGATGAACTTGATACTAAAACCGCAGGCCGACTTGGTAGTGGTGACACCTTGGGCCTGGGAACCATCATGCGTATCGAGCATTTTAAGGAGCCAGCCGGCCACTCCCAGCAATATGCCCCCAAAAACAATCCACGGAATTTTTCTCTGGCAAACAAAAATCAGCTGCCCCGCTTCTGGATGGCAGATTGCAGGAGACACTTTGCACCATCAAACCAGCCCGACTTGGCACTGGTGCCACCTTGCATCTGGGAACCATGCTGCCTAGCGTGGATTTTCAGGAGCCAGCCGGCCACTCTCAGCTATATGCCCCCAATCAAAACCCACGGCCCGTTTCCCTGGCAAACAAAAGTAAGCTGCCCCGCTTCTGGATGGCAGATTGCAGGACGCACTTGGTAGTATCAAACCAGCCCGACTTGGCACTGGTGCCACCTTGGGTCTGGGAACCATCCTGCGTATCGTGGGTTCAAAGGAGCCAGCCGGCCACTCCCAGCCACAGGCCCCCAAATACAAACAATGGCGCTTTTCCCTGGAAAACAAAACTCGCCTGCCAACTTTTTGATGGCAGATTGCCGGAGCCACTTGTTACTATCAAACCAGCCCAACTTGGCACTGGTGCCACCATGGGTCTGGTAACCATCCTGCCTATTGTAGATTTTCAGGAGCCAGCCGGTCACTCCCAGCCATAGGTCCCCAGTCACAAACCTCGGCCCGTTTCCCTGGCAAACAAAAGTAAGCTGCCCCGCTTCTGGATGGCAGATTGCAGGAGCCACTTGGTACTATCAAACCAGCCCAACTTGGCACTGGTGCCACCTTGGGTCTGGGAACCATGCTGCGTAACACAGATTCTAAGGAGCCAGTCGGCCACTACCAGCCACAAGCCCCCAAACACAAACAACGGCGCTATTCTCTGGCAAACAAAACTCAACTGCCCCTCTTCTGGATGGCAAATTGCAGGACGCACTTGGTACTATAAAAACAGCCCGACTTGGCACTGGTGCCACCTTGGGTCTGGGAACCATCCTGCGTATTGTGGGTTGTCAGGAGCCAGCCGAACACTCCCAGCCACAGGCCCCCAAATACAAACCAAAGCCTTTTTCTCTGGCAAACAAAACTCAGCTGCCCCGCTTCTGGATGGCAGATTGCAGGAGCCACTTGGGACTATCACACCAGAACAACATGGCACTGCTGCCACCTTGGATCTGGGAACCATCCTTCCTATCGTGGATTTTCAGGGGCCAGCCGGTCACTCTCAGCCATAGGCCCCAAACACAAACCACGGCCCTTTTCTCTGGAAAACAAAACTCAACTGCCCCTCTTCTGGATGGCAGATTGCAGGAGCCACTGGGTACTATGAAACCAGCCCTACTTGGCACTGATGCCACCTTGGGTCTGGGAACCATGCTGCGTATCATGGATTTTCAGGAGCCAGCCGGCCACTGCCAGCCACAGGCCCCGAAACACAAACAACAGCCTTTTTCTCTGGCAAACAAAATTCAGCTGCCCCGCTTCTGGATGGCAGATTGCAGGAACCACTTGGTACTAACAAACCAGCCCGACTTGGCACTGGTGCCACCTTGGGTCTGGGAACCATCCTGCGTATCGTGGATTCAAAGGAGCCAGCTGGCCACTCCCAGCCACAGGCCCCAAAACACGCACAACGGTGCTTTTCCCTGGAAAACAAAACTCGCCTGCCAAACTTTTGATGGCAGATTGCAGGAGCCACTTGGTACTATCAAACCAGCCCAACTTGGCACTGGTGCCACCATGGGTCTGGTCACCATCCTGCCTATCGTAGCTTTTCAGGAGCCAGCCAGCCACCCCCAGCCAGAGGCCCCCAGACAAATATTTCGGCCCGTTTCCCTGGCAAACAAAAGTAAGCTGCCCCGCTTCTGGATGGCAGATTGCAGGAGCCACTTTGCACCATCAAACCAGCCCAACTTGGCACTGGTGCCACCTCAGGTCTGGGAACCATCCTGCGTATCGTGGGTTCTAAGGAGCCAGCCGGCCACTCCCAGCCACAGGCCCCCAAACACAAACAACGGCGCTTTTCCCTGGAAAACACAACTCGCCTGCCAACTTTTTGATGGCAGATTGCAGGAGCCACTTGGTACTATCAAACCAGCCCAACTTGGCACTGGTGCCACCATGGGTCTGGTCACCATCCTGCCTATCGTAGCTTTTCAGGAGCCAGCCAGCCACCCCCAGCCAGAGGCCCCTAGACACAAACCTCGGCCCGTTTTCCTGGCAAACAAAAGTAAGCTGCCCCGCTTCTGCATGGCAGATTGCAGGAGCTGCTTAGTACTATCAAACCAGCCCGACTTGGCACTGGTGCCACCTCAGGTCTGGGAACCATCCTGCCTATCGTGGATTTTCAGGGGCCAGCCGGCCACTCTCAGCCATATGCCCCCAAAAACAAACCACGGCCCTTTTCTCTGGCAAACAAAACTCAACTGCCCCTCTTCTGGATGGCAAATTTTAGGACGCCCTTAGTACTACGAACACCGCCCGACGTGGCCCTGGTGCCACCTTGTGTCAGGGAACCATCCTGCATATCGAGCTTTTTAAGGAGCCAGACGGCCACGCCCAGCCATAAACCCCCAAAAACAAACCACGGACTATTTCTCTTGGAAACAAAAATCCGCTGCCCCGCGTCTGGATGGCAGATTGCAGGAGCCACTTTGCACAATCAAACCAGCCCGACTTGGCACTGGTGCCACCTTGGGTCTTGGAAAAATCCTGCATATCGTGGATTCTAAGGAGCCAGCCGGCCACTCCCAGCCACAGGCCCCCAAACACAAACAACGGCGCTTTTCCCTGGAAAACAAAATTCGCCTGCCAACTTTTTGATGGCAGATTGCAGGAGCCACTTGGTACTATCAAACCAGCCCAACTTGGCACTGGTGCCACCTCTGGTCTGGGAACCATCCTGCCTATCGTAGCTTTTCAGGAGCCAGCCGGTCACTCCCAGCCATAGACCCCCAGACACAAACCTCGGCCCGTTTCCCTGGAAAACAAAAGTAAGCTACCCCAATTCTGGATGGCAGATTGCAGGAGCCACTTGGTACTATCAAATCAGCCCAACTTGGCACTGGTGCCACCATGGGTCTGGTAAACATCCTGCCTATCGTAGCTTTTCAGGAGCCAGCCGGTCACTCCCTGCCATAGGCCCCTGGACACAAACCTCGGCCCGTTTCCCTGGCAAACAAAAGTAAGCTGCCCCGCTTTTGGATGGCAGATTGCAGGATGCACTTGGTACTTACAAACCAGCCCGACTTGGCCCTGGTGCCACCTTGGCTCTGGGAACCATGCTGCGTAACGTAGATTCGACGAGGACAGGCGGCCACTCCCAGCCACAGGCCTCTAAACAAAAACAACGGCGCTTTTCCCTGGAAAACAAAACTCGCCTGCCAACTTCTTGATGGCAGATTGCAGGAGCCACTTGGTACTATCAAACCAGCCCAACTTGGCACTGGTGCCACCATGGGTCTGGTCACCATCCTGCCTATCGTAGCTTTTTAGGAGCCAGCAGCTCACTCCCAGCCATAGGCCTCCAGACAAATACCTCGGCACGTTTCCCTGGCAAACAAAAGTAGGCTGCCCCGCTTCTGGATGGCAAATTGCAGGACGCACTTGGTACTACGAAAACAGCCCGACTTGGCACTGATGCCACCTTGGGTCAGGGAACAATCCTGCGTATAGAGCTTTTTAAGGAGCCAGCCGGCCACGTCCAGTCATATACCCCCAAAAAAAACCACGGAACATTTCTCCAGCAAACAAAAATCCGCTGCCCCGCGTCTGGATGGCAGATTGCAGGAGCTATTTAGTATTATCAAAGCAGCCCGACTTGGCACTGGTGGCACCATGAGTCTGGTAACCATCCTGCCTATCGTAGCTTTTCAGTAGCCAGCCGGTCACTCCCAGCCATAGGCCCCCAGACAAATACCTCGGCCCGTTTCCCTGGGAAACAAAAGTAAGCTGTCCCGCTTCTGGATGGAAGATTGCAGGAGCCACTTGGTACTCTCAAACCAGCCCAACTTGTTCCCAGACCCAAGGTGGCACCAGTGCCAAGTCGGGCTGGTTTGATGGTGCAACGTGGCTCCTGCAATCTGCCATCCAAAAGCGGGGCAGCTTACTTTTGTTTGCCAGGGAAACGGGCCGAGGTTTGTGTCTGGGGGCCTAGGGCAGGGAGTGACCGGCTGGCTCCTCAAAAGCTACGATAGGCAGGATGTTTACCAGACCCATGGTGGCACCAGTGCCAAGTTGGGCTGATTTGATAGTACCAAGTGGCTCCTGCAATCTGCGATCCAGAATCGGGGTAGCTTACTTTTGTTTTCCAGGGAAACGGGCCGAGGTTTGTGTCTGGGGGTCTATGGCTGGGAGTGACCGGCTGGCTCCCGAAAAGCTACGATAGGCAGGATGGTTCCCAGACCAGAGGTGGCACCAGTGCCAAGTTGGGCTGGTTTGATAGTACCAAGTGGCTCCTGCAATCTGCCATCAAAAAGTTGGCAGGCGAATTTTGTTTTCCAGGGAAAAGCGCCGTTGTTTTTGTTTGGGGGCCTGTGGCTGGGAGTGGCCGGCTGGCTCCTTAGAATCCACGATATGCAGGATTGTTCCCAGACCCAAGGTGGCACCAGTGCCAAGTCGGGCTGGTTTGATGGTGCAAAGTGGCTCCTGCAATCTGCCATCCAGACGCGGGGCAGCGGATTTTTGTTTCCAAGAGAAATGGTCCGTGGTTTGTTTTTGGGGGTTTATGGCTGGGCGTGGCCGGCTGGCTCCTTAAAAAGCTCGATATGCAGGATGGTTCCCTGACACAAGGTGGCACCAGTGCCACGTCGGGCGGTTTTCGTAGTACAAAGTGCGTCCTAAAATTTGCCATCCAGAAGAGGGGCAGTTGAGTTTTGTTTGCCAGAGAAAAGGGCCGTGGTTTGTTTTTGGGGGCATATGGCTGAGAGTGGCCGGCTGGCTCCTGAAAAGCTACGATAGGCAGGATGTTTACCAGACCCATGGTGGCACCAGTGCCAAGTTGGGCTGATTTGATAGTACCAAGTGGCTCCTGCAATCTGCCATCCAGAATCGGGGTAGCTTACTTTTGTTTTCCAGGGAAACGGGCCGAGCTTTGTGTCTGGGGGTCTATGGTTGGGAGTGGCCGGCTGGCTCCTTAGAAACCACGATACGCAGCATGGTTCCCAGACAAGAGGTGCCACCAGTGCCAAGTTGGGCTGGTTTGATACTACCAAGTGGTTCCTGCAATCTGCCATCCAGAAGCGGGGCATCTTACTTTTGTTTGCCAGGGAAACGGACCGTTGTTTGTGTTTGGGGGCCTATGGCTGGGACAACCGGCTGGCTCCTTAAAATCTGCGATACGCAGGATGGTTCCCAGACCAGAGGTGGCACCAGTGCCAAGTTGGGCTGGTTTGATAGTACCAAGTGGCTTCTGCAATCTGCCATCCAGAAGCGGGGCAGCTTACTTTTGTTTGCCAGGGAAACGGGCCGAGCTTTGTGTCTCGGGGCCTATGGCTGTGAGTGACCGGCTGGCTCCTGAAAAGCTTCGATAGGCAGGATGGTGACCAGACCCATGGTGGCACCAGTGCCAAGTTGGGCTGGTTTGATAGTACCAAGTGGCTCCTGCAATCTGCCATCAAAATGTTGTCAGGCGAGTTTTGTTTTCCAGGGAAAAGCGTCGTTGTTTGTGTTTGGGGGCCTGTGGTTGGGAGTGGCCGGCTGGCTCCTTAGAAACCACGATACGCAGCATGGTTCCCAGACAAGAGGTGCCACCAGTGCCAAGTTGGGCTGGTTTGATAGTACCAAGTGGTTCCTGCAATCTGCCATCCAGAAGCGGGGCAGCTTACTTTTGTTTGCCACGGAAACGGGCCGTTGTTTGTGTTTGGGGGCCTGTGGCTGGGAGTGGCCGACTGGCTCCTTAGAATCCACGATACGCAGGATGGTTCCCAGACCAGAGGTGGCACCAGTGCCAAGTTGGGCTGGTTTGATAATACCAAGTGGCTCCTGCAATCTGCCATCCAGAAGCGGGGCAGCTTAATTTTGTTTGCCAGGGAAACGGGCCAAGGTTTGTGTCTGGGGGCCTATGGCTGTGAGTGACCGGCTAGGTCCTGAAAAGCTACGAGAGGCATGATGGTGACCAGACCCATGGTGGCACCAGTGCCAAGTTGGGCTGGTTTGATAGTACCAAGTGGCTCCTGCAATCTGCCATCAAAAATCGGCAAGCGAGTGTTGATTTCCAGGGAAAAGCGTCGTTGTTTGTGTTTGGGGGCCTGTGGCTGGGAGTGGCCGGCTGGCTCCTTAGAATCCACGATACGCAGCATGGTTCCCAGACCCAAGGTGGCACCAGTGCCAAGTCGGGCTGGCTTGATAATACCAAGTGGTTCCTGCAATCGGCCATCAAAATGTTCGCAGGCGAGTTTTGTTTTCCAGGGAAAAGCGCCGTTGTTTGTGCCTGGGGCCCTATGGCCTGGAGTGGACGGATGGCTAATTAGAATCCACGATACACAGGATGGTTCCCAGACCCATGGTGGCACCAGTGCCAAGTTGGGCTGGTTTGATAGTACCAAGTGGTTCCTGCAATCTGCCATCCAGAAGCGGGGCAGCTTACTTTTGTTTGCCAGGGAAACGGTCCGAGGTTTGTGTCTGGGGGCCTATGGCTGGGAGTGACCGGCTGGCTCCTGAAAAGCTACGATAGGCAGGATGGTGACCAGACCCATGGTGGCACCAGTGCCAAGTTGGGCTGGCTTGATAATACCAAGTGGTTCCTGCAATCGGCCATCAAAAAGTTGGCAGGCGAGTTTTGTTTTCCAGGGAAAAGCGCCGTTGTTTGTGCCTGGGGCCCTATGGCCTGGAGTGGACGGATGCCTAATTAGAACCCACGATACGCAGGATGGTTCCCAGACCTGAGGTGGCACCAGTGCCAAGTTGGGCTGGTTTGACGGTGCAAAGTGGCTCCTGCAATCTGCCATGCAGAAGCGGGGCAGCTTACTTTTGTTTGCCAGGGAAACGGGCCGAAATATTTGTCTGGGGGCCTCTGGCTGGGGGTGGCTGGCTGGCTCCTGAAAAGCTACGATAGGCAGGATGGTGACCAGACCCATGGTGGCACCAGTGCCAAGTTGGGCTGGTTTGATAGTACCAAGTGGCTCCTGCAATCTGCCATCAAAAACTTGGCAGGCGAGTTTTGTTTTCCAGGGAAAAGCGCCGTTGTTTGTGTTTGGGGGCCTGTGGCTGGGAGTGGCCGGCTGGCTCCTTAGAATCCACGATACGCAGCATGGTTCCCAGACCCAAGGTGGCACCAGTGCCAAGTCGGGCTGGCTTGATAATACCAAGTGGTTCCTGCAATCGGCCATCAAAATGTTCGCAGGCGAGTTTTGTTTTCCAGGGAAAAGTGCCTTTGTTTGTGCCTGGGGCCCTATGGCCTGGAGTGGACGGATGGCTAATTATAATCCACGATACACAGGATGGTTCCCAGACCCATGGTGGCACCAGTGCCAAGTTGGGCTGGTTTGATAGTAACAAGTGGTTCCTGCAATCTGCCATCCAGAAGCGGGGCAGCTTACTTTTGTTTGCCAGGGAAACGGTCCGAGGTTTGTGTCTGGGGGCCTATGGCTGGGAGTGACCGGCTGGCTCCTGAAAAGCTACGATAGGCAGGATGGTGACCAGACCCATGGTGGCACCAGTGCCAAGTTGGGCTGGCTAGATAATACCAAGTGGTTCCTGCAATCGGCCATCAAAAAGTTGGCAGGCGAGTTTTGTTTTCCAGGGAAAAGCGCCGTTGTTTGTGCCTGGGGCCCTAAGGCCTGGAGTGGACGGATGGCTAATTAGAATCCACGATACACAGGATGGTTCCCAGACCCATGGTGGCACCAGTGCCAAGTTGGGCTGGTTTGATAGTACCAAGTGGTTCCTGCAATCTGCCATCCAGAAGCGGGGCAGCTTACTTTTGTTTTCCAGGGAAACGGGCCGAGGTTTTTGTCTGGGGGCCTATGGCTGGGAGTGACCGGCTGGCTCCTGAAAAGCTACGATAGGCAGGATGGTGACCAGACCCATGACGGCACCAGTGCCAAGTTGGGCTGGTTTGATAGTACCAAGTGGCTCCTGCAATCTGCCATCAAAAAGTTGGCAGGCGAGTTTTGTTTTCCAGGGAAAAGCGCCGTTGTTTGTGTTTGGGGGCCTGTGGCTGGGAGTGGCCGGCTGGCTCCTTAGAATCCACGATACTCAGCATGGTTCCCAGATCAGAGGTGGCACCAGTGCCAAGTTGGGCTGGTTTGATAGTACCAAGTGCGTCCGGGAATCTGCCATCCAGAAGCGGGGCAGCTTACTTTTGTTTGCCAGGGAAACGGGCCGAGGTATTTGTCTGGGGGCCTATGGCTGGGAGTGACCCGCTGGCTCCTGAAAAGTTACGATAGGCAGGATGGTGACCAGACCCATGGTGGCACCAGTGCCAAGTTGGCCTGGTTTGATAGTACCAAGTGGCTCCTGCAATCTGCCATCAAAAAGTTGGCAGGCGAGTTTTGTTTTCCAGGGAAAAGCGCCGTTGTTTGTGTTTGGGGGCCTGTGGCTGGGAGTGGCCGGCTGGCTCCTTAGAATCCACGATACGCAGGATGGTTCCCAGACTTGACGTGGCACCAGTGCCAAGTCGGGCTGGTTTGATAGTACCAAGTGCGTCCTGCAATCTGCCATCCAGAAGCGGGGCAGCTTACTTTTGTTTTCCAGGGAAACGGGCCGAGGTATTTGTCTGGGGGCCTATGGCTGGGAGTGACCGGCTGGCTCCTGAAAAGCTACGATAGGCAGGATGGTGACCAGACCCATGGTGGCACCAGTGCCAGGTTGGGCTGGTTTGATAGTACCAAGTGGCTCCTGCAATCTGCCATCAAAAAGTTGTCAGGCGAGTTTTGTTTTCCAGGGAAAAGCGCCGTTGTTTGTGTTTGGGGGCCTGTGGCAGGGAGTGGCCGGCTGGCTCCTTAGAATCCACGATACGCAGGATGGTTCCCAGACCAGTGGTGGCACCAGTGCCAAGTCGGGCTGGTTTGATAGTAACAAGTGCGTCCTACTATCTGCCATCCAGAAGCGGGGCAGCTTACTTTTGTTTGCCAGGGAAACGGGCCGAGCTTTGTGTCTGGGGGCCTATGGCTGGGAGTGACCGGCTGGCTCCTGAAAAGCTACGATAGGCAGGATGGTGACCAGACCCATGGTGGCACCAGTGCCAAGTTGGGCTGGTTTGATAGTACCAAGTGGCTCCTGCAATCTGCCATCAAAAAGTTGTCAGGTGAGTTTTGTTTTCCAGGGAAAAGCGCCGTTGTTTGTGTTTGGGGGCCTGTGGCTGGGAGTGGCCGGCTGGCTAATTAGAATCCACGATACGCAGGATGGTTCCCAGACCAGAGGTGGCAAAAGTGACAAGTCGGGTCAGTTTGATGGTGCAAAGTGGCTCCTGCAATCTGCCATCCAGAAGCAGGGCTGCTTACTTTTTTTTGCCAGGGAAAGGAGCCGAGGTTTGTGTCTGGGGGCCTATGGCTGGGAGTGACCAGCTGGCTCCTGAAAAGGTACGATAGGCAGGATGGTTACCAGACCCATGGTGGCACCAGTGCCAAGTTCGGCTGATTTGATAGTACCAAGTGGCTCCTGCAATCTGCCATCAAAATGTTGGTAGGCGAGTTTTGTTTTCCAGAGAAAAGCGCCGTTGTTTGTGTTTGGGGGCCGGTGGGTGGGAGTGGCCGGATGGCTAATTAGAATCCACGATACGCAGGATGGTTCCCAGACCTAAAGTAGCACCAGTGACAAGTCGGGCCAGTTTGATGGTGCAAAGTTGCTACTGAAATCTGCCATCCAGAAACGGGGCAGCTTACTTTTGTTTGCCAGGGAAACGGGCCAAGGTTTGTGTCTGGGGGCCTATGGCTGTGCGTGACCGGCTGGCTCCTGAAAAGCTACGATAGGCAGGATGGTGACCAGACCCATGGTGGCACCAGTGCCAAGTTGGGCTGGTTTGATAGTACCAAGTGGCTCCTGCAATCTGCCATCAAAAATTTGGCAGGCGAGTTTGTTATCCAGGGAAAAGCGCCGTTGTTTGTGCCTGGGGCCCTATGGCCTGGAGTGGACGGATGGCTAATTAGAATCCACGATACACAGGATGGTTCCCAGACCCATGGTGGCACCAGTGCCAAGTTGGGCTGGTTTGATAGTACCAAGTGGTTCCTGCAATCTGCCATCCAGAAGCGGGGCAGCTTACTTTTGTTTTCCAGGGAAACGGTCCGAGGATTGTGTCTGGGGGCCTAAGCCTGGAAGTGACCGGCTGGCTCGTGAAAAGCTACGATAGGCAGGATGGTGACCAGACCCATGACGGCACCAGTGCCAAGTTGGGCTGGTTTGATAGTACCAAGTGGCTCCTGCAATCTGCCATGAAAAACTTGGCAGGCGAGTTTTGTTTTCCAGGGAAAAGCGCCGTTGTTTGTGTTTGGGGGCCTGTGGCTGGGAGTGGCCGGCTGGCTCCTTAGAATCCACGATACGCAGGATGGTTCCCAGACCAGAGGTGGCACCAGTGCCAAGTTGGGCTGGTTTGATTGTAACAAGTGCGTCCGGGAATCTGCCATCCAGAAGCGGGGCAGCTTACTTTTGTTTGCCAGGGAAACGGGCCGAGGTTTGTGTCTGGGGGCCTATGGCTGGGAGTGGCCGGCTGGCTCATGAAAAGCTACGATAGGCAGGATGGTGACCAGACCCATGGTGGCACCAGTGCCAAGTTGGGCTGGTTTGATAGTACCAAGTGGCTCCTGCAATCTGCCATCAAAAAGTCGGCAAGCGAGTTTTGATTTCCAGGGAAAAGCGTCGTTGTTTGTGTTTGGGGGCCTGTGGCTGGGAGTGGCCGGCTGGCTCCTTAGAATCCACGATACGCAGCATGGTTCCCAGACCCAAGGTGGCACCAGTGCCAAGTCGGGCTGGCTTGATAATACCAAGTGGTTCCTGCAATCGGCCATCAAAAAGTTGGCAGGCGAGTTTTGTTTTCCAGGGAAAAGCGCCGTTGTTTGTGCCTGGGGCCCTATGGCCTGGAGTGGACGGATGGCTAATTAGAATCCACGATACACAGGATGGTTCCCAGACCCATGGTGGCACCAGTGCCAAGTTGGGCTGGTTTGATAGTACCAAGTGGTTCCTGCAATCTGCCATCCAGAAGCGGGGCAGCTTACTTTTGTTTGCCAGGGAAACGGTCCGAGGTTTGTGTCTGGGGGCCTATGGCTGGGAGTGACCGGCTGGCTCCTGAAAAGCTACGATAGGCAGGATGGTGACCAGACCCATGGTGGCACCAGTGCCAAGTTGGGCTGGCTTGATAATACCAAGTGGTTCCTGATATCGGCCATCAAAAAGTTGGCAGGCGAGTTTTGTTTTCCAGGGAAAAGCGCCGTTGTTTGTGCCTGGGGCCCTATGGCCTGGAGTGGACGGATGGCTAATTAGAACCCACGAGACGCAGGATGGTTCCCAGACCTGAGGTGGCACCAGTGCCAAGTTGGGCTGGTTTGACGGTGCAAAGTGGCTCCTGCAATCTGCCATGCAGAAGCGGGGCAGCTTACTTTTGTTTGCCAGGGAAACGGGCCGAAATATTTGTCTGGGGGCCTCTGGCTGGGGGTGGCTGGCTGGCTCCTGAAAAGCTACGATAGGCAGGATGGTGACCAGACCCATGGTGGCACCAGTGCCAACTTGGGCTGGTTTGATGGTACCAAGTGGCTCCTGCAATCTGCCATCAAAAACTTGGCAGGCGAGTTTTGTTTTCCAGGGAAAAGCGCCGTTGTTTGTGTTTGGGGGCCTGTGGCAGGGAGTGGCCGGCTGGCTCCTTAGAATCCATGATACGCAGCATGGTTCCCAGACCCAAGGTGGCACCAGTGCCAAGTTGGGCTGGCTTGATAATACCAAGTGGTTCCTGCAATCGGCCATCAAAAAGTTGGCAGGCGAGTTTTGTTTTCCAGGGAAAAGCGCCGTTGTTTGTGCCTGGGGCCCTATGGCCTGGAGTGGACGGATGGCTAATTAGAATCCACGATACACAGGATGGTTCCCAGACCCATGGTGGCACCAGTGCCAAGTTGGGCTGGTTTGATAGTAACAAGTGGTTCCTGCAATCTGCCATCCAGAAGCGGGGCAGCTTACTTTTGTTTGCCAGGGAAACGGTCCGAGGTTTGTGTCTGGGGGCCTATGGCTGGGAGTGACCGGCTGGCTCCTGAAAAGCTACGATAGGCAGGATGGTGACCAGACCCATGGTGGCACCAGTGCCAAGTTGGGCTGGCTAGATAATACCAAGTGGTTCCTGCAATCGGCCATCAAAAAGTTGGCAGGCGAGTTTTGTTTTCCAGAGAAAAGCGCTGTTGTTTGTGCCTGGGGCCCTATGGCCTGGAGTGGACGGATGGCTAATTAGAATCCACGATACACAGGATGGTTCCCAGACCCATGGTGGCACCAGTGCCAAGTTGGGCTGGTTTGATAGTACCAAGTGGTTCCTGCAATCTGCCATCCAGAAGCGGGGCAGCTTACTTTTGTTTTCCAGGGAAACGGGCCGAGGTTTTGTCTGGGGGCCTATGGCTGGGAGTGACCGGCTGGCTCGTGAAAAGCTACGATAGGCAGGATGGTGACCAGACCCATGACGGCACCAGTGCCAAGTTGGGCTGGTTTGATAGTACCAAGTGGCTCCTGCAATCTGCCATCACAAACTTGGCGGGCGAGTTTTGTTTTCCAGGGAAAAGCGCCGTTGTTTGTGTTTGGGGGCCTGTGGCTGGGAGTGGCCGGCTGGCTCCTTAGAATCCACGATACTCAGCATGGTTCCCAGATCAGAGGTGGAACCTGTGCCAAGTTGGGCTGGTTTGATAGTACCAAGTGCGTCCGGGAATCTGCCATCCAGAAGCGGGGCAGCTTACTTTTGTTTGCCAGGGAAACGGGCCGTGGGTTTTGTTTGGGGGCCTATGGCTGAGAGTGACCGGCTGGCTCCTGAAAAGTTACGATAGGCAGGATGGTGACCAGACCCATGGTGGCACCAGTGCCAAGTTGGGCTGGTTTGATAGTACCAAGTTGCTCCTGCAATCTGCCATCAAAAAGTTGGCAGGCGAGTTTTGTTTTCCAGGGAAAAGCGCCGTTGTTTGTGTTTGGGGGCCTGTGGCAGGGAGTGGCCGGCTGGCTCCTTAGAATCCACGATACGCAGGATGGTTCCCAGACTTGACGTGGCACCAGTGCCAAGTCGGGCTGGTTTGATAGTACCAAGTGCGTCCTGCAATCTGCCATCCAGAAGCGGGGCAGCTTACTTTTGTTTTCCAGGGAAACGGGCCGAGGTATTTGTCTGGGGGCCTATGGCTGGGAGTGACCGGCTGGCTCCTGAAAAGCTACGATAGGCAGGATGGTGACCAGACCCATGGTGGCACCAGTGCCAAGTTGGGCTGGTTTGATAGTACCAAGTGGCTCCTGCAATCTGCCATCAAAAACTTGGCAGGCGAGTTTTGTTTTCCAGGGAAAAGCGCCGTCGTTTGTGTTTGGGTGCCTGTGGCTGGGAGTGGCCAGCTGGCTAATTAGAATCCACGATACGCAGGATGGTTCCCAGACCAGTGGTGGCACCAGTGCCAAGTCGGGCTGGTTTGATAGTACCAAGTGGCTCCTGCAATCTGCCATCCAGAAGCGGGGCAGCTTACTTTTGTTTGCCAGGGAAACGGGCCGAGGTTTGTGTCTCGGGGCCTATGGCTGGGAGTGACCGGCTGGCTCCTGAAAAGCTACGATAGGCAGGATGGTGACCAGACCCATGGTGGCACCAGTGCCAAGTTGGGCTGGTTTGATAGTACCAAGTGGCTCCTGCAATCTGCCATCAAAAATTTGGCAGGCGAGTTTGTTATCCAGGGAAAAGCGCCGTTGTTTGTGCCTGGGGCCCTATGGCCTGGAGTGGACGGATGGCTAATTAGAATCCACGATACACAGGATGGTTCCCAGACCCATGGTGGCACCAGTGCCAACTTGGGCTGGTTTGATAGTACCAAGTGGTTCCTGCAATCTGCCATCCAGAAGCGGGGCAGCTTACTTTTGTTTGCCAGGGAAACGGTCCGAGGATTGTGTCTGGGGGCCTAAGCCTGGAAGTGACCGGCTGGCTCGTGAAAAGCTACGATAGGCAGGATGGTGACCAGACCCATGACGGCACCAGTGCCAAGTTGGGCTGGTTTGATAGTACCAAGTGGCTCCTGCAATCTGCCATCAAAAACTTGGCAGGCGAGTTTTGTTTTCCAGGGAAAAGCGCCGTTGTTTTTGTTTGGGGGCCTGTGGCTGGGAGTGGCCGGCTGGCTCCTTAGAATCCACGATACGCAGGATGGTTCCCAGACCAGAGGTGGCACCAGTGCCAAGTTGGGCTGGTTTGATTGTAACAAGTGCGTCCGGGAATCTGCCATCCAGAAGCGGGGCAGCTTACTTTTGTTTGCCAGGGAAACGGGCCGAGGTTTGTGTCTGGGGGCCTATGGCTGGGAGTGGCCGGCTGGCTCATGAAAAGCTACGATAGGCAGGATGGTGACCAGACCCATGGTGGCACCAGTGCCAAGTTGGGCTGGTTTGATAGTACCAAGTGGCTCCTGCAATCTGCCATCAAAAAGTCGGCAAGCGAGTGTTGATTTCCAGGGAAAAGCGTCGTTGTTTGTGTTTGGGGGCCTGTGGCTGGGAGTGGCCGGCTGGCTCCTTAGAATCCACGATACGCAGCATGGTTCCCAGACCCAAGGTGGCACCAGTGCCAAGTCGGGCTGGCTTGATAATACCAAGTGGTTCCTGCAATCGGCCATCAAAATGTTCGCAGGCGAGTTTTGTTTTCCAGGGAAAAGCGCCGTTGTTTGTGCCTGGGGCCCTATGGCCTGGAGTGGACGGATGGCTAATTAGAATCCACGATACACAGGATGGTTCCCAGACCCATGGTGGCACCAGTGCCAAGTTGGGCTGGTTTGATAGTACCAAGTGGTTCCTGCAATCTGCCATCCAGAAGCGGGGCAGCTTACTTTTGTTTGCCAGGGAAACGGTCCGAGGTTTGTGTCTGGGGGCCTATGGCTGGGAGTGACCGGCTGGCTCCTGAAAAGCTACGATAGGCAGGATGGTGACCAGACCCATGGTGGCACCAGTGCCAAGTTGGGCTGGCTTGATAATACCAAGTGGTTCCTGCAATCGGCCATCAAAATGTTGGCAGGCGAGTTTTGTTTTCCAGGGAAAAGCGCCGTTGTTTGTGCCTGGGGCCCTATGGCCTGGAGTGGACGGATGGCTAATTAGAACCCACGAGACGCAGGATGGTTCCCAGACCTGAGGTGGCACCAGTGCCAAGTTGGGCTGGTTTGACGGTGCAAAGTGGCTCCTGCAATCTGCCATGCAGAAGCGGGGCAGCTTACTTTTGTTTGCCAGGGAAACGGGCCGAAATATTTGTCTGGGGGCCTCTGGCTGGGGGTGGCTGGCTGGCTCCTGAAAAGCTACGATAGGCAGGATGGTGACCAGACCCATGGTGGCACCAGTGCCAAGTTGGGCTGGTTTGATAGTACCAAGTGGCTCCTGCAATCTGCCATCAAAAAGTTGTCAGGCGAGTTTTGTTTTCCAGGGAAAAGCGCCGTTGTTTGTGTTTGGGGGCCTGTGGCAGGGAGTGGCCGGCTGGCTCCTTAGAATCCACGATACGCAGCATGGTTCCCAGACCCAAGGTGGCACCAGTGCCAAGTCGGGCTGGCTTGATAATACCAAGTGGTTCCTGCAATCGGCCATCAAAAAGTTGGCAGGCGAGTTTTGTTTTCCAGGGAAAAGCGCCGTTGTTTGTGCCTGGGGCCCTATGGCCTGGAGTGGACGGATGGCTAATTAGAATCCACGATACAAAGGATGGTTCCCAGACCCATGGTGGCACCAGTGCCAAGTTGGGCTGGTTTGATAGTAACAAGTGGTTCCTGCAATCTGCCATCCAGAAGCGGGGCAGCTTACTTTTGTTTGCCAGGGAAACGGGCCGAGGTTTTTGTCTGGGGGCCTATGGCTGGGAGTGACCGGCTGGCTCGTGAAAAGCTACGATAGGCAGGATGGTGACCAGACCCATGACGGCACCAGTGCCAAGTTGGGCTGGTTTGATAGTACCAAGTGGCTCCTGCAATCTGCCATCACAAACTTGGCGGGCGAGTTTTGTTTTCCAGGGAAAAGCGCCGTTGTTTGTGTTTGGGGGCCTGTGGCTGGGAGTGGCCGGCTGGCTCCTTAGAATCCACGATACTCAGCATGGTTCCCAGATCAGAGGTGGAACCTGTGCCAAGTTGGGCTGGTTTGATAGTACCAAGTGCGTCCGGGAATCTGCCATCCAGAAGCGGGGCAGCTTACTTTTGTTTGCCAGGGAAACGGGCCGTGGGTTTTGTTTGGGGGCCTATGGCTGAGAGTGACCGGCTGGCTCCTGAAAAGTTACGATAGGCAGGATGGTGACCAGACCCATGGTGGCACCAGTGCCAAGTTGGGCTGGTTTGATAGTACCAAGTTGCTCCTGCAATCTGCCATCAAAAAGTTGGCAGGCGAGTTTTGTTTTCCAGGGAAAAGCGACATTGTTTGTGTTTGGGGGCCTGTGGCTGGGAGTGGCCAGCTGGCTCCTTAGAACCCACGATACGCAGGATGGTTCCCAGACCTGAGTTGGCACCAGTGCCAAGTTGGGCTGGTTTGATAGTACCAAGTGGCTCCTGCAATCTGCCATCAAAAAGTTGGCAGGCGAGTTTTGTTTTCCAGGGAAAAGCGACATTGTTTGTGTTTGGGGGCCTGTGGCTGGGAGTGGCCGGCTGGCTCCTTAGAATCCACGATACGCAGGATGGTTCCCAGACTTGACGTGGCACCAGTGCCAAGTCGGGCTGGTTTGATAGTACCAAGTGCGTCCTGCAATCTGCCATCCAGAAGCGGGGCAGCTTACTTTTGTTTGCCAGGGAAACGGGCAGAGCTTTGTGTCTGGGGGCATATGGCTGAGAGTGGCCGTCTGGCCCCTGAAAATCCACGATAGGCAGGATGGTTCCCAGACCAGAGGTGGCACCAGTGCCAAGTCGGGCTGGTTTGATAGTACCAAGTGGCTCCTGCAATCTGCCATCAAAAAGTTGTCAGGCGAGTTTTGTTTTCCAGGGAAAAGCGCCGTCGTTTTTGTTTGGGTGCCTGTGGCTGGGAGTGGCCGGCTGGCTAATTAGAATCCACGATACGCAGGATGGTTCCCAGACCAGTGGTGGCACCAGTGCCAAGTCGGGCTGGTTTGATAGTACCAAGTGGCTCCTGCAATCAGCCATCCAGAAGCGGGGCAGCTTACTTTTGTTTGCCAGGGAAACGGGCCGAGCTTTGTGTCTGGGGGCCTATGGCTGGGAGTGACCGGCTGGCTCCTGAAAAGCTACGATAGGCAGGATGGTGACCAGACCCATGGTGGCACCAGTGCCAAGTTGGGCTGGTTTGATAGTACCAAGTGGCTCCTGCAATCTGCCATCAAAAAGTTGTCAGGCGAGTTTTGTTTTCCAGGGAAAAGCGCCGTTGTTTGTGTTTGGGGGCCTGTGGCTGGGAGTGGCCGGCTGGCTAATTAGAACCCACGATACGCAGGATGGTTCCCAGACCAGAGGTGGCAACAGTGACAAGTCGGGCCAGTTTGATGGTGCAAAGTGGCTCCTGCAATCTGCCATCCAGAAGCAGGGCTGCTTACTTTTGTTTGCCAGGGAAAGGAGCCGAGGTTTTTGTCTGGGGGCCTATGGCTGGGAGTGACCAGCTGGCTCCTGAAAAGGTACGATAGGCAGGATGGTTACCAGACCCATGGTGGCACCAGTGCCAAGTTGGGCTGATTTGATAGTACCAAGTGGCTCCTGCAATCTGCCATCAAAATGTTGGTAGGCGAGTTTTGTTTTCCAGGGAAAAGCGCCGTTGTTTGTGTTTGGGGGCCTGTGGGTGGGAGTGGCCGGATGGCTAATTAGAATCCACGATACGCAGGATGGTTCCCAGACCTAAAGTGGCACCAGTGACAAGTCGGGCCAGTTTGATGGTGCAAAGTTGCTACTGAAATCTGCCATCCAGAAACGGGGCAGCTTACTTTTGTTTGCCAGGGAAACGGGCCAAGGTTTGTGTCTGGGGGCCTATGGCTGTGAGTGACCCGCTAGGTCCTTAAAAGATACGAGAGGCATGATGGTGACCAGACCCATGGTGGCACCAGTGCCAAGTTGGGCTGGTTTGATAGTACCAAGTGGCTCCTGCAATCTGCCATCAAAAAGTCGGCAAGCGAGTGTTGATTTCCAGGGAAAAGCGCCGTTGTTTGTGTTTGGGGGCCTGTGGCAGGGAGTGGCCGGCTGGCTCCTTAGAATCCACGAGACGCAGGATGGTTCCCAGACCTGAGGTGGCACCAGTGCCAAGTCGGGCTGGTTTGATAGTACCAAGTGCGTCCTGCAATCTGCCATCCAGAAGCGGGGTAGCTTACTTTTGTTTGCCAGGGAAACGGGCCGAGGTTTGTGTCTCGGGGCCTATGGCTGGGAGTGACCGGCTGGCTCCTGAAAAGCTACGATAGGCAGGATGGTGACCAGACCCATGGTGGCACCAGTGCCAAGTTGGGCTGGTTTGATAGTACCAAGTGGCTCCTGCAATCTGCCATCAAAAAGTTGGCAGGTGAGTTTTGTTTTCCAGGGAAAAGCGCCGTTGTTTGTGTTTGGGGGCCTGTGGTTGGGAGTGGCCAGCTGGCTCCTTAGAATCCACGATACGCAGGATGGTTCCCAGACCAGAGGTCGCAGCAGTGCCAAGTCGGGCTGGTTTGATGGTGCAAAGTGGCTCCTGCAATCTGCCATCCAGAAGCGGGGTAGCTTACTTTTGTTTGCCAGGGAAACGGGCCGAGGTTTGTGACTGGGGGCCTATGGCTGGGAGTGACCGGCTGGCGCCTGAAAAGCTACGATAGGCATGATGGTGACCAGACCCATGGTGGCACCAGTGCCAAGTTGGGCTGGTTTGATAGTACCAAGTGGCTCCTGCAATCTGCCATCAAAAACTTGGCAGGCCAGTTTTGTTTTCCAGGGAAAAGCGCCGTTGTTTCTGTTTGGGGGCCTGTGGCTGGGAGTGGCCGGCTGCCTCCTTTGAACCCAGGATACGCAGGATGGTTCCCAGAGCCAAGGTTACGCCAGTGCCAAGTTCGGCTGGTTTGATAGTACCAAGTGGATCCTGCAAACTGCCATCCAGAAGCGGGACAGCTTAATTTTGTTTCCCAGGGAAACGGGCCGAGGTATTTGTCTGGGGGCCTATGGCTGGGCGTGACTGGCTGGCTACTGAAAAGCTACGATAGGCAGGATGGTTACCAGTCTCATGGTGGCCCCACTGCCAAGTCGGGCTGGTTTGATAATACTAAATAACTCCTGAAATCTGCCATCCAGACGCGGGGCAGCGGATTTCTGTTTGCTGGAGAAAAGTTCCGTGGTTTTTTTTTGGGGGTATATGGCTGGACGTGGCCGGCTGGCTCCTTAAAAATCTCGATACGCAGGATTGTTCCCTGACCCAAGGTGGCATGAGTGCCAAGTCGGGCTGTTTTCGTAGTACCAAGTGCGTCCTGCAATTTGCCATCCAGAAGAGGGGCAGTTGAGTTTTGTTTGCCAGAGAAAAGGACCGTGGTATATGTTTGGGGGCATATGGCTGAGAATGGCCGGCTGGCCCCTGAAAATCCACGATAGGCAGGATGGTTCCCAGAACCAAGGTGGCACCAGTGCCATGTTGGCCTGGTTTGATAGTACCATGTGGCTCCTGCAATCTGCCATCCAGAAGCGGGGCTGCTTACTTTTGCTTGCCAGGGAAACGGGCCGAGATATTTGTCTGGGGGCCTATGGCTGGGAGTGACCGGCTGGCTCCTGAAAAGCTACGATAGGCAGGATGGTGACCAGACCCATGGTGGCACCAGTGCCAAGTTGGGCTGGTTTGATAGTACCAAGTGGCTCCTGCAATCTGCCATCAAAAACTTGGCAGGCCAGTTTTGTTTTCCAGGGAAAAGCGCCGTTGTTTCTGTTTGGGGGCCTGTGGCTGGGAGTGGCCGGCTGCCTCCTTTGAACCCAGGATACGCAGGATGGTTCCCAGAGCCAAGGTTACGCCAGTGCCAAGTTCGGCTGGTTTGATAGTACCAAGTGGATCCTGCAAACTGCCATCCAGAAGCGGGACAGCTTAATTTTGTTTCCCAGGGAAACGGGCCGAGGTATTTGTCTGGGGGCCTATGGCTGGGCGTGACTGGCTGGCTACTGAAAAGCTACGATAGGCAGGATGGTTACCAGGCTCATGGTGGCCCCACTGCCAAGTCGGGCTGGTTTGATAATACTAAATAACTCCTGAAATCTGCCATCCAGACGCGGGGCAGCGGATTTCTGTTTGCTGGAGAAAAGTTCCGTGGTTTTTTTTGGGGGTATATGGCTGGACGTGGCCGGCTGGCTCCTTAAAAATCTCGATACGCAGGATTGTTCCCTGACCCAAGGTGGCATGAGTGCCAAGTCGGGCTGTTTTCGTAGTACCAAGTGCGTCCTGCAATTTGCCATCCAGAAGAGGGGCAGTTGAGTTTTGTTTGCCAGAGAAAAGGGCCGTGGTATGTGTTTGGATCCATATGGCTGAGATTGGCCGGCTGGCCCCTGAAAATCCACGATAGGCAGGATGGTTCCCAGAACCAAGGTGGCACCAGTGCCATGTTGGCCTGTTTTGATAGTACCATGTGGCTCCTGCAATCTGCCATCCAGAAGCGGGGCTGCTTACTTTTGCTTGCCAGGGAAACGGGCCGAGATATTTGTCTGGGGGCCTATGGCTGGGAGTGACCGGCTGGCTCCTGAAAAGCTACGATAGGCAGGATGGTGACCAGACCCATGGTGGCACCAGTGCCAAGTTGGGCTGGTTTGATAGTACCAAGTGGCTCCTGCAATCTGCCATCCAAAAGTTGTCAGGCGAGTTTTGTTTTCCAGGGAAAAGCGCCGTTGTTCTTGTTTAGAGGCCTGTGGCTGGGAGTGGCCGGCTGCCTCCTTTGAACCCAGGATACGCAGGATGGTTCCCAGAGCCAAGGTGGCACCAGTGCCAAGTTGGGCTGGTTTGATAGTACCAAGTGGCTCCTGCAATCTGCCATCCAGAAGCGGGACAGCTTACTTTTGTTTCCCAGGGAAACGGGCCGAGGTATTTGTCTGGGGGCCTATGGCTGGGAGTGACCGGCTGGCTACTGAAAAGCTACGATAGGCAGGATGGTTACCAGACTCATGGTGGCACCAGTGCCAAGTCGGGCTGGTTTGATAATACTAAATAGCTCCTGAAATCTGCCATTCAGACGCGGGGCAGCGGATTTTTGTTTGCTGGAGAAAAGTTCCGTGGTTTTTTTTTGGGGGTATATGGCTGGACGTGGCCGGCTGGCTCCATAAAAAGATCGATACGCAGGATTGTTCCCTGACCCAAGGTGGCATCAGTGCCAAGTCGGGCTGTTTTCGTAGTACCAAGTGCGTCCTGCAATTTGCCATCCAGAAGAGGGGCAGTTGAGTTTTGTTTGTCAGAGAAAAGGGCCGTGGTATGTGTTTGGATCCATATGGCTGAGATTGGCCGGCTGGCCCCTGAAAATCCACGATAGGCAGGATGGTTCCCAGAGCCAAGGTGGCACCAGTGCCATGTTTGCCTGGTCTGATAGTACCATGTGCCTCCTGCAATCTGCCATCAAAATGTTGGCAGGCGAGTTTTGTTTTCCAGGGAAAAGCGCCGTATTTTGTGTTTGGGCGCCTGTGGCTCAGAGTGGCCGGGTGGCTGCTTAGAATCCACGATACGCAGGATGGTTCCCAGACCCAAGGTGGCACCAGTGCCAAGTCGGGCTGGTTTGACACTACCAAGTGGCTCCTGCAATCTGCCATCCAGAATCGGGGCAGCTTAATTTTGTTTGCCAGGGAAACGGTCCGAGGTTTGTGTCTGGGGGCCTATGGCTGGGAGTGACCGGCTGGCTCCTGAAATGCTACAATAGGCAGGATGGTTCCCAGACCCATAGTGGCACCAGTACCAAGTTGGGATGATTTGATAGTACCAAGTGGCTCCTGCAATCTGCCATCAAAAAGCTGGCAGGCGAGTTTTGTTTTCCAGGGAAAAGCGCCGTTGTTTGTGTTTGGGGGCCTGTGGCTGGGAGTGGCCGGCTGGCTCCTTAGAATCCACGATATGCAGGATTGTTCCCAGACCCAAGGTGGCACCAGTGCCAAGTCGGGCTGGTTTGATGGTGCAAAGTGGCTCCTGCAATCTGCCATCCAGACGCGGGGCAGCGGATTTTTGTTTCCATGAGAAATGGTCCGTGGTTTGTTTTTGGGGGTATATGGCTCAGCGTGGCCGGCTGGCTCCTTAAAAAGCTCGATATGCAGGATGGTTCCCTGACACAAGGTGGCACCAGTGCCACGTCGGGCGGTTTTCGTAGTACAAAGTGCGTCCTAAAATTTGCCATCCAGAAGAGGGGCAGTTGAGTTTTGTTTGCCTGTGAAACGGGCCGTTGTTTTTGATTGGGGTCTGTGGCCGAGAGTGTTCGGCTGGCTCCTGACAACCCACAATACGCAGGATGGTTCCCACACCCAAGGTGGCACCAGTGCCAAGTCGGGCTGGTTTGATAGTACCAAGTGGCTCCTGCAATCTGCCATCCAGAAGCGGTGCAGATGAGTTTTGTTTGCCAGAGAAAAGGGCCGTGGGTTGTGTTTGGGGGCATATGGCTTGGAGTGGCCGGCTGTCTCATTAAAAAGATCGATACGCAGGATGGTTCCCAGACCCAAGGTGGCACCAGTGCCAAGTCGGGCTGTTTTTATAGTACCAAGTGCGTCCTGCAATTTGCCATCCAGAAGAGGGGCAGTGGAGTTTTGTTTGCCAGAGAATAGCGCCGTTGTTTGTGTTTGGGGGCTTGTGGCTGGGAGTGGCCGACTGGCGCCTTAGAATCTGTGTTACGCAGCATGGTTCCCAGACCAGAGGTGGCACCAGTTCCAAGTCGGGCTGGTTTGATAGTACCAAGGGGCTCCTGCAATCTGCCATCCAGAAGCGGGGCAGCTTACTTTTGTTTGCCAGGGAAACGGGCCGAGGTTTGTGACTGGGGACCTATGGCTGGGAGTGACCGGCTGGCTCCTGAAAAGCTACGATAGGCAGGATGGTGACCAGACCCATGGTGGCACCAGTGCCAAGTTGGGCTGGTTTGATAGTACCAAGTGGCTCCTGCAATCTGCCATCAAAAAGTTGGCAGGCGAGTTTTGTTTTCCAGGGAAAAGCGCCGTTGTTTGTGTTTGAGGGCCTGTGGCTGGGAGTGGCCGGCTGGCTCCTTAGAATCCACGATACGCAGGATGGTTCCCAGACCAGAGGTGGCACCTTTGCCAAGTTGGGCTGGTTTGATAGTACCAAGTGCGTCCTGCAATCTGCCATCCAGAAGCGGGGCAGCTTACTTTTGTTTGCCAGGGAAACGGGCCGAGGTTTGTGTCTGGGGGCCTATGGCTGGGAGTGACCTGCTAGGTCCTGAAAAGCTGCGATAGGCAGGATGGTGACCAGACCCATGGTGGCACCAGTGCCAAGTTGGGCTGGTTTGATAGTACCAAGTGGCTCCTGCAATCTGCCATCCAGAAGCGGGGTAGCTTACTTTTGTTTGCCAGGGAAACGGGCAGAGCTTTGTGTCTGGGGGCATATGGCTGAGAGTGGCCGTCTGGCCCCTGAAAATCCACGATAGGCAGGATGGTTCCCAGACCAGAGGTGGCACCAGTGCCAAGTCGGGCTGGTTTGATAGTACTAAATAGCACCTGCAATCTGCCATCAAAAAGTTGGCAGGCCAGTTTTGTTTTCCAGGGAAAAGCACCGTTGTTTGTGTTTGGGGGACTGTGGCTGGGAGTGGCCGGCTGGCTCCTTAGAACACACGATACGCAGGATGGTTCCCAGACCCAAGGTGGCACCAGTGCCACGTCGGGCTGGTTTGATGGTGAAAAGTGGCTCCTGCAATCTGCCATCCTGAAGCGGGGTAGCTTACTTTTGTGTGCCAGGGAAACGGGCCGAGGTTTATGACTGGGGGCCTAGGGCTAGGAGTGACAGGCTGGCTCCTGAAAAGCTACAATAGGCAGGATGGTTCCCAGACCCAAGGTGGCACCAGTGCCAAGTTGGGCTGGTTTGATAGTCCCAAGTGTCTCCTGCAATCTGCCATCCAGAAGCGGGGCAGCTTACTTTTGTTTGCCAGAGAAATAGGCCTAGGTTTTTGTTTGGGGGCCTGTGGCTAGGAGTGGCCGGCTGGCTCCTAAGAATCCACGATACGCAGGATGTTTACCAGACCCATGGTGGCACCAGTGCCAAGTTGGGCTGGTTTGATAGTACCATTGGCTCCTGCAAACTCCATCAAAAAGTTGGCAGGCGTGTTTTGTTTTCCAGGGAACAGCGCCGTTGATTTTGTTTGGGGGCCTGTGGCTGGGAGTGACCGGCTGGCTCCTGAAAAGCTACGATAGGCAGGATGGTGACCAGACCCATGGTGGCACCAGTGCCAAGTTGGGCTGGCTAGATAATACCAAGTGGTTCCTGCAATCGGCCATCAAAAAGTTGGCAGGCGAGTTTTGTTTTCCAGGGAAAAGCGCTGTTGTTTGTGCCTGGGGCCCTATGGCCTGGAGTGGACGGATGGCTAATTAGAATCCACGATACACAGGATGGTTCCCAGACCCATGGTGGCACCAGTGCCAAGTTGGGCTGGTTTGATAGTACCAAGTGGTTCCTGCAATCTGCCATCCAGAAGCGGGGCAGCTTACTTTTGTTTTCCAGGGAAACGGGCCGAGGTTTTTGTCTGGGGGCCTATGGCTGGGAGTGACCGGCTGGCTCGTGAAAAGCTACGATAGGCAGGATGGTGACCAGACCCATGACGGCACCAGTGCCAAGTTGGGCTGGTTTGATAGTACCAAGTGGCTCCTGCAATCTGCCATCACAAACTTGGCGGGCGAGTTTTGTTTTCCAGGGAAAAGCGCCGTTGTTTGTGTTTGGGGGCCTGTGGCTGGGAGTGGCCGGCTGGCTCCTTAGAATCCACGATACTCAGCATGGTTCCCAGATCAGAGGTGGAACCAGTGCCAAGTTGGGCTGGTTTGATAGTACCAAGTGCGTCCGGGAATCTGCCATCCAGAAGCGGGGCAGCTTACTTTTGTTTGCCAGGGAAACGGGCCGTGGGTTTTGTTTGGGGGCCTATGGCTGAGAGTGACCGGCTGGCTCCTGAAAAGTTACGATAGGCAGGATGGTGACCAGACCCATGGTGGCACCAGTGCCAAGTTGGGCTGGTTTGATAGTACCAAGTTGCTCCTGCAATCTGCCATCAAAAAGTTGGCAGGCGAGTTTTGTTTTCCAGGGAAAAGCGCCGTTGTTTGTGTTTGGGGGCCTGTGGCAGGGAGTGGCCGGCTGGCTCCTTAGAATCCACGATACGCAGGATGGTTCCCAGACTTGACGTGGCACCAGTGCCAAGTCGGGCTGGTTTGCTAGTACCAAGTGCGTCCTGCAATCTGCCATCCAGAAGCGGGGCAGCTTACTTTTGTTTTCCAGGGAAACGGGCCGAGGTATTTGTCTGGGGGCCTATGGCTGGGAGTGACCGGCTGGCTCCTGAAAAGCTACGATAGGCAGGATGGTGACCAGACCCATGGTGGCACCAGTGCCAAGTTGGCCTGGTTTGATAGTACCAAGTGGCTCCTGCAATCTGCCATCAAAAAGTTGTCAGGCGAGTTTTGTTTTCCAGGGAAAAGCGCCGTCGTTTGTGTTTGGGTGCCTGTGGCTGGGAGTGGCCAGCTGGCTAATTAGAATCCACGATACGCAGGATGGTTCCCAGACCAGTGGTGGCACCAGTGCCAAGTCGGGCTGGTTTGATAGTACCAAGTGGCTCCTGCAATCTGCCATCCAGAAGCGGGGCAGCTTACTTTTGTTTGCCAGGGAAACGGGCCGAGGTTTGTGTCTCGGGGCCTATGGCTGGGAGTGACCGGCTGGCTCCTGAAAAGCTACGATAGGCAGGATGGTGACCAGACCCATGGTGGCACCAGTGCCAAGTTGGGCTGGTTTGATAGTACCAAGTGGCTCCTGCAATCTGCCATCAAAAATTTGGCAGGCGAGTTTGTTATCCAGGGAAAAGCGCCGTTGTTTGTGCCTGGGGCCCTATGGCCTGGAGTGGACGGATGGCTAATTAGAATCCACGATACACAGGATGGTTCCCAGACCCATGGTGGCACCAGTGCCAACTTGGGCTGGTTTGATAGTACCAAGTGGTTCCTGCAATCTGCCATCCAGAAGCGGGGCAGCTTACTTTTGTTTGCCAGGGAAACGGTCCGAGGATTGTGTCTGGGGGCCTAAGCCTGGAAGTGACCGGCTGGCTCGTGAAAAGCTACGATAGGCAGGATGGTGACCAGACCCATGACGGCACCAGTACCAAGTTGGGCTGGTTTGATAGTACCAAGTGGCTCCTGCAATCTGCCATCAAAAACTTGGCAGGCGAGTTTTGTTTTCCAGGGAAAAGCGCCGTTGTTTGTGTTTGGGGGCCTGTGGCTGGGAGTGGCCGGCTGGCTCCTTAGAATCCACGATACGCAGGATGGTTCCCAGACCAGAGGTGGCACCAGTGCCAAGTTGGGCTGGTTTGATTGTAACAAGTGCGTCCGGGAATCTGCCATCCAGAAGCGGGGCAGCTTACTTTTGTTTGCCAGGGAAACGGGCCGAGGTTTGTGTCTGGGGGCCTATGGCTGGGAGTGGCCGGCTGGCTCATGAAAAGCTACGATAGGCAGGATGGTGACCAGACCCATGGTGGCACCAGTGCCAAGTTGGGCTGGTTTGATAGTACCAAGTGGCTCCTGCAATCTGCCATCAAAAAGTCGGCAAGCGAGTGTTGATTTCCAGGGAAAAGCGTCGTTGTTTGTGTTTGGGGGCCTGTGGCTGGGAGTGGCCGGCTGGCTCCTTAGAATCCACGATACGCAGCATGGTTCCCAGACCCAAGGTGGCACCAGTGCCAAGTCGGGCTGGCTTGATAATACCAAGTGGTTCCTGCAATCGGCCATCAAAATGTTCGCAGGCGAGTTTTGTTTTCCAGGGAAAAGCGCCGTTGTTTGTGCCTGGGGCCCTATGGCCTGGAGTGGACGGATGGCTAATTAGAATCCACGATACACAGGATGGTTCCCAGACCCATGGTGGCACCAGTGCCAAGTTGGGCTGGTTTGATAGTCCCAAGTGTCTCCTGCAATCTGCCATCCAGAAGCGGGGCAGCTTACTTTTGTTTGCCAGAGAAATAGGCCTAGGTTTTTGTTTGGGGGCCTGTGGCTAGGAGTGGCCGGCTGGCTCCTAAGAATCCACGATACGCAGGATGTTTACCAGACCCATGGTGGCACCAGTGCCAAGTTGGGCTGGTTTGATAGTACCATTGGCTCCTGCAAACTCCATCAAAAAGTTGGCAGGCGTGTTTTGTTTTCCAGGGAACAGCGCCGTTGATTTTGTTTGGGGGCCTGTGGCTGGGAGTGACCGGCTGGCTCCTGAAAAGCTACGATAGGCAGGATGGTGACCAGACCCATGGTGGCACCAGTGCCAAGTTGGGCTGGCTAGATAATACCAAGTGGTTCCTGCAATCGGCCATCAAAAAGTTGGCAGGCGAGTTTTGTTTTCCAGGGAAAAGCGCTGTTGTTTGTGCCTGGGGCCCTATGGCCTGGAGTGGACGGATGGCTAATTAGAATCCACGATACACAGGATGGTTCCCAGACCCATGGTGGCACCAGTGCCAAGTTGGGCTGGTTTGATAGTACCAAGTGGTTCCTGCAATCTGCCATCCAGAAGCGGGGCAGCTTACTTTTGTTTTCCAGGGAAACGGGCCGAGGTTTTTGTCTGGGGGCCTATGGCTGGGAGTGACCGGCTGGCTCGTGAAAAGCTACGATAGGCAGGATGGTGACCAGACCCATGACGGCACCAGTGCCAAGTTGGGCTGGTTTGATAGTACCAAGTGGCTCCTGCAATCTGCCATCACAAACTTGGCGGGCGAGTTTTGTTTTCCAGGGAAAAGCGCCGTTGTTTGTGTTTGGGGGCCTGTGGCTGGGAGTGGCCGGCTGGCTCCTTAGAATCCACGATACTCAGCATGGTTCCCAGGTCAGAGGTGGAACCAGTGCCAAGTTGGGCTGGTTTGATAGTACCAAGTGCGTCCGGGAATCTGCCATCCAGAAGCGGGGCAGCTTACTTTTGTTTGCCAGGGAAACGGGCCGTGGGTTTTGTTTGGGGGCCTATGGCTGAGAGTGACCGGCTGGCTCCTGAAAAGTTACGATAGGCAGGATGGTGACCAGACCCATGGTGGCACCAGTGCCAAGTTGGGCTGGTTTGATAGTACCAAGTTGCTCCTGCAATCTGCCATCAAAAAGTTGGCAGGCGAGTTTTGTTTTCCAGGGAAAAGCGCCGTTGTTTGTGTTTGGGGGCCTGTGGCAGGGAGTGGCCGGCTGGCTCCTTAGAATCCACGATACGCAGGATGGTTCCCAGACTTGACGTGGCACCAGTGCCAAGTCGGGCTGGTTTGCTAGTACCAAGTGCGTCCTGCAATCTGCCATCCAGAAGCGGGGCAGCTTACTTTTGTTTTCCAGGGAAACGGGCCGAGGTATTTGTCTGGGGGCCTATGGCTGGGAGTGACCGGCTGGCTCCTGAAAAGCTACGATAGGCAGGATGGTGACCAGACCCATGGTGGCACCAGTGCCAAGTTGGCCTGGTTTGATAGTACCAAGTGGCTCCTGCAATCTGCCATCAAAAAGTTGTCAGGCGAGTTTTGTTTTCCAGGGAAAAGCGCCGTCGTTTGTGTTTGGGTGCCTGTGGCTGGGAGTGGCCAGCTGGCTAATTAGAATCCACGATACGCAGGATGGTTCCCAGACCAGTGGTGGCACCAGTGCCAAGTCGGGCTGGTTTGATAGTACCAAGTGGCTCCTGCAATCTGCCATCCAGAAGCGGGGCAGCTTACTTTTGTTTGCCAGGGAAACGGGCCGAGGTTTGTGTCTCGGGGCCTATGGCTGGGAGTGACCGGCTGGCTCCTGAAAAGCTACGATAGGCAGGATGGTGACCAGACCCATGGTGGCACCAGTGCCAAGTTGGGCTGGTTTGATAGTACCAAGTGGCTCCTGCAATCTGCCATCAAAAATTTGGCAGGCGAGTTTGTTATCCAGGGAAAAGCGCCGTTGTTTGTGCCTGGGGCCCTATGGCCTGGAGTGGACGGATGGCTAATTAGAATCCACGATACACAGGATGGTTCCCAGACCCATGGTGGCACCAGTGCCAACTTGGGCTGGTTTGATAGTACCAAGTGGTTCCTGCAATCTGCCATCCAGAAGCGGGGCAGCTTACTTTTGTTTGCCAGGGAAACGGTCCGAGGATTGTGTCTGGGGGCCTAAGCCTGGAAGTGACCGGCTGGCTCGTGAAAAGCTACGATAGGCAGGATGGTGACCAGACCCATGACGGCACCAGTACCAAGTTGGGCTGGTTTGATAGTACCAAGTGGCTCCTGCAATCTGCCATCAAAAACTTGGCAGGCGAGTTTTGTTTTCCAGGGAAAAGCGCCGTTGTTTGTGTTTGGGGGCCTGTGGCTGGGAGTGGCCGGCTGGCTCCTTAGAATCCACGATACGCAGGATGGTTCCCAGACCAGAGGTGGCACCAGTGCCAAGTTGGGCTGGTTTGATTGTAACAAGTGCGTCCGGGAATCTGCCATCCAGAAGCGGGGCAGCTTACTTTTGTTTGCCAGGGAAACGGGCCGAGGTTTGTGTCTGGGGGCCTATGGCTGGGAGTGGCCGGCTGGCTCATGAAAAGCTACGATAGGCAGGATGGTGACCAGACCCATGGTGGCACCAGTGCCAAGTTGGGCTGGTTTGATAGTACCAAGTGGCTCCTGCAATCTGCCATCAAAAAGTCGGCAAGCGAGTGTTGATTTCCAGGGAAAAGCGTCGTTGTTTGTGTTTGGGGGCCTGTGGCTGGGAGTGGCCGGCTGGCTCCTTAGAATCCACGATACGCAGCATGGTTCCCAGACCCAAGGTGGCACCAGTGCCAAGTCGGGCTGGCTTGATAATACCAAGTGGTTCCTGCAATCGGCCATCAAAAAGTTGGCAGGCGAGTTTTGTTTTCCAGGGAAAAGCGCCGTTGTTTGTGCCTGGGGCCCTATGGCCTGGAGTGGACGGATGGCTAATTAGAATCCACGATACACAGGATGGTTCCCAGACCCATGGTGGCACCAGTGCCAAGTTGGGCTGGTTTGATAGTACCAAGTGGTTCCTGCAATCTGCCATCCAGAAGCGGGGCAGCTTACTTTTGTTTGCCAGGGAAACGGTCCGAGGTTTGTGTCTGGGGGCCTATGGCTGGGAGTGACCGGCTGGCTCCTGAAAAGCTACGATAGGCAGGATGGTGACCAGACCCATGGTGGCACCAGTGCCAAGTTGGGCTGGCTTGATAATACCAAGTGGTTCCTGCAATCGGCCATCAAAATGTTGGCAGGCGAGTTTTGTTTTCCAGGGAAAAGCGCCGTTGTTTGTGCCTGGGGCCCTATGGCCTGGAGTGGACGGATGGCTAATTAGAACCCACGAGACGCAGGATGGTTCCCAGACCTGAGGTGGCACCAGTGCCAAGTTGGGCTGGTTTGACGGTGCAAAGTGGCTCCTGCAATCTGCCATGCAGAAGCGGGGCAGCTTACTTTTGTTTGCCAGGGAAACGGGCCGAAATATTTGTCTGGGGGCCTCTGGCTGGGGGTGGCTGGCTGGCTCCTGAAAAGCTACGATAGGCAGGATGGTGACCAGACCCATGGTGGCACCAGTGCCAAGTTGGGCTGGTTTGATAGTACCAAGTGGCTCCTGCAATCTGCCATCCAGAAGCGGGGCAGCTTACTTTTGTTTGCCAGGGAAACGGGCCGAGGTTTTTGTCTGGGGGCCTATGGCTGGGAGTGACCGGCTGGCTCGTGAAAAGCTACGATAGGCAGGATGGTGACCAGACCCATGACGGCACCAGTGCCAAGTTGGGCTGGTTTGATAGTACCAAGTGGCTCCTGCAATCTGCCATCACAAACTTGGCGGGCGAGTTTTGTTTTCCAGGGAAAAGCGCCGTTGTTTGTGTTTGGGGGCCTGTGGCTGGGAGTGGCCGGCTGGCTCCTTAGAATCCACGATACTCAGCATGGTTCCCAGATCAGAGGTGGCACCAGTGCCAAGTTGGGCTGGTTTGATAGTACCAAGTGCGTCCGGGAATCTGCCATCCAGAAGCGGGGTAGCTTACTTTTGTTTGCCAGGGAAACGGGCCGTGGGTTTTGTTTGGGGGCCTATGGCTGAGAGTGACCGGCTGGCTCCTGAAAAGTTACGATAGGCAGGATGGTGACCAGACCCATGGTGGCACCAGTGCCAAGTTGGGCTGGTTTGATAGTACCAAGTTGCTCCTGCAATCTGCCATCAAAAAGTTGGCAGGCGAGTTTTGTTTTCCAGGGAAAAGCGCCGTTGTTTGTGTTTGGGGGCCTGTGGCTGGGAGTGGCCGGCTGGCTCCTTAGAATCCACGATACGCAGGATGGTTCCCAGACTTGACGTGGCACCAGTGCCAAGTCGGGCTGGTTTGATAGTACCAAGTGCGTCCTGCAATCTGCCATCCAGAAGCGGGGCAGCTTACTTTTGTTTGCCAGGGAAACGGGCAGAGCTTTGTGTCTGGGGGCATATGGCTGAGAGTGGCCGTCTGGCCCCTGAAAATCCACGATAGGCAGGATGGTTCCCAGACCAGAGGTGGCACCAGTGCCAAGTCGGGCTGGTTTGATAGTACCAAGTGGCTCCTGCAATCTGCCATCAAAAAGTTGTCAGGCGAGTTTTGTTTTCCAGGGAAAAGCGCCGTCGTTTTTGTTTGGGTGCCTGTGGCTGGGAGTGGCCGGCTGGCTAATTAGAATCCACGATACGCAGGATGGTTCCCAGACCAGTGGTGGCACCAGTGCCAAGTCGGGCTGGTTTGATAGTACCAAGTGGCTCCTGCAATCAGCCATCCAGAAGCGGGGCAGCTTACTTTTGTTTGCCAGGGAAACGGGCCGAGCTTTGTGTCTGGGGGCCTATGGCTGGGAGTGACCGGCTGGCTCCTGAAAAGCTACGATAGGCAGGATGGTGACCAGACCCATGGTGGCACCAGTGCCAAGTTGGGCTGGTTTGATAGTACCAAGTGGCTCCTGCAATCTGCCATCAAAAAGTTGTCAGGCGAGTTTTGTTTTCCAGGGAAAAGCGCCGTTGTTTGTGTTTGGGGGCCTGTGGCTGGGAGTGGCCGGCTGGCTAATTAGAACCCACGATACGCAGGATGGTTCCCAGACCAGAGGTGGCAACAGTGACAAGTCGGGCCAGTTTGATGGTGCAAAGTGGCTCCTGCAATCTGCCATCCAGAAGCAGGGCTGCTTACTTTTGTTTGCCAGGGAAAGGAGCCGAGGTTTTTGTCTGGGGGCCTATGGCTGGGAGTGACCAGCTGGCTCCTGAAAAGGTACGATAGGCAGGATGGTTACCAGACCCATGGTGGCACCAGTGCCAAGTTGGGCTGATTTGATAGTACCAAGTGGCTCCTGCAATCTGCCATCAAAATGTTGGTAGGCGAGTTTTGTTTTCCAGGGAAAAGCGCCGTTGTTTGTGTTTGGGGGCCTGTGGGTGGGAGTGGCCGGATGGCTAATTAGAATCCACGATACGCAGGATGGTTCCCAGACCTAAAGTGGCACCAGTGACAAGTCGGGCCAGTTTGATGGTGCAAAGTTGCTACTGAAATCTGCCATCCAGAAACGGGGCAGCTTACTTTTGTTTGCCAGGGAAACGGGCCAAGGTTTGTGTCTGGGGGCCTATGGCTGTGAGTGACCCGCTAGGTCCTTAAAAGCTACGAGAGGCATGATGGTGACCAGACCCATGGTGGCACCAGTGCCAAGTTGGGCTGGTTTGATAGTACCAAGTGGCTCCTGCAATCTGCCATCAAAAAGTCGGCAAGCGAGTGTTGATTTCCAGGGAAAAGCGCCGTTGTTTGTGTTTGGGGGCCTGTGGCAGGGAGTGGCCGGCTGGCTCCTTAGAATCCACGATACGCAGCATGGTTCCCAGACCCAAGGTGGCACCAGTGCCAAGTCGGGCTGGCTTGATAATACCAAGTGGTTCCTGCAATCGGCCATCAAAAAGTTGGCTGGCTAGTTTTGTTTTCCAGGGAAAAGCGCCGTTGTTTTTGTTTGGGGGCCTATGGGTGGGAGTGGCCGGCTGGCTCCTTAGAATCCACGAGACGCAGGATGGTTCCCAGACCTGAGGTGGCACCAGTGCCAAGTTGGGCTGGTTTGATAGTACCAAGTGCGTCCTGCAATCTGCCATCCAGAAGCGGGGTAGCTTACTTTTGTTTGCCAGGGAAACGGGCCGAGGTTTGTGTCTCGGGGCCTATGGCTGGGAGTGACCGGCTGGCTCCTGAAAAGCTACGATAGGCAGGATGGTGACCAGACCCATGGTGGCACCAGTGCCAAGTTGGGCTGGTTTGATAGTACCAAGTGGCTCCTGCAATCTGCCATCAAAAAGTTGGCAGGTGAGTTTTGTTTTCCAGGGAAAAGCGCCGTTGTTTGTGTTTGGGGGCCTGTGGTTGGGAGTGGCCAGCTGGCTCCTTAGAATCCACGATACGCAGGATGGTTCCCAGACCAGAGGTCGCAGCAGTGCCAAGTCGGGCTGGTTTGATGGTGCAAAGTGGCTCCTGCAATCTGCCATCCAGAAGCGGGGTAGCTTACTTTTGTTTGCCAGGGAAACGGGCCGAGGTTTGTGACTGGGGGCCTATGGCTGGGAGTGACCGGCTGGCGCCTGAAAAGCTACGATAGGCAGGATGGTGACCAGACCCATGGTGGCACCAGTGCCAAGTTGGGCTGGTTTGATAGTACCAAGTGGCTCCTGCAATCTGCCATCAAAAACTTGGCAGGCCAGTTTTGTTTTCCAGGGAAAAGCGCCGTTGTTTCTGTTTGGGGGCCTGTGGCTGGGAGTGGCCGGCTGCCTCCTTTGAACCCAGGATACGCAGGATGGTTCCCAGAGCCAAGGTTACGCCAGTGCCAAGTTCGGCTGGTTTGATAGTACCAAGTGGATCCTGCAAACTGCCATCCAGAAGCGGGACAGCTTACTTTTGTTTCCCAGGGAAACGGGCCGAGGTATTTGTCTGGGGGCCTATGGCTGGGAGTGACCGGCTGGCTACTGAAAAGCTACGATAGGCAGGATGGTTACCAGACTCATGGTGGCACCAGTGCCAAGTCGGGCTGGTTTGATAATACTAAATAGCTCCTGAAATCTGCCATTCAGACGCGGGGCAGCGGATTTTTGTTTGCTGGAGAAAAGTTCCGTGGTTTTTTTTTGGGGGTATATGGCTGGACGTGGCCGGCTGGCTCCATAAAAAGATCGATACGCAGGATTGTTCCCTGACCCAAGGTGGCATCAGTGCCAAGTCGGGCTGTTTTCGTAGTACCAAGTGCGTCCTGCAATTTGCCATCCAGAAGAGGGGCAGTTGAGTTTTGTTTGTCAGAGAAAAGGGCCGTGGTATGTGTTTGGATCCATATGGCTGAGATTGGCCGGCTGGCCCCTGAAAATCCACGATAGGCAGGATGGTTCCCAGAGCCAAGGTGGCACCAGTGCCATGTTTGCCTGGTCTGATAGTACCATGTGCCTCCTGCAATCTGCCATCAAAATGTTGGCAGGCGAGTTTTGTTTTCCAGGGAAAAGCGCCGTATTTTGTGTTTGGGCGCCTGTGGCTCAGAGTGGCCGGGTGGCTGCTTAGAATCCACGATACGCAGGATGGTTCCCAGACCCAAGGTGGCACCAGTGCCAAGTCGGGCTGGTTTGACACTACCAAGTGGCTCCTGCAATCTGCCATCCAGAATCGGGGCAGCTTAATTTTGTTTGCCAGGGAAACGGTCCGAGGTTTGTGTCTGGGGGCCTATGGCTGGGAGTGACCGGCTGGCTCCTGAAATGCTACAATAGGCAGGATGGTTCCCAGACCCATAGTGGCACCAGTACCAAGTTGGGATGATTTGATAGTACCAAGTGGCTCCTGCAATCTGCCATCAAAAAGCTGGCAGGCGAGTTTTGTTTTCCAGGGAAAAGCGCCGTTGTTTGTGTTTGGGGGCCTGTGGCTGGGAGTGGCCGGCTGGCTCCTTAGAATCCACGATATGCAGGATTGTTCCCAGACCCAAGGTGGCACCAGTGCCAAGTCGGGCTGGTTTGATGGTGCAAAGTGGCTCCTGCAATCTGCCATCCAGACGCGGGGCAGCGGATTTTTGTTTCCATGAGAAATGGTCCGTGGTTTGTTTTTGGGGGTATATTGCTCAGCGTGGCCGGCTGGCTCCTTAAAAAGCTCGATATGCAGGATGGTTCCCTGACACAAGGTGGCACCAGTGCCACGTCGGGCGGTTTTCGTAGTACAAAGTGCGTCCTAAAATTTGCCATCCAGAAGAGGGGCAGTTGAGTTTTGTTTGCCTGTGAAACGGGCCGTTGTTTTTGATTGGGGTCTGTGGCCGAGAGTGTTCGGCTGGCTCCTGACAACCCACAATACGCAGGATGGTTCCCACACCCAAGGTGGCACCAGTGCCAAGTCGGGCTGGTTTGATAGTACCAAGTGGCTCCTGCAATCTGCCATCCAGAAGCGGTGCAGTTGAGTTTTGTTTGCCAGAGAAAAGGGCCGTGGGTTGTGTTTGGGGGCATATGGCTTGGAGTGGCCGGCTGTCTCATTAAAAAGATCGATACGCAGGATGGTTCCCAGACCCAAGGTGGCACCAGTGCCAAGTCGGGCTGTTTTTATAGTACCAAGTGCGTCCTGCAATTTGCCATCCAGAAGAGGGGCAGTGGAGTTTTGTTTGCCAGAGAATAGCGCCGTTGTTTGTGTTTGGGGGCTTGTGGCTGGGAGTGGCCGACTGGCGCCTTAGAATCTGTGTTACGCAGCATGGTTCCCAGACCAGAGGTGGCACCAGTTCCAAGTCGGGCTGGTTTGATAGTACCAAGGGGCTCCTGCAATCTGCCATCCAGAAGCGGGGCAGCTTACTTTTGTTTGCCAGGGAAACGGGCCGAGGTTTGTGACTGGGGACCTATGGCTGGGAGTGACCGGCTGGCTCCTGAAAAGCTACGATAGGCAGGATGGTGACCAGACCCATGGTGGCACCAGTGCCAAGTTGGGCTGGTTTGATAGTACCAAGTGGCTCCTGCAATCTGCCATCAAAAAGTTGGCAGGCGAGTTTTGTTTTCCAGGGAAAAGCGCCGTTGTTTGTGTTTGAGGGCCTGTGGCTGGGAGTGGCCGGCTGGCTCCTTAGAATCCACGATACGCAGGATGGTTCCCAGACCAGAGGTGGCACCTTTGCCAAGTTGGGCTGGTTTGATAGTACCAAGTGCGTCCTGCAATCTGCCATCCAGAAGCGGGGCAGCTTACTTTTGTTTGCCAGGGAAACGGGCCGAGGTTTGTGTCTGGGGGCCTATGGCTGGGAGTGACCTGCTAGGTCCTGAAAAGCTGCGATAGGCAGGATGGTGACCAGACCCATGGTGGCACCAGTGCCAAGTTGGGCTGGTTTGATAGTACCAAGTGGCTCCTGCAATCTGCCATCCAGAAGCGGGGTAGCTTACTTTTGTTTGCCAGGGAAACGGGCAGAGCTTTGTGTCTGGGGGCATATGGCTGAGAGTGGCCGTCTGGCCCCTGAAAATGCACGATAGGCAGGATGGTTCCCAGACCAGAGGTGGCACCAGTGCCAAGTCGGGCTGGTTTGATAGTACTAAATAGCACCTGCAATCTGCCATCAAAAAGTTGGCAGGCCAGTTTTGTTTTCCAGGGAAAAGCACCGTTGTTTGTGTTTGGGGGACTGTGGCTGGGAGTGGCCGGCTGGCTCCTTAGAACACACGATACGCAGGATGGTTCCCAGACCCAAGGTGGCACCAGTGCCACGTCGGGCTGGTTTGATGGTGAAAAGTGGCTCCTGCAATCTGCCATCCTGAAGCGGGGTAGCTTACTTTTGTGTGCCAGGGAAACGGGCCGAGGTTTATGACTGGGGGCCTAGGGCTAGGAGTGAAAGGCTGGCTCCTGAAAAGCTACAATAGGCAGGATGGTTCCCAGACCCAAGGTGGCACCAGTGCCAAGTTGGGCTGGTTTGATAGTCCCAAGTGTCTCCTGCAATCTGCCATCCAGAAGCGGGGCAGCTTACTTTTGTTTGCCAGAGAAATAGGCCTAGGTTTTTGTTTGGGGGCCTGTGGCTAGGAGTGGCCGGCTGGCTCCTAAGAATCCACGATACGCAGGATGTTTACCAGACCCATGGTGGCACCAGTGCCAAGTTGGGCTGGTTTGATAGTACCATTGGCTCCTGCAAACTCCATCAAAAAGTTGGCAGGCGTGTTTTGTTTTCCAGGGAACAGCGCCGTTGATTTTGTTTGGGGGCCTGTGGCTGGGAGTGACCGGCTGGCTCCTGAAAAGCTACGATAGGCAGGATGGTGACCAGACCCATGGTGGCACCAGTGCCAAGTTGGGCTGGCTAGATAATACCAAGTGGTTCCTGCAATCGGCCATCAAAAAGTTGGCAGGCGAGTTTTGTTTTCCAGGGAAAAGCGCTGTTGTTTGTGCCTGGGGCCCTATGGCCTGGAGTGGACGGATGGCTAATTAGAATCCACGATACACAGGATGGTTCCCAGACCCATGGTGGCACCAGTGCCAAGTTGGGCTGGTTTGATAGTACCAAGTGGTTCCTGCAATCTGCCATCCAGAAGCGGGGCAGCTTACTTTTGTTTTCCAGGGAAACGGGCCGAGGTTTTTGTCTGGGGGCCTATGGCTGGGAGTGACCGGCTGGCTCGTGAAAAGCTACGATAGGCAGGATGGTGACCAGACCCATGACGGCACCAGTGCCAAGTTGGGCTGGTTTGATAGTACCAAGTGGCTCCTGCAATCTGCCATCACAAACTTGGCGGGCGAGTTTTGTTTTCCAGGGAAAAGCGCCGTTGTTTGTGTTTGGGGGCCTGTGGCTGGGAGTGGCCGGCTGGCTCCTTAGAATCCACGATACTCAGCATGGTTCCCAGATCAGAGGTGGAACCAGTGCCAAGTTGGGCTGGTTTGATAGTACCAAGTGCGTCCGGGAATCTGCCATCCAGAAGCGGGGCAGCTTACTTTTGTTTGCCAGGGAAACGGGCCGTGGGTTTTGTTTGGGGGCCTATGGCTGAGAGTGACCGGCTGGCTCCTGAAAAGTTACGATAGGCAGGATGGTGACCAGACCCATGGTGGCACCAGTGCCAAGTTGGGCTGGTTTGATAGTACCAAGTTGCTCCTGCAATCTGCCATCAAAAAGTTGGCAGGCGAGTTTTGTTTTCCAGGGAAAAGCGCCGTTGTTTGTGTTTGGGGGCCTGTGGCAGGGAGTGGCCGGCTGGCTCCTTAGAATCCACGATACGCAGGATGGTTCCCAGACTTGACGTGGCACCAGTGCCAAGTCGGGCTGGTTTGCTAGTACCAAGTGCGTCCTGCAATCTGCCATCCAGAAGCGGGGCAGCTTACTTTTGTTTTCCAGGGAAACGGGCCGAGGTATTTGTCTGGGGGCCTATGGCTGGGAGTGACCGGCTGGCTCCTGAAAAGCTACGATAGGCAGGATGGTGACCAGACCCATGGTGGCACCAGTGCCAAGTTGGCCTGGTTTGATAGTACCAAGTGGCTCCTGCAATCTGCCATCAAAAAGTTGTCAGGCGAGTTTTGTTTTCCAGGGAAAAGCGCCGTCGTTTGTGTTTGGGTGCCTGTGGCTGGGAGTGGCCAGCTGGCTAATTAGAATCCACGATACGCAGGATGGTTCCCAGACCAGTGGTGGCACCAGTGCCAAGTCGGGCTGGTTTGATAGTACCAAGTGGCTCCTGCAATCTGCCATCCAGAAGCGGGGCAGCTTACTTTTGTTTGCCAGGGAAACGGGCCGAGGTTTGTGTCTCGGGGCCTATGGCTGGGAGTGACCGGCTGGCTCCTGAAAAGCTACGATAGGCAGGATGGTGACCAGACCCATGGTGGCACCAGTGCCAAGTTGGGCTGGTTTGATAGTACCAAGTGGCTCCTGCAATCTGCCATCAAAAATTTGGCAGGCGAGTTTGTTATCCAGGGAAAAGCGCCGTTGTTTGTGCCTGGGGCCCTATGGCCTGGAGTGGACGGATGGCTAATTAGAATCCACGATACACAGGATGGTTCCCAGACCCATGGTGGCACCAGTGCCAACTTGGGCTGGTTTGATAGTACCAAGAGGTTCCTGCAATCTGCCATCCAGAAGCGGGGCAGCTTACTTTTGTTTGCCAGGGAAACGGTCCGAGGATTGTGTCTGGGGGCCTAAGCCTGGAAGTGACCGGCTGGCTCGTGAAAAGCTACGATAGGCAGGATGGTGACCAGACCCATGACGGCACCAGTACCAAGTTGGGCTGGTTTGATAGTACCAAGTGGCTCCTGCAATCTGCCATCAAAAACTTGGCAGGCGAGTTTTGTTTTCCAGGGAAAAGCGCCGTTGTTTGTGTTTGGGGGCCTGTGGCTGGGAGTGGCCGGCTGGCTCCTTAGAATCCACGATACGCAGGATGGTTCCCAGACCAGAGGTGGCACCAGTGCCAAGTTGGGCTGGTTTGATTGTAACAAGTGCGTCCGGGAATCTGCCATCCAGAAGCGGGGCAGCTTACTTTTGTTTGCCAGGGAAACGGGCCGAGGTTTGTGTCTGGGGGCCTATGGCTGGGAGTGGCCGGCTGGCTCATGAAAAGCTACGATAGGCAGGATGGTGACCAGACCCATGGTGGCACCAGTGCCAAGTTGGGCTGGTTTGATAGTACCAAGTGGCTCCTGCAATCTGCCATCAAAAAGTCGGCAAGCGAGTGTTGATTTCCAGGGAAAAGCGTCGTTGTTTGTGTTTGGGGGCCTGTGGCTGGGAGTGGCCGGCTGGCTCCTTAGAATCCACGATACGCAGCATGGTTCCCAGACCCAAGGTGGCACCAGTGCCAAGTCGGGCTGGCTTGATAATACCAAGTGGTTCCTGCAATCGGCCATCAAAATGTTCGCAGGCGAGTTTTGTTTTCCAGGGAAAAGCGCCGTTGTTTGTGCCTGGGGCCCTATGGCCTGGAGTGGACGGATGGCTAATTAGAATCCACGATACACAGGATGGTTCCCAGACCCATGGTGGCACCAGTGCCAAGTTGGGCTGGTTTGATAGTACCAAGTGGTTCCTGCAATCTGCCATCCAGAAGCGGGGCAGCTTACTTTTGTTTGCCAGGGAAACGGTCCGAGGTTTGTGTCTGGGGGCCTATGGCTGGGAGTGACCGGCTGGCTCCTGAAAAGCTACGATAGGCAGGATGGTGACCAGACCCATGGTGGCACCAGTGCCAAGTTGGGCTGGCTTGATAATACCAAGTGGTTCCTGCAATCGGCCATCAAAATGTTGGCAGGCGAGTTTTGTTTTCCAGGGAAAAGCGCCGTTGTTTGTGCCTGGGGCCCTATGGCCTGGAGTGGACGGATGGCTAATTAGAACCCACGAGACGCAGGATGGTTCCCAGACCTGAGGTGGCACCAGTGCCAAGTTGGGCTGGTTTGACGGTGCAAAGTGGCTCCTGCAATCTGCCATGCAGAAGCGGGGCAGCTTACTTTTGTTTGCCAGGGAAACGGGCCGAAATATTTGTCTGGGGGCCTCTGGCTGGGGGTGGCTGGCTGGCTCCTGAAAAGCTACGATAGGCAGGATGGTGACCAGACCCATGGTGGCACCAGTGCCAAGTTGGGCTGGTTTGATAGTACCAAGTGGCTCCTGCAATCTGCCATCCAGAAGCGGGGCAGCTTACTTTTGTTTGCCAGGGAAACGGGCCGAGGTTTTTGTCTGGGGGCCTATGGCTGGGAGTGACCGGCTGGCTCGTGAAAAGCTACGATAGGCAGGATGGTGACCAGACCCATGACGGCACCAGTGCCAAGTTGGGCTGGTTTGATAGTACCAAGTGGCTCCTGCAATCTGCCATCACAAACTTGGCGGGCGAGTTTTGTTTTCCAGGGAAAAGCGCCGTTGTTTGTGTTTGGGGGCCTGTGGCTGGGAGTGGCCGGCTGGCTCCTTAGAATCCACGATACTCAGCATGGTTCCCAGATCAGAGGTGGCACCAGTGCCAAGTTGGGCTGGTTTGATAGTACCAAGTGCGTCCGGGAATCTGCCATCCAGAAGCGGGGCAGCTTACTTTTGTTTGCCAGGGAAACGGGCCGTGGGTTTTGTTTGGGGGCCTATGGCTGAGAGTGACCGGCTGGCTCCTGAAAAGTTACGATAGGCAGGATGGTGACCAGACCCATGGTGGCACCAGTGCCAAGTTGGGCTGGTTTGATAGTACCAAGTTGCTCCTGCAATCTGCCATCAAAAAGTTGGCAGGCGAGTTTTGTTTTCCAGGGAAAAGCGCCGTTGTTTGTGTTTGGGGGCCTGTGGCTGGGAGTGGCCGGCTGGCTCCTTAGAATCCACGATACGCAGGATGGTTCCCAGACTTGACGTGGCACCAGTGCCAAGTCGGGCTGGTTTGATAGTACCAAGTGCGTCCTGCAATCTGCCATCCAGAAGCGGGGCAGCTTACTTTTGTTTGCCAGGGAAACGGGCAGAGCTTTGTGTCTGGGGGCATATGGCTGAGAGTGGCCGTCTGGCCCCTGAAAATCCACGATAGGCAGGATGGTTCCCAGACCAGAGGTGGCACCAGTGCCAAGTCGGGCTGGTTTGATAGTACCAAGTGGCTCCTGCAATCTGCCATCAAAAAGTTGTCAGGCGAGTTTTGTTTTCCAGGGAAAAGCGCCGTCGTTTTTGTTTGGGTGCCTGTGGCTGGGAGTGGCCGGCTGGCTAATTAGAATCCACGATACGCAGGATGGTTCCCAGACCAGTGGTGGCACCAGTGCCAAGTCGGGCTGGTTTGATAGTACCAAGTGGCTCCTGCAATCTGCCATCCAGAAGCGGGGCAGCTTACTTTTGTTTGCCAGGGAAACGGGCCGAGGTTTGTGTCTCGGGGCCTATGGCTGGGAGTGACCGGCTGGCTCCTGAAAAGCTACGATAGGCAGGATGGTGACCAGACCCATGGTGGCACCAGTGCCAAGTTGGGCTGGTTTGATAGTACCAAGTGGCTCCTGCAATCTGCCATCAAAAATTTGGCAGGCGAGTTTGTTATCCAGGGAAAAGCGCCGTTGTTTGTGCCTGGGGCCCTATGGCCTGGAGTGGACGGATGGCTAATTAGAATCCACGATACACAGGATGGTTCCCAGACCCATGGTGGCACCAGTGCCAACTTGGGCTGGTTTGATAGTACAAAGAGGTTCCTGCAATCTGCCATCCAGAAGCGGGGCAGCTTACTTTTGTTTGCCAGGGAAACGGTCCGAGGATTGTGTCTGGGGGCCTAAGCCTGGAAGTGACCGGCTGGCTCGTGAAAAGCTACGATAGGCAGGATGGTGACCAGACCCATGACGGCACCAGTACCAAGTTGGGCTGGTTTGATAGTACCAAGTGGCTCCTGCAATCTGCCATCAAAAACTTGGCAGGCGAGTTTTGTTTTCCAGGGAAAAGCGCCGTTGTTTGTGTTTGGGGGCCTGTGGCTGGGAGTGGCCGGCTGGCTCCTTAGAATCCACGATACGCAGGATGGTTCCCAGACCAGAGGTGGCACCAGTGCCAAGTTGGGCTGGTTTGATTGTAACAAGTGCGTCCGGGAATCTGCCATCCAGAAGCGGGGCAGCTTACTTTTGTTTGCCAGGGAAACGGGCCGAGGTTTGTGTCTGGGGGCCTATGGCTGGGAGTGGCCGGCTGGCTCATGAAAAGCTACGATAGGCAGGATGGTGACCAGACCCATGGTGGCACCAGTGCCAAGTTGGGCTGGTTTGATAGTACCAAGTGGCTCCTGCAATCTGCCATCAAAAAGTCGGCAAGCGAGTGTTGATTTCCAGGGAAAAGCGTCGTTGTTTGTGTTTGGGGGCCTGTGGCTGGGAGTGGCCGGCTGGCTCCTTAGAATCCACGATACGCAGCATGGTTCCCAGACCCAAGGTGGCACCAGTGCCAAGTCGGGCTGGCTTGATAATACCAAGTGGTTCCTGCAATCGGCCATCAAAATGTTCGCAGGCGAGTTTTGTTTTCCAGGGAAAAGCGCCGTTGTTTGTGCCTGGGGCCCTATGGCCTGGAGTGGACGGATGGCTAATTAGAATCCACGATACACAGGATGGTTCCCAGACCCATGGTGGCACCAGTGCCAAGTTGGGCTGGTTTGATAGTACCAAGTGGTTCCTGCAATCTGCCATCCAGAAGCGGGGCAGCTTACTTTTGTTTGCCAGGGAAACGGTCCGAGGTTTGTGTCTGGGGGCCTATGGCTGGGAGTGACCGGCTGGCTCCTGAAAAGCTACGATAGGCAGGATGGTGACCAGACCCATGGTGGCACCAGTGCCAAGTTGGGCTGGCTTGATAATACCAAGTGGTTCCTGCAATCGGCCATCAAAATGTTGGCAGGCGAGTTTTGTTTTCCAGGGAAAAGCGCCGTTGTTTGTGCCTGGGGCCCTATGGCCTGGAGTGGACGGATGGCTAATTAGAACCCACGAGACGCAGGATGGTTCCCAGACCTGAGGTGGCACCAGTGCCAAGTTGGGCTGGTTTGACGGTGCAAAGTGGCTCCTGCAATCTGCCATGCAGAAGCGGGGCAGCTTACTTTTGTTTGCCAGGGAAACGGGCCGAAATATTTGTCTGGGGGCCTCTGGCTGGGGGTGGCTGGCTGGCTCCTGAAAAGCTACGATAGGCAGGATGGTGACCAGACCCATGGTGGCACCAGTGCCAAGTTGGGCTGGTTTGATAGTACCAAGTGGCTCCTGCAATCTGCCATCCAGAAGCGGGGCAGCTTACTTTTGTTTGCCAGGGAAACGGGCCGAGGTTTTTGTCTGGGGGCCTATGGCTGGGAGTGACCGGCTGGCTCGTGAAAAGCTACGATAGGCAGGATGGTGACCAGACCCATGACGGCACCAGTGCCAAGTTGGGCTGGTTTGATAGTACCAAGTGGCTCCTGCAATCTGCCATCACAAACTTGGCGGGCGAGTTTTGTTTTCCAGGGAAAAGCGCCGTTGTTTGTGTTTGGGGGCCTGTGGCTGGGAGTGGCCGGCTGGCTCCTTAGAATCCACGATACTCAGCATGGTTCCCAGATCAGAGGTGGCACCAGTGCCAAGTTGGGCTGGTTTGATAGTACCAAGTGCGTCCGGGAATCTGCCATCCAGAAGCGGGGCAGCTTACTTTTGTTTGCCAGGGAAACGGGCCGTGGGTTTTGTTTGGGGGCCTATGGCTGAGAGTGACCGGCTGGCTCCTGAAAAGTTACGATAGGCAGGATGGTGACCAGACCCATGGTGGCACCAGTGCCAAGTTGGGCTGGTTTGATAGTACCAAGTTGCTCCTGCAATCTGCCATCAAAAAGTTGGCAGGCGAGTTTTGTTTTCCAGGGAAAAGCGCCGTTGTTTGTGTTTGGGGGCCTGTGGCTGGGAGTGGCCGGCTGGCTCCTTAGAATCCACGATACGCAGGATGGTTCCCAGACTTGACGTGGCACCAGTGCCAAGTCGGGCTGGTTTGATAGTACCAAGTGCGTCCTGCAATCTGCCATCCAGAAGCGGGGCAGCTTACTTTTGTTTGCCAGGGAAACGGGCAGAGCTTTGTGTCTGGGGGCATATGGCTGAGAGTGGCCGTCTGGCCCCTGAAAATCCACGATAGGCAGGATGGTTCCCAGACCAGAGGTGGCACCAGTGCCAAGTCGGGCTGGTTTGATAGTACCAAGTGGCTCCTGCAATCTGCCATCAAAAAGTTGTCAGGCGAGTTTTGTTTTCCAGGGAAAAGCGCCGTCGTTTTTGTTTGGGTGCCTGTGGCTGGGAGTGGCCGGCTGGCTAATTAGAATCCACGATACGCAGGATGGTTCCCAGACCAGTGGTGGCACCAGTGCCAAGTCGGGCTGGTTTGATAGTACCAAGTGGCTCCTGCAATCAGCCATCCAGAAGCGGGGCAGCTTACTTTTGTTTGCCAGGGAAACGGGCCGAGCTTTGTGTCTGGGGGCCTATGGCTGGGAGTGACCGGCTGGCTCCTGAAAAGCTACGATAGGCAGGATGGTGACCAGACCCATGGTGGCACCAGTGCCAAGTTGGGCTGGTTTGATAGTACCAAGTGGCTCCTGCAATCTGCCATCAAAAAGTTGTCAGGCGAGTTTTGTTTTCCAGGGAAAAGCGCCGTTGTTTGTGTTTGGGGGCCTGTGGCTGGGAGTGGCCGGCTGGCTAATTAGAACCCACGATACGCAGGATGGTTCCCAGACCAGAGGTGGCAACAGTGACAAGTCGGGCCAGTTTGATGGTGCAAAGTGGCTCCTGCAATCTGCCATCCAGAAGCAGGGCTGCTTACTTTTGTTTGCCAGGGAAAGGAGCCGAGGTTTTTGTCTGGGGGCCTATGGCTGGGAGTGACCAGCTGGCTCCTGAAAAGGTACGATAGGCAGGATGGTTACCAGACCCATGGTGGCACCAGTGCCAAGTTGGGCTGATTTGATAGTACCAAGTGGCTCCTGCAATCTGCCATCAAAATGTTGGTAGGCGAGTTTTGTTTTCCAGGGAAAAGCGCCGTTGTTTGTGTTTGGGGGCCTGTGGGTGGGAGTGGCCGGATGGCTAATTAGAATCCACGATACGCAGGATGGTTCCCAGACCTAAAGTGGCACCAGTGACAAGTCGGGCCAGTTTGATGGTGCAAAGTTGCTACTGAAATCTGCCATCCAGAAACGGGGCAGCTTACTTTTGTTTGCCAGGGAAACGGGCCAAGGTTTGTGTCTGGGGGCCTATGGCTGTGAGTGACCCGCTAGGTCCTTAAAAGCTACGAGAGGCATGATGGTGACCAGACCCATGGTGGCACCAGTGCCAAGTTGGGCTGGTTTGATAGTACCAAGTGGCTCCTGCAATCTGCCATCAAAAAGTCGGCAAGCGAGTGTTGATTTCCAGGGAAAAGCGCCGTTGTTTGTGTTTGGGGGCCTGTGGCAGGGAGTGGCCGGCTGGCTCCTTAGAATCCACGATACGCAGCATGGTTCCCAGACCCAAGGTGGCACCAGTGCCAAGTCGGGCTGGCTTGATAATACCAAGTGGTTCCTGCAATCGGCCATCAAAAAGTTGGCTGGCTAGTTTAGTTTTCCAGGGAAAAGCGCCGTTGTTTTTGTTTGGGGGCCTATGGGTGGGAGTGGCCGGCTGGCTCCTTAGAATCCACGAGACGCAGGATGGTTCCCAGACCTGAGGTGGCACCAGTGCCAAGTTGGGCTGGTTTGATAGTACCAAGTGCGTCCTGCAATCTGCCATCCAGAAGCGGGGTAGCTTACTTTTGTTTGCCAGGGAAACGGGCCGAGGTTTGTGTCTCGGGGCCTATGGCTGGGAGTGACCGGCTGGCTCCTGAAAAGCTACGATAGGCAGGATGGTGACCAGACCCATGGTGGCACCAGTGCCAAGTTGGGCTGGTTTGATAGTACCAAGTGGCTCCTGCAATCTGCCATCAAAAAGTTGGCAGGTGAGTTTTGTTTTCCAGGGAAAAGCGCCGTTGTTTGTGTTTGGGGGCCTGTGGTTGGGAGTGGCCAGCTGGCTCCTTAGAATCCACGATACGCAGGATGGTTCCCAGACCAGAGGTCGCAGCAGTGCCAAGTCGGGCTGGTTTGATGGTGCAAAGTGGCTCCTGCAATCTGCCATCCAGAAGCGGGGTAGCTTACTTTTGTTTGCCAGGGAAACGGGCCGAGGTTTGTGACTGGGGGCCTATGGCTGGGAGTGACCGGCTGGCGCCTGAAAAGCTACGATAGGCAGGATGGTGACCAGACCCATGGTGGCACCAGTGCCAAGTTGGGCTGGTTTGATAGTACCAAGTGGCTCCTGCAATCTGCCATCAAAAACTTGGCAGGCCAGTTTTGTTTTCCAGGGAAAAGCGCCGTTGTTTCTGTTTGGGGGCCTGTGGCTGGGAGTGGCCGGCTGCCTCCTTTGAACCCAGGATACGCAGGATGGTTCCCAGAGCCAAGGTTACGCCAGTGCCAAGTTCGGCTGGTTTGATAGTACCAAGTGGATCCTGCAAACTGCCATCCAGAAGCGGGACAGCTTAATTTTGTTTCCCAGGGAAACGGGCCGAGGTATTTGTCTGGGGGCCTATGGCTGGGCGTGACTGGCTGGCTACTGAAAAGCTACGATAGGCAGGATGGTTACCAGGCTCATGGTGGCCCCACTGCCAAGTCGGGCTGGTTTGATAATACTAAATAACTCCTGAAATCTGCCATCCAGACGCGGGGCAGCGGATTTCTGTTTGCTGGAGAAAAGTTCCGTGGTTTTTTTTTGGGGGTATATGGCTGGACGTGGCCGGCTGGCTCCTTAAAAATCTCGATACGCAGGATTGTTCCCTGACCCAAGGTGGCATGAGTGCCAAGTCGGGCTGTTTTCGTAGTACCAAGTGCGTCCTGCAATTTGCCATCCAGAAGAGGGGCAGTTGAGTTTTGTTTGCCAGAGAAAAGGACCGTGGTATATGTTTGGGGGCATATGGCTGAGAGTGGCCGGCTGGCCCCTGAAAATCCACGATAGGCAGGATGGTTCCCAGAACCAAGGTGGCACCAGTGCCATGTTGGCCTGGTTTGATAGTACCATGTGGCTCCTGCAATCTGCCATCCAGAAGCGGGGCTGCTTACTTTTGCTTGCCAGGGAAACGGGCCGAGATATTTGTCTGGGGGCCTATGGCTGGGAGTGACCGGCTGGCTCCTGAAAAGCTACGATAGGCAGGATGGTGACCAGACCCATGGTGGCACCAGTGCCAAGTTGGGCTGGTTTGATAGTACCAAGTGGCTCCTGCAATCTGCCATCAAAAACTTGGCAGGCCAGTTTTGTTTTCCAGGGAAAAGCGCCGTTGTTTCTGTTTGGGGGCCTGTGGGTGGGAGTGGCCGGCTGCCTCCTTTGAACCCAGGATACGCAGGATGGTTCCCAGAGCCAAGGTTACGCCAGTGCCAAGTTCGGCTGGTTTGATAGTACCAAGTGGATCCTGCAAACTGCCATCCAGAAGCGGGACAGCTTAATTTTGTTTCCCAGGGAAACGGGCCGAGGTATTTGTCTGGGGGCCTATGGCTGGGCGTGACTGGCTGGCTACTGAAAAGCTACGATAGGCAGGATGGTTACCAGTCTCATGGTGGCCCCACTGCCAAGTCGGGCTGGTTTGATAATACTAAATAACTCCTGAAATCTGCCATCCAGACGCGGGGCAGCGGATTTCTGTTTGCTGGAGAAAAGTTCCGTGGTTTTTTTTGGGGGTATATGGCTGGACGTGGCCGGCTGGCTCCTTAAAAATCTCGATACGCAGGATTGTTCCCTGACCCAAGGTGGCATGAGTGCCAAGTCGGGCTGTTTTCGTAGTACCAAGTGCGTCCTGCAATTTGCCATCCAGAAGAGGGGCAGTTGAGTTTTGTTTGCCAGAGAAAAGGACCGTGGTATATGTTTGGGGGCATATGGCTGAGAGTGGCCGGCTGGCCCCTGAAAATCCACGATAGGCAGGATGGTTCCCAGAACCAAGGTGGCACCAGTGCCATGTTGGCCTGGTTTGATAGTACCATGTGGCTCCTGCAATCTGCCATCCAGAAGCGGGGCTGCTTACTTTTGCTTGCCAGGGAAACGGGCCGAGATATTTGTCTGGGGGCCTATGGCTGGGAGTGACCGGCTGGCTCCTGAAAAGCTACGATAGGCAGGATGGTGACCAGACCCATGGTGGCACCAGTGCCAAGTTGGGCTGGTTTGATAGTACCAAGTGGCTCCTGCAATCTGCCATCCAAAAGTTGTCAGGCGAGTTTTGTTTTCCAGGGAAAAGCGCCGTTGTTCTTGTTTAGAGGCCTGTGGCTGGGAGTGGCCGGCTGCCTCCTTTGAACCCAGGATACGCAGGATGGTTCCCAGAGCCAAGGTGGCACCAGTGCCAAGTTGGGCTGGTTTGATAGTACCAAGTGGCTCCTGCAATCTGCCATCCAGAAGCGGGACAGCTTACTTTTGTTTCCCAGGGAAACGGGCCGAGGTATTTGTCTGGGGGCCTATGGCTGGGAGTGACCGGCTGGCTACTGAAAAGCTACGATAGGCAGGATGGTTACCAGACTCATGGTGGCACCAGTGCCAAGTCGGGCTGGTTTGATAATACTAAATAGCTCCTGAAATCTGCCATTCAGACGCGGGGCAGCGGATTTTTGTTTGCTGGAGAAAAGTTCCGTGGTTTTTTTTTGGGGGTATATGGCTGGACGTGGCCGGCTGGCTCCATAAAAAGATCGATACGCAGGATTGTTCCCTGACCCAAGGTGGCATCAGTGCCAAGTCGGGCTGTTTTCGTAGTACCAAGTGCGTCCTGCAATTTGCCATCCAGAAGAGGGGCAGTTGAGTTTTGTTTGTCAGAGAAAAGGGCCGTGGTATGTGTTTGGATCCATATGGCTGAGATTGGCCGGCTGGCCCCTGAAAATCCACGATAGGCAGGATGGTTCCCAGAGCCAAGGTGGCACCAGTGCCATGTTTGCCTGGTCTGATAGTACCATGTGCCTCCTGCAATCTGCCATCAAAATGTTGGCAGGCGAGTTTTGTTTTCCAGGGAAAAGCGCCGTATTTTGTGTTTGGGCGCCTGTGGCTCAGAGTGGCCGGGTGGCTGCTTAGAATCCACGATACGCAGGATGGTTCCCAGACCCAAGGTGGCACCAGTGCCAAGTCGGGCTGGTTTGACACTACCAAGTGGCTCCTGCAATCTGCCATCCAGAATCGGGGCAGCTTAATTTTGTTTGCCAGGGAAACGGTCCGAGGTTTGTGTCTGGGGGCCTATGGCTGGGAGTGACCGGCTGGCTCCTGAAATGCTACAATAGGCAGGATGGTTCCCAGACCCATAGTGGCACCAGTACCAAGTTGGGATGATTTGATAGTACCAAGTGGCTCCTGCAATCTGCCATCAAAAAGCTGGCAGGCGAGTTTTGTTTTCCAGGGAAAAGCGCCGTTGTTTGTGTTTGGGGGCCTGTGGCTGGGAGTGGCCGGCTGGCTCCTTAGAATCCACGATATGCAGGATTGTTCCCAGACCCAAGGTGGCACCAGTGCCAAGTCGGGCTGGTTTGATGGTGCAAAGTGGCTCCTGCAATCTGCCATCCAGACGCGGGGCAGCGGATTTTTGTTTCCATGAGAAATGGTCCGTGGTTTGTTTTTGGGGGTATATGGCTCAGCGTGGCCGGCTGGCTCCTTAAAAAGCTCGATATGCAGGATGGTTCCCTGACACAAGGTGGCACCAGTGCCACGTCGGGCGGTTTTCGTAGTACAAAGTGCGTCCTAAAATTTGCCATCCAGAAGAGGGGCAGTTGAGTTTTGTTTGCCTGTGAAACGGGCCGTTGTTTTTGATTGGGGTCTGTGGCCGAGAGTGTTCGGCTGGCTCCTGACAACCCACAATACGCAGGATGGTTCCCAGACCCAAGGTGGCACCAGTGCCAAGTCGGGCTGGTTTGATAGTACCAAGTGGCTCCTGCAATCTGCCATCCAGAAGCGGTGCAGTTGAGTTTTGTTTGCCAGAGAAAAGGGCCGTGGGTTGTGTTTGGGGGCATATGGCTTGGAGTGGCCGGCTGTCTCATTAAAAAGATCGATACGCAGGATGGTTCCGAGACCCAAGGTGGCACCAGTGCCAAGTCGGGCTGTTTTTATAGTACCAAGTGCGTCCTGCAATTTGCCATCCAGAAGAGGGGCAGTGGAGTTTTGTTTGCCAGAGAATAGCGCCGTTGTTTGTGTTTGGGGGCTTGTGGCTGGGAGTGGCCGGCTGGCGCCTTAGAATCTGTGTTACGCAGCATGGTTCCCAGACCAGAGGTGGCACCAGTTCCAAGTCGGGCTGGTTTGATAGTACCAAGGGGCTCCTGCAATCTGCCATCCAGAAGCGGGGCAGCTTACTTTTGTTTGCCAGGGAAACGGGCCGAGGTTTGTGACTGGGGACCTATGGCTGGGAGTGACCGGCTGGCTCCTGAAAAGCTACGATAGGCAGGATGGTGACCAGACCCATGGTGGCACCAGTGCCAAGTTGGGCTGGTTTGATAGTACCAAGTGGCTCCTGCAATCTGCCATCAAAAAGTTGGCAGGCGAGTTTTGTTTTCCAGGGAAAAGCGCCGTTGTTTGTGTTTGAGGGCCTGTGGCTGGGAGTGGCCGGCTGGCTCCTTAGAATCCACGATACGCAGGATGGTTCCCAGACCAGAGGTGGCACCTTTGCCAAGTTGGGCTGGTTTGATAGTACCAAGTGCGTCCTGCAATCTGCCATCCAGAAGCGGGGCAGCTTACTTTTGTTTGCCAGGGAAACGGGCCGAGGTTTGTGTCTGGGGGCCTATGGCTGGGAGTGACCTGCTAGGTCCTGAAAAGCTGCGATAGGCAGGATGGTGACCAGACCCATGGTGGCACCAGTGCCAAGTTGGGCTGGTTTGATAGTACCAAGTGGCTCCTGCAATCTGCCATCCAGAAGCGGGGTAGCTTACTTTTGTTTGCCAGGGAAACGGGCAGAGCTTTGTGTCTGGGGGCATATGGCTGAGAGTGGCCGTCTGGCCCCTGAAAATCCACGATAGGCAGGATGGTTCCCAGACCAGAGGTGGCACCAGTGCCAAGTCGGGCTGGTTTGATAGTACTAAATAGCACCTGCAATCTGCCATCAAAAAGTTGGCAGGCCAGTTTTGTTTTCCAAGGAAAAGCACCGTTGTTTGTGTTTGGGGGACTGTGGCTGGGAGTGGCCGGCTGGCTCCTTAGAACACACGATACGCAGGATGGTTCCCAGACCCAAGGTGGCACCAGCGCCACGTCGGGCTGGTTTGATGGTGAAAAGTGGCTCCTGCAATCTGCCATCCTGAAGCGGGGTAGCTTACTTTTGTGTGCCAGGGAAGCGGGCCGAGGTTTATGACTGGGGGCCTAGGGCTAGGAGTGACAGGCTGGCTCCTGAAAAGCTACAATAGGCAGGATTGTTCCCAGACCCAAGGTGGCACCAGTGCCAAGTTGGGCTGGTTTGATGGTACCAAGTGGCTCCTGCAATCTGCCATCAAAAAGTTGGCAGGCCAGTTTTGTTTTCCAGGGAAAAGCGCCGTTGTTTGTGTTTGGGGGACTGTGGCTGGGAGTGGCCAGGTGGCTCCTTAGAACACAAGATACGCAGGATGGTTCCCAGACCAGAGGTGGCACCAGTGCCAAGTTGGGCTGGTTTGATAGTCCCAAGTGTCTCCTGCAATCTGCCATCCAGAAGCGGGGCAGCTTACTTTTGTTTGCCAGAGAAATAGGCCTAGGTTTTTGTTTGGGGGCCTGTGGCTAGGAGTGGCCGGCTGGCTCCTAAGAATCCACGATACGCAGGATGTTTACCAGACCCATGGTGGCACCAGTGCCAAGTTGGGCTGGTTTGATAGTACCATTGGCTCCTGCAAACTCCATCAAAAAGTTGGCAGGCGTGTTTTGTTTTCCAGGGAACAGCGCCGTTGATTTTGTTTGGGGGCCTGTGGCTGGGAGTGGCCGGCAGGCTCCTTAGAGACCACGATACGCAGGATGGTTCCCAGACCCAAGGTGGCACCAGTGCCAAGTCGGGCTGGTTTGATAGTACCAAGTGGCTCCTGCAATCTGCCATCCAGAAGTGAGGAAGCTAAGTTTTGTTTGCCAGAAAAAAGGGCCGTGGTTTTTGTTGGGGGCCTGTGGCTGGGAGTAGCCGGCTGGCTCCTTAGAATCCACGATACGCAGGATGGTTCCCAGACCCAAGGTGGCACCAGTGCCAAGTTGGGCTGGTTTGATAGTACCAAGTGCGTCCTGCAATCTGCCATCCACAAGCGGCGCCGCTTAGTTTTGTTTGCCACGGAAACGGGCCGAGGTTTGTGTCTGGGGGCCTATGGCTGGGAGTGACCGGATGGCTCCTGAAAATCCACGATAGGCAGGATGGTGACCAGACCCATGGTGGCACCAGTGCCAAGTTGGGCTGGTTTGATAGTACCAAGTGGCTCCGGCAATCTGCCATCAAAATTTGGCAGGCGAGTTTTGTTTTCCAGGGAAAAGCGCCGTTGTTTGTGTTTGAGGGCCTGTGGCTGGGAGTGGCCGGCTGGCTCCTTAGAATCCACGATACGCAGGATGGTTCCCAGACCTGAGGTGGCACCAGTGCCAAGTCGGGCTAGTTTGATGGTGCAAAGTGGCTCCTGCAATCTGCCATCCAGAAGCGGGGCAGCTTACTTTTGTTTTCCAGGGAAACGGGCCGAGCTTTTTGTCTGGGGTCTATGGCTGGGAGTGACCGGCTGGCTCCTGAAAAGCTACGATAGGCAGGATGGTGACCAGACCCATGGTGGCACCAGAGCCATGTTCGGCTGATTTCAAAGTACAAAGTTGCTCCTGCAATCTTCCATCAAAAAGTCAGCAGGCGAGTTTTGTTTTCCAGGGAAAAGCGCCGTTGTTTGTGTCTGCGGGCCTGTGGCTGGAGTGGCCGGCTGGCTCCTTTCAACACACGATACGCCGGATGGTTCCCAGACCTGAGGTGGCACCAGTGCCAAGTTGGGCTGGTTTGATAGTACCAAGTGGTTCCTGCAATCTGCCATCAAAATGTTGGCAGGCGAGTTTTGTTTTCCAGGGAAAAGCGCCGTTGTTTTTTTTTGGGGGCCTGTGGCTGGGAGTGGCCGGCTGGCTCCTTAGAATCCACGATACGCAGGATGGTTCCCAGACCAGAGGTGGCACCAGTACCAAGTCGGGCTGGTTTGATAATAACAAGTGGATCCTGCAATCTGCCATCCAGAAGCGGGGCAGCTTACTTTTGTTTGCCAGGGAAACGGGCCGAGCTTTGTGTCTGGGGGCCTATGGCTGGGAGTGACCGGCTGGCTCCTGAAAAGCTACGATAGGCAGGATGGTGACCAGACCCATGGTGGCACCAGTGCCAAGTTGGGCTGGTTTGATAGTACCAAGTGGCTCCTGCAATCTGCCATCAAAAAGTTGGCAGGCGAGTTTTGTTTTCCAGGGAAAAGCGTCGTTGTTTGTGTTTGGGGGCCTGTGGCTGGGAGTGGCCGTCTTGCTAATTGGAATCCACGATACGCATGATGGTTCCCAGACCTGAGGTGGCACCAGTGACAAGTCGGGCCAGTTTGATGGTGCAAAGTGGCTCCTGCAATCTGCCATCCAGAAGCGGGGCAGCTTACTTTTGTTTGCCAGGGAAGCGGGCCGAGGTTTGTGTCTGGGGGCCTATGGCTGGGAGTGACCGGCTGGCTCCTGAAAAGCTACGATAATCAGGATGGTGACCAGACCCATGGTGGCACCAGTGCCAAGTTGGGCTGATTTGATAGTACCAAGTGGCTCCTGCGATCTGCCATCAAAAAGTTGGCAGGCGAGTTTTGTTTTCCAGGGAAAAGCGCTGTTGTTTGTATTTGGGGGCCTGTGGCTGGGAGTGACCGGCTGGCTCCTTAGAATCCACGATACGCAGGATGGTTCCCAGACCCAAGGTGGCACCAGTGCCAAGTTGGGCTGGTTTGATTATACCAAGTGGTTCCTGCAATCTGCCATCCAGAAGCGGGGCAGCTTACTTTTGTTTGCCAGGGAAACGGGCCGAGCTTTGTGTCTGGGGGCCTATGGCTGGGAGTGACCTGCTAGGTCCTGAAAAGCTACGATAGGCAGGATGGTGACCAGACCCATGGTGGCACCAGTGCCAAGTTGGGCTGGTTTGATAGTACCAAGTGGCTCCTGCAATCTGCCATCAAAAAGTTGGCAGGCGAGTTTTGTTTTCCAGGAAAAAGCGCCGTTGTTTGTGTTTGGGGGCCTGTGGCTGGGAGTGGCCGGCTGGCTCCTTAGAATCCACGATACGCAGCATTGTTCCCAGACCAGAGGTGGCACCAGTGCCAAGTCGGGCTAGTTTGATGGTGCAAAGTGGCTCCTGCAATCTGCCATCCAGTAGCGGGGTAACTTACTTTTTTTTGCCAGGGAAACGGGCCGAGGTTTTTGTCTGGAGGCCTATGGCTGGGAGTGACCGGCTAGGTCCTGAAAAGCTACGATAGGCAGGATGGTGACCAGACCCATGGTGGCACCAGTGCCAAGTTGGGCTGGTTTGATAGTACCAAGTGGCTCCTGCAATCTGCCATCAAAACGTTGTCAGGCGAGTTTTGTTTTCCAGGGAAAAGCGCCGTTGTTTGTGTTTGCGGGCCTGTGGCTGGGAGTGGCCGGCTGGCTCCTTAGAATCCACGATACGCAGGATGGTTCCCAGACCCAAGATGGCACCAGTGCCAAGTCGGGCTGGTTTGATAGTACCAAGTGGTTCCTGCAATCTGCCATCCAGAAGCGGGGTAGCTTACTTTTGTTTGCCAGGGAAACGGGCCGAGCTTTGTTTTTGGGGGCCTGTGGCTGGCAGTGGCCAGCTGGCTCCTGAAAATCCATGATACGCAGCATGGTTCCCAGACCCAAGATGGCACCAGTGCCAAGTGGGGCTGGTTTGACAGTGTCAAGTGCCTCATGCAATCTCCCATCCAGAAACGGGGCAGCTGAGTTCTTTTGCCTGTGAACCGGCCGTTGTTTTTGATTGGGGTCTGTGGCCGAGAATGGTCGACTGGCTACTGACAATCCACAATACGCAGGATGGTTCCCAGACTCAAGGTGGCACCAGGGCCAAGTCGGGCTCGTTTGATAGTACCAAGTGGCTCCTGCAATCTGCCATCCTGACGCGGGGCAGCGGATCTTTGTTTGCCAGAGTAAAGTTCCGTGGTTTGTTTTTGGGGGCATATGGCTGGGAGTGGCCGGCTGGCTCCTTAAGAAGCTCGATACGCAGGATGGTTCCCAGATCCATGGTGGCACCATTGCCTAGTTTGGCTGTTTTTGTAGTACCAAGTGCGTCCTGCAATTTTCCATCCAGAAGAAGGGCAGTTGAGTTTTGTTTTCCAGGGAAAAGCGCCGTTGTTTTTGTTTGGAGGCCTGTGGCTGGGAGTGGCCGGCTGGCTCCTTTCAACACACGATACGCCGGATGGTTCCCAACCCAAGGTGGCACCAGTGCCAAGTTGGGCTGGTTTGATAGTACCAAGTGGCTCCTGCAATCTGCCATCCAGAAGCGGGGCAGCTTACTTTTGTTTGCCAGGGAAACGGGCCGAGGTTTGTGACTGGGGGCCTATGGCTGGGAGTGACCGGCTGGCTCCTGAAAAGCTACGATAGGCAGGATGGTGACCAGACCCATGGTAGCACCAGTGCCAAGTTGGGCTGGTTTGATAGTACCAAGTGGCTCCTGCAATCTGCCATCAAAAACTTGGCAGGCGAGTTTTGTTTTCCAGGGAAAAGCGCCGTTGTTTGTGTTTGGGGGCCTGTGGGTGGGAGTGGCCGGCTGGCTCCTTAGAATCCACGATATGCAGGATGGTTCCCAGACCTGAGGTGGCACCAGTGCCAAGTCGGGCTGGTTTGATGGTGCAAAGTGGCTCCTGCAATCTGCCATCCAGACGCAGGGCAGCAGATTTTTGTTTCCAAGAGAAATGGTCCGTGGTTTGTTTTTGGGGGTATATGGCTGGGCGTGGCCTGCTGGCTCCTTAAAAAGCTACGATAGGCAGGATGGTTCCCTGACCCAAGGTGGCACCAGTGCCAAGTCGGGCGGTTTTCGTAGTACAAAGTGCGTCCTAAAATTTGCCATCCAGAAGAGGGGCAGTTGAGTTTTGTTTATCAGAGAAAAGGGCCGTGGTTTTTTTTTGGGGGCATATGGCTGAGAGTGGCCGTCTGGCCCCTGAAAATCCACGATAGGCAGGATGGTTCCCAGACCAGAGGTGGCACCAGTGCCAAGTCGGGCTGGTTTGATAGTACTAAATAGCACCTGCAATCTGCCATCAAAAAGTTGGCAGGCCAGTTTTGTTTTCCAGGGAAAAGCACCGTTGTTTGTGTTTGGGGGACTGTGGCTGGGAGTGGCCGGCTGGCTCCTTAGAACACACGATACGCAGGATGGTTCCCAGACCCAAGGTGGCACCAGTGCCACGTCGGGCTAGTTTGATGGTGCAAAGTGGCTCCTGCAATCTGCCATCCTGAAGCGGGGTAGCTTACTTTTCTGTGCCAGGGAAACGGGCCGAGGTTTATGACTGGGGGCCTAGGGCTAGGAGTGACAGGCTGGCTCCTGAAAAGCTACAATAGGCAGGATGGTTCCCAGACCCAAGGTGGCACCAGTGCCAAGTTGGGCTGGTTTGATGGTACCAAGTGGCTCCTGCAATCTGCCATCAAAAAGTTGGCAGGCCAGTTTTGTTTTCCAGGGAAAAGCGCCGTTGTTTGTGTTTGGGGGACTGTGGCTGGGAGTGGCCGGCTGGCTCCTTAGAACACAAGATACGCAGGATGGTTCCCAGACCAGAGGTGGCACCAGTGCCAAGTTGGGCTGGTTTGATAGTCCCAAGTGTCTCCTGCAATCTGCCATCCAGAAGCGGGGCAGCTTACTTTTGTTTGCCAGAGAAATAGGCCTAGGTTTTTGTTTGGGGGCCTGTGGCTAGGAGTGGCCGGCTGGCTCCTAAGAATCCACGATACGCAGGATGTTTACATGACCCATGGTGGCACCAGTGCCAAGTTGGGCTGGTTTGATAGTACCAAGTGGCTCCTGCAAACTCCATCAAAAAGTTGGCAGGCGTGTTTTGTTTTCCAGGGAACAGCGCCGTTGATTTTGTTTGGGGGCCTGTGGCTGGGAGTGGCCGGCTGGCTCCTTAGAATCCACGATACGCAGGATGGTTCCCAGACCCAAGGTGGCACCAGTGGCAAGTCGGGCTGGTTTGATAGTACCAAGTGGCTCCGGCAATCTGCCATCCAGAAGTGAGGCAGCTAAGTTTTGTTTGCCAGAAAAAAGGGCCGTGGTTTTTGTTGGGGGCCTGTGGCTGGGAGTAGCCGGCTGGCTCCTTAAAATCCACTATAGGCAGGATGGTTCCCAGACCCAAGGTGGCACCAGTGCCAAGTCGGGCTGGTTTGATAGTACCAAGTGGCTCCTGCAATCTGCCATCCAGAAGCGGGGCAGCTGAGTTTTGTTTGCCAGAGAAAAAGGCTGTGGTTTGTGTTTGGGGGCCTGTGGCTGGCAGTGGCCGGCTGGCTCCTGAAAATCCACGATACGCAGCATGGTTCCCAGACCCAAGGTGGCACCAGTGCCAAGTGGGTCTCGTTTGACAGTGTAAAGTGCCTCCTGCAATCTCCCATCCAGAAGCGGGGCAGCTGAGTTTTTTTTGCCAGGGAAACGGACCTTTGTTTTTGATTGGGGTCTGTGGCCGAGAGTGGTCGGCTGTCTCCTGACAATCCACAATACGCAGGATGGTTCCCAGACCAAAGGTGGCACCAATGCCAAGTCGGGCTGGTTTGATAGTACCAAGTGTCTCCTGCAATCTGCCATCCAGAAGCGGGGCAGCTGAGTTTTGTTTGCCAGAGAAAAGGGCCGTGGGTTGTGTTTGGGGGCATATGGCTGGGAGTGGCCACCTGGCTCCTTAAAATGCACGATACGCCGCATGGTAACCAGACGCAAGGTGGCACCAGTGCCAAGTCGGGCTGTTTTTGTAGTACCCAGTGGCTTCTGCAATTTGCCATCCAGAAGCGGGGCAGCTAAATTTTGTTTGCTAGAGAAAAGGGCTGTGGTTTGTGTTTGGGGGCCTATGGCTGAGAGTGGCCGGCTGGCCCCTGAAAATCAACGATAGGCAGGATGGTTCCCAGATCCAAGGTGGCACCAGTGCCAAGTAAGGCTGGTTGTATGGTTCAAAGTGACTCCTGCAATCTGCCATCCAGAAGCGGGACAGCTGAGTTTTTTTTGCCAGAGAAAAGGTCCATGGTTTCTTTTTGGGGCATACGGCTGGGAATTGCCGGCTGGCTCCTTAAAATGCTCGATACGCAGGATGGTTCCCAGAGCCAAGGTGGCACCACTGCCAAGTCGGGCTCTTTTTGTAGTACCAAGTGCGTCCTGCAATTTGCCATCCAGAAGAGGGGCAGTTGAGTTTTGTTTGCCAGAGAAAAGGGCCGAGGTTTGTGTTTGGGGGCATATGGCTGGGAGTGTTCGGCTGGTTCCTGAATATGTACGATACGCAGGATTGTTCCCAGATCCAAGGTGGCAGCAGTGCCATGTTGTGCTGGTGTGATAGTCCCAAGTGGCTCCTGCAATCTGCCATCCAGAAGTGGGGCAGCTGATTTTTGTTTGCCAGAGAAAAGGTCCGTGGTTTGTGTTTGGGGGCATATGGCTGAGAGTGGCCGGCTGGCCCCTGAAAATCCACGATACACAGGATGGTTCCCAGATCCAAGGTGGCACCTGTGCCAAGTCGGGCTGATTTGATAGTACTAAGTAGCTCCTGCAATCTGCCATGCAGAAGCGGGGCAGCTTACTTTTGTTTTCCAGGGAAACGGGCCGAGGTTTGTGTTTGGGGGCCTATGGCTGAGAGTGACCGGCTGGCTCCTGAAAAGCTACAATAGGCAGGATGGTGACCAGACCCATGGTGGCACCAGTGCCAAGTTGGGCTGGTTTGATAGTACCAAGTGGCTCCTGCAATCTGCCATCCAGAAGCAGGGCAGCTGAGTTTTGTTTGCCAGAGAAAAGGGCCTTGGTTTGTGTTTGGGGGCATATGGCTGGGTGTGGCCAGCTGGCTCCTTAAAATGCACGATATGCAACATGGCTCCCAGACCCAAGGTGGCACCAGTGCCAAGTTGGGCTGGTTTGATAGTACCAAGTGGCTCCTGCAATCTTCCATGATCACGTGGAGAAATACTTTCTGGTTTCAGCCTCATGCTCTTTCTTCTCTCCCTCAACTTCTCTATCACCTCTCATCTGGTTCACATGCGCTGTCTTCAAGGTCCACAGGCTACTTTTCACAGAATCTTCTGGCCTGATGAAGTAAGGATGATGAATAGAACAGAGCTGGGATCTATTTTCCAGTTTGGATAAAATGCATTCTGCACACAAATCCAAGGAGAACGGGCTGCCCCGATGCCCAGAAAATCTTTCACTCCTGCTAGTGTTCTACGTCAACCGCAACTTAGTCTGAAAGAAAAGCTTTTTCTCTGAGAGCATCTGAGAGGTTTGCATGAAGCACTGATATCTGACATATGCAATTTTGAATAGGAGAGGAAAAAGAAAATGGCAAGGAGTTTTTAATTTTAGTGGTTTCAATTTTAATTTCCGTGCACTTTTTCAAAACTTGTCAGCTCAAATGCCCATCAACATCTTTTAGTCATCTGTAAGTCAGTATTCATATAAAATGTGCTTCAAATCCAAAGAATTCAAATTTGCACTCCAAGCTTCTATGCCTAGATTTATGATTTCCTACACATATTAGATGAAAGGAAGGCCTTTTTTACTGTGGGAGTGCTGGAACACTGGAACAGGTTGCCCAGAGAAGTTGTGGGTGTCCCATCCCTGAAAGTATTCAAGGTCACCTTGGACGGGGCTTGGAGCAGCAACAAAGGAGAAGCTTGATGGTAGAGAAACAAAGTTGGACTATAGAAGAAACTCGGATTGAAGTATAGGATCAAGTTTTCTCTCAGCTCTTGGGGTAAATTCAAAGTTGTACAAAATGACATTTATCTGTGCTATTCACTACTGTAACAGAAAGTTTCATGAAAACTGTACAGAAGATAGTAAATTTTAAAAGAGATAAGAATTACAGCATAAAATCCATGGGATAGGTTACAACATGAGACACTCTCTAAGAGAAAATCTCTGTGTTTCAGCACTTCATCGGGGTAAGATTTCATGAAGTGCCAAAGAAGGCGGCAAAATATCATTCGGGACATTATTTACTGGAATTCAGCCTGGCCATTAGTAGGAACTGCCTTTGAACATATCATGTAGATATACCACACACGCTTTCCCTTCACTGAAAAATTACTGTTTACAACAAATAAGCAATTGACGATCAAAATTGATTGAAAGCATCTTAAACATGTCAAGTATTTCATTGTAGATGATCTGTGATCCAAATGCTTCTTCCACCTTCGAGAGGGACAGAAGAATTCTTCCATATCATGATGGTTTAAAATTGTATCAACCAATGTTTTCTGCTGAAAAGATATCATCTATTTTTTTCTATTTTTGGAAGAAAATATTCCTAGACATACAACAGGTGAGAACTAAGTAATTTTAAAGAAACAAATGAAATGAAAATATTCTGTAAATAGAATGAAATGAAAAGCTGTGTTTTAAATAGGAGCTAAATATTAAACAGAATTTTTGTACCAGGCATTTGAATTACTGCACCAGCTCTTTTGCCCATCAAGAGAGGCATTTAGCATTTCAGTCTTTTCCAAGGTGTTCATGATCTGCTATGCTGATCTCTGTGTGTGCCTAGGTGTGTGTGGAGGGGGGGGCATATGAAGGGGAGTGTGTATGTTTGCTTTACAATTGTTGTGGCAGATTCATGCCTCAGCTCCACATTTTGTTTTAAAAAGGTCACACCGAGTGGATATGAAGTTTACTATCAACAAGAGATCGATTCCCAAATCATCCATTTGACTCTCCCTTATAAATCATGTGCTTTGTTGCATATTTTATCAAATATACTTTCAAGCCAGATGGAGGAAGGAGGATGTGGGAATCCCTCCACCATCTTGCAACTTTTATGTAAGTAGGTTTTCAAGAAAATCATCATTTCTCTTTTAAATATGTCTGGAACAGGCATGATGGTAGTGTCAACCTGTTGGAGTTTTTGTTGCTGGAAGAAGTTGTACAAAAGGATTGGTTTTTACATTGACCAGTTACTGAATCAAGCGCAGGAATACATTGGAAATTTAGCTGGGGGTTCCTTTTCCCAGCAGACTACTTCTAGAACGAGCTTGTACACTGAAGCTGACTCTTTTGCTCTCTTTTTGTTTCTTTCCTATTTTCTTGGCTTCTTTGCCACTATCTAGACAATTTTGGAACTTTGTTCCCAACTAAAATGGTTTCAATAGTCTGATTGTGATCATACATTTTTACAAGGAATTTTTAAAATCTTTCCTCGAGTCCAGAAAGTCAAGGACTTAGATCTTTTTCTTCCCTTATCAATATTGCCATGAAATTGATAAATAAAGACCAACTCTTTATTTTTGTTTTTAACCCACGTAGATAATTCCCATCCATTAATCCATTTTGTGGACCAATAGCTGCCATTCTGATGGAAGCTGTCACTTCTTAACAATAGGCATTCTGTGACTATGTTGACAGCACTTTGGGTGAAGATCCTAACTGGTCTTAGATATACATAGGGAGAAATTTGCTCAGCCAGTGTCAGTCTTAAGCATGCGTATCAGAAGATCTTTCTAGAGCTGGGAATTTTCCCATGAAAGGGATTCAGTTAGGGAAGAGACACTTGTGCCAGAGTTTTACATTCTTCTTGAACACTGCTTAAGGAACTTAGATGCCATGTCCATTTGGATCTCTGTCTGCACAGAACTTTGTCATGCCAGTGCTTTGAAATGCATCTTGAAGAGAATTCACTAGCACAGAATGAAAGAGAGTGGAAGGGGTTGGTGGGGCTAACCAGGCCCAACCCCCCTGCCTAAACCAGGATACCTAGAGCCTCTTGCCCAGGATTCTATCTGGGTGTACTTTTAATGTCTTCAAAGATCCAGGCTCCACAATCTTTCTGGGCAGTCTGTGCCGTGGTTCAGTCACCCTGACAGTAAAGAAACATTTACTGATGTTCAAAGGCAATCTCCTGTATTTCAGTGTGTGCCCACTGCCTCTTGTCTTTTCCCTCAGCATCACTGAAAAGACACTGATTCCCTCCCCTTTGCACTATTGCTTCCATATGTATGTGTGATGCCATGTAGAGGTATGTCAAAAACCTCCCTGAAGCCCAGGCAGATAATATTCCCTTCATCTACCAGTCAAGTTGATTCATCAGAGGAGTTTAAAGTGATGTTCAGCATGAAATTCCCCTGAAAAATCATGCTAACTACATTATTTGGTCATCTGTCATGTGCCTGGCAAGGATTTCCAGGAAGAGCTGCTTCATCAACTTCCTGGGGATAAAAAAGAGGCTGGCTGGTTTGTACTATGGCGAGTCCTCTTAATTGCCTTTTTTGAAGATGGGTGTCATTTGCTAACATCCACTCTTTAGCCTCTCTTGTCGTCTACATCTTAGCAAAACGCTTTTCCACTATGTCTGGCTAGGAAAAACTGTGCCAGCACAGAAAACATCTCCCATCGTGTTCTAGAAGTTGCACGGATGTCTGCCAAGTGTTTGGCAGGAAGAAAAGAAAAGTTGTCCAAAACAGCTTCCAATCGAATGTTCCTGTGATTGGAAAAGTCAGGAGAGTGCAAAGGTACTGTTTTCTATCAGTTGGCAAGGTGCGCACACAATCCCAGTGTTGTACAGCTTGCTTCTTCACCTTCCCGAAGCTGCCGCTCTCGCCGGCTGCCGGAGCCCAAGAAGCGGCTTCTTCGCGCAAAGACGATTGTGCCGCTCACAGGGCTCTCCTTAGCGCGGCTTCTGCCGAAAGACGCCCGGCAGCGGCTCTTACCTCCGGAGAGCATCCTACATTCGTCTTTAGCTCCTCTTCTCATCTACACCTAGGCAAAAAGCTTCTCCACTATGTCTGGCTAGGAAAAACTGTGCCAGCACAGAAAACATCTCCCATCGTGTTCTAGAAGTTGCACGGATGTCTGCCAAGTGTTTGGCAGGAAGAAAAGAAAAGTTGTCCAAAACAGCTTCCAATCGAATGTTCCTGTGATTGGAAAAGTCAGGAGAGTGCAAAGGTACTGTTTTCTATCAGTTGGCAAGGTGCGCACACAATCCCAGTGTTGTACAGCTTGCTTCTTCACCTTCCCGAAGCTGCCGCTCTCGCCGGCTGCCGGAGCCCAAGAAGCGGCTTCTTCGCGCAAAGACGATTGTGCCGCTTACAGGGCTCTCCTTAGCGCGGCTTCTGCCGAAAGACGCCCGGCAGCGGCTCTTACCTCCGGAGAGCATCCTACCTTCGTCTTTCGCGTCTTTTGTAGTCTACATCTTAGCAAAACGCTTTTCCACTATGTCTGGCTAGGAAAACCCGTGCCAGCACAGAAAACATCTCCCATCGTGTTCTAGAAGTTGCACGGATGTCTGCCAAGTGTTTGGCAGGAAGAAAAGAAAAGTTGTCCAAAACAGCTTCCAATCGAATGTTCCTGTGATTGGAAAAGTCAGGAGAGTGCAAAGGTACTGTTTTCTATCAGTTGGCAAGGTGCGCACACAATCCCAGTGTTGTACAGCTTGCTTCTTCACCTTCCCGAAGCTGCCGCTCTCGCCGGCTGCCGGAGCCCAAGAAGCGGCTTCTTCGCGCAAAGACGATTGTGCCGCTCACAGGGCTCTCCTTAGCGCGGCTTCTGCCGAAAGACGCCCGGCAGCGGCTCTTACCTCCGGAGAGCATCCTACCTTCGTCTTTCGCGTCTTTTGTAGTCTACATCTTAGCAAAACGCTTTTCCACTATGTCTGGCTAGGAAAAACTGTGCCAGCACAGAAAACATCTCCCATCGTGTTCTAGAAGTTGCACGGATGTCTGCCAAGTGTTTGGCAGGAAGAAAAGAAAAGTTGTCCAAAACAGCTTCCAATCGAATGTTCCTGTGATTGGAAAAGTCAGGAGAGTGCAAAGGTACTGTTTTCTATCAGTTGGCAAGGTGCGCACACAATCCCAGTGTTGTACAGCTTGCTTCTTCACCTTCCCGAAGCTGCCGCTCTCGCCGGCTGCCGGAGCCGAAGAAGCGGCTTCTTCGCGCAAAGACGATTGTGCCGCTTACAGGGCTCTCCTTAGCGCGGCTTCTGCCGAAAGACGCCCGGCAGCGGCTCTTACCTCCGGAGAGCATCCTACCTTCGTCTTTCGCGTCTTTTGTAGTCTACATCTTAGCAAAACGCTTTTCCACTATGTCTGGCTAGGAAAAACTGTGCCAGCACAGAAAACATCTCCCATCGTGTTCTAGAAGTTGCACGGATGTCTGCCAAGTGTTTGGCAGGAAGAAAAGAAAAGTTGTCCAAAACAGCTTCCAATCGAATGTTCCTGTGATTGGAAAAGTCAGGAGAGTGCAAAGGTACTGTTTTCTATCAGTTGGCAAGGTGCGCACACAATCCCAGTGTTGTACAGCTTGCTTCTTCACCTTCCCGAAGCTGCCGCTCTCGCCGGCTGCCGGAGCCCAAGAAGCGGCTTCTTCGCGCAAAGACGATTGTGCCGCTCACAGGGCTCTCCTTAGCGCGGCTTCTGCCGAAAGACGCCCGGCAGCGGCTCTTACCTCCGGAGAGCATCCTACCTTCGTCTTTCGCGTCTTTTGTAGTCTACATCTTAGCAAAACGCTTTTCCACTATGTCTGGCTAGGAAAACCCGTGCCAGCACAGAAAACATCTCCCATCGTGTTCTAGAAGTTGCACGGATGTCTGCCAAGTGTTTGGCAGGAAGAAAAGAAAAGTTGTCCAAAACAGCTTCCAATCGAATGTTCATGTGATTGGAAAAGTCAGGAGAGTGCAAAGGTACTGTTTTCTATCAGTTGGCAAGGTGCGCACACAATCCCAGTGTTGTACAGCTTGCTTCTTCATCTTCCCGAAGCTGCCACTCTCAGGAGGTAAGAGCCGCTGCCGGGCGTCTTTCGGCAGAAGCTGCGCTAAGGAGAGCACTGTGAGCGGCACAATCGTCTTTGCGCGAAGAAGCCGCTTCTTGGGCTCCGGCAGCCGGCGAAAGCGGCTGCTTCGGGAAGGTGAAGAAGCAAGCTGTACAACACTGGGATTGTGTGCGCACCTTGCCAACTGATAGAAAACAGTACCTTTGCACTCTCCTGACTTTTCCAATCACAGGAACATTCGATTGGAAGCTGTTTTGGACAACTTTTCTTTTCTTCCTGCCAAACACTTGGCAGACATCCGTGCAACTTCTAGAACACGATGGGAGATGTTTTCTGTGCTGGCACAGTTTTTCCTAGCCAGACATAGTGGAAAAGCGTTTTGCTAAGATGTAGACTACAAAAGACGCGAAAGACGAAGGTAGGATGCTCTCCGGAGGTAAGAGCCGCTGCCGGGCGTCTTTCGGCAGAAGCCGCGCTAAGGAGAGCACTGTGAGCGGCACAATCGTCTTTGCGCGAAGAAGCCGCTTCTTGGGCTCCGGCAGCCGGCGAGAGCGGCAGCTTCGGGAAGGTGAAGAAGCAAGCTGTACAACACTGGGATTGTGTGCGCACCTTGCCAACTGATAGAAAACAGTACCTTTGCACTCTCCTGACTTTTCCAATCACAGGAACATTCGATTGGAAGCTGTTTTGGACAACTTTTCTTTTCTTCCTGCCAAACACTTGGCAGACATCCGTGCAACTTCTAGAACACGATGGGAGATGTTTTCTGTGCTGGCACAGTTTTTCCTAGCCAGACATAGTGGAGAAGCTTTTTGCCTAGGTGTAGATGAGAAGAGGAGCTAAAGACGAAGGTAGGATGCTCTCCGGAGGTAAGAGCCGCTGCCGGGCGTCTTTCGGCAGAAGCCGCGCTAAGGAGAGCCCTGTGAGCGGCACAATCGTCTTTGCGCGAAGAAGCCGCTTCTTGGGCTCCGGCAGCCGGCGAGAGCGGCAGCTTCGGGAAGGTGAAGAAGCAAGCTGTACAACACTGGGATTGTGTGCGCACCTTGCCAACTGATAGAAAACAGTACCTTTGCACTCTCCTGACTTTTCCAATCACAGGAACATTCGATTGGAAGCTGTTTTGGACAACTTTTCTTTTCTTCCTGCCAAACACTTGGCAGACATCCGTGCAACTTCTAGAACACGATGGGAGATGTTTTCTGTGCTGGCACAGTTTTTCCTAGCCAGACATAGTGGAAAAGCGTTTTGCTAAGATGTAGACGACAAGAGAGGCTAAAGAGTGGATGTTAGCAAATGACACCCATCTTCAAAAAAGGCAATTAAGAGGACTCGCCATAGTACAAACCAGCCAGCCTCTTTTTTATCCCCAGGAAGTTGATGAAGCAGCTCTTCCTGGAAATCCTTGCCAGGCACATGACAGATGACCAAATAATGTAGTTAGCATGATTTTTCAGGGGAATTTCATGCTGAACATCACTTTAAACTCCTCTGATGAATCAACTTGACTGGTAGATGAAGGGAATATTATCTGCCTGGGCTTCAGGGAGGTTTTTGACATACCTCTACATGGCATCACACATACATATGGAAGCAATAGTGCAAAGGGGAGGGAATCAGTGTCTTTTCAGTGATGCTGAGGGAAAAGACAAGAGGCAGTGGGCACACACTGAAATACAGGAGATTGCCTTTGAACATCAGTAAATGTTTCTTTACTGTCAGGGTGACTGAACCACGGCACAGACTGCCCAGAAAGATTGTGGAGCCTGGATCTTTGAAGACATTAAAAGTACACCCAGATAGAATCCTGGGCAAGAGGCTCTAGGTATCCTGGTTTAGGCAGGGGGGTTGGGCCTGGTTAGCCCCACCAACCCCTTCCACTCTCTTTCATTCTGTGCTAGTGAATTCTCTTCAAGATGCATTTCAAAGCACTGGCATGACAAAGTTCTGTGCAGACAGAGATCCAAATGGACATGGCATCTAAGTTCCTTAAGCAGTGTTCAAGAAGAATGTAAAACTCTGGCACAAGTGTCTCTTCCCTAACTGAATCCCTTTCATGGGAAAATTCCCAGCTCTAGAAAGATCTTCTGATACGCATGCTTAAGACTGACACTGGCTGAGCAAATTTCTCCCTATGTATATCTAAGACCAGTTAGGATCTTCACCCAAAGTGCTGTCAACATAGTCACAGAATGCCTATTGTTAAGAAGTGACAGCTTCCATCAGAATGGCAGCTATTGGTCCACAAAATGGATTAATGGATGGGAATTATCTACGTGGGTTAAAAACAAAAATAAAGAGTTGGTCTTTATTTATCAATTTCATGGCAATATTGATAAGGGAAGAAAAAGATCTAAGTCCTTGACTTTCTGGACTCGAGGAAAGATTTTAAAAATTCCTTGTAAAAATGTATGATCACAATCAGACTATTGAAACCATTTTAGTTGGGAACAAAGTTCCAAAATTGTCTAGATAGTGGCAAAGAAGCCAAGAAAATAGGAAAGAAACAAAAAGAGAGCAAAAGAGTCAGCTTCAGTGTACAAGCTCGTTCTAGAAGTAGTCTGCTGGGAAAAGGAACCCCCAGCTAAATTTCCAATGTATTCCTGCGCTTGATTCAGTAACTGGTCAATGTAAAAACCAATCCTTTTGTACAACTTCTTCCAGCAACAAAAACTCCAACAGGTTGACACTACCATCATGCCTGTTCCAGACATATTTAAAAGAGAAATGATGATTTTCTTGAAAACCTACTTACATAAAAGTTGCAAGATGGTGGAGGGATTCCCACATCCTCCTTCCTCCATCTGGCTTGAAAGTATATTTGATAAAATATGCAACAAAGCACATGATTTATAAGGGAGAGTCAAATGGATGATTTGGGAATCGATCTCTTGTTGATAGTAAACTTCATATCCACTCGGTGTGACCTTTTTAAAACAAAATGTGGAGCTGAGGCATGAATCTGCCACAACAATTGTAAAGCAAACATACACACTCCCCTTCATATGCCCCCCCCTCCACACACACCTAGGCACACACAGAGATCAGCATAGCAGATCATGAACACCTTGGAAAAGACTGAAATGCTAAATGCCTCTCTTGATGGGCAAAAGAGCTGGTGCAGTAATTCAAATGCCTGGTACAAAAATTCTGTTTAATATTTAGCTCCTATTTAAAACACAGCTTTTCATTTCATTCTATTTACAGAATATTTTCATTTCATTTGTTTCTTTAAAATTACTTAGTTCTCACCTGTTGTATGTCTAGGAATATTTTCTTCCAAAAATAGAAAAAAATAGATGATATCTTTTCAGCAGAAAACATTGGTTGATACAATTTTAAACCATCATGATATGGAAGAATTCTTCTGTCCCTCTCGAAGGTGGAAGAAGCATTTGGATCACAGATCATCTACAATGAAATACTTGACATGTTTAAGATGCTTTCAATCAATTTTGATCGTCAATTGCTTATTTGTTGTAAACAGTAATTTTTCAGTGAAGGGAAAGCGTGTGTGGTATATCTACATGATATGTTCAAAGGCAGTTCCTACTAATGGCCAGGCTGAATTCCAGTAAATAATGTCCCGAATGATATTTTGCCGCCTTCTTTGGCACTTCATGAAATCTTACCCCGATGAAGTGCTGAAACACAGAGATTTTCTCTTAGAGAGTGTCTCATGTTGTAACCTATCCCATGGATTTTATGCTGTAATTCTTATCTCTTTTAAAATTTACTATCTTCTGTACAGTTTTCATGAAACTTTCTGTTACAGTAGTGAATAGCACAGATAAATGTCATTTTGTACAACTTTGAATTTACCCCAAGAGCTGAGAGAAAACTTGATCCTATACTTCAATCCGAGTTTCTTCTATAGTCCAACTTTGTTTCTCTACCATCAAGCTTCTCCTTTGTTGCTGCTCCAAGCCCCGTCCAAGGTGACCTTGAATACTTTCAGGGATGGGACACCCACAACTTCTCTGGGCAACCTGTTCCAGTGTTCCAGCACTCCCACAGTAAAAAAGGCCTTCCTTTCATCTAATATGTGTAGGAAATCATAAATCTAGGCATAGAAGCTTGGAGTGCAAATTTGAAATTCTTTGGATTTGAAGCACATTTTATATGAATACTGACTTACAGATGACTAAAAGATGTTGATGGGCATTTGAGCTGACAAGTTTTGAAAAAGTGCACGGAAATTAAAATTGAAACCACTAAAATTAAAAACTCCTTGCCATTTTCTTTTTCCTCTCCTATTCAAAATTGCATATGTCAGATATCAGTGCTTCATGCAAACCTCTCAGATGCTCTCAGAGAAAAAGCTTTTCTTTCAGACTAAGTTGCGGTTGACGTAGAACACTAGCAGGAGTGAAAGATTTTCTGGGCATCGGGGCAGCCCGTTCTCCTTGGATTTGTGTGCAGAATGCATTTTATCCAAACTGGAAAATAGATCCCAGCTCTGTTCTATTCATCATCCTTACTTCATCAGGCCAGAAGATTCTGTGAAAAGTAGCCTGTGGACCTTGAAGACAGCGCATGTGAACCAGATGAGAGGTGATAGAGAAGTTGAGGGAGAGAAGAAAGAGCATGAGGCTGAAACCAGAAAGTATTTCTCCACGTGATCATGGAAGATTGCAGGAGCCACTTGGTACTATCAAACCAGCCCAACTTGGCACTTGTGCCACCTTGGGTCTGGGAGCCATGTTGCATATCGTGCATTTTAAGGAGCCAGCTGGCCACACCCAGCCATATGCCCCCAAACACAAACCAAGGCCCTTTTCTCTGGCAAACAAAACTCAGCTGCCCTGCTTCTGGATGGCAGATTGCAGGAGCCACTTGGTACTATCAAACCAGCCCAACTTGGCACTGGTGCCACCATGGGTCTGGTCACCATCCTGCCTATTGTAGCTTTTCAGGAGCCAGCCGGTCACTCTCAGCCATAGGCCCCCAAACACAAACCTCGGCCCGTTTCCCTGGAAAACAAAAGTAAGCTGCCCCGCTTCTGCATGGCAGATTGCAGGAGCTACTTAGTACTATCAAATCAGCCCGACTTGGCACAGGTGCCACCTTGGATCTGGGAACCATCCTGTGTATCGTGGATTTTCAGGGGCCAGCCGGCCACTCTCAGCCATATGCCCCCAAACACAAACCACGGACCTTTTCTCTGGCAAACAAAAATCAGCTGCCCCACTTCTGGATGGCAGATTGCAGGAGCCACTTGGGACTATCACACCAGCACAACATGGCACTGCTGCCACCTTGGATCTGGGAACAATCCTGCGTATCGTACATATTCAGGAACCAGCCGAACACTCCCAGCCATATGCCCCCAAACACAAACCTCGGCCCTTTTCTCTGGCAAACAAAACTCAACTGCCCCTCTTCTGGATGGCAAATTGCAGGACGCACTTGGTACTACAAAAAGAGCCCGACTTGGCAGTGGTGCCACCTTGGCTCTGGGAACCATCCTGCGTATCGAGCATTTTAAGGAGCCAGCCGGCAATTCCCAGCCGTATGCCCCAAAAAGAAACCATGGACCTTTTCTCTGGCAAAAAAAACTCAGCTGTCCCGCTTCTGGATGGCAGATTGCAGGAGTCACTTTGAACCATACAACCAGCCTTACTTGGCACTGGTGCCACCTTGGATCTGGGAACCATCCTGCCTATCGTTGATTTTCAGGGGCCAGCCGGCCACTCTCAGCCATAGGCCCCCAAACACAAACCACAGCCCTTTTCTCTAGCAAACAAAATTTAGCTGCCCCGCTTCTGGATGGCAAATTGCAGAAGCCACTGGGGACTACAAAAACAGCCCGACTTGGCACTGGTGCCACCTTGCGTCTGGTTACCATGCGGCGTATCGTGCATTTTAAGGAGCCAGGTGGCCACTCCCAGCCATATGCCCCCAAACACAACCCACGGCCCTTTTCTCTGGCAAACAAAACTCAGCTGCCCCGCTTCTGGATGGCAGATTGCAGGAGACACTTGGTACTATCAAACCAGCCCGACTTGGCATTGGTGCCACCTTTGGTCTGGGAACCATCCTGCGTATTGTGGATTGTCAGGAGACAGCCGACCACTCTCGGCCACAGACCCCAATCAAAAACAAAGGTCCGTTTCCCTGGCAAAAAAAACTCAGCTGCCCCGCTTCTGGATGGGAGATTGCAGGAGGCACTTTACACTGTCAAACGAGACCCACTTGGCACTGGTGCCACCTTGGGTCTGGGAACCATGCTGCGTATCGTGGATTTTCAGGAGCCAGCCGGCCACTGCCAGCCACAGGCCCCCAAACACAAACCACAGCCTTTTTCTCTGGCAAACAAAACTCAGCTGCCCCGCTTCTGGATGGCAGATTGCAGGAGCCACTTGGTACTATCAAACCAGCCCGACTTGGCACTGGTGCCACCTTGGGTCTGGGAACCATCCTGCCTATCGTGGATTTTAAGGAGCCAGCCGGCTACTCCCAGCCACAGGCCCCCAACAAAAACCACGGCCCTTTTTTCTCGCAAACAAAACTTAGCTGCCTCACTTCTGGATGGCAGATTGCCGGAGCCACTTGGTACTATCAAACCAGCCCGACTTGCCACTGGTGCCACCTTGGGTCTGGGAACCATCCTGCGTATCGTGGATTCTAAGGAGCCAGCCGGCCACTCCCAGCCACAGGCCCCCAAACAAAATCAACGGCGCTGTTCCCTGGAAAACAAAACACGCCTGCCAACTTTTTGATGGAGTTTGCAGGAGCCACTTGGTACTATCAAACCAGCCCAACTTGGCACTGGTGCCACCATGGGTCATGTAAACATCCTGCGTATCGTGGATTCTTAGGAGCCAGCCGGCCACTCCTAGCCACAGGCCCCCAAACAAAAACCTAGGCCTATTTCTCTGGCAAACAAAAGTAAGCTGCCCCGCTTCTGGATGGCAGATTGCAGGAGACACTTGGGACTATCAAACCAGCCCAACTTGGCACTGGTGCCACCTCTGGTCTGGGAACCATCCTGCGTATCTTGTGTTCTAAGGAGCCAGCCGGCCACTCCCAGCCACAGTCCCCCAAACACAAACAACGGCGCTTTTCCCTGGAAAACAAAACTGGCCTGCCAACTTTTTGATGGCAGATTGCAGGAGCCACTTGGTACCATCAAACCAGCCCAACTTTGCACTGGTGCCACCTTGGGTCTGGGAACCATCCTGCATATTGTAGCTTTTCAGGAGCCAGCCTGTCACTCCTAGCCCTAGGCCCCCAGTCATAAACCTCGGCCCGTTTCCCTGGCACACAAAAGTAAGCTACCCCGCTTCAGGATGGCAGATTGCAGGAGCCACTTTGCACCATCAAACTAGCCCGACGTGGCACTGGTGCCACCTTGGGTCTGGGAACCATCCTGCGTATCGTGTGTTCTAAGGAGCCAGCCGGCCACTCCCAGCCACAGTCCCCCAAACACAAACAACGGTGCTTTTCCCTGGAAAAGAAAACTGGCCTGCCAACTTTTTGATGGCAGATTGCAGGTGCTATTTAGTACTATCAAACCAGCCCGACTTGGCACTGGTGCCACCTCTGGTCTGGGAACCATCCTGCCTATCGTGGATTTTCAGGGGCCAGACGGCCACTCTCAGCCATATGCCCCCAAAAAAAAACCACGGCCCTTTTCTCTGATAAACAAAACTCAACTGCCCCTCTTCTGGATGGCAAATTTTAGGACGCACTTTGTACTACGAAAACCGCCCGACTTGGCACTGGTGCCACCTTGGGTCAGGGAACCATCCTGCCTATCGTAGCTTTTTAAGGAGCCAGCAGGCCACGCCCAGCCATATACCCCCAAAAACAAACCACGGACCATTTCTCTTGGAAACAAAAATCTGCTGCCCTGCGTCTGGATGGCAGATTGCAGGAGCCACTTTGCACCATCAAACCAGCCCGACTTGGCACTGGTGCCACCTCAGGTCTGGGAACCATCCTGCATATCGTGGATTCTAAGGAGCCAGCCGGCCACTCCCACCCACAGGCCCCCAAACACAAACAACGGCGCTTTTCCCTGGAAAACAAAACTCGCCTGCCAAGTTTTTGATGGCAGATTGCAGGAGCCACTTGGTACTATCAAACCAGCCCAACTTGGCACTGGTGCTACCATGGGTCTGGTCACCATCCTGCCTATCGTAGCTTTTCAGGAGCCAGCCGGTCACTCCCAGCCATAGGCCCCCAGTCACAAACCTCGGCCCGTTTCCCTGGCAAACAAAAGTAAGCTGCCCCGCTTCTGGATGGCAGATTGCAGGAGCCACTTGGTACTATCAAACCAGCCCAACTTGGCACTGGTGCCACCTTGGGTTGGGAACCATCCGGCGTATCGTGTGTTGAAAGGAGCCAGCCGGCCACTCCCAGCCACAGGCCTCCAAACAAAAACAACGGCGCTTTTCCCTGGAAAACAAAACTCAACTGCCCTTCTTCTGGATGGAAAATTGCAGGACGCACTTGGTACTACAAAAACAGCCAAACTAGGCAATGGTGCCACCATGGATCTGGGAACCATCCTGCGTATCGAGCTTCTTAAGGAGCCAGCCGGCCACTCCCAGCCATATGCCCCCAAAAACAAACCACGGAACTTTACTCTGGCAAACAAAGATCCGCTGCCCCGCGTCAGGATGGCAGATTGCAGGAGCCACTTGGTACTATCAAACGAGCCCGACTTGGCCCTGGTGCCACCTTGAGTCTGGGAACCATCCTGCGTATTGTGGATTGTCAGTAGCCAGTCGACCATTCTCGGCCACAGACCCCAATCAAAAACAACGGCCGGTTCACAGGCAAAAGAACTCAGCTGCCCCGTTTCTGGATGGGAGATTGCATGAGGCACTTGACACTGTCAAACCAGCCCCACTTGGCACTGGTGCCATCTTGGGTCTGGGAACCATGCTGCGTATCATGGATTTTCAGGAGCCAGCTGGCCACTGCCAGCCACAGGCCCCCAAAAACAAAGCTCGGCCCGTTTCCCTGGCAAACAAAAGTAAGCTACCCCGCTTCTGGATGGCAGATTGCAGGAACCACTTGGTACTATCAAACCAGCCCGACTTGGCACTGGTGCCATCTTGGGTCTGGGAACCATCCTGCGTATCGTGGATTCTAAGGAGCCAGCCGGCCACTCCCAGCCACAGGCCCGCAAACACAAACAACGGCGCTTTTCCCTGGAAAACAAAACTCGCCTGACAACGTTTTGATGGCAGATTGCAGGAGCCACTTGGTACTATCAAACCAGCCCAACTTGGCACTGGTGCCACCATGGGTCTGGTCACCATCCTGCCTATCGTAGCTTTTCAGGACCTAGCCGGTCACTCCCAGCCATAGGCCTCCAGACAAAAACCTCGGCCCGTTTCCCTGGCAAAAAAAAGTAAGCTACCCCGCTACTGGATGGCAGATTGCAGGAGCCACTTTGCACCATCAAACTAGCCCGACTTGGCACTGGTGCCACCTCTGGTCTGGGAACAATGCTGCGTATCGTGGATTCTAAGGAGCCAGCCGGCCACTCCCAGCCACAGGCCCCCAAACACAAACAACGGCGCTTTTTCCTGGAAAACAAAACTCGCCTGCCAACTTTTTGATGGCAGATTGCAGGAGCCACTTGGTACTATCAAACCAGCCCAGCTTGGCACTGGTGCCACCATGGGTCTGGTCACCATCCTGCCTATCGTAGCTTTTCAGGACCTAGCAGGTCACTCCCAGCCATAGGCCCCCAGACACAAAGCTCGGCCCGTTTCCCTGGCAAACAAAAGTAAGCTGCCCCGCTTCTGGATGGCAGATTGCAGGAACCACTTGGTATAATCAAACCAGCCCAACTTGGCACTGGTGCCACCTTGGGTCTGGGAACCATCCTGCGTATCGTGGATTCTAAGGAGCCAGCCGGTCACTCCCAGCCACAGGCCCCCAAATACAAACAACAGCGCTTTTCCCTGGAAAACAAAACTCGCCTGCCAACTTTTTGATGGCAGATCGCAGGAGCCACTTGGTACTATCAAATCAGCCCAACTTGGCACTGGTGCCACCATGGGTCTGGTCACCATCCTGATTATCGTAGCTTTTCAGGAGCCAGCCGGTCACTCCCAGCCATAGGCCCCCAGTCACAAACCTCGGCCCGTTTCCCTGGCAAACAAAAGTAAGCTGCCCCGCTTCTGGATGGCAGATTGCAGGAGCCACTTGGTACTATCAAACCAGCCCAACTTGGCACTGGTGCCACCTTGGGTTGGGAACCATCCGGCGTATCGTGTGTTGAAAGGAGCCAGCCGGCCACTCCCAGCCACAGGCCTCCAAACAAAAACAACGGCGCTTTTCCCTGGAAAACAAAACTCAACTGCCCTTCTTCTGGATGGAAAATTGCAGGACGCACTTGGTACTACAAAAACAGCCAAATTAGGCAATGGTGCCACCATGGATCTGGGAACCATCCTGCGTATCGAGCTTCTTAAGGAGCCAGCCGGCCACTCCCAGCCATATGCCCCCAAAAACAAACCACGGAACTTTACTCTGGCAAACAAAGATCCGCTGCCCCGCGTCAGGATGGCAGATTGCAGGAGCCACTTGGTACTATCAAACGAGCCCGACTTGGCCCTGGTGCCACCTTGAGTCTGGGAACCATCCTGCGTATTGTGGATTGTCAGTAGCCAGTCGACCATTCTCGGCCACAGACCCCAATCAAAAACAACGGCCGGTTCACAGGCAAAAGAACTCAGCTGCCCCGTTTCTGGATGGGAGATTGCATGAGGCACTTGACACTGTCAAACCAGCCCCACTTGGCACTGGTGCCATCTTGGGTCTGGGAACCATGCTGCGTATCATGGATTTTCAGGAGCCAGCTGGCCACTGCCAGCCACAGGCCCCCAAAAACAAAGCTCGGCCCGTTTCCCTGGCAAACAAAAGTAAGCTACCCCGCTTCTGGATGGCAGATTGCAGGAACCACTTGGTACTATCAAACCAGCCCGACTTGGCACTGGTGCCATCTTGGGTCTGGGAACCATCCTGCGTATCGTGGATTCTAAGGAGTCAGCCGGCCACTCCCAGCCACAGGCCCGCAAACACAAACAACGGCGCTTTTCCCTGGAAAACAAAACTCGCCTGACAACGTTTTGATGGCAGATTGCAGGAGCCACTTGGTACTATCAAACCAGCCCAACTTGGCACTGGTGCCACCATGGGTCTGGTCACCATCCTGCCTATCGTAGCTTTTCAGGACCTAGCCGGTCACTCCCAGCCATAGGCCTCCAGACAAAAACCTCGGCCCGTTTCCCTGGCAAAAAAAAGTAAGCTACCCCGCTACTGGATGGCAGATTGCAGGAGCCACTTTGCACCATCAAACTAGCCCGACTTGGCACTGGTGCCACCTCTGGTCTGGGAACAATGCTGCGTATCGTGGATTCTAAGGAGCCAGCCGGCCACTCCCAGCCACAGGCCCCCAAACACAAACAACGGCGCTTTTTCCTGGAAAACAAAACTCGCCTGCCAACTTTTTGATGGCAGATTGCAGGAGCCACTTGGTACTATCAAACCAGCCCAACTTGGCACTGGTGCCACCATGGGTCTGGTCACCATCCTGCCTATCGTAGCTTTTCAGGACCTAGCAGGTCACTCCCAGCCATAGGCCCCCAGACACAAAGCTCGGCCCGTTTCCCTGGCAAACAAAAGTAAGCTGCCCCGCTTCTGGATGGCAGATTGCAGGAACCACTTGGTATAATCAAACCAGCCCAACTTGGCACTGGTGCCACCTTGGGTCTGGGAACCATCCTGCGTATCGTGGATTCTAAGGAGCCAGCCGGTCACTCCCAGCCACAGGCCCCCAAATACAAACAACAGCGCTTTTCCCTGGAAAACAAAACTCGCCTGCCAACTTTTTGATGGCAGATCGCAGGAGCCACTTGGTACTATCAAATCAGCCCAACTTGGCACTGGTGCCACCATGGGTCTGGTCACCATCCTGATTATCGTAGCTTTTCAGGAGCCAGCCGGTCACTCCCAGCCATAGGCCCCCAGTCACAAACCTCGGCCCGTTTCCCTGGCAAACAAAAGTAAGCTGCCCCGCTTCTGGATGGCAGATTGCAGGAGCCACTTGGTACTATCAAACCAGCCCAACTTGGCACTGGTGCCACCTTGGGTTGGGAACCATCCGGCGTATCGTGTGTTGAAAGGAGCCAGCCGGCCACTCCCAGCCACAGGCCTCCAAACAAAAACAACGGCGCTTTTCCCTGGAAAACAAAACTCAACTGCCCTTCTTCTGGATGGAAAATTGCAGGACGCACTTGGTACTACAAAAACAGCCAAATTAGGCAATGGTGCCACCATGGATCTGGGAACCATCCTGCGTATCGAGCTTCTTAAGGAGCCAGCCGGCCACTCCCAGCCATATGCCCCCAAAAACAAACCACGGAACTTTACTCTGGCAAACAAAGATCCGCTGCCCCGCGTCAGGATGGCAGATTGCAGGAGCCACTTGGTACTATCAAACGAGCCCGACTTGGCCCTGGTGCCACCTTGAGTCTGGGAACCATCCTGCGTATTGTGGATTGTCAGTAGCCAGTCGACCATTCTCGGCCACAGACCCCAATCAAAAACAACGGCCGGTTCACAGGCAAAAGAACTCAGCTGCCCCGTTTCTGGATGGGAGATTGCATGAGGCACTTGACACTGTCAAACCAGCCCCACTTGGCACTGGTGCCATCTTGGGTCTGGGAACCATGCTGCGTATCATGGATTTTCAGGAGCCAGCTGGCCACTGCCAGCCACAGGCCCCCAAAAACAAAGCTCGGCCCGTTTCCCTGGCAAACAAAAGTAAGCTACCCCGCTTCTGGATGGCAGATTGCAGGAACCACTTGGTACTATCAAACCAGCCCGACTTGGCACTGGTGCCATCTTGGGTCTGGGAACCATCCTGCGTATCGTGGATTCTAAGGAGTCAGCCGGCCACTCCCAGCCACAGGCCCGCAAACACAAACAACGGCGCTTTTCCCTGGAAAACAAAACTCGCCTGACAACGTTTTGATGGCAGATTGCAGGAGCCACTTGGTACTATCAAACCAGCCCAACTTGGCACTGGTGCCACCATGGGTCTGGTCACCATCCTGCCTATCGTAGCTTTTCAGGACCTAGCCGGTCACTCCCAGCCATAGGCCTCCAGACAAAAACCTCGGCCCGTTTCCCTGGCAAAAAAAAGTAAGCTACCCCGCTACTGGATGGCAGATTGCAGGAGCCACTTTGCACCATCAAACTAGCCCGACTTGGCACTGGTGCCACCTCTGGTCTGGGAACAATGCTGCGTATCGTGGATTCTAAGGAGCCAGCCGGCCACTCCCAGCCACAGGCCCCCAAACACAAACAACGGCGCTTTTTCCTGGAAAACAAAACTCGCCTGCCAACTTTTTGATGGCAGATTGCAGGAGCCACTTGGTACTATCAAACCAGCCCAACTTGGCACTGGTGCCACCATGGGTCTGGTCACCATCCTGCCTATCGTAGCTTTTCAGGACCTAGCAGGTCACTCCCAGCCATAGGCCCCCAGACACAAAGCTCGGCCCGTTTCCCTGGCAAACAAAAGTAAGCTGCCCCGCTTCTGGATGGCAGATTGCAGGAACCACTTGGTATAATCAAACCAGCCCAACTTGGCACTGGTGCCACCTTGGGTCTGGGAACCATCCTGCGTATCGTGGATTCTAAGGAGCCAGCCGGTCACTCCCAGCCACAGGCCCCCAAATACAAACAACAGCGCTTTTCCCTGGAAAACAAAACTCGCCTGCCAACTTTTTGATGGCAGATCGCAGGAGCCACTTGGTACTATCAAATCAGCCCAACTTGGCACTGGTGCCACCATGGGTCTGGTCACCATCCTGATTATCGTAGCTTTTCAGGAGCCAGCCGGTCACTCCCAGCCATAGGCCCCCAGACACAAACCTCGGCCCGTTTCCCTGGCAAACAAAAGTAAGCTGCCCCGCTTCTGGATGGCAGATTGCAGGAGCCACTTTGCACCATCAAACTGGCCCGACTTGTCACTGGTGCCACCTCAGGTCTGGGAACCATCATGTGTATCGTGGATTCCAATTAGCAAGACGGCCACTCCCAGCCACAGGCCCCCAAACACAAACAACGACGCTTTTCCCTGGAAAACAAAACTCGCCTGCCAACTTTTTGATGGCAGATTGCAGGAGCCACTTGGTACTATCAAACCAGCCCAACTTGGCACTGGTGCCACCATGGGTCTGGTCACCATCCTGCCTATCGTAGCTTTTCAGGAGCCAGCCGGTCACTCCCAGCCATAGGCCCCCAGACACAAAGCTCGGCCCGTTTCCCTGGCAAACAAAAGTAAGCTGCCCCGCTTCTGGATGGCAGATTGCAGGAGCCACTTGTTATTATCAAACCAGCCCGACTTGGTACTGGTGCCACCTCTGGTCTGGGAACCATCCTGCGTATCGTGGATTCTAAGGAGCCAGCCGGCCACTCCCAGCCACAGGCCCCCAAAAAAAAACAACGGCGCTTTTCCCTGGAAAACAAAACTCGCCTGCCAACATTTTGATGGCAGATTGCAGGAACCACTTGGTACTATCAAACCAGCCCAACTTGGCACTGGTGCCACCTCAGGTCTGGGAACCATCCGGCGTATCGTGTGTTGAAAGGAGCCAGCCGGCCACTCCAGCCACAGGCCCGCAGACACAAACAACGGCGCTTTTCCCTGGAAAACAAAACTCGCCTGCTGACTTTTTGATGGAAGATTGCAGGAGTAACTTTGTACTTTGAAATCAGCCGAACATGGCTCTGGTGCCATCATGGGTCTGGTCACCATCCTGCCTATCGTAGCTTTTCAGGAGCCAGCCGGTCACTCCCAGCCATAGACCCCAGACAAAAAGCTCGGCCCGTTTCCCTGGAAAACAAAAGTAAGCTGCCCCGCTTCTGGATGGCAGATTGCCGGAGCCACTTGGTACTATCAAACCAGCCCGACTTGCCACTGGTGCCACCTTGGGTCTGGGAACCATCCTGCGTATCGTGGATTCTAAGGAGCCAGCCGGCCACTCCCAGCCACAGGCCCCCAAACAAAATCAACGGCGCTGTTCCCTGGAAAACAAAACACGCCTGCCAACTTTTTGATGGAGTTTGCAGGAGCCACTTGGTACTATCAAACCAGCCCAACTTGGCACTGGTGCCACCATGGGTCATGTAAACATCCTGCGTATCGTGGATTCTTAGGAGCCAGCCGGCCACTCCTAGCCACAGGCCCCCAAACAAAAACCTAGGCCTATTTCTCTGGCAAACAAAAGTAAGCTGCCCCGCTTCTGGATGGCAGATTGCAGGAGACACTTGGGACTATCAAACCAGCCCAACTTGGCACTGGTGCCACCTCTGGTCTGGGAACCATCCTGCGTATCTTGTGTTCTAAGGAGCCAGCCGGCCACTCCCAGCCACAGTCCCCCAAACACAAACAACGGCGCTTTACCCTGGAAAACAAACTGGCCTGCCAACTTTTTGATGGCAGATTGCAGGAGCCACTTGGTACCATCAAACCAGCCCAACTTTGCACTGGTGCCACCTTGGGTCTGGGAACCATCCTGCATATTGTAGCTTTTCAGGAGCCAGCCTGTCACTCCTAGCCCTAGGCCCCCAGTCATAAACCTCGGCCCGTTTCCCTGGCACACAAAAGTAAGCTACCCCGCTTCAGGATGGCAGATTGCAGGAGCCACTTTGCACCATCAAACTAGCCCGACGTGGCACTGGTGCCACCTTGGGTCTGGGAACCATCCTGCGTATCGTGTGTTCTAAGGAGCCAGCCGGCCACTCCCAGCCACAGTCCCCCAAACACAAACAACGGTGCTTTTCCCTGGAAAAGAAAACTGGCCTGCCAACTTTTTGATGGCAGATTGCAGGTGCTATTTAGTACTATCAAACCAGCCCGACTTGGCACTGGTGCCACCTCTGGTCTGGGAACCATCCTGCCTATCGTGGATTTTCAGGGGCCAGACGGCCACTCTCAGCCATATGCCCCCAAAAAAAAACCACGGCCCTTTTCTCTGATAAACAAAACTCAACTGCCCCTCTTCTGGATGGCAAATTTTAGGACGCACTTTGTACTACGAAAACCGCCCGACTTGGCACTGGTGCCACCTTGGGTCAGGGAACCATCCTGCCTATCGTAGCTTTTTAAGGAGCCAGCAGGCCACGCCCAGCCATATACCCCCAAAAACAAACCACGGACCATTTCTCTTGGAAACAAAAATCTGCTGCCCTGCGTCTGGATGGCAGATTGCAGGAGCCACTTTGCACCATCAAACCAGCCCGACTTGGCACTGGTGCCACCTCAGGTCTGGGAACCATCCTGCATATCGTGGATTCTAAGGAGCCAGCCGGCCACTCCCACCCACAGGCCCCCAAACACAAACAACGGCACTTTTCCCTGGAAAACAAAACTCGCCTGCCAAGTTTTTGATGGCAGATTGCAGGAGCCACTTGGTACTATCAAACCAGCCCAACTTGGCACTGGTGCTACCATGGGTCTGGTCACCATCCTGCCTATCGTAGCTTTTCAGGAGCCAGCCGGTCACTCCCAGCCATAGGCCCCCAGTCACAAACCTCGGCCCGTTTCCCTGGCAAACAAAAGTAAGCTGCCCCGCTTCTGGATGGCAGATTGCAGGAGCCACTTGGTACTATCAAACCAGCCCAACTTGGCACTGGTGCCACCTTGGGTTGGGAACCATCCGGCGTATCGTGTGTTGAAAGGAGCCAGCCGGCCACTCCCAGCCACAGGCCTCCAAACAAAAACAACGGCGCTTTTCCCTGGAAAACAAAACTCAACTGCCCTTCTTCTGGATGGAAAATTGCAGGACGCACTTGGTACTACAAAAACAGCCAAACTAGGCAATGGTGCCACCATGGATCTGGGAACCATCCTGCGTATCGAGCTTCTTAAGGAGCCAGCCGGCCACTCCCAGCCATATGCCCCCAAAAACAAACCACGGAACTTTACTCTGGCAAACAAAGATCCGCTGCCCCGCGTCAGGATGGCAGATTGCAGGAGCCACTTGGTACTATCAAACGAGCCCGACTTGGCCCTGGTGCCACCTTGAGTCTGGGAACCATCCTGCGTATTGTGGATTGTCAGTAGCCAGTCGACCATTCTCGGCCACAGACCCCAATCAAAAACAACGGCCGGTTCACAGGCAAAAGAACTCAGCTGCCCCGTTTCTGGATGGGAGATTGCATGAGGCACTTGACACTGTCAAACCAGCCCCACTTGGCACTGGTGCCATCTTGGGTCTGGGAACCATGCTGCGTATCATGGATTTTCAGGAGCCAGCTGGCCACTGCCAGCCACAGGCCCCCAAAAACAAAGCTCGGCCCGTTTCCCTGGCAAACAAAAGTAAGCTACCCCGCTTCTGGATGGCAGATTGCAGGAACCACTTGGTACTATCAAACCAGCCCGACTTGGCACTGGTGCCATCTTGGGTCTGGGAACCATCCTGCGTATCGTGGATTCTAAGGAGCCAGCCGGCCACTCCCAGCCACAGGCCCGCAAACACAAACAACGGCGCTTTTCCCTGGAAAACAAAACTCGCCTGACAACGTTTTGATGGCAGATTGCAGGAGCCACTTGGTACTATCAAACCAGCCCAACTTGGCACTGGTGCCACCATGGGTCTGGTCACCATCCTGCCTATCGTAGCTTTTCAGGACCTAGCCGGTCACTCCCAGCCATAGGCCTCCAGACAAAAACCTCGGCCCGTTTCCCTGGCAAAAAAAAGTAAGCTACCCCGCTACTGGATGGCAGATTGCAGGAGCCACTTTGCACCATCAAACTAGCCCGACTTGGCACTGGTGCCACCTCTGGTCTGGGAACAATGCTGCGTATCGTGGATTCTAAGGAGCCAGCCGGCCACTCCCAGCCACAGGCCCCCAAACACAAACAACGGCGCTTTTTCCTGGAAAACAAAACTCGCCTGCCAACTTTTTGATGGCAGATTGCAGGAGCCACTTGGTACTATCAAACCAGCCCAACTTGGCACTGGTGCCACCATGGGTCTGGTCACCATCCTGCCTATCGTAGCTTTTCAGGACCTAGCAGGTCACTCCCAGCCATAGGCCCCCAGACACAAAGCTCGGCCCGTTTCCCTGGCAAACAAAAGTAAGCTGCCCCGCTTCTGGATGGCAGATTGCAGGAACCACTTGGTATAATCAAACCAGCCCAACTTGGCACTGGTGCCACCTTGGGTCTGGGAACCATCCTGCGTATCGTGGATTCTAAGGAGCCAGCCGGTCACTCCCAGCCACAGGCCCCCAAATACAAACAACAGCGCTTTTCCCTGGAAAACAAAACTCGCCTGCCAACTTTTTGATGGCAGATCGCAGGAGCCACTTGGTACTATCAAATCAGCCCAACTTGGCACTGGTGCCACCATGGGTCTGGTCACCATCCTGATTATCGTAGCTTTTCAGGAGCCAGCCGGTCACTCCCAGCCATAGGCCCCCAGTCACAAACCTCGGCCCGTTTCCCTGGCAAACAAAAGTAAGCTGCCCCGCTTCTGGATGGCAGATTGCAGGAGCCACTTGGTACTATCAAACCAGCCCAACTTGGCACTGGTGCCACCTTGGGTTGGGAACCATCCGGCGTATCGTGTGTTGAAAGGAGCCAGCCGGCCACTCCCAGCCACAGGCCTCCAAACAAAAACAACGGCGCTTTTCCCTGGAAAACAAAACTCAACTGCCCTTCTTCTGGATGGAAAATTGCAGGACGCACTTGGTACTACAAAAACAGCCAAATTAGGCAATGGTGCCACCATGGATCTGGGAACCATCCTGCGTATCGAGCTTCTTAAGGAGCCAGCCGGCCACTCCCAGCCATATGCCCCCAAAAACAAACCACGGAACTTTACTCTGGCAAACAAAGATCCGCTGCCCCGCGTCAGGATGGCAGATTGCAGGAGCCACTTGGTACTATCAAACGAGCCCGACTTGGCCCTGGTGCCACCTTGAGTCTGGGAACCATCCTGCGTATTGTGGATTGTCAGTAGCCAGTCGACCATTCTCGGCCACAGACCCCAATCAAAAACAACGGCCGGTTCACAGGCAAAAGAACTCAGCTGCCCCGTTTCTGGATGGGAGATTGCATGAGGCACTTGACACTGTCAAACCAGCCCCACTTGGCACTGGTGCCATCTTGGGTCTGGGAACCATGCTGCGTATCATGGATTTTCAGGAGCCAGCTGGCCACTGCCAGCCACAGGCCCCCAAAAACAAAGCTCGGCCCGTTTCCCTGGCAAACAAAAGTAAGCTACCCCGCTTCTGGATGGCAGATTGCAGGAACCACTTGGTACTATCAAACCAGCCCGACTTGGCACTGGTGCCATCTTGGGTCTGGGAACCATCCTGCGTATCGTGGATTCTAAGGAGTCAGCCGGCCACTCCCAGCCACAGGCCCGCAAACACAAACAACGGCGCTTTTCCCTGGAAAACAAAACTCGCCTGACAACGTTTTGATGGCAGATTGCAGGAGCCACTTGGTACTATCAAACCAGCCCAACTTGGCACTGGTGCCACCATGGGTCTGGTCACCATCCTGCCTATCGTAGCTTTTCAGGACCTAGCCGGTCACTCCCAGCCATAGGCCTCCAGACAAAAACCTCGGCCCGTTTCCCTGGCAAAAAAAAGTAAGCTACCCCGCTACTGGATGGCAGATTGCAGGAGCCACTTTGCACCATCAAACTAGCCCGACTTGGCACTGGTGCCACCTCTGGTCTGGGAACAATGCTGCGTATCGTGGATTCTAAGGAGCCAGCCGGCCACTCCCAGCCACAGGCCCCCAAACACAAACAACGGCGCTTTTTCCTGGAAAACAAAACTCGCCTGCCAACTTTTTGATGGCAGATTGCAGGAGCCACTTGGTACTATCAAACCAGCCCAACTTGGCACTGGTGCCACCATGGGTCTGGTCACCATCCTGCCTATCGTAGCTTTTCAGGACCTAGCAGGTCACTCCCAGCCATAGGCCCCCAGACACAAAGCTCGGCCCGTTTCCCTGGCAAACAAAAGTAAGCTGCCCCGCTTCTGGATGGCAGATTGCAGGAACCACTTGGTATAATCAAACCAGCCCAACTTGGCACTGGTGCCACCTTGGGTCTGGGAACCATCCTGCGTATCGTGGATTCTAAGGAGCCAGCCGGTCACTCCCAGCCACAGGCCCCCAAATACAAACAACAGCGCTTTTCCCTGGAAAACAAAACTCGCCTGCCAACTTTTTGATGGCAGATCGCAGGAGCCACTTGGTACTATCAAATCAGCCCAACTTGGCACTGGTGCCACCATGGGTCTGGTCACCATCCTGATTATCGTAGCTTTTCAGGAGCCAGCCGGTCACTCCCAGCCATAGGCCCCCAGACACAAACCTCGGCCCGTTTCCCTGGCAAACAAAAGTAAGCTGCCCCGCTTCTGGATGGCAGATTGCAGGAGCCACTTTGCACCATCAAACTGGCCCGACTTGTCACTGGTGCCACCTCAGGTCTGGGAACCATCATGTGTATCGTGGATTCCAATTAGCAAGACGGCCACTCCCAGCCACAGGCCCCCAAACACAAACAACGACGCTTTTCCCTGGAAAACAAAACTCGCCTGCCAACTTTTTGATGGCAGATTGCAGGAGCCACTTGGTACTATCAAACCAGCCCAACTTGGCACTGGTGCCACCATGGGTCTGGTCACCATCCTGCCTATCGTAGCTTTTCAGGAGCCAGCCGGTCACTCCCAGCCATAGGCCCCCAGACACAAAGCTCGGCCCGTTTCCCTGGCAAACAAAAGTAAGCTGCCCCGCTTCTGGATGGCAGATTGCAGGAGCCACGTGTTATTATCAAACCAGCCCGACTTGGTACTGGTGCCACCTCTGGTCTGGGAACCATCCTGCGTATCGTGGATTCTAAGGAGCCAGCCGGCCACTCCCAGCCACAGGCCCCCAAAAAAAAACAACGGCGCTTTTCCCTGGAAAACAAAACTCGCCTGCCAACATTTTGATGGCAGATTGCAGGAACCACTTGGTACTATCAAACCAGCCCAACTTGGCACTGGTGCCACCTCAGGTCTGGGAACCATCCGGCGTATCGTGTGTTGAAAGGAGCCAGCCGGCCACTCCAGCCACAGGCCCGCAGACACAAACAACGGCGCTTTTCCCTGGAAAACAAAACTCGCCTGCTGACTTTTTGATGGAAGATTGCAGGAGCAACTTTGTACTTTGAAATCAGCCGAACATGGCTCTGGTGCCATCATGGGTCTGGTCACCATCCTGCCTATCGTAGCTTTTCAGGAGCCAGCCGGTCACTCCCAGCCATAGACCCCAGACAAAAAGCTCGGCCCGTTTCCCTGGAAAACAAAAGTAAGCTGCCCCGCTTCTGGATGGCAGATTGCAGGAGCCACTTTGCACCATCAAACTAGCCCGACTTGGCACTGGTGCCACCTCAGGTCTGGGAACCATCCTGCGTATCGTGGATTCTAAGGAGCCAGCCGGCCACTCCCAGCCACAGGCCCTCAAACACAAACAACGGCGCTTTTCCCTGGAAAACAAAACTCGCCTGCCAAATTTTGATGGCAGATTGCCGGAGCCACTTGGTACTATCAAACCAGCCCAACTTGGCACTGGTGCCACCATGGGTCTGGTCACCATCCTGCCTATCGTAGATTTTCAGGACCTAGCCGGTCACTCCCAGCCACAGGCCCCCAGACACAAACCTCGGCCCGTTTCCGTGGCAAACAAAACTAAGCGGCGCCGCTTGTGGATGGCAGATTGCAGGACGCACTTGGTACTATCAAACCAGCCCAACTTGGCACTGGTGCCACCTTGGGTCTGGGAACCATCCTGCGTATCGTGGATTCTAAGGAGCCAGCCGGCTACTCCCAGCCACAGGCCCCCAACAAAAACCACGGCCCTTTATTCTGGCAAACAAAACTTAGCTTCCTCACTTCTGGATGGCAGATTGCAGGAGCCACTTGGTACTATCAAACCAGCCCGACTTGGCACTGGTGCCACCTTGGGTCTGGGAACCATCCTGCGTATCGTGGTCTCTAAGGAGCCAGCCGGCCACTCCCAGCCACAGGCCCCCAAACAAAATCAACGGCGCTGTTCCCTGGAAAACAAAACACGCCTGCCAACTTTTTGATGGAGTTTGCAGGAGCCAATGGTACTATCAAACCAGCCCAACTTGGCACTGGTGCCACCATGGGTCTGGTAAACATCCTGCGTATCGTGGATTCTTAGGAGCCAGCCGGCCACTCCTAGCCACAGGCCCCCAAACAAAAACCTAGGCCTATTTCTCTGGCAAACAAAAGTAAGCTGCCCCGCTTCTGGATGGCAGATTGCAGGAGACACTTGGGACTATCAAACCAGCCCAACTTGGCACTGGTGCCACCTCTGGTCTGGGAACCATCCTGCGTATCTTGTGTTCTAAGGAGCCACCTGGCCACTCCCAGCCACAGTCCCCCAAACACAAACAACGGCGCTTTTCCCTGGAAAACAAAACTGGCCTGCCAACTTTTTGATGGCAGATTGCAGGAGCCACTTGGTACCATCAAACCAGCCCAACTTTGCACTGGTGCCACCTTGGGTCTGGGAACCATCCTGCCTATTGTAGCTTTTCAGGAGCCAGCCTGTCACTCCTAGCCCTAGGCCCCCAGTCATAAACCTCGGCCCGTTTCCCTGGCACACAAAAGTAAGCTACCCCGCTTCAGGATGGCAGATTGCAGGAGCCACTTTTCACCATCAAACCAGCCCGACGTGGCACTGGTGCCACCTTGGGTCTGGGAACCATCCTGCGTATCGTGTGTTCTAAGGAGCCAGCCGGCCACTCCCAGCCACAGTCCCCCAAACACAAACAACGGTGCTTTTCCTTGGAAAACAAAACTGGCCTGCCAACTTTTTGATGGCAGATTGCAGGTGCTATTTAGTACTATCAAACCAGCCCGACTTGGCACTGGTGCCACCTCTGGTCTGGGAACCATCCTGCCTATCGTGGATTTTCAGGGGCCAGACGGCCACTCTCAGCCATATGCCCCCAGACACAAAGCTCTGCCCGTTTCCCTGGCAAACAAAAGTAAGCTACCCCGCTTCTGGATGGCAGATTGCAGGAGCCACTTGGTACTATCAAACCAGCCCAACTTGGCACTGGTGCCACCATGGGTCTGGTCACCATCCTGCCTATCGCAGCTTTTCAGGACCTAGCAGGTCACTCCCAGCCATAGGCCCCCAGACACAAACCTCGGCCCGTTTCCCTGGCAAACAAAAGTAAGCTGCCCCGCTTCTGGATGGCAGATTGCAGGACGCACTTGGTACTATCAAACCAGCCCAACTTGGCAAAGGTGCCACCTCTGGTCTGGGAACCATCCTGCGTATCGTGGATTCTAAGGAGCCAGCCGGCCACTCCCAGCCACAGGCCCTCAAACAAAAACAACGGCGCTTTTCCCTGGAAAACAAAACTCGCCTGCCAACATTTTCATGGCAGATTGCAGGAGCCACTTGGTACTATCAAACCAGCCCAACTTGGCACTGGTGCCACCATGGGTCTGGTCACCATCCTGCCTATCGTAGCTTTTCAGGAGCCAGCCGGTCACTCCCAGCCATAGGTCCCCAGTCACAAACCTCGGCCCGTTTCCCTGGCAAACAAAAGTAAGCTGCCCCGCTTCTGGATGGCAGATTGCAGGAGCCCCTTGGTACTATCAAACCAGCCCGACTTGGAACTGGTGCCACCTCTGGTCTGGGAACCATGCTGCGTAACACAGATTCTAAGGCGCCAGTCGGCCACTCCCAGCCACAAGCCCCCAAACACAAACAACGGCGCTATTCTCTGGCAAACAAAACTCCACTGCCCCTCTTCTGGATGGCAAATTGCAGGACGCACTTGGTACTATAAAAACAGCCCGACTTGGCACTGGTGCCACCTTGGGTCTCGGAACCATCCTGCGTATCGATCTTTTTAATGAGACAGCCGGCCACTCCCAGCCATATGCCCCCAAACACAACCCACGGCCCTTTTCTCTGGCAAACAAAACTCAACTGCACCGCTTCTGGATGGCAGATTGCAGGAGCCACTTGGTACTATCAAACCAGCCCGACTTGGCACTGGTGCCACCTTGGGTCTGGGAACCATCCTGCGTATTGTGGGTTGTCAGGAGCCAGCCGAACACTCTCGGCCACAGACCCCAATCAAAAACAACGGCCCGTTTCACAGGCAAACAAAACTCAACTGCCCCTCTTCTGGATGGCAAATTTTAGGACGCACTTTGTACTACGAAAACCGCCCGACGTGGCACTGGTCCCACCTTGTGTCAGGGAACCATCCTGCATATCGAGCTTTTTAAGGAGCCAGCCGGCCACGCCGAGCCATATACCCCCAAAAACAAACCACGGACCATTTCTCATGGAAACAAAAATCCGCTGCCCCGCGTCTGGATGGCAGATTGCAGGAGCCACTTTGCACCATCAAACCAGCCCGACTTGGCACTGGTGCCACCTTGGGTCTGGGAACAATCCTGCATATCGTGGATTCTAAGGAGCCAGCCGGCCACTCCCAGCCACAGGCCCCCAAACACAAACAACGGCGCTTTTCCCTGGAAAACAAAACTCGCCTGCCAGCTTTTTGATGGCAGATTGCAGGAGCCACTTGGTACTATCAAATCATCCCAACTTGGTACTGGTGCCACTATGGGTCTGGGAACCATCCTGCCTATTGTAGCATTTCAGGAGCCAGCCGGTCACTCCCAGCCATAGGCCCCCAGACACAAAGCTCGGCCCGTTTCCCTGGCAAACAAAATTAAGCTGCCCCGATTCTGGATGGCAGATTGCAGGAGCCACTTGGTAGTGTCAAACCAGCCCGACTTGGCACTGGGGCCACCTTGGGTCTGGGAACCATCCTGCGTATCGTGGATTCTAAGCAGCCACCCGGCCACTCTGAGCCACAGGCGCCCAAACACAAAATACGGCGCTTTTCCCTGGAAAACAAAACTCGCCTGCCAACATTTTGATGGCAGATTGCAGGAGGCACATGGTACTATCAGACCAGGCAAACATGGCACTGGTGCCACCTTGGCTCTGGGAACCATCCTGCCTATCGTGGATTTTCAGGGGCCAGCCGGCCAATCTCAGCCATATGGATCCAAACACATACCACGGCCCTTTTCTCTGACAAACAAAACTCAACTGCCCCTCTTCTGGATGGCAAATTGCAGGACGCACTTGGTACTACGAAAACAGCCCGACTTGGCACTGATGCTACCTTGGGTCAGGGAACAATCCTGCGTATCGATCTTTTTATGGAGCCAGCCGGCCACGTCCAGCCATATACCCCCAAAAAAAAACCACGGAACTTTTCTCCAGCAAACAAAAATCCGCTGCCCCGCGTCTGAATGGCAGATTTCAGGAGCTATTTAGTATTATCAAACCAGCCCGACTTGGCACTGGTGCCACCATGAGTCTGGTAACCATCCTGCCTATCGTAGCTTTTCAGTAGCCAGCCGGTCACTCCCAGCCATAGGCCCCCAGACAAATACCTCGGCCCGTTTCCCTGGGAAACAAAAGTAAGCTGTCCCGCTTCTGGATGGCAGATTGCAGGAGCCACTTGGTACTATCAAACCAGCCCAACTTGGCACTGGTGCCACCTTGGCTCTGGGAACCATCCTGCGTATCCTGGGTTCAAAGGAGGCAGCCGGCCACTCCCAGCCACAGGCCTCTAAACAAGAACAACGGCGCTTTTCCCTGGAAAACAAAACTCGCCTGACAACTTTTGGATGGCAGATTGCAGGAGCCACTTGGTACTATCAAACCAGCCCAACTTGGCACTGGTGCCACCATGGGTCTGGTCACCATCCTGCCTATCGTAGCTTTTCAGGAGCCAGCCGGTCACTCCCAGCCATAGGCCCCCAGACAAATATCTCGGCCCGTTTCCCTGGCAAGCAAAAGTAAGCTGCCCCGCTTCTGGATGGCAGATTGCAGGAGCCACATGGTACTATCAAACCAGGCCAACATGGCACTGGTGCCACCTTGGTTCTGGGAACCATCCTGCCTATCGTGGATTTTCAGGGGCCAGCCGGCCACTCTCAGCCATATGCCCCCAAACATATACCACGGTCCTTTTCTCTGGCAAACAAAACTCAACTGCCCCTCTTCTCGATGGCAAATTGCAGGACGCACTTGGTACTACGAAAACAGCCCGACTTGGCACTCATGCCACCTTGGGTCAGGGAACAATCCTGCGTATCGAGATTTTTAAGGAGCCAGCCGGCCACGTCCAGCCATATACCCCCAAAAAAAAACCACGGAACTTTTCTCCAGGAAACAGAAATCCGCTGCCCCGCGTCTGGATGGCAGATTTCAGGAGTTATTTAGTATTATCAAACCAGCCCGACTTGGCAGTGGGGCCACCATGAGCCTGGTAACCATCCTGCCTATCGTAGCTTTTCAGTAGCCAGCCAGTCACGCCCAGCCATAGGCCCCCAGACAAATACCTCGGCCCGTTTCCCTGGGAAACAAAATTAAGCTGTCCCGCTTCTGGATGGCAGTTTGCAGGATCCACTTGGTACTATCAAACCAGCCGAACTTGGCACTGGCGTAACCTTGGCTCTGGGAACCATCCTGCGTATCCTGGGTTCAAAGGAGGCAGCCGGCCACTCCCAGCCACAGGCCCCCAAACAGAAACAACGGCGCTTTTCCCTGGAAAACAAAACTGGCCTGCCAAGTTTTTGATGGCAGATTGCAGGAGCCACTTGGTACTATCAAACCAGCCCAACTTGGCACTGGTGCCACCATGGGTCTGGTCACCATCCTGCCTATCGTAGCTTTTCAGGCGCCAGCCGGTCACTCCCAGCCATAGGCCCCCAGTCACAAACCTCGGCCCGTTTCCCTGGCAAACAAAAGTAAGCTACCCCGCTTCTGGATGGCAGATTGCAGGACGCACTTGGTACTATCAAACCAGCCCAACTTGGCACTGGTGCCACCTCAGGTCTGGGAACCATCCTGCGTCTCGTGGATTCTAAGGAGCCAGCCGGCCACTCCCACCCATAGGCCCCCAAACAAAAACAACGGCGCTTTTCCCTGGAAAACAAAACTCGCCTGCCAACTTTTTGATGGCCGATTGCAGGAACCACTTGGTATTATCAAGCCAGCCCGACTTGGCACTGGTGCCACCTTGGGTCTGGGAACCATGCTGCGTATCGTGGATTCTAAGGAGCCAGCCGGCCACTCCCTGCCACAGGCCCCCAAACACAAACAACGGCGCTTTTCCCTGGAAATCAACACTCGCTTGCCGACTTTTTGATGGCAGATTGCAGGAGCCACTTGGTACTATCAAACCAGCCCAACTTGGCACTGGTGCCACCATGGGTCTGGTCACCATCATGCCTCTCGTAGCTTTTAAGGACCTAGCGGGTCACTCACAGCCATAGGCCCCCAGACACAAACCTTGGCCCGTTTCCCTGGCAAACAAAAGTAAGCTGCCCCGTTTCTGGATGGCAGATTTCAGTAGCAACTTTGCACCATCAAACTGGCCCGACTTGTCACTGGTGCCACTTTAGGTCTGGGAACCATCCTGCGTATCGTGGATTCTAATTAGCCATCCGGCCACTCCCACCCACAGGCCCCCAAACACAAACAACCGCGCTTTTCCCTGGAAAACAAAACTCGCCTACCAACATTTTGATGGCAGATTGCAGGAGCCACTTGGTACTATCAAATCAGCCCAACTTGGCACTGGTGCCACCATGGGTCTGGTAACCATCCTGCCTATCGTACCTTTTCAGGAGCCAGCTGGTCACTCCCAGCCATAGGCCCCCAGACAAAAACCTCGGCTCCTTTCCCTGGCAAACAAAAGTAAGCAGCCCTGCTTCTGGATGGCAGATTGCAGGAGCCACTTTGCACCATCAAACTGGCCCGACTTGTCACTGTTGCCACCTCTGGTCTGGGAACCATCCTGCGTATCGTGGGTTCTAATTAGCCAGCCGGCCACTCCCAGCCACAGGCCCCCAAACACAAACAACGGCGCTTTTCCCTGGAAAACAAAACTCGCCTGACAACGTTTTGATGGCAGATTGCAGGAGCCACTTGGTACTATCAAACCAGCCCAACTTGGCACTGGTGCCACCATGGGTCTGGTCACCATCCTGCCTATCGTAGCTTTTCAGGAGCCAGCCGGTCACTCCCAGCCATAGGCCCCCAGACACAAAGCTCGGCCCGTTTCCCTGGCAAACAAAAGTAAGCTGCCCCGCTTCTGGATGGCTGATTGCAGGAGCCACTTGGTACTATCAAACCAGCCCGACTTGGCACTGGTGCCACGTCAAGTCTGGGAACCATCCTGCGTATCGTGGATTCTAAGGAGCCAGCCGGCCACTCCCAGCCACAGGCCCCCAAACACAAACAACGGCGCTTTTCCCTGGAAAACAAAACTCGCCTGCCAACTTTTTGATGGCAGATTGCAGGAGCAACTTGGTACTATCAAACCAGCCCAACTTGGCACTGGTGCCACCATGGGTCTGGTCACCATCCTGCCTATCGTAACTTTTCAGGAGCCAGCCGGTCACTCTCAGCCATAGGCCCCCAAACAAAACCCACGGCCCGTTTCCCTGGCAAACAAAAGTAAGCTGCCCCGCTTCTGGATGGCAGATTCCCGGACGCACTTGGTACTATCAAACCAGCCCAACTTGGCACTGGTGCCACCTCTGATCTGGGAACCATGCTGAGTATCGTGGATTCTAAGGAGCCAGCCGGCCACTCCCAGCCACAGGCCCCCAAACACAAACAACGGCGCTTTTCCCTGGAAAACAAAACTCGCCCGCCAAGTTTGTGATGGCAGATTGCAGGAGCCACTTAGTACTATCAAACCAGCCCAATTTGGCACTGGTGCCGTCATGGGTCTGGTCACCATCCTGCCTATCGTAGCTTTTCACGAGCCAGCCGGTCACTCCCAGCCATAGGCCCCCAGACAAAAACCTCGGCCTGTTTCCCTGGAAAACAAAAGTAAGCTGCCCCGCTTCTGGATGGCAGATTGCAGGAACCACTTGGTACTATCAAACCAGCCCAACTTGGCACTGGTGCCGCCATGGGTCTGGGAACCATCCTTTGTATCGTGGATTCTAATTAGCCATCCGTCCACTCCAGGCCATAGGGCCCCAGGCACAAACAACAGCGCTTTTCCCTGGAAAACAAAACTCGCCTGCCAAATTTTGATGGCCGATTGCAGGAACCACTTGGTATTATCTAGCCAGCCCAACTTGGCACTGGTGCCACCATGGGTCTGGTCACCATCCTGCCTATCGTAGCTTTTCAGGAGCCAGCCGGTCACTCCCAGCCATAGGCCCCCAGACACAAACCTCGGACCGTTTCCCTGGCAAACAAAAGTAAGCTGCCCCGCTTCTGGATGGCAGATTGCAGGAACCACTTGTTACTATCAAACCAGCCCAACTTGGCACTGGTGCCACCATGGGTCTGGGAACCATCCTGTGTATCGTGGATTCTAATTAGCCATCCGTCCACTCCAGGCCATAGGGCCCCAGGCACAAACAACGGCGCTTTTCCCTGGAAAACAAAACTCGCCTGCCAACTTTTTGATGGCCGATTGCAGGAACCACTTGGTATTATCAAGCCAGCCCGACTTGGCACTGGTGCCACCTTGGGTCTGGGAACCATGCTGCGTATCGTGGATTCTAAGGAGCCAGCCGGCCACTCCCTGCCACAGGCCCCCAAACACAAACAACGGCGCTTTTCCCTGGAAAACAAAACTCGCCTGCCAAGTTTTTGATGGCAGATTGCAGGAGCCACTTGGTACTATCAAACCAGCCCAACTTGGCACTGGTGCCACCATGGGTCTGGTCACCATCCTGCCTATCGTAGCTTTTCAGGAGCCAGCCAGCCACCCCCAGCCAGAGGCCCCCAGACAAATATTTCGGCCCGTTTCCCTGGCAAACAAAAGTAAGCTGCCCCGCTTCTGCATGGCAGATTGCAGGAGCCACTTTGCACCGTCAAACCAGCCCAACTTGGCACTGGTGCCACCTCAGGTCTGGGAACCATCCTGCGTCTCGTGGGTTCTAATTAGCCATCCGTCCACTCCAGGCCATAGGGCCCCAGGCACAAACAACGGCGCTTTTCCCTGGAAAACAAAACTCGCCTGCCAACATTTTGATGGCCGATTGCAGGAACCACTTGGTATTATCAAGCCAGCCCAACTTGGCACTGGTGCCACCATGGGTCTGGTCACCATCCTGCCTATCGTAGCTTTTCAGGAGCCAGCCGGTCACTCCCAGCCATAGGCCCCCAGACACAAACCTCGGACCGTTTCCCTGGCAAACAAAAGTAAGCTGCCCCGCTTCTGGATGGCAGATTGCAGGAACCACTTGGTACTATCAAACCAGCCCAACTTGGCACTGGTGCCACCATGGGTCTGGGAACCATCCTGTGTATCGTGGATTCTAATTAGCCATCCGTCCACTCCAGGCCATAGGGCCCCAGGCACAAACAACGGCGCTTTTCCCTGGAAAACAAAACTCGCCTGCGAACATTTTGATGGCCGATTGCAGGAACCACTTGGTATTATCAAGCCAGCCCGACTTGGCACTGGTGCCACCTTGGGTCTGGGAACCATGCTGCGTATCGTGGATTCTAAGGAGCCAGCCGGCCACTCCCAGCCACAGGCCCCCAAACACAAACAACGACGCTTTTCCCTGGAAATCAACACTCGCTTGCCGACTTTTTGATGGCAGATTGCAGGAGCCACTTGGTACTATCAAACCAGCCCAACTTGGCACTGGTGCCACCATGGGTCTGGTCACCATCCTGCCTATCGTAGCTTTTCATGAGCCAGCCGGCCACTCCCAGCCATAGGCCCCCAGACACAAACCTCGGCCCGTTTCCCTGGCAAACAAAAGTAAGCTGCCCCGCTTCTGGATGGCAGATTCCCGGACGCACTTGTTACAATCAAACCAGCCCAACTTGGCACTGGTGCCACCTCTGGTCTGGGAACCATGCTGAGTATCGTGGATTCTAAGGAGCCAGCCGGCCACTCCCAGCCACAGGCCCCCAAACACAAACAACGGCGCTTTTCCCTGGAAAACAAAACTCGCCTGCCAAGTTTTTGATGGCAGATTGCAGGAGCCACTTGGTACTATCAAACCAGCCCAACTTGGCACTGGTGCCGTCATGGGTCTGGTCACCATCCTGCCTATCGTAGCTTTTCACGAGCCAGCCGGTCACTTCCAGGCTTAGGCCCCCAGACACAATCCTCGGACCGTTTCCCTGGCAAACAAAAGTAAGCTGCCCCGCTTCTGGATGGCAGATTGCAGGAACCACTTGGTACTATCAAACCAGCCCAAGTTGGCACTGGTGCCACCATGGGTCTGGGAACCATCCTGTGTATCGTGGATTCTAATTAGCCATCCGTCCACTCCAGGCCATAGGGCCCCAGGCACAAACAACGGCGCTTTTCCCTGGATAACAAACTCGCCTGCCAAATTTTTGATGGCAGATTGCAGGAGCCACTTGGTACTATCAAACCAGCCCAACTTGGCACTGGTGCCACCATGGGTCTGGTCACCATCCTGCCTATCGTAGCTTTTCAGGAGCCAGCCGGTCACTCCCAGCCATAGGCCCCCAGACACAAACCTCGGCCCGTTTCCCTGGCAAACAAAAGTAAGCTGCCCCGCTTCTGGATGGCAGATTGCAGGAGCCACTTGGTACATTCAAACCAGCCCGACTTGGCACTGGTGCCACCACTGGTCTGGGAACCATCCTGCGTATGGTGGATTCTAAGGAGCCAGCCGGCCACTCCCACCCATAGGCCCCCAAACAAAAACAACGGCGCTTTTCCCTGGAAATCAACACTCGCTTCCCGACTTTTTGATGGCAGATTGCAGGAGCCACTTGGTACTATCAAACCAGCCCAACTTGGCACTGGTGCCACCATGGGTCTGGTCACCATCATGCCTCTCGTAGCTTTTCAGGACCTAGCCGGTCACGCACAGCCATAGGCCCCCAGACACAAACCTTGGCCCGTTTCCCTGGCAAACAAAAGTAAGCTGCCCCGTTTCTGGATGGCAGATTTCAGTAGCAACTTTGCACCATCAAACTGGCCCGACTTGTCACTGGTGCCACTTTAGGTCTGGGAACCATCCTGCGTATCGTGGATTCTAATTAGCCATCCGGCCACTCCCACCCACAGGCCCCCAAACACAAACAACGGCGCTTTTCTCTGGAAAACAAAACTCGCCTACCAACATTTTGATGGCAGATTGCAGGAGCCACTTGGTACTATCAAATCAGCCCAACTTGGCACTGGTGCCACCATGGGTCTGGTAACCATCCTGCCTATCGTACCTTTTCAGGAGCCAGCTGGTCACTCCCAGCCATAGGCCCCCAGACACAAACCTCGGCTCCTTTCCCTGGCAAACAAAAGTAAGCAGCCCTGCTTCTGGATGGCAGATTGCAGGAGCCACTTTGCACCATCAAACTGGCCCGACTTGTCACTGTTGCCACCTCTGGTCTGGGAACCATCCTGCGTATCGTGGATTCTAAGGAGCCAGCCGGCCACTCCCAGCCACAGGCCCCCAAACACAAACAACGGCGCTTTTCCCTGGAAAACAAAACTCGCCTGACAACTTTTTGATGGCAGATTGCAGGAACCACTTGGTACTATCAAACCAGGCCAACTTGGCACTGGTGCCACCATGGGTCTGGTCACCATCCTGCCTATCGTAGCTTTTCAGGAGCCAGCCGGTCACTCCCAGCCATAGGCCCCCAGACACAAAGCTCGGCCCGTTTCCCTGGCAAACAAAAGTAAGCTGCCCCGCTTCTGGATGGCAGATAGTAGGACGCACTTGTTACTATCAAACCAGCCCGACTTGGCACTGGTGCCACCACTGGTCTGGGAACCATCCTGCGTATCGTGGATTCTAAGGAGCCAGCCGGCCACTCCCAGCCACAGGCACCCAAACACAAACAACGGCGCTTTTCCCTGGAAAACAAAACTCGCCTGACAACTTTTTGATGGCAGATTGCAGGAGCCACTTGGTACTATCAAACCAGCCCAACTTGGCACTGGTGCCACCATGGGTCTGGTCACCATCCTGCCTATCGTAGCTTTTCAGGAGCCAGCCGGTCACTCCCAGCCATAGGCCCCCAGACAAATACCTCGGCCCGTTTCCCTGGAAAACAAAAGTAAGCTGCCCCGCTTCTGGATGGCAGATTGCAGGACGCACTTGGTACTATCAAACCAGCCCGACTTGGCACTGGTGCCACCTCTGGTCTGGGAACCATCCTGCGTATCGTGGATTCTAAGGAGCCAGCCGGCCACTCCCAGCCACAGGCCCCCAAACACAAACAACGGCGCTTTTCCCTGGAAAACAAAACTCGCCTGCCAACTTTTTGATGGCAGATTGCAGGAGCCACTTGGTACTATCAAACCAGCCCAACTTGGCACTGGTGCCACCATGGGTCTGGTCACCATCCTGCCTATCGTAACTTTTCAGGAGCCAGCGGGTCACTCCCAGCCATAGGCCCCCAGACAAATACCTCGGCCCGTTTCCCTGGCAAACAAAAGTAAGCTGCCCCGCTTCTGGATGGCAGATTCCCGGACGCACTTGGTACTATCAAACCAGCCCAACTTGGCACTGGTGCCACCATGGGTCTGGGAACCATCCTGTGTATCGTGGATTCTAATTAGCCATCCGTCCACTCCAGGCCTTAGGGCCCCAGGCACAAACAACGGCGCTTTTCCCTGGAAAACAAAACTCGCCTGCCAACTTTTTGATGGCCGATTGCAGGAACCACTTGGTATTATCTAGCCAGCCCAACTTGGCACTGGTGCCACCATGGGTCTGGTCACCATCCTGCCTATCGTAGCTTTTCAGGAGCCAGCCGGTCACTCCCAGCCATAGGCCCCCAGACACAAACCTCGGACCGTTTCCCTGGCAAACAAAAGTAAGCTGCCCCGCTTCTGGATGGCAGATTGCAGGAACCACTTGTTACTATCAAACCAGCCCAACTTGGCACTGGTGCCACCATGGGTCTGGGAACCATCCTGTGTATCGTGGATTCTAATTAGCCATCCGTCCACTCCAGGCCATAGGGCCCCAGGCACAAACAAAGGCGCTTTTCCCTGGAAAACAAAACTCGCCTGCGAACATTTTGATGGCCGATTGCAGGAACCACTTGGTATTATCAAGCCAGCCCGACTTGGCACTGGTGCCACCTTGGGTCTGGGAACCATGCTGCGTATCGTGGATTCTAAGGAGCCAGCCGGCCACTCCCAGCCACAGGCCCCCAAACACAAACAACGGCGCTTTTCCCTGGAAAACAAAACTCGCCTGCCAAGTTTTTGATGGCAGATTGCAGGAGCCACTTGGTACTATCAAACCAGCCCAACTTGGCACTGGTGCCACCATGGGTCTGGTCACCATCCTGCCTATCGTAGCTTTTCAGGAGCCAGCCAGCCACCCCCAGCCAGAGGCCCCCAGACAAATATTTCGGCCCGTTTCCCTGGCAAACAAAAGTAAGCTGCCCCGCTTCTGCATGGCAGATTGCAGGAGCCACTTTGCACCGTCAAACCAGCCCAACTTGGCACTGGTGCCACCTCAGGTCTGGGAACCATCCTGCGTATCGTGGGTTCTAATTAGGCATCCGTCCACTCCAGGCCATAGGGCCCCAGGCACAAACAACGGCGCTTTTCCCTGGAAAACAAAACTCGCCTGCCAACTTTTTGATGGCCGATTGCAGGAACCACTTGGTATTATCAAGCCAGCCCAACTTGGCACTGGTGCCACCATGGGTCTGGTCACCATCCTGCCTATCGTAGCTTTTCAGGAGCCAGCCGGTCACTCCCAGCCATAGGCCCCCAGACACAAACCTCGGACCGTTTCCCTGGCAAACAAAAGTAAGCTGCCCCGCTTCTGGATGGCAGATTGCAGGAACCACTTGGTACTATCAAACCAGCCCAACTTGGCACTGGTGCCACCATGGGTCTGGGAACCATCCTGTGTATCGTGGATTCTAATTAGCCATCCGTCCACTCCAGGCCATAGGGCCCCAGGCACAAACAAAGGCGCTTTTCCCTGGAAAACAAAACTCGCCTGCGAACATTTTGATGGCCGATTGCAGGAACCACTTGGTATTATCAAGCCAGCCCGACTTGGCACTGGTGCCACCTTGGGTCTGGGAACCATGCTGCGTATCGTGGATTCTAAGGAGCCAGCCGGCCACTCCCAGCCACAGGCCCCCATACACAAACAACGACGCTTTTCCCTGGAAATCAACACTCGCTTGCCGATTTTTGATGGCAGATTGCAGGAGCCACTTGGTACTATCAAACCAGCCCAACTTGGCACTGGTGCCACCATGGGTCTGGTCACCATCATGCCTCTCGTAGCTTTTCAGGACCTAGCCGGTCACTCACAGCCATAGGCCCCCAGACACAAACCTTGGCCCGTTTCCCTGGCAAACAAAATTAAACTGCCCCGCTTCTGGATGGCAGATTGCAGGAGCCACTTGGTATTATCAAACCAGCCCAACTTGGCACTGGTGCCACCTCTGGTCTGGGAACCATCCTGCGTATCGTGGCTTCTAAGGAGCCAGTCGGCCACTCCCAGCCACAGGCCCCCAAACACAAACAACGGCCCGTTTCCGTGGCAAACAAAAGTAAGCTGCCCCGCTTCTGGATGGCAGATTGCAGGAACCACTTGGTACTATCAAACCAGCCCAACTTGGCACTGGTGGCACCTCTTGTCTGGGAACCATGCTGCGTATCGTGGTTTCTAAGGAGCCAGCCGGCCACTCCCAGCCACAGGCCCCCAAACACAAACAACGACGCTTTTCCCTGGAAAACAAAACTCGCCTGACAACTTTTTGATGGCAGATTGCAGGAGCCACTTGGTACTATCAAACCAGCCCAACTTGGCACTGGTGCCACCATGGGTCTGGTCACCATCCTGCCTATCGAAGCTTTTCAGGAGCCAGCCGGTCACTCACAGCCATAGGCCCCGAGACACAAAACTCGGCCCGTTTCCCTGGCAAACAAAAGTAAGCTGCCCCGCTTCTGGATGGCAGATTGCAGAAGCCACTTGGTACTATCAAACCAGCCCAACTTGGCACTGGTGCCACCTCTGGTCTGGGAACCATCCTGCGTATCGTAGATTTTAAGGAGCCAGCCGGTTGTCCCAGCCATAGGCCCCCAAACACAAACAACGGTCCGTTTCCCTGGCAAACAAAAGTAAGCTGCCCCGCTTCTGGATGGCAGATTGCAGGAACCACTTGGTAGTATCAAACCAGCCCAACTTGGCACTGGTGGCACCTCTTGTCTGGGAACCATGCTGCGTATCGTGGTTTCTAAGGAGCCAGCCGGCCACTCCCAACCATAGACCCCCAGACACAAAGCTCGGCCCGTTTCCCTGGAAAACAAAAGTAAGCTACCCCGATTCTGGATGGCAGATTGCAGGAGCCACTTGGTACTATCAAATCAGCCCAACTTGGCACTGGTGCCACCATGGGTCTGGTAAACATCCTGCCTATCGTAGCTTTTCAGGAGCCAGCCGGCCACTCTCAGCCATATGCCCCCAAAAACAAACCACGGCCCTTTTCTCTGGCAAACAAAACTCAACTGCCCCTCTTCTGGATGGCAAATTTTAGGACGCACTTTGTACTACGAAAACCGCCCGACGTGGCACTGGTGCCACCTTGTGTCAGGGAACAATCCTGCATATCGAGCTTTTTAAGGAGCCAGCCGGCCACGCCCAGCCATAAACCCCCAAAAACAAACCACGGACCATTTCTCTTGGAAACAAAAATCCGCTGCCCCGCGTCTGGATGGCAGATTGCAGGAGCCACTTTGCACCATCAAACCAGCCCGACTTGGCACTGGTGCCACCTTGGGTCTGGGAACAATCCTGCATATCGTGGATTCTAAGGAGCCAGCCGGCCACTCCCAGCCACAGGCCCCCAAACAAAAACAACGGCGCTTTTCCCTGGAAAACAAAATTCGCCTGCCAACTTTTTGATGGCAGATTGCAGGAGCCACTTGGTACTATCAAACCAGCCCAACTTGGCACTGGTGCCACCTCTGGTCTGGGAACCAGCCTGCCTATCGTAGCTTTTCGGAAGCCAGCCGGTCACTCCCAGCCATAGACCCCCAGACACAAACCTCGGCCCGTTTCCCTGGAAAACAAAAGTAAGCTACCCCGATTCTGGATCGCAGATTGCAGGAGCCACTTGGTACTATCAAATCAGCCCAACTTGGCACTGGTGCCACCATGGGTCTGGTAAACATCCTGCCTATCGTTGCTTTTGAGGAGCCAGCCGGTCACTCCCTGCCATAGGCCCCCAGACACAAACCTCGGCCCGTTTTCCTGGCAAACAAAAGTAAGCTGCCCCGCTTTTGGATGGCAGATTGCAGGAGCCACGTTGCACCATCAAACCAGCCCGACTTGGCACTGGTGCCACCTTGGGTCTGGGAACAAGTTGGGCTGGTTTGAGAGTACCAAGTGGCTCCTGCAATCTTCCATCCAGAAGCGGGACAGCTTACTTTTGTTTCCCAGGGAAATGGGCCGAGGTATTTGTCTGGGGGCCTATGGCTGGGAGTGACCGGCTGGCTACTGAAAAGCTACGATAGGCAGGATGGTTACCAGACTCATGGTGCCACCAGTGCCAAGTCGGGCTGGTTTGATAATACTAAATAGCTCCTGCAATCTGCCATCCAGACGCGGGGCAGCGGATTTTTGTTTGCTGGAGAAATGTTCCGTGGTTTTTTTTGGGGGTATATGACTGGACGTGGCCGGCTGGCTCCTTAAAAACTCTGTACGCAGGATTGTTCCCTGACCCAAGGTGGCATCAGTGCCAAGTCGGGCTGTTTTCGTAGTACCAAGTGCGTCCTGCAATTTGCCATCCAGAAGCGGGGCAGCCTACTTTTGTTTGCCAGGGAAACGTGCCGAGGTATTTGTCTGGAGGCCTATGGCTGGGAGTGAGCTGCTGGCTCCTAAAAAGCTACGATAGGCAGGATGGTGACCAGACCCATGGTGGCACCAGTGCCAAGTCTGGCTGGTTTGATAGTACCAAGTGGCTCCTGCAATCTGCCATCAAGAAGTTGGCAGGCGAGTTTTGTTTTCCAGGGAAAAGCGCCGTTGTTTTTGTTTAGAGGCCTGTGGCTGGGAGTGGCCGCCTGTCCTCGTAGAATCTACGTTACGCAGCATGGTTCCCAGAGCCAAGGTGGCACCAGGGCCAAGTCGGGCTGGTTTGTAAGTACCAAGTGCATCCTGCAATCTGCCATCCAAAAGCGGGGCAGCTTACTTTTGTTTGCCAGGGAAACGGGCCGAGGTTTGTGTCCAGGGGCCTATGGCAGGGAGTGACCGGCTGGCTCCTGAAAAGCTACGATAGGCAGGATGTTTACCAGACCCATGGTGGCACCAGTGCCAAGTTGGGCTGATTTGATAGTACCAAGTGGCTCCTGCAATCTGCCATCCAGAATTGGGGTAGCTTACTTTTGTTTTCCAGGGAAACGGGCCGAGGTTTGTGTCTGGGGGTCTATGGCTGGGAGTGACCGGCTGGCCCCTGAAAATCCACGATAGGCAGGATGGTTCCCAGACCAGAGGTGGCACCAGTGCCAAGTTGGGCTGGTTTGATAGTACCAAGTGGCTCCTGCAATCTGCCATCAAAAAGTTGGCAGGCGAATTTTGTTTTCCAGGGAAAAGCGCCGTTGTTTGTGTTTGGGGGCCTGTGGCTGGGAGTGGCCGGCTGGCTCCTTAGAATCCACGATATGCAGGATTGTTCCCAGACCCAAGGTGGCACCAGTGCCAAGTCGGGCTGGTTTGATGGTGCAAAGTGGCTCCTGCAATCTGCCATCCAGACGCGGGGCAGCGGATTTTTGTTTCCAAGAGAAATAGTCCGTGGTTTGTTTTTGGGGGTTTATGGCTGGGCGTGGCCGTCTGGCTCCTTAAAAAGCTCGATATGCAGGATGGTTCCCTGACACAAGGTGGCACCAGGGCCACGTCGGGCGGTGTTCGTAGTACTAAGGGCGTCCTAAAATTTGCCATCCAGAAGAGGGGCAGTTGAGTTTTGTTTGCCAGAGAAAAGGGCCGTGGTTTGTTTTTGGGGGCATATGGCTGAGAGTGGCCGGCTGGCCCCTGAAAATCCACGATAGGCAGGATGGTTCCCAGACCTGAGGTGGCACCAGTGCCAAGTCGGGCTGGTTTGATAGTACTAAGCAGCTCCTGCAATCTGCCATGCAGAAGCGGGGCAGCTTACTTTTGTTTGCCAGGGAAACGGGCCGAGGTTTGTGTCTAGGGGCCTCTGGCTGGGGGTGGCTGGCTGGCTCCTGAAAAGCTACGATAGGCAGGATGGTGACCAGACCCATGGTGGCACCAGTGCCAAGTTGGGCTGGTTTGATAGTACCAAGTGGCTCCTGCAATCTGCCATCAAAAAGTTGGCAGGCGAGTTTTGTTTTCCAGGGAAAAGCGCCGTTGTTTGTGTTTGGGGGCCTGTGGCTGGGAGTGGCCGGCTGGCTCCTTAGAACCCACGATACGCAGGATGGTTCCCAGACCTGAGGTGGCACCAGTGCCAAGTTGGGCTGGTTTGATGGTGCAAAGTGGCTCCTGCAATCTGCCATGCAGAAGCGGGGCAGCTTACTTTTGTTTGCCAGGGAAACGGGCCGAAATATTTGTCTGGGGGCCTCTGGATTGGGGTGGCTGGCTGGCTCCTGAAAAGCTACGATAGGCAGGATGGTGACCAGACCCATGGTGGCACCAGTGCCAAGTTGGGCTGGTTTGATAGTACCAAGTGGCTCCTGCAATCTGCCATCAAAAGTTTGGCAGGCGAGTTTTGTTTTCCAGGGAAAAGCACCGTTGTGCGTGTTTTGGGGCCTGTGGCTGGGAGTGGCCAGCTGGCTCCTTAGAATCCACGATACGCAGGATGGTTCCCAGACCCAAGGTGGCACCAGTGCCAAGTCGGGCTGGTTTGTTAGTACCAAGTGGTTCCTGCAATCTGCCATCCAGAAGCGGGGCAGCTGAATTTTGTTTGCCAGAGAAAAAGGCTGTTGTTTGTGTTTCGGGGCCTGTGGCTGGCAGTGGCCGGCTGGCTCCTGAAAATCCATGATACGCAGGATGGTTCCCAGACCCAAGGTGGCATCAGTGCCAAGTAGGGCTGGTTTCATAGTACCCAGTGGCTCCTGCAATCTGCCATCCAGAAGAGGGGCAGTTGAGTTTTGTTTTCCAGAGAAAAGGGCCGTGGTTTGTGTTTGGGGCCTATGGCTGAGAGTGACCGGCTGGCCCCTGAAAATCCACGATAGGAAGGATGGTTCCCAGATCCAAGGTGGCAGCAGTGCCATGTTGTTCTGGTGTGATAGTCCCAAGTGGCTCCTGCAATCTGCCATCCAGAAGCGGGGCAGCTGAGTTTTGTTTGCCAGAGAAAAAGGCTTTGGTTTGTATTTGGGGGCCTGTGGCTGGGAGTGTTCGGCTGGCTCCTGACAACCCACAATACGCAGGATGGTTCCCAGACCCAAGGTGGCACCAGTGCCAAGTCGGGCTGTTTTTATAGTACCAAGTGCGTCCTGCAATTTGCCATCCAGAAGAGGGGCAGTTGAGTTTTGTTTGCCAGAGAATAGCGCCGTTGTTTGTGTTTGGGGGCTTGTGGCTGGTACTGGCCGACTGGCTCCTTAGAATCTGTGTTACGCAGCATGGTTCCCAGACCCAAGGTGGCACCAGTGCCAAGTTGGGCTGGTTTGATAGTACCAAGTGGCTCCTGCAATCTGCCATCCAGAAGCGGGGCAGCTTACTTTTGTTTGCCAGGGAAACGGGCCGAGGTTTGTGACTGGGGACCTATGGCTGGGAGTGACCGGCTGGCTCCTGAAAATCTACAATAGGCAGGATGGTTACCAGACCCATGGTGGCACCAGTGCCAAGTTGGGCTGGTTTGATAGTAACAAGTGGCTCCGGCAATCTGCCATCAAAAAGTTGGCAGGCGAGTTTTGTTTTCCAGGGAAAAGCGCCATTGTTTGTATTTGGGGGCCTGTGGCTGGGAGTGGCCGGCTGGCTCCTTTGAACCCACGATACGCAGGATGGTTCCCAGACCCAAGGTGGCACCAGTGCCAAGTCGGGCTGGTTTGATACTACCAAGTGCGTCCTGCAATCTGCCATCCAGAAGCGGGGCAGCTTACTTTTGTTTGCCAGGGAAACGGGCCGTGGGTTTTGATTGGGGGCATATAGCTGAGAGTGGCCGGCTGGCTCCTGAAAATCCACGCTAGGCAGCATGGTTCCCAGATGCAAGGTGGCACCAGTGCCAAGTCGGGCTGGTTTGATGGTGCAAAGTGTCTCCTGCAATCTGCCATCCAGAAGCGGGGCAGCTGATTTTTGTTTGCCAGAGAAAAATTCCGTGGATTGTTTTTGGGGGCATATTGCTGGGAGTGGCCGGCTGGCTCCTTAAAATGCTCGATACGCATGATGGTTCCCAGGCCCAAGGTGTCACCACTACCAAGTCGGCCTGCGGTTTTAGTATCAAGTTCATCCTGCAATTTGCCATCCAGAAGAGGGGCAGTTGAGTTTTGTTTGCCAGAGAAACGGGCCGAGGTTTCTGTTTGGGGACATATGGCTGAGAGTGGCCGGCTGGCCCCTGAATATCCACGATACACAGCATGGTTCCCAGATCCAAGGTGGCACCAGTGCCAAGTCGGGCTGGTTTGATAGTACCAAGTGTCTCCTGCAATCTGCCATCCAGAAGCAGGGCAGCTTACTTTTGTTTGCCAGAGAAATAGGCCTAGGTTTTTGTTTGGGGGCCTGTGGCTAGGAGTGGCCGGCTGGCTCCTAAGAATCCACGATACGCAGGATGTTTCCCAGACCCAAGGTGGCACCAGTGCCAAGTCGGGCTGGTTTGATAGTACCAAGTGGCTCCTGCAAACTCCATCAAAAAGTTGGCAGGCGTGTTTTGTTTTCCAGGGAACAGCGCCGTTGATTTTGTTTGGGGGCCTGTGGCTGGGAGTGGCCGGCTGGCTCCTTAGAATCCACGATACGCAGGATGGTTCCCAGACCCAAGGTGGCACCAGTGCCAAGTCGGGCTGGTTTGATTACACCAAGTGGCTCCTGCAATCTGCCATCCAGAAGTGAGGCAGCTAAGTTTTGTTTGCGAGAAAAAAGGGCCGTGGTTTTTGTTGGGGGCCTGTGGCTGGGAGTAGCCGGCTGGCTCCTTAAAATCCACGATAGGCAGGATGGTTCCCAGACCCAAGGTGGCACCAGTGCCAAGTCGGGCTGGTTTGATAGTACCAAGTGGCTCCTGCAATGTGCCATCCAGAAGCGGGGCAGCTGAGTTTTGTTTGCCAGAGAAAAAGGCTGTGGTTTGTGTTTGGGGGCCTGTGGCTGGCAGTGGCCGGCTGGCTCCTGAAAATCCACGATACGCAGCATGGTTCCCAGACCCAAGGTGGCACCACTGCCAAGTGGGGCTCGTTTGACAGTGTCAAGTGCCTCCTGCAATCTCCCATCCAGAAGCGGGGCGGCTGAGTTTTTTTTGCCAGGGAAACGGACCTTTGTTTTTGATTGGGCTCTGTGGCCGAGAGTGGTCGGCTGTCTCCTGACAATCCACAATACGCAGGATGGTTCCCAGACCCAAGGTGGCACCAGTGCCAAGTCGGGCTGGTTTGATAGTACCAAGTGTCTCCTGCAATCTGCCATCCAGAAGCGGGGCAGCTGAGTTTTGTTTGCCAGAGAAAAGGGCCGTGGGTTGTGTTTGGGGGCATACGGCTGGGAGTGGCCACCTGGCTCCTTAAAATGCACGATACGCCGCATGGTAACCAGACGCAAGGTGGCACCAGTGCCAAGTCAGGCTGTTTTTGTAGTACCCAGTGGCTCCTGCAATTTGCCATCCACAAGCGGGGCAGTTGAATTTTGTTTGCTAGAGAAAAGGGCTGTGGTTTGTGTTTGGGGGCCTATGGCTGAGAGTGGCCGGCTGGCCCCTGAAAATCAACGATAGGCAGGATGGTTCCCAGATCCAAGGTGGCACCAGTGCCAAGTAAGGCTGGTTGTATGGTTCAAAGTGACTCCTGCAATCTGCCATCCAGAAGCGGGACAGCTGAGTTTTTTTTGCCAGAGAAAAGGTCCATGGTTTCTTTTTGGGGCATACGGCTGGGAATTGCCGGCTGGCTCCTTAAAATGCTCGATACGCAGGATGGTTCCCAGAGCCAAGGTGGCACCACTGCCAAGTCGGGCTCTTTTTGTAGTACCAAGTGCGTCCTGCAATTTGCCATCCAGAAGAGGGGCAGTTGAGTTTTGTTTGCCAGAGAAACGGGCCGAGGTTTGTGTTTGGGGGCATATGGCTGGGAATGACCGGCTGGCCCCTGAAAATCCACGATACGCCGGATGGTTCCCAGATCCAAGGTGGTACCATTACCAAGTCGGGCTGGTTTGATAGTCCCAAGTGGCTCCTGCAAACTGCCATCCAGAAGCGGGGCAGCTTACTTTTGTTTGCCAGGGAAATGGGCCGTTGTTTGTGTTTGGGGGCCTGTGGCTGGGAGTGTTCGGCTGGTTCCTGAATATGTACGATACGCAGGATTGTTGCCAGATCCAAGGTGGCAGCAGTGCCATGTTGTGCTGGTGTGATAGTCCCAAGTGGCTCCTGCAATCTGCCATCCAGAAGTGGGGCAGCTGATTTTTGTTTGCCAGAGAAAAGGTCCGTGGTTTGTTTTTGGGGGCATATGGCTGAGAGTGGCCGGCTGGCCCCTGAAAATCCACGATACACAGGATGGTTCCCAGATCCAAGGTGGCACCTGTGCCAAGTCGGGCTGATTTGATAGTACTAAGTAGCTCCTGCAATCTGCCATGCAGAAGCGGGGCAGCTTACTTTTGTTTGCCAGGGAAACGGGCCGAGGTTTGTGTTTGGGGGCCTATGGCTGAGAGTGACCGGCTGGCTCCTGAAAATCCATGATACGCAGCATGGTTCCCAGACCCAAGGTGGCACCAGTGCCAAGTGGGGCTGGTTTCACAGTGTCAAGTGCCTCCTGCAATCTCCCATCCAGAAGCGGGGCAGCTGAGTTTTGTTTGCCTGTGAAACGGGCCGTTGTTTTTAATTGGGGTCTGTGGCCGAGAGTGTTCGGCTGGCTCCTGACAACCCACAATACGCAGGATGGTTCCCAGACCCAAGGTGGCACCAGTGCCAAGTCGGGCTGTTTTTATAGTACCAAGTGCGTCCTGCAATTTGCCATCCAGAAGAGGGGCAGTTGAGTTTTGTTTGCCAGAGAATAGCGCCGTTGTTTGTGTTTGGGGGCTTGTGGCTGGGAGTGGCCGACTGGCTCCTTAGAATCTGTGTTACGCAGCATGGTTCCCAGACCCAAGGTGGCACCAGTGCCAAGTTGGGCTGGTTTGATAGTACCAAGTGGCTCCTGCAATCTGCCATCCAGAAGCGGGGCAGCTTACTTTTGTTTGCCAGGGAAACGGGCCGAGGTTTGTGACTGGGGACCTATGGCTGGGAGTGACCGGCTGGCTCCTGAAAAGCTACAATAGGCAGGATGATTACCAGACCCATGGTGGCAGCAGTGCCAAGTTGGGCTGATTTGATAGTACCAAGTGGCTCCTGCAATCTGCCATCAAAAAGTTGGCAGGCGAGTTTTGTTTTCCAGGGAAAAGCGCCATTGTTTGTATTTGGGGGCCTGTGGCTGGGAGTGGCCGGCTGGCTCCTTTGAACCCACGATACGCAGGATGGTTCCCAGACCCAAGGTGGCACCAGTGCCAAGTCGGGCTGGTTTGATACTACCAAGTGCGTCCTGCAATCTGCCATCCAGAAGCGGGGCAGCTTAATTTTGTTTGCCAGGGAAATGGGCCGTGGGTTTTGTTTGGGGGCATATAGCTGAGAGTGGCCGGCTGGCTCCTGAAAATCCACGCTAGGCAGCATGGTTCCCAGATGCAAGGTGGCACCAGTGCCAAGTCGGGCTGGTTTGATGGTGCAAAGTGGCTCCTGCAATCTGCCATCCAGAAGCGGGGCAGCTGATTTTTGTTTGCCAGAGAAAAATTCCGTGGATTGTTTTTGGGGGCATATTGCTGGGAGTGGCCGGCTGGCTCCTTAAAATGCTCGATACGCATGATGGTTCCCAGGCCCAAGGTGTCACCACTACCAAGTCGGCCTGCGGTTTTAGTATCAAGTTCATCCTGCAATTTGCCATCCAGAAGAGGGGCAGTTGAGTTTTGTTTGCCAGAGAAACGGGCCGAGGTTTCTGTTTGGGGACATATGGCTGAGAGTGGCCAGCTGGCCCCTGAATATCCACGATACACAGCATGGTTCCCAGATCCAAGGTGGCACCAGTGCCAAGTCGGGCTGGTTTGATTACACCAAGTGGCTCCTGCAATCTGCCATCCAGAAGCAGGGCAGCTTACTTTTGTTTGCCAGAGAAATAGGCCTAGGTTTTTGTTTGGGGGCCTGTGGCTAGGAGTGGCCGGCTGGCTCCTAAGAATCCACGATACGCAGGATGTTTCCCAGACCCAAGGTGGCACCAGTGCCAAGTCGGGCTGGTTTGATAGTACCAAGTGGCTCCTGCAAACTCCATCAAAAAGTTGGCAGGCGTGTTTTGTTTTCCAGGGAACAGCGCCGTTGATTTTGTTTGGGGGCCTGTGGCTGGGAGTGGCCGGCTGGCTCCTTAGAATCCATGATACGCAGGATGGTTCCCAGACCCAAGGTGGCACCAGTGCCAAGTCGGGCTGGTTTGATTACACCAAGTGGCTCCTGCAATCTGCCATCCAGAAGTGAGGCAGCTAAGTTTTGTTTGCGAGAAAAAAGGGCCGTGGTTTTTGTTGGGGGCCTGTGGCTGGGAGTAGCCGGCTGGCTCCTTAAAATCCACGATAGGCAGGATGGTTCCCAGACCCAAGGTGGCACCAGTGCCAAGTCGGGCTGGTTTGATAGTACCAAGTGGCTCCTGCAATCTGCCATCCAGAAGCGGGGCAGCTGAGTTTTGTTTGCCAGAGGAAAAGGCTGTGGTTTGTGTTTGGGGGCCTGTGGCTGGCAGTGGCCGGCTGGCTCCTGAAAATCCACGATACGCAGCATGGTTCCCAGACCCAAGGTGGCACCAGTGCCAAGTGGGGCTCGTTTGACAGTGTCAAGTGCCTCCTGCAATCTCCCATCCAGAAGCGGGGCAGCTGAGTTTTTTTTGCCAGGGAAACGGACCTTTGTTTTTGATTGGGCTCTGTGGCCGAGAGTGGTCGGCTGTCTCCGGACAATCCACAATACGCAGGATGGTTCCCAGACCCAAGGTGGCACCAGTGCCAAGTCGGGCTGGTTTGATAGTACCAAGTGTCTCCTGCAATCTGCCATCCAGAAGCGGGGCAGCTGAGTTTTGTTTGCCAGAGAAAAGGGCCGTGGGTTGTGTTTGGGGGCATATGGCTGGGAGTGGCCACCTGGCTCCTTAAAATGCACGATACGCCGCATGGTAACCAGACGCAAGGTGGCACCAGTGCCAAGTCAGGCTGTTTTTGTAGTACCCAGTGGCTCCTGCAATTTGCCATCCAGAAGCGGGGCAGTTGAATTTTGTTTGCTAGAGAAAAGGGCTGTGGTTTGTGTTTGGGGGCCTATGGCTGAGAGTGGCCGGCTGGCCCCTGAAAATCAACGATAGGCAGGATGGTTCCCAGATCCAAGGTGGCACCAGTGCCAAGTAAGGCTGGTTGTATGGTTCAAAGTGACTCCTGCAATCTGCCATCCAGAAGCGGGACAGCTGAGTTTTTTTTGCCAGAGAAAATGTCCATGGTTTCTTTTTGGGGCATACGGCTGGGAATTGCCGGCTGGCTCCTTAAAATGCTCGATACGCAGGATGGTTCCCAGAGCCAAGGTGGCACCACTGCCAAGTCGGGCTCTTTTTGTAGTACCAAGTGCGTCCTGCAATTTGCCATCCAGAAGAGGGGCAGTTGAGTTTTTTTTGCCAGAGGAAAGGGCCGAGGTTTGTGTTTGGGGGCATATGGCTGGGAATGACCGGCTGGCCCCTGAAAATCCACGATAGGAAGGATGGTTCCCAGATCCAAGGTGGTACCATTACCAAGTCGGGCTGGTTTGATAGTCCCAAGTGGCTCCTGCAAACTGCCATCCAGAAGCGGGGCAGCTGAGTTTTGTTTGCCAGGGAAATGGGCCGTTGTTTGTGTTTGGGGGCCTGTGGCTGGGAGTGTTCGGCTGGTTCCTGAATATGTACGATACGCAGGATTGTTCCCAGATCCAAGGTGGCAGCAGTGCCATGTTGTGCTGGTGTGAGAGTCCCAAGTGGCTCCTGCAATCTGCCATCCAGAAGTGGGGCAGCTGATTTTTGTTTGCCAGAGAAAAGGTCCGTGGTTTGTTTTTGGGGGCATATGGCTGAGAGTGGCCGGCTGGCCCCTGAAAATCCACGATACACAGGATGGTTCCCAGATCCAAGGTGGCACCTGTGCCAAGTCGGGCTGATTTGATAGTACTAAGTAGCTCCTGCAATCTGCCATGCAGAAGCGGGGCAGCTTACTTTTGTTTGCCAGGGAAACGGGCCGAGGTTTGTGTTTGGGGGCCTATGGCTGAGAGTGACCGGCTGGCTCCTGAAAAGCTACAATAGGCAGGATGGTGACCAGACCCATGGTGGCACCAGTGCCAAGTTGGGCTGGTTTGATAGTACCAAGTGGTTCCTGCAATCTGCCATCCAGAAGCAGGGCAGCTGAGTTTTGTTTGCCAGAGAAAAGGGCCTTGGTTTGTGTTTGGGGGCATATGGCTGGGTGTGGCCAGCTGGCTCCTTAAAATGCACGATATGCAACATGGCTCCCAGACCCAAGGTGGCACCAGTGCCAAGTTGGGCTGGTTTGATAGTACCAAGTGGCTCCTGCAATCTTCCATGATCACGTGGAGAAATACTTTCTGGTTTCAGCCTCATGCTCTTTCTTCTCTCCCTCAACTTCTCTATCACCTCTCATCTGGTTCACATGCGCTGTCTTCAAGGTCCACAGGCTACTTTTCACAGAATCTTCTGGCCTGATGAAGTAAGAATGATGAATAGAACAGAGCTGGGATCTATTTTCCAGTTTGGATAAAATGCATTCTGCACACAAATCCAAGGAGAACGGGCTGCCCCGATGCCCAGAAAATCTTTCACTCCTGCTAGTGTTCTACGTCAACCGCAACTTAGTCTGAAAGAAAAGCTTTTTCTCTGAGAGCATCTGAGAGGTTTGCATGAAGCACTGATATCTGACATATGCAATTTTGAATAGGAGAGGAAAAAGAAAATGGCAAGGAGTTTTTAATTTTAGTGGTTTCAATTTTAATTTCCGTGCACTTTTTCAAAACTTGTCAGCTCAAATGCCCATCAACATCTTTTAGTCATCTGTAAGTCAGTATTCATATAAAATGTGCTTCAAATCCAAAGAATTTCAAATTTGCACTCCAAGCTTCTATGCCTAGATTTATGATTTCCTACACATATTAGATGAAAGGAAGGCCTTTTTTACTGTGGGAGTGCTGGAACACTGGAACAGGTTGCCCAGAGAAGTTGTGGGTGTCCCATCCCTGAAAGTATTCAAGGTCACCTTGGACGGGGCTTGGAGCAGCAACAAAGGAGAAGCTTGATGGTAGAGAAACAAAGTTGGACTATAGAAGAAACTCGGATTGAAGTATAGGATCAAGTTTTCTCTCAGCTCTTGGGGTAAATTCAAAGTTGTACAAAATGACATTTATCTGTGCTATTCACTACTGTAACAGAAAGTTTCATGAAAACTGTACAGAAGATAGTAAATTTTAAAAGAGATAAGAATTACAGCATAAAATCCATGGGATAGGTTACAACATGAGACACTCTCTAAGAGAAAATCTCTGTGTTTCAGCACTTCATCGGGGTAAGATTTCATGAAGTGCCAAAGAAGGCGGCAAAATATCATTCGGGACATTATTTACTGGAATTCAGCCTGGCCATTAGTAGGAACTGCCTTTGAACATATCATGTAGATATACCACACACACTTTCCCTTCACTGAAAAATTACTGTTTACAACAAATAAGCAATTGACGATCAAAATTGATTGAAAGCATCTTAAACATGTCAAGTATTTCATTGTAGATGATCTGTGATCCAAATGCTTCTTCCACCTTCGAGTGGGACAGAAGAATTCTTCCATATCATGATGGTTTAAAATTGTATCAACCAATGTTTTCTGCTGAAAAGATATCATCTATTTTTTTCTATTTTTGGAAGAAAATATTCCTAGACATACAACAGGTGAGAACTAAGTAATTTTAAAGAAACAAATGAAATGAAAATATTCTGTAAATAGAATGAAATGAAAAGCTGTGTTTTAAATAGGAGCTAAATATTAAACAGAATTTTTGTACCAGGCATTTGAATTACTGCACCAGCTCTTTTGCCCATCAAGAGAGGCATTTAGCATTTCAGTCTTTTCCAAGGTGTTCATGATCTGCTATGCTGATCTCTGTGTGTGCCTAGGTGTGTGTGGAGGGGGGGGCATATGAAGGGGAGTGTGTATGTTTGCTTTACAATTGTTGTGGCAGATTCATGCCTCAGCTCCACATTTTGTTTTAAAAAGGTCACACCGAGTGGATATGAAGTTTACTATCAACAAGAGATCGATTCCCAAATCATCCATTTGACTCTCCCTTATAAATCATGTGCTTTGTTGCATATTTTATCAAATATACTTTCAAGCCAGATGGAGGAAGGAGGATGTGGGAATCCCTCCACCATCTTGCAACTTTTATGTAAGTAGGTTTTCAAGAAAATCATCATTTCTCTTTTAAATATGTCTGGAACAGGCATGATGGTAGTGTCAACCTGTTGGAGTTTTTGTTGCTGGAAGAAGTTGTACAAAAGGATTGGTTTTTACATTGACCAGTTACTGAATCAAGCGCAGGAATACATTGGAAATTCAGCTGGGGGTTCCTTTTCCCAGCAGACTACTTCTAGAACGAGCTTGTACACTGAAGCTGACTCTTTTGCTCTCTTTTTGTTTCTTTCCTATTTTCTTGGCTTCTTTGCCACTATCTAGACAATTTTGGAACTTTGTTCCCAACTAAAATGGTTTCAATAGTCTGATTGTGATCATACATTTTTACAAGGAATTTTTAAAATCTTTCCTCGAGTCCAGAAAGTCAAGGACTTAGATCTTTTTCTTCCCTTATCAATATTGCCATGAAATTGATAAATAAAGACCAACTCTTTATTTTTGTTTTTAACCCACGTAGATAATTCCCATCCATTAATCCATTTTGTGGACCAATAGCTGCCATTCTGATGGAAGCTGTCACTTCTTAACAATAGGCATTCTGTGACTATGTTGACAGCACTTTGGGTGAAGATCCTAACTGGTCTTAGATATACATAGGGAGAAATTTGCTCAGCCAGTGTCAGTCTTAAGCATGCGTATCAGAAGATCTTTCTAGAGCTGGGAATTTTCCCATGAAAGGGATTCAGTTAGGGAAGAGACACTTGTGCCAGAGTTTTACATTCTTCTTGAACACTGCTTAAGGAACTTAGATGCCATGTCCATTTGGATCTCTGTCTGCACAGAACTTTGTCATGCCAGTGCTTTGAAATGCATCTTGAAGAGAATTCACTAGCACAGAATGAAAGAGAGTGGAAGGGGTTGGTGGGGCTAACCAGGCCCAACCCCCCTGCCTAAACCAGGATACCTAGAGCCTCTTGCCCAGGATTCTATCTGGGTGTACTTTTAATGTCTTCAAAGATCCAGGCTCCACAATCTTTCTGGGCAGTCTGTGCCGTGGTTCAGTCACCCTGACAGTAAAGAAACATTTACTGATGTTCAAAGGCAATCTCCTGTATTTCAGTGTGTGCCCACTGCCTCTTGTCTTTACCCTCAGCATCACTGAAAAGACACTGATTCCCTCCCCTTTGCACTATTGCTTCCATATGTATGTGTGATGCCATGTAGAGGTATGTCAAAAACCTCCCTGAAGCCCAGGCAGATAATATTCCCTTCATCTACCAGTCAAGTTGATTCATCAGAGGAGTTTAAAGTGATGTTCAGCATGAAATTCCCCTGAAAAATCATGCTAACTACATTATTTGGTCATCTGTCATGTGCCTGGCAAGGATTTCCAGGAAGAGCTGCTTCATCAACTTCCTGGGGATAAAAAAGAGGCTGGCTGGTTTGTACTATGGCGAGTCCTCTTAATTGCCTTTTTTGAAGATGGGTGTCATATGCTAACATCCACTCTTTAGCCTCTCTTGTCGTCTACATCTTAGCAAAACGCTTTTCCACTATGTCTGGCTAGGAAAAACTGTGCCAGCACAGAAAACATCTCCCATCGTGTTCTAGAAGTTGCACGGATGTCTGCCAAGTGTTTGGCAGGAAGAAAAGAAAAGTTGTCCAAAACAGCTTCCAATCGAATGTTCCTGTGATTGGAAAAGTCAGGAGAGTGCAAAGGTACTGTTTTCTATCAGTTGGCAAGGTGCGCACACAATCCCAGTGTTGTACAGCTTGCTTCTTCACCTTCCCGAAGCTGCCGCTCTCGCCGGCTGCCGGAGCCCAAGAAGCGGCTTCTTCGCGCAAAGACGATTGTGCCGCTCACAGTGCTCTCCTTAGCGCGGCTTCTGCCGAAAGACGCCCGGCAGCGGCTCTTACCTCCGGAGAGCACCCTACCTTCGTCTTTAGCTCCTCTTCTCATCTACACCTCGGCAAAAAGCTTCTCCACTATGTCTGGCTAGGAAAAACTGTGCCAGCACAGAAAACATCTCCCATCGTGTTCTAGAAGTTGCACGGATGTCTGCCAAGTGTTTGGCAGGAAGAAAAGAAAAGTTGTCCAAAACAGCTTCCAATCGAATGTTCCTGTGATTGGAAAAGTCAGGAGAGTGCAAAGGTACTGTTTTCTATCAGTTGGCAAGGTGCGCACACAATCCCAGTGTTGTACAGCTTGCTTCTTCACCTTCCCGAAGCTGCCGCTCTCGCCGGCTGCCGGAGCCCAAGAAGCGGCTTCTTCGCGCAAAGACGATTGTGCCGCTCACAGTGCTCTCCTTAGCGCGGCTTCTGCCGAAAGACGCCCGGCAGCGGCTCTTACCTCCGGAGAGCATCCTACCTTCGTCTTTCGCGTCTTTTGTAGTCTACATCTTAGCAAAACGCTTTTCCACTATGTCTGGCTAGGAAAAACTGTGCCAGCACAGAAAACATCTCCCATCGTGTTCTAGAAGTTGCACGGATGTCTGCCAAGTGTTTGGCAGGAAGAAAAGAAAAGTTGTCCAAAACAGCTTCCAATCGAATGTTCCTGTGATTGGAAAAGTCAGGAGAGTGCAAAGGTACTGTTTTCTATCAGTTGGCAAGGTGCGCACACAATCCCAGTGTTGTACAGCTTGCTTCTTCACCTTCCCGAAGCTGCCGCTCTCGCCGGCTGCCGGAGCCCAAGAAGCGGCTTCTTCGCGCAAAGACGATTGTGCCGCTCACAGTGCTCTCCTTAGCGCGGCTTCTGCCGAAAGACGCCCGGCAGCGGCTCTTACCTCCGGAGAGCATCCTACCTTCGTCTTTAGCTCCTCTTCTCATCTACACCTCGGCAAAAAGCTTTTCCACTATGTCTGGCTAGGAAAAACTGTGCCAGCACAGAAAACATCTCCCATCGTGTTCTAGAAGTTGCACGGATGTCTGCCAAGTGTTTGGCAGGAAGAAAAGTTGTCCAAAACAGCTTCCAATCGAATGTTCCTGTGATTGGAAAAGTCAGGAGAGTGCAAAGATACTGTTTTCTATCAGTTGGCAAGGTGCGCACACAATCCCAGTGTTGTACAGCTTGCTTCTTCACCTTCCCGAAGCTGCCGCTCTCGCCGGCTGCCGGAGCCGAAGAAGCGGCTTCTTCGCGCAAAGACGATTGTGCCGCTCACAGTGCTCTCCTTAGCGCGGCTTCTGCCGAAAGACGCCCGGCAGCGGCTCTTACCTCCGGAGAGCATCCTACCTTCGTCTTTCGCGTCTTTTGTAGTCTACATCTTAGCAAAACGCTTTTCCACTATGTCTGGCTAGGAAAAACTGTGCCAGCACAGAAAACATCTCCCATCGTGTTCTAGAAGTTGCACGGATGTCTGCCAAGTGTTTGGCAGGAAGAAAAGAAAAGTTGTCCAAAACAGCTTCCAATCGAATGTTCCTGTGATTGGAAAAGTCAGGAGAGTGCAAAGGTACTGTTTTCTATCAGTTGGCAAGGTGCGCACACAATCCCAGTGTTGTACAGCTTGCTTCTTCACCTTCCCGAAGCTGCCGCTCTCGCCGGCTGCCGGAGCCCAAGAAGCGGCTTCTTCGCGCAAAGACGATTGTGCCGTTCACAGTGCTCTCCTTAGCGCGGCTTCTGCCGAAAGACGCCCGGCAGCGGCTCTTACCTCCGGAGAGCATCCTACCTTCGTCTTTCGCGTCTTTTGTAGTCTACATCTTAGCAAAACGCTTTTCCACTATGTCTGGCTAGGAAAACCCGTGCCAGCACAGAAAACATCTCCCATCGTGTTCTAGAAGTTGCACGGATGTCTGCCAAGTGTTTGGGAGGAAGAAAAGAAAAGTTGTCCAAAACAGCTTCCAATCGAATGTTCATGTGATTGGAAAAGTCAGGAGAGTGCAAAGGTACTGTTTTCTATCAGTTGGCAAGGTGCGCACACAATCCCAGTGTTGTACAGCTTGCTTCTTCATCTTCCCGAAGCTGCCACTCTCAGGAGGTAAGAGCCGCTGCCGGGCGTCTTTCGGCAGAAGCTGCGCTAAGGAGAGCACTGTGAGCGGCACAATCGTCTTTGCGCGAAGAAGCCGCTTCTTGGGCTCCGGCAGCCGGCGAAAGCGGCTGCTTCGGGAAGGTGAAGAAGCAAGCTGTACAACACTGGGATTGTGTGCGCACCTTGCCAACTGATAGAAAACAGTATCTTTGCACTCTCCTGACTTTTCCAATCACAGGAACATTCGATTGGAAGCTGTTTTGGACAACTTTTCTTTTCTTCCTGCCAAACACTTGGCAGACATCCGTGCAACTTCTAGAACACGATGGGAGATGTTTTCTGTGCTGGCACAGTTTTTCCTAGCCAGACATAGTGGAAAAGCGTTTTGCTAAGATGTAGACTACAAAAGACGCGAAAGACGAAGGTAGGATGCTCTCCGGAGGTAAGAGCCGCTGCCGGGCGTCTTTCGGCAGAAGCCGCGCTAAGGAGAGCCCTGTGAGCGGCACAATCGTCTTTGCGCGAAGAAGCCGCTTCTTGGGCTCCGGCAGCCGGCGAGAGCGGCAGCTTCGGGAAGGTGAAGAAGCAAGCTGTACAACACTGGGATTGTGTGCGCACCTTGCCAACTGATAGAAAACAGTACCTTTGCACTCTCCTGACTTTTCCAATCACAGGAACATTCGATTGGAAGCTGTTTTGGACAACTTTTCTTTTCTTCCTGCCAAACACTTGGCAGACATCCGTGCAACTTCTAGAACACGATGGGAGATGTTTTCTGTGCTGGCACAGTTTTTCCTAGCCAGACATAGTGGAAAAGCGTTTTGCTAAGATGTAGACTACAAAAGACGCGAAAGACGAAGGTAGGATGCTCTCCGGAGGTAAGAGCCGCTGCCGGGCGTCTTTCGGCAGAAGCCGCGCTAAGGAGAGCCCTGTGAGCGGCACAATCGTCTTTGCGCGAAGAAGCCGCTTCTTGGGCTCCGGCAGCCGGCGAGAGCGGCAGCTTCGGGAAGGTGAAGAAGCAAGCTGTACAACACTGGGATTGTGTGCGCACCTTGCCAACTGATAGAAAACAGTACCTTTGCACTCTCCTGACTTTTCCAATCACAGGAACATTCGATTGGAAGCTGTTTTGGACAACTTTTCTTTTCTTCCTGCCAAACACTTGGCAGACATCCGTGCAACTTCTAGAACACGATGGGAGATGTTTTCTGTGCTGGCACAGTTTTTCCTAGCCAGACATAGTGGAAAAGCGTTTTGCTAAGATGTAGACTACAAAAGACGCGAAAGACGAAGGTAGGATGCTCTCCGGAGGTAAGAGCCGCTGCCGGGCGTCTTTCGGCAGAAGCCGCGCTAAGGAGAGCACTGTGAGCGGCACAATCGTCTTTGCGCGAAGAAGCCGCTTCTTGGGCTCCGGCAGCCGGCGAGAGCGGCAGCTTCGGGAAGGTGAAGAAGCAAGCTGTACAACACTGGGATTGTGTGCGCACCTTGCCAACTGATAGAAAACAGTATCTTTGCACTCTCCTGACTTTTCCAATCACAGGAACATTCGATTGGAAGCTGTTTTGGACAACTTTTCTTTTCTTCCTGCCAAACACTTGGCAGACATCCGTGCAACTTCTAGAACACGATGGGAGATGTTTTCTGTGCTGGCACAGTTTTTCCTAGCCAGACATAGTGGAAAAGCGTTTTGCTAAGATGTAGACTACAAAAGACGCGAAAGACGAAGGTAGGATGCTCTCCGGAGGTAAGAGCCGCTGCCGGGCGTCTTTCGGCAGAAGCCGCGCTAAGGAGAGCCCTGTGAGCGGCACAATCGTCTTTGCGCGAAGAAGCCGCTTCTTGGGCTCCGGCAGCCGGCGAGAGCGGCAGCTTCGGGAAGGTGAAGAAGCAAGCTGTACAACACTGGGATTGTGTGCGCACCTTGCCAACTGATAGAAAACAGTACCTTTGCACTCTCCTGACTTTTCCAATCACAGGAACATTCGATTGGAAGCTGTTTTGGACAACTTTTCTTTTCTTCCTGCCAAACACTTGGCAGACATCCGTGCAACTTCTAGAACACGATGGGAGATGTTTTCTGTGCTGGCACAGTTTTTCCTAGCCAGACATAGTGGAAAAGCGTTTTGCTAAGATGTAGACTACAAAAGACGCGAAAGACGAAGGTAGGATGCTCTCCGGAGGTAAGAGCCGCTGCCGGGCGTCTTTCGGCAGAAGCCGCGCTAAGGAGAGCACTGTGAGCGGCACAATCGTCTTTGCGCGAAGAAGCCGCTTCTTGGGCTCCGGCAGCCGGCGAGAGCGGCAGCTTCGGGAAGGTGAAGAAGCAAGCTGTACAACACTGGGATTGTGTGCGCACCTTGCCAACTGATAGAAAACAGTACCTTTGCACTCTCCTGACTTTTCCAATCACAGGAACATTCGATTGGAAGCTGTTTTGGACAACTTTTCTTTTCTTCCTGCCAAACACTTGGCAGACATCCGTGCAACTTCTAGAACACGATGGGAGATGTTTTCTGTGCTGGCACAGTTTTTCCTAGCCAGACATAGTGGAAAAGCGTTTTGCTAAGATGTAGACTACAAAAGACGCGAAAGACGAAGGTAGGATGCTCTCCGGAGGTAAGAGCCGCTGCCGGGCGTCTTTCGGCAGAAGCCGCGCTAAGGAGAGCACTGTGAGCGGCACAATCGTCTTTGCGCGAAGAAGCCGCTTCTTGGGCTCCGGCAGCCGGCGAGAGCGGCAGCTTCGGGAAGGTGAAGAAGCAAGCTGTACAACACTGGGATTGTGTGCGCACCTTGCCAACTGATAGAAAACAGTACCTTTGCACTCTCCTGACTTTTCCAATCACAGGAACATTCGATTGGAAGCTGTTTTGGACAACTTTTCTTTTCTTCCTGCCAAACACTTGGCAGACATCCGTGCAACTTCTAGAACACGATGGGAGATGTTTTCTGTGCTGGCACAGTTTTTCCTAGCCAGACATAGTGGAAAAGCGTTTTGCTAAGATGTAGACTACAAAAGACGCGAAAGACGAAGGTAGGATGCTCTCCGGAGGTAAGAGCCGCTGCCGGGCGTCTTTCGGCAGAAGCCGCGCTAAGGAGAGCCCTGTGAGCGGCACAATCGTCTTTGCGCGAAGAAGCCGCTTCTTGGGCTCCGGCAGCCGGCGAGAGCGGCAGCTTCGGGAAGGTGAAGAAGCAAGCTGTACAACACTGGGATTGTGTGCGCACCTTGCCAACTGATAGAAAACAGTACCTTTGCACTCTCCTGACTTTTCCAATCACAGGAACATTCGATTGGAAGCTGTTTTGGACAACTTTTCTTTTCTTCCTGCCAAACACTTGGCAGACATCCGTGCAACTTCTAGAACACGATGGGAGATGTTTTCTGTGCTGGCACAGTTTTTCCTAGCCAGACATAGTGGAGAAGCTTTTTGCCGAGGTGTAGATGAGAAGAGGAGCTAAAGACGAAGGTAGGATGCTCTCCGGAGGTAAGAGCCGCTGCCGGGCGTCTTTCGGCAGAAGCCGCGCTAAGGAGAGCCCTGTGAGCGGCACAATCGTCTTTGCGCGAAGAAGCCGCTTCTTGGGCTCCGGCAGCCGGCGAGAGCGGCAGCTTCGGGAAGGTGAAGAAGCAAGCTGTACAACACTGGGATTGTGTGCGCACCTTGCCAACTGATAGAAAACAGTACCTTTGCACTCTCCTGACTTTTCCAATCACAGGAACATTCGATTGGAAGCTGTTTTGGACAACTTTTCTTTTCTTCCTGCCAAACACTTGGCAGACATCCGTGCAACTTCTAGAACACGATGGGAGATGTTTTCTGTGCTGGCACAGTTTTTCCTAGCCAGACATAGTGGAAAAGCGTTTTGCTAAGATGTAGACGACAAGAGAGGCTAAAGAGTGGATGTTAGCAAATGACACCCATCTTCAAAAAAGGCAATTAAGAGGACTCGCCATAGTACAAACCAGCCAGCCTCTTTTTTATCCCCAGGAAGTTGATGAAGCAGCTCTTCCTGGAAATCCTTGCCAGGCACATGACAGATGACCAAATAATGTAGTTAGCATGATTTTTCAGGGGAATTTCATGCTGAACATCACTTTAAACTCCTCTGATGAATCAACTTGACTGGTAGATGAAGGGAATATTATCTGCCTGGGCTTCAGGGAGGTTTTTGACATACCTCTACATGGCATCACACATATATATGGAAGCAATAGTGCAAAGGGGAGGGAATCAGTGTCTTTTCAGTGATGCTGAGGGAAAAGACAAGAGGCAGTGGGCACACACTGAAATACAGGAGATTGCCTTTGAACATCAGTAAATGTTTCTTTACTGTCAGGGTGACTGAACCACGGCACAGACTGCCCAGAAAGATTGTGGAGCCTGGATCTTTGAAGACATTAAAAGTACACCCAGATAGAATCCTGGGCAAGAGGCTCTAGGTATCCTGGTTTAGGCAGGGGGGTTGGGCCTGGTTAGCCCCACCAACCCCTTCCACTCTCTTTCATTCTGTGCTAGTGAATTCTCTTCAAGATGCATTTCAAAGCACTGGCATGACAAAGTTCTGTGCAGACAGAGATCCAAATGGACATGGCATCTAAGTTCCTTAAGCAGTGTTCAAGAAGAATGTAAAACTCTGGCACAAGTGTCTCTTCCCTAACTGAATCCCTTTCATGGGAAAATTCCCAGCTCTAGAAAGATCTTCTGATACGCATGCTTAAGACTGACACTGGCTGAGCAAATTTCTCCCTATGTATATCTAAGACCAGTTAGGATCTTCACCCAAAGTGCTGTCAACATAGTCACAGAATGCCTATTGTTAAGAAGTGACAGCTTCCATCAGAATGGCAGCTATTGGTCCACAAAATGGATTAATGGATGGGAATTATCTACGTGGGTTAAAAACAAAAATAAAGAGTTGGTCTTTATTTATCAATTTCATGGCAATATTGATAAGGGAAGAAAAAGATCTAAGTCCTTGACTTTCTGGACTCGAGGAAAGATTTTAAAAATTCCTTGTAAAAATGTATGATCACAATCAGACTATTGAAACCATTTTAGTTGGGAACAAAGTTCCAAAATTGTCTAGATAGTGGCAAAGAAGCCAAGAAAATAGGAAAGAAACAAAAAGAGAGCAAAAGAGTCAGCTTCAGTGTACAAGCTCGTTCTAGAAGTAGTCTGCTGGGAAAAGGAACCCCCAGCTAAATTTCCAATGTATTCCTGCGCTTGATTCAGTAACTGGTCAATGTAAAAACCAATCCTTTTGTACAACTTCTTCCAGCAACAAAAACTCCAACAGGTTGACACTACCATCATGCCTGTTCCAGACATATTTAAAAGAGAAATGATGATTTTCTTGAAAACCTACTTACATAAAAGTTGCAAGATGGTGGAGGGATTCCCACATCCTCCTTCCTCCATCTGGCTTGAAAGTATATTTGATAAAATATGCAACAAAGCACATGATTTATAAGGGAGAGTCAAATGGATGATTTGGGAATCGATCTCTTGTTGATAGTAAACTTCATATCCACTCGGTGTGACCTTTTTAAAACAAAATGTGGAGCTGAGGCATGAATCTGCCACAACAATTGTAAAGCAAACATACACACTCCCCTTCATATGCCCCCCCCTCCACACACACCTAGGCACACACAGAGATCAGCATAGCAGATCATGAACACCTTGGAAAAGACTGAAATGCTAAATGCCTCTCTTGATGGGCAAAAGAGCTGGTGCAGTAATTCAAATGCCTGGTACAAAAATTCTGTTTAATATTTAGCTCCTATTTAAAACACAGCTTTTCATTTCATTCTATTTACAGAATATTTTCATTTCATTTGTTTCTTTAAAATTACTTAGTTCTCACCTGTTGTATGTCTAGGAATATTTTCTTCCAAAAATAGAAAAAAATAGATGATATCTTTTCAGCAGAAAACATTGGTTGATACAATTTTAAACCATCATGATATGGAAGAATTCTTCTGTCCCTCTCGAAGGTGGAAGAAGCATTTGGATCACAGATCATCTACAATGAAATACTTGACATGTTTAAGATGCTTTCAATCAATTTTGATCGTCAATTGCTTATTTGTTGTAAACAGTAATTTTTCAGTGAAGGGAAAGTGTGTGTGGTATATCTACATGATATGTTCAAAGGCAGTTCCTACTAATGGCCAGGCTGAATTCCAGTAAATAATGTCCCGAATGATATTTTGCCGCCTTCTTTGGCACTTCATGAAATCTTACCCCGATGAAGTGCTGAAACACAGAGATTTTCTCTTAGAGAGTGTCTCATGTTGTAACCTATCCCATGGATTTTATGCTGTAATTCTTATCTCTTTTAAAATTTACTATCTTCTGTACAGTTTTCATGAAACTTTCTGTTACAGTAGTGAATAGCACAGATAAATGTCATTTTGTACAACTTTGAATTTACCCCAAGAGCTGAGAGAAAACTTGATCCTATACTTCAATCCGAGTTTCTTCTATAGTCCAACTTTGTTTCTCTACCATCAAGCTTCTCCTTTGTTGCTGCTCCAAGCCCCGTCCAAGGTGACCTTGAATACTTTCAGGGATGGGACACCCACAACTTCTCTGGGCAACCTGTTCCAGTGTTCCAGCACTCCCACAGTAAAAAAGGCCTTCCTTTCATCTAATATGTGTAGGAAATCATAAATCTAGGCATAGAAGCTTGGAGTGCAAATTTGAAATTCTTTGGATTTGAAGCACATTTTATATGAATACTGACTTACAGATGACTAAAAGATGTTGATGGGCATTTGAGCTGACAAGTTTTGAAAAAGTGCACGGAAATTAAAATTGAAACCACTAAAATTAAAAACTCCTTGCCATTTTCTTTTTCCTCTCCTATTCAAAATTGCATATGTCAGATATCAGTGCTTCATGCAAACCTCTCAGATGCTCTCAGAGAAAAAGCTTTTCTTTCAGACTAAGTTGCGGTTGACGTAGAACACTAGCAGGAGTGAAAGATTTTCTGGGCATCGGGGCAGCCCGTTCTCCTTGGATTTGTGTGCAGAATGCATTTTATCCAAACTGGAAAATAGATCCCAGCTCTGTTCTATTCATCATCCTTACTTCATCAGGCCAGAAGATTCTGTGAAAAGTAGCCTGTGGACCTTGAAGACAGCGCATGTGAACCAGATGAGAGGTGATAGAGAAGTTGAGGGAGAGAAGAAAGAGCATGAGGCTGAAACCAGAAAGTATTTCTCCACGTGATCATGGAAGATTGCAGGAGCCACTTGGTACTATCAAACCAGCCCAACTTGGCACTTGTGCCACCTTGGGTCTGGGAGCCATGTTGCATATCGTGCATTTTAAGGAGCCAGCTGGCCACACCCAGCCATATGCCCCCAAACACAAACCAAGGCCCTTTTCTCTGGCAAACAAAACTCAGCTGCCCTGCTTCTGGATGGCAGATTGCAGGAACCACTTGGTACTATCAAACCAGCCGAACTTGGCACTGGTGCCACCATGGGTCTGGTCACCATCCTGCCTATTGTAGCTTTTCAGGAGCCAGCCGGTCACTCTCAGCCATAGGCCCCCAAACACAAACCTCGGCCCGTTTCCCTGGCAAACAAAAGTAAGCTGCCCCGCTTCTGCATGGCAGATTGCAGGAGCTACTTAGTACTATCAAATCAGCCCGACTTGGCACAGGTGCCACCTTGGATCTGGGAACCATCCTGTGTATCGTGGATTTTCAGGGGCCAGCCGGCCACTCTCAGCCACATGCCCCCAAAAACAAACCACGGACCTTTTCTCTGGCGAACAAAAATCAGCTGCCCCACTTCTGGATGGCAGATTGCAGGAGCCACTTGGGACTATCACACCAGCACAACATGGCACTGCTGCCACCTTGGATCTGGGAACAATCCTGCGTATTGTACATATTCAGGAACCAGCCGAACACTCCCAGCCACAGGCCCCCAAACACAAACAACGGCCCTTTTCTCTGGCAAACAAAACTCAACTGCCCCTCTTCTGGATGGCAAATTGCAGGACGCACTTGGTACTACAAAAAGAGCCCGACTTGGCAGTGGTGCCACCTTGGCTCTGGGAACCATCCTGCGTATCGAGCATTTTAAGGAGCCAACCGGCAATTCCCAGCCGTATGCCCCAAAAAGAAACCATGGACCTTTTCTCTGGCAAAAAAAACTCAGCTGTCCCGCTTCTGGATGGCAGATTGCAGGAGTTACTTTGAACCATACAACCAGCCTTACTTGGCACTGGTGCCACCTTGGATCTGGGAACCATCCTGCCTATCGTTGATTTTCAGGGGCCAGCCGGCCACTCTCAGCAATAGGCCCCCAAACCAAAACCTAGGCCTATTTCTCTGGCAAACAAAAGTAAGCTGCCCTGCTTCTGGATGGCAGATTGCAGGAGACACTTGGTACTATCAAACCAGCCCGACTTGGCACTGGTGCCACCTTGGATCTGGGAACCATGCTCTGTATCGTGGATATTCAGGGGCCAGCCGGCCACTCTCAGCCATATGTCCCCAAACAGAAACCTCGGCCCGTTTCTCTGGCAAACAAAACTCAACTGCCCCTCTTCTGGATGGCAAATTGCAGGATGAACTTGATACTAAAACCGCAGGCCGACTTGGTAGTGGTGACACCTTGGGCCTGGGAACCATCATGCGTATCGAGCATTTTAAGGAGCCAGCCGGCCACTCCCAGCAATATGCCCCCAAAAACAATCCACGAAATTTTCCTCTGGCAAACAAAAATCAGCTGCCTCGCTTCTGGATGGCAGATTGCAGGAGCCACTTTGCACCATCAAACCAGCCCGACTTGGCACTGGTGCCACATTGCATCTGGGAACCATGCTGCCTAGCGTGGATTTTCAGGAGCCAGCCGGCCACTCTCAGCTATATACCCCCAAACAAAACCCACGGCCCGTTTCCCTGGCAAACAAAATTAAGCTGCCCCGCTTCTGGATGGCAGATTGCAGGACGCACTTGGTAGTATCAAACCAGCAAAACTTGGCACTGGTGCCACCTTGGGTCTGGGAACCATCCTGCGTATCGTGGGTTCAAAGGAGCCAGCCGGTCACTCCCAGCCACAGGCCCCCAAATACAAACAATGTCGCTTTTCCCTGGAAAACAAAACTCGCCTGCCAACTTTTTGATGGCAGATTGCAGGAGCCACTTGGTACTATCAAACCAGCCCAACTTGGCACTGGTGCCACCATGGGTCTGGTAACCATCCTGCCTATTGTAGCTTTCCAGGAGCCAGCCGGTCACTCCCAGCCATAGGTCCCCAGTCACAAACCTCGGCCCGTTTCCCTGGCAAACAAAAGTAAGCTACCCCGCTTCTGGATGGCAGATTGCAGGAGCCACTTGGTACTATCAAACCAGCCCAACTTGGCACTGGTGCCACCTTGGGTCTGGGAACCATGCTGCGTAACACAGATTCTAAGGCGCCAGTCGGCCACTACGAGCCACAAGCCCCCAAACACAAACAACGGCGCTATTCTCTTGCAAACAAAACTCAACTGCCCCTCTTCTGGATGGCAAATTGCAGGACGCACTTGGTACTATAAAAACAGCCCGACTTGGCACTGGTGCCCCCTTGGGTCTGGGAACCATCCTGCGTATCGATCTTTTTAATGAGACAGCCGGCCACTCCCAGCCATATGCCCCCAAACACAACCCACGGCCCTTTTCTCTGGCAAACAAAACTCAACTGCACCGCTTCTGGATGGCAGATTGCAGGAGCCACTTGGTACTATCAAACCAGCCCGACTTGGCACTGGTGCCACCTTGGGTCTGGGAACCATCCTGCGTATTGTGGGTTGTCAGGAGCCAGCCGAACACTCTCGGCCACAGACCCCAATTAAAAACAACGGCCCGTTTCACAGGCAAACAAAATTCAGCTGCCCCGCTTCTGGATGGGAGATTGCAGGAGGCACTTGGTGTAATCAAACCAGCCCGACTTGGCACTGGTGCCACCTTGGGTCTGGGAACCATCCTGCGTATCGTGGATTCTAAGGAGCCAGCCGGCCACTCCTAGCCACAGGCCCCCAAACAAAAACCTAGGCCTATTTCTCTGGCAAACAAAAGTAAGCTGCCCTGCTTCTGGATGGCAGATTGCAGGAGACACTTGGTACTATCAAACCAGCCCGACTTGGCACTGGTGCCACCTTGGATCTGGGAACCATGCTCTGTATCGTGGATATTCAGGGGCCAGCCGGCCACTCTCAGCCATATGTCCCCAAACAGAAACCTCGGCCCGTTTCTCTGGCAAACAAAACTCAACTGCCCCTCTTCTGGATGGCAAATTGCAGGATGAACTTGATACTAAAACCGCAGGCCGACTTGGTAGTGGTGACACCTTGGGCCTGGGAACCATCATGCGTATCGAGCATTTTAAGGAGCCAGCCGGCCACTCCCAGCAATATGCCCCCAAAAACAATCCACGGAATTTTCCTCTGGCAAACAAAAATCAGCTGCCTCGCTTCTGGATGGCAGATTGCAGGAGCCACTTTGCACCATCAAACCAGCCCGACTTGGCACTGGTGCCACATTGCATCTGGGAACCATGCTGCCTAGCGTGGATTTTCAGGAGCCAGCCGGCCACTCTCAGCTATATGCCCCCAAACAAAACCCACGGCCCGTTTCCCTGGCAAACAAAATTAAGCTGCCCCGCTTCTGGATGGCAGATTGCAGGACGCACTTGGTAGTATCAAACCAGCAAAACTTGGCACTGGTGCCACCTTGGGTCTGGGAACCATCCTGCGTATCGTGGGTTCAAAGGAGCCAGCCGGTCACTCCCAGCCACAGGCCCCCAAATACAAACAATGTCGCTTTTCCCTGGAAAACAAATCTCGCCTGCCAACTTTTTGATGGCAGATTGCAGGAGCCACTTGGTACTATCAAACCAGCCCAACTTGGCACTGGTGCCACCATGGGTCTGGTCACCATCCTGCCTATTGTAGCTTTCCAGGAGCCAGCCGGTCACTCCCAGCCATAGGTCCCCAGTCACAAACCTCGGCCCGTTTCCCTGGCAAACAAAAGTAAGCTACCCCGCTTCTGGATGGCAGATTGCAGGAGCCACTTGGTACTATCAAACCAGCCCAACTTGGCACTGGTGCCACCTTGGGTCTGGGAACCATGCTGCGTAACACAGATTCTAAGGCGCCAGTCGGCCACTACGAGCCACAAGCCCCCAAACACAAACAACGGCGCTATTCTCTGGCAAACAAAACTCAACTGCCCCTCTTCTGGATGGCAAATTGCAGGACGCACTTGGTACTATAAAAACAGCCCGACTTGGCACTGGTGCCCCCTTGGGTCTGGGAACCATCCTGCGTATCGATCTTTTTACTGAGACAGCCGGCCACTCCCAGCCATATGCCCCCAAACACAACCCACGGCCCTTTTCTCTGGCAAACAAAACTCAACTGCACCGCTTCTGGATGGCAGATTGCAGGAGCCACTTGGTACTATCAAACCAGCCCGACTTGGCACTGGTGCCACCTTGGGTCTGGGAACCATCCTGCGTATTGTGGGTTGTCAGGAGCCAGCCGAACACTCTCGGCCACAGACCCCAATTAAAAACAACGGCCCGTTTCACAGGCAAACAAAACTCAGCTGCCCCGCTTCTGGATGGCAGATTGCAGGAGCCACTTGGTGTAATCAAACCAGCCCGACTTGGCACTGGTGCCACCTTGGGTCTGGGAACCATCCTGCGTATCGTGGATTCTAAGGAGCCAGCCGGCCACTCCTAGCCACAGGCCCCCAAACAAAAACCTAGGCCTATTTCTCTGGCAAACAAAAGTAAGCTGCCCTGCTTCTGGATGGCAGATTGCAGGAGACACTTGGTACTATCAAACCAGCCCGACTTGGCACTGGTGCCACCTTGGATCTGGGAACCATGCTCTGTATCGTGGATATTCAGGGGCCAGCCGGCCACTCTCAGCCATATGTCCCCAAACAGAAACCTCAGCCCGTTTCTCTGGCAAACAAAACTCAACTGCCCCTCTTCTGGATGGCAAATTGCAGGATGAACTTGATACTAAAACCGCAGGCCGACTTGGTAGTGGTGACACCTTGGGCCTGGGAACCATCATGCGTATCGAGCATTTTAAGGAGCCAGCCGGCCACTCCCAGCAATATGCCCCCAAAAACAATCCACGGAATTTTCCTCTGGCAAACAAAAATCAGCTGCCTCGCTTCTGGATGGCAGATTGCAGGAGCCACTTTGCACCATCAAACCAGCCCGACTTGGCACTGGTGCCACATTGCATCTGGGAACCATGCTGCCTAGCGTGGATTTTCAGGAGCCAGCCGGCCACTCTCAGCTATATGCCCCCAAACAAAACCCACGGCCCGTTTCCCTGGCAAACAAAATTAAGCTGCCCCGCTTCTGGATGGCAGATTGCAGGACGCACTTGGTAGTATCAAACCAGCAAAACTTGGCACTGGTGCCACCTTGGGTCTGAGAACCATCCTGCGTATCGTGGGTTCAAAGGAGCCAGCCGGTCACTCCCAGCCACAGGCCCCCAAATACAAACAATGTCGCTTTTCCCTGGAAAACAAATCTCGCCTGCCAACTTTTTGATGGCAGATTGCAGGAGCCACTTGGTACTATCAAACCAGCCCAACTTGGCACTGGTGCCACCATGGGTCTGGTCACCATCCTGCCTATTGTAGCTTTCCAGGAGCCAGCCGGTCACTCCCAGCCATAGGTCCCCAGTCACAAACCTCGGCCCGTTTCCCTGGCAAACAAAAGTAAGCTACCCCGCTTCTGGATGGCAGATTGCAGGAGCCACTTGGTACTATCAAACCAGCCCAACTTGGCACTGGTGCCACCTTGGGTCTGGGAACCATGCTGCGTAACACAGATTCTAAGGCGCCAGTCGGCCACTACGAGCCACAAGCCCCCAAACACAAACAACGGCGCTATTCTCTGGCAAACAAAACTCAACTGCCCCTCTTCTGGATGGCAAATTGCAGGACGCACTTGGTACTATAAAAACAGCCCGACTTGGCACTGGTGCCCCCTTGGGTCTGGGAACCATCCTGCGTATCGATCTTTTTAATGAGACAGCCGGCCACTCCCAGCCATATGCCCCCAAACACAACCCACGGCCCTTTTCTCTGGCAAACAAAACTCAACTGCACCGCTTCTGGATGGCAGATTGCAGGAGCCACTTGGTACTATCAAACCAGCCCGACTTGGCACTGGTGCCACCTTGGGTCTGGGAACCATCCTGCGTATTGTGGGTTGTCAGGAGCCAGCCGAACACTCTCGGCCACAGACCCCAATTAAAAACAACGGCCCGTTTCACAGGCAAACAAAACTCAGCTGCCCCGCTTCTGGATGGGAGATTGCAGGAGGCACTTGGTGTAATCAAACCAGCCCGACTTGGCACTGGTGCCACCTTGGGTCTGGGAACCATCCTGCGTATCGTGGATTCTAAGGAGCCAGCCGGCCACTCCTAGCCACAGGCCCCCAAACAAAAACCTAGGCCTATTTCTCTGGCAAACAAAAGTAAGCTGCCCTGCTTCTGGATGGCAGATTGCAGGAGACACTTGGTACTATCAAACCAGCCCGACTTGGCACTGGTGCCACCTTGGATCTGGGAACCATGCTCTGTATCGTGGATATTCAGGGGCCAGCCGGCCACTCTCAGCCATATGTCCCCAAACAGAAACCTCGGCCCGTTTCTCTGGCAAACAAAACTCAACTGCCCCTCTTCTGGATGGCAAATTGCAGGATGAACTTGATACTAAAACCGCAGGCCGACTTGGTAGTGGTGACACCTTGGGCCTGGGAACCATCATGCGTATCGAGCATTTTAAGGAGCCAGCCGGCCACTCCCAGCAATATGCCCCCAAAAACAATCCACGGAATTTTCCTCTGGCAAACAAAAATCAGCTGCCTCGCTTCTGGATGGCAGATTGCAGGAGCCACTTTGCACCATCAAACCAGCCCGACTTGGCACTGGTGCCACATTGCATCTGGGAACCATGCTGCCTAGCGTGGATTTTCAGGAGCCAGCCGGCCACTCTCAGCTATATGCCCCCAAACAAAACCCACGGCCCGTTTCCCTGGCAAACAAAATTAAGCTGCCCCGCTTCTGGATGGCAGATTGCAGGACGCACTTGGTAGTATCAAACCAGCAAAACTTGGCACTGGTGCCACCTTGGGTCTGGGAACCATCCTGCGTATCGTGGGTTCAAAGGAGCCAGCCGGTCACTCCCAGCCACAGGCCCCCAAATACAAACAATGTCGCTTTTCCCTGGAAAACAAATCTCGCCTGCCAACTTTTTGATGGCAGATTGCAGGAGCCACTTGGTACTATCAAACCAGCCCAACTTGGCACTGGTGCCACCATGGGTCTGGTCACCATCCTGCCTATTGTAGCTTTCCAGGAGCCAGCCGGTCACTCCCAGCCATAGGTCCCCAGTCACAAACCTCGGCCCGTTTCCCTGGCAAACAAAAGTAAGCTACCCCGCTTCTGGATGGCAGATTGCAGGAGCCACTTGGTACTATCAAACCAGCCCAACTTGGCACTGGTGCCACCTTGGGTCTGGGAACCATGCTGCGTAACACAGATTCTAAGGCGCCAGTCGGCCACTACGAGCCACAAGCCCCCAAACACAAACAACGGCGCTATTCTCTGGCAAACAAAACTCAACTGCCCCTCTTCTGGATGGCAAATTGCAGGACGCACTTGGTACTATAAAAACAGCCCGACTTGGCACTGGTGCCACCTTGGGTCTGGGAACCATCCTGCGTATCGATCTTTTTAATGAGACAGCCGGCCACTCCCAGCCATATGCCCCCAAACACAACCCACGGCCCTTTTCTCTGGCAAACAAAACTCAACTGCACCGCTTCTGGATGGCAGATTGCAGGAGCCACTTGGTACTATCAAACCAGCCCGACTTGGCACTGGTGCCACCTTGGGTCTGGGAACCATCCTGCGTATTGTGGGTTGTCAGGAGCCAGCCGAACACTCTCGGCCACAGACCCCAATTAAAAACAACGGCCCGTTTCACAGGCAAACAAAACTCAGCTGCCCCGCTTCTGGATGGCAGATTGCAGGAGCCACTTGGTGTAATCAAACCAGCCCGACTTGGCACTGGTGCCACCTTGGGTCTGGGAACCATCCTGCGTATCGTGGATTCTAAGGAGCCAGCCGGCCACTCCTAGCCACAGGCCCCCAAACAAAAACCTAGGCCTATTTCTCTGGCAAACAAAAGTAAGCTGCCCTGCTTCTGGATGGCAGATTGCAGGAGACACTTGGTACTATCAAACCAGCCCGACTTGGCACTGGTGCCACCTTGGATCTGGGAACCATGCTCTGTATCGTGGATATTCAGGGGCCAGCCGGCCACTCTCAGCCATATGTCCCCAAACAGAAACCTCGGCCCGTTTCTCTGGCAAACAAAACTCAACTGCCCCTCTTCTGGATGGCAAATTGCAGGATGAACTTGATACTAAAACCGCAGGCCGACTTGGTAGTGGTGACACCTTGGGCCTGGGAACCATCATGCGTATCGAGCATTTTAAGGAGCCAGCCGGCCACTCCCAGCAATATGCCCCCAAAAACAATCCACGGAATTTTCCTCTGGCAAACAAAAATCAGCTGCCTCGCTTCTGGATGGCAGATTGCAGGAGCCACTTTGCACCATCAAACCAGCCCGACTTGGCACTGGTGCCACATTGCATCTGGGAACCATGCTGCCTAGCGTGGATTTTCAGGAGCCAGCCGGCCACTCTCAGCTATATACCCCCAAACAAAACCCACGGCCCGTTTCCCTGGCAAACAAAACTAAGCTGCCCCGCTTCTGGATGGCAGATTGCAGGACGCACTTGGTAGTATCAAACCAGCAAAACTTGGCACTGGTGCCACCTTGGGTCTGGGAACCATCCTGCGTATCGTGGGTTCAAAGGAGCCAGCCGGTCACTCCCAGCCACAGGCCCCCAAATACAAACAATGTCGCTTTTCCCTGGAAAACAAAACTCGCCTGCCAACTTTTTGATGGCAGATTGCAGGAGCCACTTGGTACTATCAAACCAGCCCAACTTGGCACTGGTGCCACCATGGGTCTGGTAACCATCCTGCCTATTGTAGCTTTCCAGGAGCCAGCCGGTCACTCCCAGCCATAGGTCCCCAGTCACAAACCTCGGCCCGTTTCCCTGGCAAACAAAAGTAAGCTACCCCGCTTCTGGATGGCAGATTGCAGGAGCCACTTGGTACTATCAAACCAGCCCAACTTGGCACTGGTGCCACCTTGGGTCTGGGAACCATGCTGCGTAACACAGATTCTAAGGCGCCAGTCGGCCACTACGAGCCACAAGCCCCCAAACACAAACAACGGCGCTATTCTCTGGCAAACAAAACTCAACTGCCCCTCTTCTGGATGGCAAATTGCAGGACGCACTTGGTACTATAAAAACAGCCCGACTTGGCACTGGTGCCCCCTTGGGTCTGGGAACCATCCTGCGTATCGATCTTTTTACTGAGACAGCCGGCCACTCCCAGCCATATGCCCCCAAACACAACCCACGGCCCTTTTCTCTGGCAAACAAAACTCAACTGCACCGCTTCTGGATGGCAGATTGCAGGAGCCACTTGGTACTATCAAACCAGCCCGACTTGGCACTGGTGCCACCTTGGGTCTGGGAACCATCCTGCGTATTGTGGGTTGTCAGGAGCCAGCCGAACACTCTCGGCCACAGACCCCAATTAAAAACAACGGCCCGTTTCACAGGCAAACAAAACTCAGCTGCCCCGCTTCTGGATGGGAGATTGCAGGAGGCACTTGGTGTAATCAAACCAGCCCGACTTGGCACTGGTGCCACCTTGGGTCTGGGAACCATCCTGCGTATCGTGGATTCTAAGGAGCCAGCCGGCCACTCCTAGCCACAGGCCCCCAAACAAAAACCTAGGCCTATTTCTCTGGCAAACAAAAGTAAGCTGCCCTGCTTCTGGATGGCAGATTGCAGGAGACACTTGGTACTATCAAACCAGCCCGACTTGGCACTGGTGCCACCTTGGATCTGGGAACCATGCTCTGTATCGTGGATATTCAGGGGCCAGCCGGCCACTCTCAGCCATATGTCCCCAAACAGAAACCTCGGCCCGTTTCTCTGGCAAACAAAACTCAACTGCCCCTCTTCTGGATGGCAAATTGCAGGATGAACTTGATACTAAAACCGCAGGCCGACTTGGTAGTGGTGACACCTTGGGCCTGGGAACCATCATGCGTATCGAGCATTTTAAGGAGCCAGCCGGCCACTCCCAGCAATATGCCCCCAAAAACAATCCACGGAATTTTCCTCTGGCAAACAAAAATCAGCTGCCTCGCTTCTGGATGGCAGATTGCAGGAGCCACTTTGCACCATCAAACCAGCCCGACTTGGCACTGGTGCCACATTGCATCTGGGAACCATGCTGCCTAGCGTGGATTTTCAGGAGCCAGCCGGCCACTCTCAGCTATATGCCCCCAAACAAAACCCACGGCCCGTTTCCCTGGCAAACAAAATTAAGCTGCCCCGCTTCTGGATGGCAGATTGCAGGACGCACTTGGTAGTATCAAACCAGCAAAACTTGGCACTGGTGCCACCTTGGATCTGGGAACCATCCTTCCTATCGTGGATTTTCAGGGGCCAGCCGGTCACTCTCAGCCATAGGCCATAAACACAAACCACGGCCCTTTTCTCTGGAAAACAAAACTCAACTGCCCCTCTTCTGGATGGCAGATTGCAGGAGCCACTGGGTACTATGAAACCAGCCCTACTTGGCACTGATGCCACCTTGGGTCTGGGAACCATGCTGCGTATCATGGATTTTCAGGAGCCAGCCGGCCACTGCCAGCCACAGGCCCCGAAACACAAACAACAGCCTTTTTCTCTGGCAAACAAAATTCAGCTGCCCCGCTTCTGGATGGCAGATTGCAGGAACCACTTGGTACTAACAAACCAGCCCGACTTGGCACTGATGCCACCTTGGGTCTGGGAACCATCCTGCGTATCGTGGATTCAAAGGAGCCAGCTGGCCACTCCCAGCCACAGGCCCCAAAACACACACAACGGTGCTTTTCCCTGGAAAACAAAACTCGCCTGCCAAACTTTTGATGGCAGATTGCAGGAGCCACTTGTTATTATCAAACCAGCCCAACTTGGCACTGGTGCCACCATGGGTCTGGTCACCATCCTGCCTATCGTAGCTTTTCAGGAGCCAGCCAGCCACCCCCAGCCAGAGGCCCCCAGACAAATATTTCGGCCCGTTTCCCTGGCAAACAAAAGTAAGCTGCCCCGCTTCTGGATGGCAGATTGCAGGAGCCACTTGGTACTATCAAACCAGCCCAACTTGGCACTGGTGCCAACTCAGGTCTGGGAACCATCCTGCGTATCGTGGGTTCTAAGGAGCCAGCTGGCCACTCCCAGCCACAGGCCCCCAAACACAAACAACGGCGCTTTTCCCTGGAAAACAAAACTCGCCTGCCAACTTTTTGATGGCAGATTGCAGGAGCCACTTGGTACTATCAAACCAGCCCAACTTGGCACTGGTGCCACCATGGGTCTGGTAACCATCCTGCCTATTGTAGCTTTCCAGGAGCCAGCCGGTCACTCCCAGCCATAGGTCCCCAGTCACAAACCTCGGCCCGTTTCCCTGGCAAACAAAAGTAAGCTACCCCGCTTCTGGATGGCAGATTGCAGGAGCCACTTGGTACTATCAAACCAGCCCAACTTGGCACTGGTGCCACCTTGGGTCTGGGAACCATGCTGCGTAACACAGATTCTAAGGCGCCAGTCGGCCACTACGAGCCACAAGCCCCCAAACACAAACAACGGCGCTATTCTCTGGCAAACAAAACTCAACTGCCCCTCTTCTGGATGGCAAATTGCAGGACGCACTTGGTACTATAAAAACAGCCCGACTTGGCACTGGTGCCCCCTTGGGTCTGGGAACCATCCTGCGTATCGATCTTTTTAATGAGACAGCCGGCCGCTCCCAGCCATATGCCCCCAAACACAACCCACGGCCCTTTTCTCTGGCAAACAAAACTCAACTGCACCGCTTCTGGATGGCAGATTGCAGGAGCCACTTGGTACTATCAAACCAGCCCGACTTGGCACTGGTGCCACCTTGGGTCTGGGAACCATCCTGCGTATCATGGATTTTCAGGAGCCAGCCGGCCACTCCCAGCCACAGGCCCCCAAACACAAACCACAGACTTTTTGTCTGGCAAACAAAATTCAGCTGCCCCGCTTCTGGATGGCAGATTGCAGGAGCCACTTGGGACTATCACACCAGCACAACATGGCACTGCTGCCACCTTGGATCTGGGAACCATCCTTCCTATCGTGGATTTTCAGGGGCCAGCCGGTCACTCTCAGCCATAGGCCCCAAACACAAACCACGGCCCTTTTCTCTGGAAAACAAAACTCAACTGCCCCTCTTCTGGATGGCAGATTGCAGGAGCCACTGGGTACTATGAAACCAGCCCTACTTGGCACTGATGCCACCTTGGGTCTGGGAACCATGCTGCGTATCATGGATTTTCAGGAGCCAGCCGGCCACTGCCAGCCACAGGCCCCGAAACACAAACAACAGCCTTTTTCTCTGGCAAACAAAATTCAGCTGCCCCGCTTCTGGATGGCAGATTGCAGGAACCACTTGGTACTAACAAAACAGCCCGACTTGGCACTGATGCCACCTTGGGTCTGGGAACCATCCTGCGTATCGTGGATTCAAAGGAGCCAGCTGGCCACTCCCAGCCACAGGCCCCAAAACACACACAACGGTGCTTTTCCCTGGAAAACAAAACTCGCCTGCCAAACATTTGATGGCAGATTGCAGGAGCCACTTGGTACTATCAAACCAGCCCAACTTGGCACTGGTGCCACCATGGGTCTGGTCACCATCCTGCCTATCGTAGCTTTTCAGGAGCCAGCCAGCCACCCCCAGCCAGAGGCCCCCAGACAAATATTTCGGCCCGTTTCCCTGGCAAACAAAAGTAAGCTGCCCCGCTTCTGGATGGCAGATTGCAGGAGCCACTTGGTACTATCAAACCAGCCCAACTTGGCACTGGTGCCAACTCAGGTCTGGGAACCATCCTGCGTATCGTGGGTTCTAAGGAGCCAGCTGGCCACTCCCAGCCACAGGCCCCCAAACACAAACAACGGCGCTTTTCCCTGGAAAACAAAACTCGCCTGCCAACTTTTTGATGGCAGATTGCAGGAGCCACTTGGTACTATCAAACCAGCCCAACTTGGCACTGCTGCCACCATGGGTCTGGTCACCATCCTGCCTATCGTAGCTTTTCAGGAGCCAGCCGGTCACTCCCAGCCATAGGCCCCCAGACACAAACCTCGGCCCGTTTCCCTGGCAAACAAAAGTAAGCTGCCCCGCTTCTGCATGGCAGATTGCAGGAGCTACTTAGTACTATCAAACCAGCCCGACTTGGCACTGGTGACACCTCTGGTCTGGGAACCATCCTGCCTATCGTGGATTTTCAGGGGCCAGCCGGCCACTCTCAGCCATATGCCCCAAAAACAAACCACGGCCCTTTTCTCTGGCAAACAAAACTCAACTGCCCCTCTTCTGGATGGCAAATTTTAGGACGCACTTTGTACTACGAAAACCGCCCGACGTGACACTGGTGCCACCTTGTGTCAGGGAACCCTCCTGCATATCGAGCTTTTTAAGGAGCCAGCCGGCCACGCCCAGCCATATACCCCCAAAAACAAACCACGGACCATTTCTCTTGGAAACAAAAATCCGCTGCCCCGCGTCTGTATGGCAGATTGCAGGAGCCACTTTGCACCATCAAACCAGCCCGACTTGGCACTGGTGCCACCTTGGGTCTGGGAACAATCCTGCATATCGTGGATTCTAAGGAGCCAGCCGGCCACTCCCTGCCACAGGCCCCCAAACACAAACAACGGCGCTTTTCCCTGGAAAACAAAATTCGCCTGCCAGCTTTTTGATGGCAGATTGCAGGAGCCACTTGGTACTATCAAATCATCCCAACTTGGCACTGGTGCCACTATGGGTCTGGGAACCATCCTGCCTATTGTAGCATTTCAGGAGCCAGCCGGTCACTCCCAGCCATAGGCCCCCAGACACAAACCTCGGACCGTTTCCCTGGCAAACAAAATTAAGCTGCCCCGATTCTGGATGGCAGATTGCAGGAGCCACTTGGTTGTGTCAAACCAGCCCGACTTGGCACTGGTGCCACCTTGGGTCTGGGAACCATCCTGCGTAACGTGGATTCTAAGCAGCCACCCGGCCACTCTGAGCCACAGGCCCCCAAACACAAACAACGGCGCTTTTCCCTGGAAAACAAAACTCGCCTGCCAACTTTTTGATGGCAGATTGCAGGAGCCACTTGGTACTATCAAACCAGCCCAACTTGGCACTGGTGCCACCTCTGGTCTGGGAACCATCCTGCCTATTGTAGCTTTTCAGGAGCCAGCCGGTCACTCCCAGCCATAGACCCCCAGACACAAACCTCGGCCCGTTCCCCTGGAAAACAAAAGTAAGTTACCCCGATTCTGGATGGCAGATTGCAGGAGCCACTTGGTACTATCAAATCAGCCCAACTTGGCACTGGTGCCACCATGGGTCTGGTAAACATCCTGCCTATCGTAGCTTTTCAGGAGCCAGCCGGTCACTCCCTGCCATAGGCCCCCGGACACAAACCTCGGCCCGTTTCCCTGGCAAACAAAAGTAAGCTGCCCCGCTTTTGGATGGCAGATTGCAGGATGCACTTGGTACTTACAAACCAGCCCGACTTGGCCCTGGTGCCACCTTGGCTCTGGGAACCATGCTGCGTAACGTAGATTCTACGAGGACAGGCGGCCACTCCCAGCCACAGGCCTCTAAACAAAAACAACGGCGCTTTTCCCTGGAAAACAAAACTCGCCTGCCAACTTCTTGATGGCAGATTGCAGGAGCCACTTGGTACTATCAAACCAGCCCAACTTGGCACTGGTGCCACCATGGGTCTGGTCACCATCCTGCCTATCGTAGCTTTTCAGGAGCCAGCCGCTCACTCCCACCCATAGGCCCCCAGACAAATACCTCGGCACGTTTCCCTGGCAAACAAAAGTAGGCTGCCCCGCTTCTGGATGGCAAATTGCAGGACGCACTTGGTACTACGAAAACAGCCCGACTTGGCACTGATGCCACCTTGGGTCAGGGAACAATCCTGCGTATAGAGCTTTTTAAGGAGCCAGCCGGCCACGTCCAGTCATATACCCCCAAAAAAAAAACCACGGAACTTTTCTCCAGCAAACAAAAATCCGCTGCCCCGCGTCTGGATGGCAGATTGCAGGAGCTATTTAGTATTATCAAAGCAGCCCCACTTGGCACTGGTGGCACCATGAGTCTGGTAACCATCCTGCCTATCGTAGCTTTTCAGTAGTCAGCCGGTCACTCCCAGCCATAGGCCCCCAGACAAAAACCTAGGCCTATTTCTCTGGCAAACAAAAGTAAGCTGCCCTGCTTCTGGATGGCAGATTGCAGGAGACACTTGGTACTATCAAACCAGCCCGACTTGGCACTGGTGCCACCTTGGATCTGGGAACCATGCTCTGTATCGTGGATATTCAGGGGCCAGCCGGCCACTCTCAGCCATATGTCCCCAAACAGAAACCTCAGCCCGTTTCTCTGGCAAACAAAACTCAACTGCCCCTCTTCTGGATGGCAAATTGCAGGATGAACTTGATACTAAAACCGCAGGCCGACTTGGTAGTGGTGACACCTTGGGCCTGGGAACCATCATGCGTATCGAGCATTTTAAGGAGCCAGCCGGCCACTCCCAGCAATATGCCCCCAAAAACAATCCACGGAATTTTCCTCTGGCAAACAAAAATCAGCTGCCTCGCTTCTGGATGGCAGATTGCAGGAGCCACTTTGCACCATCAAACCAGCCCGACTTGGCACTGGTGCCACATTGCATCTGGGAACCATGCTGCCTAGCGTGGATTTTCAGGAGCCAGCCGGCCACTCTCAGCTATATGCCCCCAAACAAAACCCACGGCCCGTTTCCCTGGCAAACAAAATTAAGCTGCCCCGCTTCTGGATGGCAGATTGCAGGACGCACTTGGTAGTATCAAACCAGCAAAACTTGGCACTGGTGCCACCTTGGGTCTGGGAACCATCCTGCGTATCGTGGGTTCAAAGGAGCCAGCCGGTCACTCCCAGCCACAGGCCCCCAAATACAAACAATGTCGCTTTTCCCTGGAAAACAAATCTCGCCTGCCAACTTTTTGATGGCAGATTGCAGGAGCCACTTGGTACTATCAAACCAGCCCAACTTGGCACTGGTGCCACCATGGGTCTGGTCACCATCCTGCCTATTGTAGCTTTCCAGGAGCCAGCCGGTCACTCCCAGCCATAGGTCCCCAGTCACAAACCTCGGCCCGTTTCCCTGGCAAACAAAAGTAAGCTACCCCGCTTCTGGATGGCAGATTGCAGGAGCCACTTGGTACTATCAAACCAGCCCAACTTGGCACTGGTGCCACCTTGGGTCTGGGAACCATGCTGCGTAACACAGATTCTAAGGCGCCAGTCGGCCACTACGAGCCACAAGCCCCCAAACACAAACAACGGCGCTATTCTCTGGCAAACAAAACTCAACTGCCCCTCTTCTGGATGGCAAATTGCAGGACGCACTTGGTACTATAAAAACAGCCCGACTTGGCACTGGTGCCCCCTTGGGTCTGGGAACCATCCTGCGTATCGATCTTTTTAATGAGACAGCCGGCCACTCCCAGCCATATGCCCCCAAACACAACCCACGGCCCTTTTCTCTGGCAAACAAAACTCAACTGCACCGCTTCTGGATGGCAGATTGCAGGAGCCACTTGGTACTATCAAACCAGCCCGACTTGGCACTGGTGCCACCTTGGGTCTGGGAACCATCCTGCGTATTGTGGGTTGTCAGGAGCCAGCCGAACACTCTCGGCCACAGACCCCAATTAAAAACAACGGCCCGTTTCACAGGCAAACAAAACTCAGCTGCCCCGCTTCTGGATGGGAGATTGCAGGAGGCACTTGGTGTAATCAAACCAGCCCGACTTGGCACTGGTGCCACCTTGGGTCTGGGAACCATCCTGCGTATCGTGGATTCTAAGGAGCCAGCCGGCCACTCCTAGCCACAGGCCCCCAAACAAAAACCTAGGCCTATTTCTCTGGCAAACAAAAGTAAGCTGCCCTGCTTCTGGATGGCAGATTGCAGGAGACACTTGGTACTATCAAACCAGCCCGACTTGGCACTGGTGCCACCTTGGATCTGGGAACCATGCTCTGTATCGTGGATATTCAGGGGCCAGCCGGCCACTCTCAGCCATATGTCCCCAAACAGAAACCTCGGCCCATTTCTCTGGCAAACAAAACTCAACTGCCCCTCTTCTGGATGGCAAATTGCAGGATGAACTTGATACTAAAACCGCAGGCCGACTTGGTAGTGGTGACACCTTGGGCCTGGGAACCATCATGCGTATCGAGCATTTTAAGGAGCCAGCCGGCCACTCCCAGCAATATGCCCCCAAAAACAATCCACGGAATTTTCCTCTGGCAAACAAAAATCAGCTGCCTCGCTTCTGGATGGCAGATTGCAGGAGCCACTTTGCACCATCAAACCAGCCCGACTTGGCACTGGTGCCACATTGCATCTGGGAACCATGCTGCCTAGCGTGGATTTTCAGGAGCCAGCCGGCCACTCTCAGCTATATGCCCCCAAACAAAACCCACGGCCCGTTTCCCTGGCAAACAAAATTAAGCTGCCCCGCTTCTGGATGGCAGATTGCAGGACGCACTTGGTAGTATCAAACCAGCAAAACTTGGCACTGGTGCCACCTTGGGTCTGGGAACCATCCTGCGTATCGTGGGTTCAAAGGAGCCAGCCGGTCACTCCCAGCCACAGGCCCCCAAATACAAACAATGTCGCTTTTCCCTGGAAAACAAATCTCGCCTGCCAACTTTTTGATGGCAGATTGCAGGAGCCACTTGGTACTATCAAACCAGCCCAACTTGGCACTGGTGCCACCATGGGTCTGGTAACCATCCTGCCTATTGTAGCTTTCCAGGAGCCAGCCGGTCACTCCCAGCCATAGGTCCCCAGTCACAAACCTCGGCCCGTTTCCCTGGCAAACAAAAGTAAGCTACCCCGCTTCTGGATGGCAGATTGCAGGAGCCACTTGGTACTATCAAACCAGCCCAACTTGGCACTGGTGCCACCTTGGGTCTGGGAACCATGCTGCGTAACACAGATTCTAAGGCGCCAGTCGGCCACTACGAGCCACAAGCCCCCAAACACAAACAACGGCGCTATTCTCTGGCAAACAAAACTCAACTGCCCCTCTTCTGGATGGCAAATTGCAGGACGCACTTGGTACTATAAAAACAGCCCGACTTGGCACTGGTGCCCCCTTGGGTCTGGGAACCATCCTGCGTATCGATCTTTTTAATGAGACAGCCGGCCACTCCCAGCCATATGCCCCCAAACACAACCCACGGCCCTTTTCTCTGGCAAACAAAACTCAACTGCACCGCTTCTGGATGGCAGATTGCAGGAGCCACTTGGTACTATCAAACCAGCCCGACTTGGCACTGGTGCCACCTTGGGTCTGGGAACCATCCTGCGTATTGTGGGTTGTCAGGAGCCAGCCGAACACTCTCGGCCACAGACCCCAATTAAAAACAACGGCCCGTTTCACAGGCAAACAAAACTCAGCTGCCCCGCTTCTGGATGGCAGATTGCAGGAGCCACTTGGTGTAATCAAACCAGCCCGACTTGGCACTGGTGCCACCTTGGGTCTGGGAACCATCCTGCGTATCGTGGATTCTAAGGAGCCAGCCGGCCACTCCTAGCCACAGGCCCCCAAACAAAAACCTAGGCCTATTTCTCTGGCAAACAAAAGTAAGCTGCCCTGCTTCTGGATGGCAGATTGCAGGAGACACTTGGTACTATCAAACCAGCCCGACTTGGCACTGGTGCCACCTTGGATCTGGGAACCATGCTCTGTATCGTGGATATTCAGGGGCCAGCCGGCCACTCTCAGCCATATGTCCCCAAACAGAAACCTCGGCCCGTTTCTCTGGCAAACAAAACTCAACTGCCCCTCTTCTGGATGGCAAATTGCAGGATGAACTTGATACTAAAACCGCAGGCCGACTTGGTAGTGGTGACACCTTGGGCCTGGGAACCATCATGCGTATCGAGCATTTTAAGGAGCCAGCCGGCCACTCCCAGCAATATGCCCCCAAAAACAATCCACGGAATTTTCCTCTGGCAAACAAAAATCAGCTGCCTCGCTTCTGGATGGCAGATTGCAGGAGCCACTTTGCACCATCAAACCAGCCCGACTTGGCACTGGTGCCACATTGCATCTGGGAACCATGCTGCCTAGCGTGGATTTTCAGGAGCCAGCCGGCCACTCTCAGCTATATACCCCCAAACAAAACCCACGGCCCGTTTCCCTGGCAAACAAAACTAAGCTGCCCCGCTTCTGGATGGCAGATTGCAGGACGCACTTGGTAGTATCAAACCAGCAAAACTTGGCACTGGTGCCACCTTGGGTCTGGGAACCATCCTGCGTATCGTGGGTTCAAAGGAGCCAGCCGGTCACTCCCAGCCACAGGCCCCCAAATACAAACAATGTCGCTTTTCCCTGGAAAACAAAACTCGCCTGCCAACTTTTTGATGGCAGATTGCAGGAGCCACTTGGTACTATCAAACCAGCCCAACTTGGCACTGGTGCCACCATGGGTCTGGTAACCATCCTGCCTATTGTAGCTTTCCAGGAGCCAGCCGGTCACTCCCAGCCATAGGTCCCCAGTCACAAACCTCGGCCCGTTTCCCTGGCAAACAAAAGTAAGCTACCCCGCTTCTGGATGGCAGATTGCAGGAGCCACTTGGTACTATCAAACCAGCCCAACTTGGCACTGGTGCCACCTTGGGTCTGGGAACCATGCTGCGTAACACAGATTCTAAGGCGCCAGTCGGCCACTACGAGCCACAAGCCCCCAAACACAAACAACGGCGCTATTCTCTGGAAAACAAAACTCAACTGCCCCTCTTCTGGATGGCAAATTGCAGGACGCACTTGGTACTATAAAAACAGCCCGACTTGGCACTGGTGCCCCCTTGGGTCTGGGAACCATCCTGCGTATCGATCTTTTTACTGAGACAGCCGGCCACTCCCAGCCATATGCCCCCAAACACAACCCACGGCCCTTTTCTCTGGCAAACAAAACTCAACTGCACCGCTTCTGGATGGCAGATTGCAGGAGCCACTTGGTACTATCAAACCAGCCCGACTTGGCACTGGTGCCACCTTGGGTCTGGGAACCATCCTGCGTATTGTGGGTTGTCAGGAGCCAGCCGAACACTCTCGGCCACAGACCCCAATTAAAAACAACGGCCCATTTCACAGGCAAACAAAACTCAGCTGCCCCGCTTCTGGATGGGAGATTGCAGGAGGCACTTGGTGTAATCAAACCAGCCCGACTTGGCACTGGTGCCACCTTGGGTCTGGGAACCATCCTGCGTATCGTGGATTCTAAGGAGCCAGCCGGCCACTCCTAGCCACAGGCCCCCAAACAAAAACCTAGGCCTATTTCTCTGGCAAACAAAAGTAAGCTGCCCTGCTTCTGGATGGCAGATTGCAGGAGACACTTGGTACTATCAAACCAGCCCGACTTGGCACTGGTGCCACCTTGGATCTGGGAACCATGCTCTGTATCGTGGATATTCAGGGGCCAGCCGGCCACTCTCAGCCATATGTCCCCAAACAGAAACCTCGGCCCGTTTCTCTGGCAAACAAAACTCAACTGCCCCTCTTCTGGATGGCAAATTGCAGGATGAACTTGATACTAAAACCGCAGGCCGACTTGGTAGTGGTGACACCTTGGGCCTGGGAACCATCATGCGTATCGAGCATTTTAAGGAGCCAGCCGGCCACTCCCAGCAATATGCCCCCAAAAACAATCCACGGAATTTTCCTCTGGCAAACAAAAATCAGCTGCCTCGCTTCTGGATGGCAGATTGCAGGAGCCACTTTGCACCATCAAACCAGCCCGACTTGGCACTGGTGCCACATTGCATCTGGGAACCATGCTGCCTAGCGTGGATTTTCAGGAGCCAGCCGGCCACTCTCAGCTATATGCCCCCAAACAAAACCCACGGCCCGTTTCCCTGGCAAACAAAATTAAGCTGCCCCGCTTCTGGATGGCAGATTGCAGGACGCACTTGGTAGTATCAAACCAGCAAAACTTGGCACTGGTGCCACCTTGGATCTGGGAACCATCCTTCCTATCGTGGATTTTCAGGGGCCAGCCGGTCACTCTCAGCCATAGGCCATAAACACAAACCACGGCCCTTTTCTCTGGAAAACAAAACTCAACTGCCCCTCTTCTGGATGGCAGATTGCAGGAGCCACTGGGTACTATGAAACCAGCCCTACTTGGCACTGATGCCACCTTGGGTGTGGGAACCATGCTGCGTATCATGGATTTTCAGGAGCCAGCCGGCCACTGCCAGCCACAGGCCCCGAAACACAAACAACAGCCTTTTTCTCTGGCAAACAAAATTCAGCTGCCCCGCTTCTGGATGGCAGATTGCAGGAACCACTTGGTACTAACAAACCAGCCCGACTTGGCACTGATGCCACCTTGGGTCTGGGAACCATCCTGCGTATCGTGGATTCAAAGGAGCCAGCTGGCCACTCCCAGCCACAGGCCCCAAAACACACACAACGGTGCTTTTCCCTGGAAAACAAAACTCGCCTGCCAAACTTTTGATGGCAGATTGCAGGAGCCACTTGTTATTATCAAACCAGCCCAACTTGGCACTGGTGCCACCATGGGTCTGGTCACCATCCTGCCTATCGTAGCTTTTCAGGAGCCAGCCAGCCACCCCCAGCCAGAGGCCCCCAGACAAATATTTCGGCCCGTTTCCCTGGCAAACAAAAGTAAGCTGCCCCGCTTCTGGATGGCAGATTGCAGGAGCCACTTGGTACTATCAAACCAGCCCAACTTGGCACTGGTGCCAACTCAGGTCTGGGAACCATCCTGCGTATCGTGGGTTCTAAGGAGCCAGCTGGCCACTCCCAGCCACAGGCCCCCAAACACAAACAACGGCGCTTTTCCCTGGAAAACAAAACTCGCCTGCCAACTTTTTGATGGCAGATTGCAGGAGCCACTTGGTACTATCAAACCAGCCCAACTTGGCACTGGTGCCACCATGGGTCTGGTAACCATCCTGCCTATTGTAGCTTTCCAGGAGCCAGCCGGTCACTCCCAGCCATAGGTCCCCAGTCACAAACCTCGGCCCGTTTCCCTGGCAAACAAAAGTAAGCTACCCCGCTTCTGGATGGCAGATTGCAGGAGCCACTTGGTACTATCAAACCAGCCCAACTTGGCACTGGTGCCACCTTGGGTCTGGGAACCATGCTGCGTAACACAGATTCTAAGGCGCCAGTCGGCCACTACGAGCCACAAGCCCCCAAACACAAACAACGGCGCTATTCTCTGGCAAACAAAACTCAACTGCCCCTCTTCTGGATGGCAAATTGCAGGACGCACTTGGTACTATAAAAACAGCCCGACTTGGCACTGGTGCCCCCTTGGGTCTGGGAACCATCCTGCGTATCGATCTTTTTAATGAGACAGCCGGCCGCTCCCAGCCATATGCCCCCAAACACAACCCACGGCCCTTTTCTCTGGCAAACAAAACTCAACTGCACCGCTTCTGGATGGCAGATTGCAGGAGCCACTTGGTACTATCAAACCAGCCCGACTTGGCACTGGTGCCACCTTGGGTCTGGGAACCATCCTGCGTATCATGGATTTTCAGGAGCCAGCCGGCCACTCCCAGCCACAGGCCCCCAAACACAAACCACAGACTTTTTGTCTGGCAAACAAAATTCAGCTGCCCCGCTTCTGGATGGCAGATTGCAGGAGCCACTTGGGACTATCACACCAGCACAACATGGCACTGCTGCCACCTTGGATCTGGGAACCATCCTTCCTATCGTGGATTTTCAGGGGCCAGCCGGTCACTCTCAGCCATAGGCCCCAAACACAAACCACGGCCCTTTTCTCTGGAAAACAAAACTCAACTGCCCCTCTTCTGGATGGCAGATTGCAGGAGCCACTGGGTACTATGAAACCAGCCCTACTTGGCACTGATGCCACCTTGGGTCTGGGAACCATGCTGCGTATCATGGATTTTCAGGAGCCAGCCGGCCACTGCCAGCCACAGGCCCCGAAACACAAACAACAGCCTTTTTCTCTGGCAAACAAAATTCAGCTGCCCCGCTTCTGGATGGCAGATTGCAGGAACCACTTGGTACTAACAAAACAGCCCGACTTGGCACTGATGCCACCTTGGGTCTGGGAACCATCCTGCGTATCGTGGATTCAAAGGAGCCAGCTGGCCACTCCCAGCCACAGGCCCCAAAACACACACAACGGTGCTTTTCCCTGGAAAACAAAACTCGCCTGCCAAACATTTGATGGCAGATTGCAGGAGCCACTTGGTACTATCAAACCAGCCCAACTTGGCACTGGTGCCACCATGGGTCTGGTCACCATCCTGCCTATCGTAGCTTTTCAGGAGCCAGCCAGCCACCCCCAGCCAGAGGCCCCCAGACAAATATTTCGGCCCGTTTCCCTGGCAAACAAAAGTAAGCTGCCCCGCTTCTGGATGGCAGATTGCAGGAGCCACTTGGTACTATCAAACCAGCCCAACTTGGCACTGGTGCCAACTCAGGTCTGGGAACCATCCTGCGTATCGTGGGTTCTAAGGAGCCAGCTGGCCACTCCCAGCCACAGGCCCCCAAACACAAACAACGGCGCTTTTCCCTGGAAAACAAAACTCGCCTGCCAACTTTTTGATGGCAGATTGCAGGAGCCACTTGGTACTATCAAACCAGCCCAACTTGGCACTGCTGCCACCATGGGTCTGGTCACCATCCTGCCTATCGTAGCTTTTCAGGAGCCAGCCGGTCACTCCCAGCCATAGGCCCCCAGACACAAACCTCGGCCCGTTTCCCTGGCAAACAAAAGTAAGCTGCCCCGCTTCTGCATGGCAGATTGCAGGAGCTACTTAGTACTATCAAACCAGCCCGACTTGGCACTGGTGACACCTCTGGTCTGGGAACCATCCTGCCTATCGTGGATTTTCAGGGGCCAGCCGGCCACTCTCAGCCATATGCCCCAAAAACAAACCACGGCCCTTTTCTCTGGCAAACAAAACTCAACTGCCCCTCTTCTGGATGGCAAATTTTAGGACGCACTTTGTACTACGAAAACCGCCCGACGTGGCACTGGTGCCACCTTGTGTCAGGGAACCCTCCTGCATATCGAGCTTTTTAAGGAGCCAGCCGGCCACGCCCAGCCATATACCCCCAAAAACAAACCACGGACCATTTCTCTTGGAAACAAAAATCCGCTGCCCCGCGTCTGTATGGCAGATTGCAGGAGCCACTTTGCACCATCAAACCAGCCCGACTTGGCACTGGTGCCACCTTGGGTCTGGGAACAATCCTGCATATCGTGGATTCTAAGGAGCCAGCCGGCCACTCCCTGCCACAGGCCCCCAAACACAAACAACGGCGCTTTTCCCTGGAAAACAAAATTCGCCTGCCAGCTTTTTGATGGCAGATTGCAGGAGCCACTTGGTACTATCAAATCATCCCAACTTGGCACTGGTGCCACTATGGGTCTGGGAACCATCCTGCCTATTGTAGCATTTCAGGAGCCAGCCGGTCATTCCCAGCCATAGGCCCCCAGACACAAACCTCGGACCGTTTCCCTGGCAAACAAAATTAAGCTGCCCCGATTCTGGATGGCAGATTGCAGGAGCCACTTGGTTGTGTCAAACCAGCCCGACTTGGCACTGGTGCCACCTTGGGTCTGGGAACCATCCTGCGTAACGTGGATTCTAAGCAGCCACCCGGCCACTCTGAGCCACAGGCCCCCAAACACAAACAACGGCGCTTTTCCCTGGAAAACAAAACTCGCCTGCCAACTTTTTGATGGCAGATTGCAGGAGCCACTTGGTACTATCAAACCAGCCCAACTTGGCACTGGTGCCACCTCTGGTCTGGGAACCATCCTGCCTATTGTAGCTTTTCAGGAGCCAGCCGGTCACTCCCAGCCATAGACCCCCAGACACAAACCTCGGCCCGTTCCCCTGGAAAACAAAAGTAAGTTACCCCGATTCTGGATGGCAGATTGCAGGAGCCACTTGGTACTATCAAATCAGCCCAACTTGGCACTGGTGCCACCATGGGTCTGGTAAACATCCTGCCTATCGTAGCTTTTCAGGAGCCAGCCGGTCACTCCCTGCCATAGGCCCCCGGACACAAACCTCGGCCCGTTTCCCTGGCAAACAAAAGTAAGCTGCCCCGCTTTTGGATGGCAGATTGCAGGATGCACTTGGTACTTACAAACCAGCCCGACTTGGCCCTGGTGCCACCTTGGCTCTGGGAACCATGCTGCGTAACGTAGATTCTACGAGGACAGGCGGCCACTCCCAGCCACAGGCCTCTAAACAAAAACAACGGCGCTTTTCCCTGGAAAACAAAACTCGCCTGCCAACTTCTTGATGGCAGATTGCAGGAGCCACTTGGTACTATCAAACCAGCCCAACTTGGCACTGGTGCCACCATGGGTCTGGTCACCATCCTGCCTATCGTAGCTTTTCAGGAGCCAGCCGCTCACTCCCACCCATAGGCCCCCAGACAAATACCTCGGCACGTTTCCCTGGCAAACAAAAGTAGGCTGCCCCGCTTCTGGATGGCAAATTGCAGGACGCACTTGGTACTACGAAAACAGCCCGACTTGGCACTGATGCCACCTTGGGTCAGGGAACAATCCTGCGTATAGAGCTTTTTAAGGAGCCAGCCGGCCACGTCCAGTCATATACCCCCAAAAAAAAAACCACGGAACTTTTCTCCAGCAAACAAAAATCCGCTGCCCCGCGTCTGGATGGCAGATTGCAGGAGCTATTTAGTATTATCAAAGCAGCCCCACTTGGCACTGGTGGCACCATGAGTCTGGTAACCATCCTGCCTATCGTAGCTTTTCAGTAGTCAGCCGGTCACTCCCAGCCATAGGCCCCCAGACAAATACCTCGGCCCGTTTCCCTGGGAAAAAAAAGTAAGCTGTCCCGCTTCTGGATGGCAGATTGCAGGAGCCACTTGGTACTATCAAACCAGCCCAACTTGTTCCCAGACCCAAGGTGGCACCAGTGCCACGTGGGGCTGGTTTGATGGTGCAACGTGGCTCCTGCAATCTGCCATCCAAAAGCGGGGCAGCTTACTTTTGTTTGCCAGGGAAACGGGCCGAGGTTTGTGTCTGGGGGTCTATGGCTGGGAGTGACCGGCTGGCTCCTGAAAAGCTACGATAGGCAGGATGGTTCCCAGACCAGACGTGGCACCAGTGCCAAGTTGGGCTGGTTTGATAGTACCAAGTGGCTCCTGCAATCTGCCATCAAAAAGTTGGCAGGCGAGTTTTGTTTTCCAGGGAAAAGCGCCGTAGTTTTTGTTTGGGGGCCTGTGGCTCAGAGTGGCCGGGTGGCTGCTTAGAATCCACGATACGCAGGATGGTTCCCAGACCCAAGGTGGCACCAGTGCCAAGTCGGGCTGGTTTGACACAACCAAGTGGCTCCTGCAATCTGCCATCCAGAATCGGGGCAGCTTAATTTTGTTTGCCAGGGAAACGGTCCGAGGTTTGTGTCTGGGGGCCTATGGCTGGGAGTGACCGGCTGGCTCCTGAAATGCTACAATAGGCAGGATGGTTCCCAGACCCATAGTGGCACCAGTGCCAAGTTGGGATGATTTGATAGTACCAAGTGGCTCCTGCAATCTGCCATCAAAAAGTTGGCAGGCGAATTTTGTTTTCCAGGGAAAAGCGCCGTTGTTTGTGTTTGGGGGCCTGTGGCTGGGAGTGGCCGGCTGGCTCCTTAGAATCCACGATATGCAGGATTGTTCCCAGACCCAAGGTGGCACCAGTGCCAAGTCGGGCTGGTTTGATGGTGCAAAGTGGCTCCTGCAATCTGCCATACAGACGCGGGGCAGCGGATTTTTTTTTCCAAGAGAAATGGTCCGTGGTTTGTTTTTGGGGGTTTATGGCTGGGCGAGGCCGGCTGGCTCCTTAAAAAGCTCGATATGCAGGATGGTTCCCTGACACAAGGTGGCACCAGTGCCACGTCGGGCGGTTTTCGTAGTACAAAGTGCGTCCTAAAATTTGCCATCCAGAAGAGGGGCAGTTGAGTTTTGTTTGCCAGAGAAAAGGGCCGTGGTTTGTTTTTGGGGGCATATGGCTGAGAGTGGCCGGCTGGCTCCTGAAAAGCTACGATAGGCAGGATGTTTACCAGACCCATGGTGGCACCAGTGCCAAGTTGGGCTGATTTGATAGTACCAAGTGGCTCCTGCAATCTGCCATCCAGAATCGGGGTAGCTTACTTTTGTTTTCCAGGGAAACGGGCCGAGGTTTGTGTCTGGGGGTCTATGGTTGGGAGTGGCCGGCTGGCTCCTTAGAAACCACGATACGCAGCATGGTTCCCAGACCAGAGGTGGCACCAGTGCCAAGTTGGGCTGGTTTGATACTACCAAGTGGTTCCTGCAATCTGCCATCCAGAAGCGGGGCAGCTTACTTTTGTTTGCCAGGGAAACGGATCGTTGTTTGTGTTTGGGGGCCTATGGCTGGGACTGACCGGCTGGCTCCATAAAATCCACGATACGCAGGATGGTTCCCAGACCAGAAGTGGCACCAGTGCCAAGTCGGGCTGGTTTGATAGTACCAAGTGGCTCCTGCAATCTGCCATCCAGAAGCGGGGCAGCTTACTTTTGTTTGCCAGGGAAACGGGCCGAGGTTTGTGTCTCGGGGCCTATGGCAGGCAGTGACCGGCTGGCTCCTGAAAGCTACGATAGGCAGGATGGTGACAAGACCCATGGTGGCACCAGTGCCAAGTTGGGCTGGTTTGATAGTACCAAGTGGCTCCTGCAATCTGCCATCAAAACGTTGGCAGGCGAGTTTTGTTTTCCAGGGAAAAGCGCCGTTGTTTGTGTTTGGGGGCCTGTGGTTGGGAGTGGCCGGCTGGCTCCTTAGAAACCACAATACGCAGGATGGTTCCCAGACCAGAGGTGGCACCAGTGCCAAGTCGGGCTGGTTTGATAGTACCAAGTGGCTCCTGCAATCTGCCATCCAGAAGCGGGGCAGCTTAATTTGTTTGCCACGGAAACGGGCCGTTGTTTGTGTTTGGGGGCCTGTGGCTGGGAGTGGCCGACTGGCTCCTTAGAATCCACGATACGCAGGATGGTTCCAAGACCAGAGGTGGCACCAGTGCCAAGTCGGGCTGGTTTGATAGTACCAAGTGGCTCCTGCAATCTGCCATCCAGAAGCGGGGCAGCTTAATTTCCTTTGCCAGGGAAACGGGCCGAGCTTTGTGTCTGGGGGCCTATGGCTGGGAGTGACCGGCTGGCTCCTGAAAAGTTACGATAGGCAGGATGGTGACCAGACCCATGGTGGCACCAGTGCCAAGTTGGGCTGGTTTGATAGTACCAAGTGGCTCCTGCAATCTGCCATCAAAACGTTGGTAGTCGAGTTTTGTTTTCCAGGGAAAAGCGCCGTTGTTTTTGTTTGGGGGCCTGTGGCTGGGAGTGGCCGGCTGGCTCCTTAGAATCCACGATACGCAGGATGGTTCCCAGACCCAAGGTGGCACCAGTGCCAAGTTTTGCTGGTTTGATAGTACCAAGTGGTTCCTGCAATCTGCCATCCAGAAGCAGGGCAGCTTACTTTTGTTTGCCAGGGAAACGGGCCGAGGTTTGTGTCTGGGGGCCTATGGCTGCGAGTGACCGGCTGGCTCCTGAAAAGCTACGATAGCCAGGATGGTGACCAGACCCATGGTGGCACCAGTCCCAAGTTGGGCTGGTTTGATAGTACCAAGTGGCTCCTGCAATCTGCCATCAAAAAGTTGGCAGGCGAGTTTTGTTTTCCAGGGAAAAGCGCCGTTGATGTGTTTAGGGGCCTGTGGCTGGGAGTGGCCGGCTGGCTCCTTAGAATCCACCATACGCAGGATGGTTCCCAGACCCAAGGTGGCACCAGTGCCTAGTCGGGATAGTTTGATGGTGCAAAGTGGCTCCTGCAATCTGCCATCCAGAAGCGGGGCAGCTTACTTTTGTTTGCCAGGGAAACGGGCTGAGGTTTGTGTCTGGGGGCCTATGGCTGGGAGTGACCGGCTGGCTCCTGAAAAGCTACGATAGGCAGGATGGTGACCAGACCCAAGGTGGCACCAGTGCCAAGTTGGGCTGGTTTGATGGTACCAAGTGGCTCCTGCAATCTGCCATCAAAAAGTTGGCAGGCGAGTTTTGTTTTCCAGGGAAAAGCGCCGTTGTTTTTGTTTGGGGGCCTGTGGCTGGGAGTGGCCGGCTGGCTCATTAGAATCCACGATACGCAGGATGGTTCCCAGACTTGTCGTGGCACCAGTGCCAAGTCGGGCTGGTTTGATAGTACCAAGTGGATCCTGCAATCTGCCATCCAGAAGCGGGGCAGCTTACTTTTGTTTGCCAGGGAAACGGGCCGAGGTTTTTGTCTGGGGGCCTATGGCTGGGAGTGACCGGCTGGCTCCTGAAAAGCTACGATAGGCAGGATGGTGACCAGACCCATGGTGGCAGCAGAGCCAAGTTGGGCTGGTTTGATAGTACCAAGTGGCTCCTGCAATCTGCCATCAAAAAGTTGGCAGGCGAGTTTTGTTTTCCAGGGAAAAGTGCCGTTGTTTGTGTATGGGTGCCTGTGGCTGGGAGTGGCCGACTGGCTCCTTAGAATCTGTGTTACGCAGCATGGTTCCCAGACCCAAGGTGGCACCAGTGCCAAGTTGGGCTGGTTTGATAGTACCAAGTGGCTCCTGCAATCTGCCATCCAGAAGTGGGGTAGATTACTTTTGTTTGCCAGGGAAACGGGCCGAGGTTTGTGTCCGGGGGCCTATGGCAGGGAGTGACCGGCTGGCTCCTGAAAAGCTACGATAGGCAGGATGTTTACCAGACCCATGGTGGCACCAGTGCCAAGTTGGGCTGATTTGATAGTACCAAGTGGCTCCTGCAATCTGCCATCCAGAATCGGGGTAACTTACTTTTGTTTTCCAGGGAAACGGGCCGAGGTTTGTGTCTGGGGGTCTATGGCTGGGAGTGACCGGCTGGCTCCTGAAAAGCTACGATAGGCAGGATGGTTCCCAGACCAGACGTGGCACCAGTGCCAAGTTGGGCTGGTTTGATAGTACCAAGTGGCTCCTGCAATCTGCCATCAAATTTGGCAGGCGAGTTTTGTTTTCCAGGGAAAAGCGCCGTTGTTTGTGTTTGGGGGCCTGTGGCTCAGAGTGGCCGGGTGGCTGCTTAGAATCCACGTTACGCAGGATGGTTCCCAGACCCAAGGTGGCACCAGTGCCAAGTCGGGCTGGTTTGACACAACCAAGTGACTCCTGCAATCTGCCATCCAGAATCGGGGCAGCTTAATTTTGTTTGCCAGGGAAACGGTCCGAGGTTTGTGTCTGGGGGCCTATGGCTGGGAGTGACCGGCTGGCTCCTGAAATGCTACAATAGGCAGGATGGTTCCCAGACCCATAGTGGCACCAGTGCCAAGTTGGGATGATTTGATAGTACCAAGTGGCTCCTGCAATCTGCCATCAAAAAGCTGGCAGGCGAATTTTGTTTTCCAGGGAAAAGCGCCGTTGTTTGTGTTTGGGGGCCTGTGGCAGGGAGTGGCCGGCTGGCTCCTTAGAATCCACGATATGCAGGATTGTTCCCAGACCCAAGGTGGCACCAGTGCCAAGTCGGGCTGGTTTGATGGTGCAAAGTGGCTCCTGCAATCTGCCATACAGACGCGGGGCAGCGGATTTTTGTTTCCAAGAGAAATGGTCCGTGGTTTGTTTTTGGGGGTATATGGCTGGGCGTGGCCGGCTGGCTCCTTAAAAAGCTCGATATGCAGGATGGTTCCCTGACACAAGGTGGCACCAGTGCCACGTCGGGCGGTTTTCGTAGTACAAAGTGCGTCCTAAAATTTGCCATCCAGAAGAGGGGCAGTTGAGTTTTGTTTGCCAGAGAAAAGGGCCGTGGTTTGTTTTTGGGGCATATGGCTGAGAGTGGCCGGCTGGCCCCTGAAAATCCACGATAGGCAGGATGGTTCCCAGACCAGAGGTGTCACCAGTGCCAAGTCGGGCTGGTTTGATAGTACTAAGTAGCTCCTGCAATCTGCCATGCAGAAGCGGGGCAGCTTACTTTTGTTTGCCAGGGAAACGGGCCGAGGTTTGTGTCTGGGGGCCTATGGCTGGGAGTGACCGGCTGGCTCCTGAAAAGCTACGATAGGCAGGATGGTGACCAGACCCATGGTGGCACCAGTGCCAAGTTGGGCTGGTTTGATAGTACCAAGTGGCTCCTGCAATCTGCCATCAAAAAGTTGGCAGGCGAGTTTTGTTTTCCAGGGAAAAGCGCCGTTGTTTGTGTTTGGGGGCCTGTGGTTGGGAGTGGCCAGCTGGCTCCTTAGAACCCACGATACGCAGGATGGTTCCCAGACCTGAGTTGGCACCAGTGCCAAGTTGGGCTGGTTTGATGGTGCAAAGTGGCTCCTGCAATCTGCCATCCAGAAGTGGGGTAGATTACTTTTGTTTGCCAGGGAAACGGGCCGAGGTTTGTGTCCGGGGGCCTATGGCAGGGAGTGACCGGCTGGCTCCTGAAAAGCTACGATAGGCAGGATGTTTACCAGACCCATGGTGGCACCAGTGCCAAGTTGGGCTGATTTGATAGTACCAAGTGGCTCCTGCAATCTGCCATCCAGAATCGGGGTAACTTACTTTTGTTTTCCAGGGAAACGGGCCGAGGTTTGTGTCTGGGGGTCTATGGCTGGGAGTGACCGGCTGGCTCCTGAAAAGCTACGATAGGCAGGATGGTTCCCAGACCAGACGTGGCACCAGTGCCAAGTTGGGCTGGTTTGATAGTACCAAGTGGCTCCTGCAATCTGCCATCAAATTTGGCAGGCGAGTTTTGTTTTCCAGGGAAAAGCGCCGTTGTTTGTGTTTGGGGGCCTGTGGCTCAGAGTGGCCGGGTGGCTGCTTAGAATCCACGTTACGCAGGATGGTTCCCAGACCCAAGGTGGCACCAGTGCCAAGTCGGGCTGGTTTGACACAACCAAGTGGCTCCTGCAATCTGCCATCCAGAATCGGGGCAGCTTAATTTTGTTTGCCAGGGAAACGGTCCGAGGTTTGTGTCTGGGGGCCTATGGCTGGGAGTGACCGGCTGGCTCCTGAAATGCTACAATAGGCAGGATGGTTCCCAGACCCATAGTGGCACCAGTGCCAAGTTGGGATGATTTGATAGTACCAAGTGGCTCCTGCAATCTGCCATCAAAAAGCTGGCAGGCGAATTTTGTTTTCCAGGGAAAAGCGCCGTTGTTTGTGTTTGGGGGCCTGTGGCTGGGAGTGGCCGGCTGGCTCCTTAGAATCCACGATATGCAGGATTGTTCCCAGACCCAAGGTGGCACCAGTGCCAAGTCGGGCTGGTTTGATGGTGCAAAGTGGCTCCTGCAATCTGCCATACAGACGCGGGGCAGCGGATTTTTGTTTCCAAGAGAAATGGTCCGTGGTTTGTTTTTGGGGGTATATGGCTGGGCGTGGCCGGCTGGCTCCTTAAAAAGCTCGATATGCAGGATGGTTCCCTGACACAAGGTGGCACCAGTGCCACGTCGGGCGGTTTTCGTAGTACAAAGTGCGTCCTAAAATTTGCCATCCAGAAGAGGGGCAGTTGAGTTTTGTTTGCCAGAGAAAAGGGCCGTGGTTTGTTTTTGGGGCATATGGCTGAGAGTGGCCGGCTGGCCCCTGAAAATCCACGATAGGCAGGATGGTTCCCAGACCAGAGGTGTCACCAGTGCCAAGTCGGGCTGGTTTGATAGTACTAAGTAGCTCCTGCAATCTGCCATGCAGAAGCGGGGCAGCTTACTTTTGTTTGCCAGGGAAACGGGCCGAGGTTTGTGTCTGGGGGCCTATGGCTGGGAGTGACCGGCTGGCTCCTGAAAAGCTACGATAGGCAGGATGGTGACCAGACCCATGGTGGCACCAGTGCCAAGTTGGGCTGGTTTGATAGTACCAAGTGGCTCCTGCAATCTGCCATCAAAAAGTTGGCAGGCGAGTTTTGTTTTCCAGGGAAAAGCGCCGTTGTTTGTGTTTGGGGGCCTGTGGTTGGGAGTGGCCAGCTGGCTCCTTAGAACCCACGATACGCAGGATGGTTCCCAGACCTGAGTTGGCACCAGTGCCAAGTTGGGCTGGTTTGATGGTGCAAAGTGGCTCCTGCAATCTGCCATCCAGAAGCGGGGCAGCTTACTTTTGTTTGCCAGGGAAACGGGCCGAAATATTTGTCTGGGGGCCTCTGGCTGGGGGTGGCTGGCTGGCTCCTGAAAAGCTACGATAGGCAGGATGGTGACCAGACCCATGGTGGCACCAGTGCCAAGTTGGGCTGGTTTGATAATACCAAGTGGCTCCTGCAATCTGCCATCAAAAGTTTGGCAGGCGAGTTTTGTTTTCCAGGGAAAAGCACCGTTGTGTGTGTTTTGGGGCCTGTGGCTGGGAGTGGCCGGCTGGCTCCTTTGAATCCACGATACGCAGGATGGTTCCCAGAGCCAAGGTGGCATCAGTGCCAAGTCGGGCTGGTTTGTTAGTACCAAGTGGTTCCTGCAATCTGCCATCCAGAAGCGGGGCAGCTGAATTTTGTTTGCCAGAGAAAAAGGCTGTTGTTTGTGTTTCGGGGCCTGTGGCTGGCAGTGGCCGGCTGGCTCCTGAAAATCCATGATACGCCGCATGGTTCCCAGACCCAAGGTGGCATCAGTGCCAAGTAGGGCTGGTTTCATAGTACCCAGTGGCTCCTGCAATCTGCCATCCAGAAGAGGGGCAGTTGAGTTTTGTTTTCCAGAGAAAAGGGCCGTGGTTTGTGTTTGGGGCCTATGGCTGAGAGTGACCGGCTGGCCCCTGAAAATCCACGATAGGAAGGATGGTTCCCAGATCCAAGGTGGCAGCAGTGCCATGTTGTGCTGGTGTGATAGTCCCAAGTGGCTCCTGCAATCTGCCATCCAGAAGCGGGGCAGCTGAATTTTGTTTGCCAGACAAAAAGTCTGTGGTTTGTGTTTGGGGGCCTGTGGCTGGCAGTGGCCGGCTGGCTCCTGAAAATCCATGATACGCAGCATGGTTCCCAGACCCAAGGTGGCACCAGTGCCAAGTGGAGCTGGTTTCACAGTGTCAAGTGCCTCCTGCAATCTCCCATCCAGAAGCGGGGCAGCTGAGTTTTGTTTGCCTGTGAAACGGGCCGTTGTTTTTAATTGGGGTCTGTGGCCGAGAGTGTTCGGCTGGCTCCTGACAACCCACAATACGCAGGATGGTTCCCAGACCCAAGGTGGCACCAGTGCCAAGTCGGGCTGGTTTGATAGTACCAAGTGGCTCCTGCAATCTGCCATCCAGAAGCGGTGCAGTTGAGTTTTGTTTGCCAGAGAAAAGGGCCGTGGGTTGTGTTTGGGGGCATATGGCTGGGAGCGGCCGGCTGTCTCATTAAAAAGATCGATACGCAGGATGGTTCCCAGACCCAAGGGGGCACCAGTGCCAAGTCGGGCTGTTTTTATAGTACCAAGTGCGTCCTGCAATTTGCCATCCAGAAGAGGGGCAGTTGAGTTTTGTTTGCCAGAGAATAGCGCCGTTGTTTGTGTTTGGGGGCTTGTGGCTCGTAGTGGCCGACTGGCGCCTTAGAATCTGTGTTACGCAGCATGGTTCCCAGACCCAAGGTGGCACCAGTGCCAAGTTGGGCTGGTTTGATAGTACCAAGTGGCTCCTGCAATCTGCCATCCAGAAGCGGGGTAGCTTACTTTTGTTTGCCAGGGAAACGGGCCGAGGTTTGTGACTGGGGACCTATGGCTGGGAGTGACCGGCTGGCTCCTGGAAAGCTACAATAGGCAGGATGGTTACCAGACCCATGGTGGCACCAGTGCCAAGTCGGGCTGGTTTGATAGTACCAAGTGGCTCCTGCAATCTGCCATCAAAAAGTTGGCAGGCAAGTTTTCTTTACCAGGGAAAAGCGCCGTTGTTTTTGTTTAGAGGCCTATGGCTGGGAGTGGCAGGCTGGCTCCTTAGAATCCACGATACGCAGGATGGTTCCTAGACTTGACGTGGCACCAGTGCCAAGTTGGGCTGGTTTGATAGTACCAAGTGCGTCCTGCAATCTGCCATCCAGAAGTGGGGTAGATTACTTTTGTTTGCCAGGGAAACGGGCCGAGGTTTGTGTCCGGGGGCCTATGGCAGGGAGTGACCGGCTGGCTCCTGAAAAGCTACGATAGGCAGGATGTTTACCAGACCCATGGTGGCACCAGTGCCAAGTTGGGCTGATTTGATAGTACCAAGTGGCTCCTGCAATCTGCCATCCAGAATCGGGGTAACTTACTTTTGTTTTCCAGGGAAACGGGCCGAGGTTTGTGTCTGGGGGTCTATGGCTGGGAGTGACCGGCTGGCTCCTGAAAAGCTACGATAGGCAGGATGGTTCCCAGACCAGACGTGGCACCAGTGCCAAGTTGGGCTGGTTTGATAGTACCAAGTGGCTCCTGCAATCTGCCATCAAATTTGGCAGGCGAGTTTTGTTTTCCAGGGAAAAGCGCCGTTGTTTGTGTTTGGGGGCCTGTGGCTCAGAGTGGCCGGGTGGCTGCTTAGAATCCACGTTACGCAGGATGGTTCCCAGACCCAAGGTGGCACCAGTGCCAAGTCGGGCTGGTTTGACACAACCAAGTGGCTCCTGCAATCTGCCATCCAGAATCGGGGCAGCTTAATTTTGTTTGCCAGGGAAACGGTCCGAGGTTTGTGTCTGGGGGCCTATGGCTGGGAATGACCGGCTGGCTCCTGAAATGCTACAATAGGCAGGATGGTTCCCAGACCCATAGTGGCACCAGTGCCAAGTTGGGATGATTTGATAGTACCAAGTGGCTCCTGCAATCTGCCATCAAAAAGCTGGCAGGCGAATTTTGTTTTCCAGGGAAAAGCGCCGTTGTTTGTGTTTGGGGGCCTGTGGCAGGGAGTGGCCGGCTGGCTCCTTAGAATCCACGATATGCAGGATTGTTCCCAGACCCAAGGTGGCACCAGTGCCAAGTCGGGCTGGTTTGATGGTGCAAAGTGGCTCCTGCAATCTGCCATACAGACGCGGGGCAGCGGATTTTTGTTTCCAAGAGAAATGGTCCGTGGTTTGTTTTTGGGGGTATATGGCTGGGCGTGGCCGGCTGGCTCCTTAAAAAGCTCGATATGCAGGATGGTTCCCTGACACAAGGTGGCACCAGTGCCACGTCGGGCGGTTTTCGTAGTACAAAGTGCGTCCTAAAATTTGCCATCCAGAAGAGGGGCAGTTGAGTTTTGTTTGCCAGAGAAAAGGGCCGTGGTTTGTTTTTGGTGCATATGGCTGAGAGTGGCCGGCTGGCCCCTGAAAATCCACGATAGGCAGGATGGTTCCCAGACCAGAGGTGTCACCAGTGCCAAGTCGGGCTGGTTTGATAGTACTAAGTAGCTCCTGCAATCTGCCATGCAGAAGCGGGGCAGCTTACTTTTGTTTGCCAGGGAAACGGGCCGAGGTTTGTGTCTGGGGGCCTATGGCTGGGAGTGACCGGCTGGCTCCTGAAAAGCTACGATAGGCAGGATGGTGACCAGACCCATGGTGGCACCAGTGCCAAGTTGGGCTGGTTTGATAGTACCAAGTGGCTCCTGCAATCTGCCATCAAAAAGTTGGCAGGCGAGTTTTGTTTTCCAGGGAAAAGCGCCGTTGTTTGTGTTTGGGGGCCTGTGGTTGGGAGTGGCCAGCTGGCTCCTTAGAACCCACGATACGCAGGATGGTTCCCAGACCTGAGTTGGCACCAGTGCCAAGTTGGGCTGGTTTGATGGTGCAAAGTGGCTCCTGCAATCTGCCATCCAGAAGCGGGGCAGCTTACTTTTGTTTGCCAGGGAAACGGGCCGAAATATTTGTCTGGGGGCCTCTGGCTGGGGGTGGCTGGCTGGCTCCTGAAAAGCTACGATAGGCAGGATGGTGACCAGACCCATGGTGGCACCAGTGCCAAGTTGGGCTGGTTTGATAATACCAAGTGGCTCCTGCAATCTGCCATCAAATGTTTGGCAGGCGAGTTTTGTTTTCCAGGGAAAAGCACCGTTGTGTGTGTTTTGGGGCCTGTGGCTGGGAGTGGCCGGCTGGCTCCTTTGAATCCACGATACGCAGGATGGTTCCCAGAGCCAAGGTGGCATCAGTGCCAAGTCGGGCTGGTTTGTTAGTACCAAGTGGTTCCTGCAATCTGCCATCCAGAAGCGGGGCAGCTGAATTTTGTTTGCCAGAGAAAAAGGCTGTTGTTTGTGTTTCGGGGCCTGTGGCTGGCAGTGGCCGGCTGGCTCCTGAAAATCCATGATACGCCGCATGGTTCCCAGACCCAAGGTGGCATCAGTGCCAAGTAGGGCTGGTTTCATAGTACCCAGTGGCTCCTGCAATCTGCCATCCAGAAGAGGGGCAGTTGAGTTTTGTTTTCCAGAGAAAAGGGCCGTGGTTTGTGTTTGGGGCCTATGGCTGAGAGTGACCGGCTGGCCCCTGAAAATCCACGATAGGAAGGATGGTTCCCAGATCCAAGGTGGCAGCAGTGCCATGTTGTGCTGGTGTGATAGTCCCAAGTGGCTCCTGCAATCTGCCATCCAGAAGCGGGGCAGCTGAATTTTGTTTGCCAGACAAAAAGTCTGTGGTTTGTGTTTGGGGGCCTGTGGCTGGGAGTGGCCGGCTGGCTCCTGAAAATCCATGATACGCAGCATGGTTCCCAGACCCAAGGTGGCACCAGTGCCAAGTGGGGCTGGTTTCACAGTGTCAAGTGCCTCCTGCAATCTCCCATCCAGAAGCGGGGCAGCTGAGTTTTGTTTGCCTGTGAAACGGGCCGTTGTTTTTAATTGGGGTCTGTGGCCGAGAGTGTTCGGCTGGCTCCTGACAACCCACAATACGCAGGATGGTTCCCAGACCCAAGGTGGCACCAGTGCCAAGTCGGGCTGGTTTGATAGTACCAAGTGGCTCCTGCAATCTGCCATCCAGAAGCGGTGCAGTTGAGTTTTGTTTGCCAGAGAAAAGGGCCGTGGGTTGTGTTTGGGGGCATATGGCTGGGAGTGGCCGGCTGTCTCATTAAAAAGATCGATACGCAGGATGGTTCCCAGACCCAAGGGGGCACCAGTGCCAAGTCGGGCTGTTTTTATAGTACCAAGTGCGTCCTGCAATTTGCCATCCAGAAGAGGGGCAGTTGAGTTTTGTTTGCCAGAGAATAGCGCCGTTGTTTGTGTTTGGGGGCTTGTGGCTCGTAGTGGCCGACTGGCGCCTTAGAATCTGTGTTACGCAGCATGGTTCCCAGACCCAAGGTGGCACCAGTGCCAAGTTGGGCTGGTTTGATAGTACCAAGTGGCTCCTGCAATCTGCCATCCAGTAGCGGGGCAGCTGAATTTTGTTTGCCAGAGAAAAAGGCTGTTGTTTGTGTTTCGGGGCCTGTGGCTGGCAGTGGCCGGCTGGCTCCTGAAAATCCATGATACGCAGCATGGTTCCCAGACCCAAGGTGGCATCAGTGCCAAGTAGGGCTGGTTTCATAGTACCCAGTGGCTCCTGCAATCTGCCATCCAGAAGAGGGGCAGTTGAGTTTTGTTTTCCAGAGAAAAGGGCCGTGGTTTGTGTTTGGGGCCTATGGCTGAGAGTGACCGGCTGGCCCCTGAAAATCCACGATAGGAAGGATGGTTCCCAGATCCAAGGTGGCAGCAGTGCCATGTTGTGCTGGTGTGATAGTCCCAAGTGGCTCCTGCAATCTGCCATCCAGAAGCGGGGCAGCTGAATTTTGTTTGCCAGACAAAAAGTCTGTGGTTTGTGTTTGGGGGCCTGTGGCTGGCAGTGGCCGGCTGGCTCCTGAAAATCCATGATACGCAGCATGGTTCCCAGACCCAAGGTGGCACCAGTGCCAAGTGGAGCTGGTTTCACAGTGTCAAGTGCCTCCTGCAATCTCCCATCCAGAAGCGGGGCAGCTGAGTTTTGTTTGCCTGTGAAACGGGCCGTTGTTTTTAATTGGGGTCTGTGGCCGAGAGTGTTCGGCTGGCTCCTGACAACCCACAATACGCAGGATGGTTCCCAGACCCAAGGTGGCACCAGTGCCAAGTCGGGCTGGTTTGATAGTACCAAGTGGCTCCTGCAATCTGCCATCCAGAAGCGGTGCAGTTGAGTTTTGTTTGCCAGAGAAAAGGGCCGTGGGTTGTGTTTGGGGGCATATGGCTGGGAGCGGCCGGCTGTCTCATTAAAAAGATCGATACGCAGGATGGTTCCCAGACCCAAGGGGGCACCAGTGCCAAGTCGGGCTGTTTTTATAGTACCAAGTGCGTCCTGCAATTTGCCATCCAGAAGAGGGGCAGTTGAGTTTTGTTTGCCAGAGAATAGCGCCGTTGTTTGTGTTTGGGGGCTTGTGGCTCGTAGTGGCCGACTGGCGCCTTAGAATCTGTGTTACGCAGCATGGTTCCCAGACCCAAGGTGGCACCAGTGCCAAGTTGGGCTGGTTTGATAGTACCAAGTGGCTCCTGCAATCTGCCATCCAGAAGCGGGGTAGCTTACTTTTGTTTGCCAGGGAAACGGGCCGAGGTTTGTGACTGGGGACCTATGGCTGGGAGTGACCGGCTGGCTCCTGGAAAGCTACAATAGGCAGGATGGTTACCAGACCCATGGTGGCACCAGTGCCAAGTTGGGCTGGTTTGATAGTACCAAGTGGCTCCTGCAATCTGCCATCAAAAAGTTGGCAGGCGAGTTTTGTTTTCCAGGGAAAAGCGACATTGTTTGTATTTGGGGGCCTGTGGCTGGGAGTGACCGGCTGGCTCCTTTGAACCCACGATACGCAGGATGGTTCCCAGACCCAAGGTGGCACCAGTGCCAAGTTTTGCTGGTTTGATACTACCAAGTGCGTCCTGCAATCTGCCATCCAGAAGCGGGGCAGCTTAATTTTGTTTGCCAGGGAAACGGGCCGTGGGTTTTGTTTGGGGGCATATAGCTGAGAGTGGCCGGCTGGCTCCTGAAAATCCACGCTAGGCAGCATGGTTCCCAGATGCAATGTGGCACCAGTGCCAAGTCGGGCTGGTTTGATGGTGCAAAGTGGCTCCTGCAATCTGCCATCCAGAAGCGAGGCAGCTGATTTTTGTTTGCCAGAGGAAAATTCCGTGGATTGTTTTTGGGGGCATATTGCTGGGAGTGGCCGGCTGGCTCCTTAAAATGCTCGATACGCATGATGGTTCCCAGGCCCAAGGTGTCACCACTACCAAGTCGGCCTGCGGTTTTAGTATCAAGTTCATCCTGCAATTTGCCATCCAGAAGAGGGGCAGTTGAGTTTTGTTTGCCAGAGAAACGGGCCGAGGTTTCTGTTTGGGGACATATGGCTGAGAGTGGCCGGCTGGCCCCTGAATATCCACGATACAGAGCATGGTTCCCAGATCCAAGGTGGCACCAGTGCCAAGTCGGGCTGGTTTGATAGTACCAAGTGTCTCCTGCAATCTGCCATCCAGAAGCAGGGCAGCTTACTTTTGTTTGCCAGAGAAATAGGCCTAGGTTTTTGTTTGGGGGCCTGTGGCTAGGAGTGGCCGGCTGGCTCCTAAGAATCCACGATACGCAGGATGTTTCCCAGACCCAAGGTGGCACCAGTGCCAAGTCGGGCTGGTTTGATAGTACCAAGTGGCTCCTGCAAACTCCATCAAAAAGTTGGCAGGCGTGTTTTGTTTTCCAGGGAACAGCGCCGTTGATTTTGTTTGGGGGCCTGTGGCTGGCAGTGGCCGGCTGGCTCCTTAGAATCCACGATACGCAGGATGGTTCCCAGACCCAAGGTGGCACCAGTGCCAAGTCGGGCTGGTTTGATAGTACCAAGTGGCTCCTGCAATCTGCCATCCAGAAGTGAGGCAGCTAAGTTTTGTTTGCGAGAAAAAAGGGCCGTGGTTTTTGTTGGGGGCCTGTGGCTGGGAGTAGCCGGCTGGCTCCTTAAAATCCACAATAGGCAGGATGGTTCCCAGACCCAAGGTGGCACCAGTGCCAAGTTGGGCTGGTTTGATAGTACCAAGTGGCTCCTGCAATCTGCCATCCAGAAGCGGGGCAGCTGAGTTTTGTTTGCCAGAGAAAAAGGCTGTGGTTTGTGTTTGGGGGCCTGTGGCTGGCAGTGGCCGGCTGGCTCCTGAAAATCCACGATACGCAGCATGGTTCCCAGACCCAAGGTGGCACCAGTGCCAAGTGGGGCTCGTTTGACAGTGTCAAGTGCCTCCTGCAATCTCCCATCCAGAAGCGGGGCAGCTGAGTTTTTTTTGCCAGGGAAACGGACCTTTGTTTTTGATTGGGCTCTGTGGCCGAGAGTGGTCGGCTGTCTCCTGACAATCCACAATACGCAGGATGGTTCCCAGACCCAAGGTGGCACCAGTGCCAAGTCGGGCTGGTTTGATAGTACCAAGTGTCTCCTGCAATCTGCCATCCAGAAGCGGGGCAGCTGAGTTTTGTTTGCCAGAGAAAAGGGCCGTGGGTTGTGTTTGGGGGCATATGGCTGGGAGTGGCCACCTGGCTCCTTAAAATGCACGATACGCCGCATGGTAACCAGACGCAAGGTGGCACCAGTGCCAAGTCAGGCTGTTTTTGTAGTACCCAGTGGCTCCTGCAATTTGCCATCCAGAAGCGGGGCAGTTGAATTTTGTTTGCTAGAGAAAAGGGCTGTGGTTTGTGTTTGGGGGCCTATGGCTGAGAGTGGCCGGCTGGCCCCTGAAAATCAACGATAGGCAGGATGGTTCCCAGATCCAAGGTGGCACCAGTGCCAAGTAAGGCTGGTTGTATGGTTCAAAGTGACTCCTGCAATCTGCCATCCAGAAGCGGGACAGCTGAGTTTTTTTTGCCAGAGAAAAGGTCCATGGTTTCTTTTTGGGGCATACGGCTGGGAATTGCCGGCTGGCTCCTTAAAATGCTCGATACGCAGGATGGTTCCCAGAGCCAAGGTGGCACCACTGCCAAGTCGGGCTCTTTTTGTAGTACCAAGTGCGTCCTGCAATTTGCCATCCAGAAGAGGGGCAGTTGAGTTTTGTTTGCCAGAGAAAAGGGCCGTTGTTTGTGTTTGGGGGCCTGTGGCTGGGAGTGTTCGGCTGGTTCCTGAATATGTACGATACGCAGGATTGTTCCCAGATCCAAGGTGGCAGCAGTGCCATGTTGTGCTGGTGTGATAGTCCCAAGTGGCTCCTGCAATCTGCCATCCAGAAGTGGGGCAGCTGATTTTTGTTTGCCAGAGAAAAGGTCCGTGGTTTGTTTTTGGGGGCATATGGCTGAGAGTGGCCGGCTGGCCCCTGAAAATCCACGATACACAGGATGGTTCCCAGATCCAAGGTGGCACCTGTGCCAAGTCGGGCTGATTTGATAGTACTAAGTAGCTCCTGCAATCTGCCATGCAGAAGCGGGGCAGCTTACTTTTGTTTGCCAGGGAAACGGGCCGAGGTTTGTGTTGGGGGCCTATGGCTGAGAGTGACCGGCTGGCTCCTGAAAAGCTACAATAGGCAGGATGGTGACCAGACCCATGGTGGCACCAGTGCCAAGTTGGGCTGGTTTGATAGTACCAAGTGGTTCCTGCAATCTGCCATCCAGAAGCAGGGCAGCTGAGTTTTGTTTGCCAGAGAAAAGGGCCTTGGTTTGTGTTTGGGGGCATATGGCTGGGTGTGGCCAGCTGGCTCCTTAAAATGCACGATATGCAACATGGCTCCCAGACCCAAGGTGGCACAAGTGCCAAGTTGGGCTGGTTTGATAGTACCAAGTGGCTCCTGCAATCTTCCATGATCACGTGGAGAAATACTTTCTGGTTTCAGCCTCATGCTCTTTCTTCTCTCCCTCAACTTCTCTATCACCTCTCATCTGGTTCACATGCGCTGTCTTCAAGGTCCACAGGCTACTTTTCACAGAATCTTCTGGCCTGATGAAGTAAGGATGATGAATAGAACAGAGCTGGGATCTATTTTCCAGTTTGGATAAAATGCATTCTGCACACAAATCCAAGGAGAACGGGCTGCCCCGATGCCCAGAAAATCTTTCACTCCTGCTAGTGTTCTACGTCAACCGCAACTTAGTCTGAAAGAAAAGCTTTTTCTCTGAGAGCATCTGAGAGGTTTGCATGAAGCACTGATATCTGACATATGCAATTTTGAATAGGAGAGGAAAAAGAAAATGGCAAGGAGTTTTTAATTTTAGTGGTTTCAATTTTAATTTCCGTGCACTTTTTCAAAACTTGTCAGCTCAAATGCCCATCAACATCTTTTAGTCATCTGTAAGTCAGTATTCATATAAAATGTGCTTCAAATCCAAAGAATTTCAAATTTGCACTCCAAGCTTCTATGCCTAGATTTATGATTTCCTACACATATTAGATGAAAGGAAGGCCTTTTTTACTGTGGGAGTGCTGGAACACTGGAACAGGTTGCCCAGAGAAGTTGTGGGTGTCCCATCCCTGAAAGTATTCAAGGTCACCTTGGACGGGGCTTGGAGCAGCAACAAAGGAGAAGCTTGATGGTAGAGAAACAAAGTTGGACTATAGAAGAAACTCGGATTGAAGTATAGGATCAAGTTTTCTCTCAGCTCTTGGGGTAAATTCAAAGTTGTACAAAATGACATTTATCTGTGCTATTCACTACTGTAACAGAAAGTTTCATGAAAACTGTACAGAAGATAGTAAATTTTAAAAGAGATAAGAATTACAGCATAAAATCCATGGGATAGGTTACAACATGAGACACTCTCTAAGAGAAAATCTCTGTGTTTCAGCACTTCATCGGGGTAAGATTTCATGAAGTGCCAAAGAAGGCGGCAAAATATCATTCGGGACATTATTTACTGGAATTCAGCCTGGCCATTAGTAGGAACTGCCTTTGAACATATCATGTAGATATACCACACACACTTTCCCTTCACTGAAAAATTACTGTTTACAACAAATAAGCAATTGACGATCAAAATTGATTGAAAGCATCTTAAACATGTCAAGTATTTCATTGTAGATGATCTGTGATCCAAATGCTTCTTCCACCTTCGAGAGGGACAGAAGAATTCTTCCATATCATGATGGTTTAAAATTGTATCAACCAATGTTTTCTGCTGAAAAGATATCATCTATTTTTTTCTATTTTTGGAAGAAAATATTCCTAGACATACAACAGGTGAGAACTAAGTAATTTTAAAGAAACAAATGAAATGAAAATATTCTGTAAATAGAATGAAATGAAAAGCTGTGTTTTAAATAGGAGCTAAATATTAAACAGAATTTTTGTACCAGGCATTTGAATTACTGCACCAGCTCTTTTGCCCATCAAGAGAGGCATTTAGCATTTCAGTCTTTTCCAAGGTGTTCATGATCTGCTATGCTGATCTCTGTGTGTGCCTAGGTGTGTGTGGAGGGGGGGGCATATGAAGGGGAGTGTGTATGTTTGCTTTACAATTGTTGTGGCAGATTCATGCCTCAGCTCCACATTTTGTTTTAAAAAGGTCACACCGAGTGGATATGAAGTTTACTATCAACAAGAGATCGATTCCCAAATCATCCATTTGACTCTCCCTTATAAATCATGTGCTTTGTTGCATATTTTATCAAATATACTTTCAAGCCAGATGGAGGAAGGAGGATGTGGGAATCCCTCCACCATCTTGCAACTTTTATGTAAGTAGGTTTTCAAGAAAATCATCATTTCTCTTTTAAATATGTCTGGAACAGGCATGATGGTAGTGTCAACCTGTTGGAGTTTTTGTTGCTGGAAGAAGTTGTACAAAAGGATTGGTTTTTACATTGACCAGTTACTGAATCAAGCGCAGGAATACATTGGAAATTTAGCTGGGGGTTCCTTTTCCCAGCAGACTACTTCTAGAACGAGCTTGTACACTGAAGCTGACTCTTTTGCTCTCTTTTTGTTTCTTTCCTATTTTCTTGGCTTCTTTGCCACTATCTAGACAATTTTGGAACTTTGTTCCCAACTAAAATGGTTTCAATAGTCTGATTGTGATCATACATTTTTACAAGGAATTTTTAAAATCTTTCCTCGAGTCCAGAAAGTCAAGGACTTAGATCTTTTTCTTCCCTTATCAATATTGCCATGAAATTGATAAATAAAGACCAACTCTTTATTTTTGTTTTTAACCCACGTAGATAATTCCCATCCATTAATCCATTTTGTGGACCAATAGCTGCCATTCTGATGGAAGCTGTCACTTCTTAACAATAGGCATTCTGTGACTATGTTGACAGCACTTTGGGTGAAGATCCTAACTGGTCTTAGATATACATAGGGAGAAATTTGCTCAGCCAGTGTCAGTCTTAAGCATGCGTATCAGAAGATCTTTCTAGAGCTGGGAATTTTCCCATGAAAGGGATTCAGTTAGGGAAGAGACACTTGTGCCAGAGTTTTACATTCTTCTTGAACACTGCTTAAGGAACTTAGATGCCATGTCCATTTGGATCTCTGTCTGCACAGAACTTTGTCATGCCAGTGCTTTGAAATGCATCTTGAAGAGAATTCACTAGCACAGAATGAAAGAGAGTGGAAGGGGTTGGTGGGGCTAACCAGGCCCAACCCCCCTGCCTAAACCAGGATACCTAGAGCCTCTTGCCCAGGATTCTATCTGGGTGTACTTTTAATGTCTTCAAAGATCCAGGCTCCACAATCTTTCTGGGCAGTCTGTGCCGTGGTTCAGTCACCCTGACAGTAAAGAAACATTTACTGATGTTCAAAGGCAATCTCCTGTATTTCAGTGTGTGCCCACTGCCTCTTGTCTTTTCCCTCAGCATCACTGAAAAGACACTGATTCCCTCCCCTTTGCACTATTGCTTCCATATGTATGTGTGATGCCATGTAGAGGTACGTCAAAAACCTCCCTGAAGCCCAGGCAGATAATATTCCCTTCATCTACCAGTCAAGTTGATTCATCAGAGGAGTTTAAAGTGATGTTCAGCATGAAATTCCCCTGAAAAATCATGCTAACTACATTATTTGGTCATCTGTCATGTGCCTGGCAAGGATTTCCAGGAAGAGCTGCTTCATCAACTTCCTGGGGATAAAAAAGAGGCTGGCTGGTTTGTACTATGGCGAGTCCTCTTAATTGCCTTTTTTGAAGATGGGTGTCATTTGCTAACATCCACTCTTTAGCCTCTCTTGTCGTCTACATCTTAGCAAAACGCTTTTCCACTATGTCTGGCTAGGAAAAACTGTGCCAGCACAGAAAACATCTCCCATCGTGTTCTAGAAGTTGCACGGATGTCTGCCAAGTGTTTGGCAGGAAGAAAAGAAAAGTTGTCCAAAACAGCTTCCAATCGAATGTTCCTGTGATTGGAAAAGTCAGGAGAGTGCAAAGGTACTGTTTTCTATCAGTTGGCAAGGTGCGCACACAATCCCAGTGTTGTACAGCTTGCTTCTTCACCTTCCCGAAGCTGCCGCTCTCGCCGGCTGCCGGAGCCCAAGAAGCGGCTTCTTCGCGCAAAGACGATTGTGCCGCTCACAGGGCTCTCCTTAGCGCGGCTTCTGCCGAAAGACGCCCGGCAGCGGCTCTTACCTCCGGAGAGCGCCCTACCTTCGTCTTTAGCTCCTCTTCTCATCTACACCTCGGCAAAAAGCTTCTCCACTATGTCTGGCTAGGAAAAACTGTGCCAGCACAGAAAACATCTCCCATCGTGTTCTAGAAGTTGCACGGATGTCTGCCAAGTGTTTGGCAGGAAGAAAAGAAAAGTTGTCCAAAACAGCTTCCAATCGAATGTTCCTGTGATTGGAAAAGTCAGGAGAGTGCAAAGATACTGTTTTCTATCAGTTGGCAAGGTGCGCACACAATCCCAGTGTTGTACAGCTTGCTTCTTCACCTTCCCGAAGCTGCCGCTCTCGCCGGCTGCCGGAGCCCAAGAAGCGGCTTCTTCGCGCAAAGACGATTGTGCCGCTCACAGTGCTCTCCTTAGCGCGGCTTCTGCCGAAAGACGCCCGGCAGCGGCTCTTACCTCCGGAGAGCATCCTACCTTCGTCTTTCGCGTCTTTTGTAGTCTACATCTTAGCAAAACGCTTTTCCACTATGTCTGGCTAGGAAAAACTGTGCCAGCACAGAAAACATCTCCCATCGTGTTCTAGAAGTTGCACGGATGTCTGCCAAGTGTTTGGCAGGAAGAAAAGAAAAGTTGTCCAAAACAGCTTCCAATCGAATGTTCCTGTGATTGGAAAAGTCAGGAGAGTGCAAAGGTACTGTTTTCTATCAGTTGGCAAGGTGCGCACACAATCCCAGTGTTGTACAGCTTGCTTCTTCACCTTCCCGAAGCTGCCGCTCTCGCCGGCTGCCGGAGCCCAAGAAGCGGCTTCTTCGCGCAAAGACGATTGTGCCGCTCACAGTGCTCTCCTTAGCGCGGCTTCTGCCGAAAGACGCCCGGCAGCGGCTCTTACCTCCGGAGAGCATCCTACCTTCGTCTTTCGCGTCTTTTGTAGTCTACATCTTAGCAAAACGCTTTTCCACTATGTCTGGCTAGGAAAAACTGTGCCAGCACAGAAAACATCTCCCATCGTGTTCTAGAAGTTGCACGGATGTCTGCCAAGTGTTTGGCAGGAAGAAAAGAAAAGTTGTCCAAAACAGCTTCCAATCGAATGTTCCTGTGATTGGAAAAGTCAGGAGAGTGCAAAGATACTGTTTTCTATCAGTTGGCAAGGTGCGCACACAATCCCAGTGTTGTACAGCTTGCTTCTTCACCTTCCCGAAGCTGCCGCTCTCGCCGGCTGCCGGAGCCCAAGAAGCGGCTTCTTCGCGCAAAGACGATTGTGCCGCTCACAGGGCTCTCCTTAGCGCGGCTTCTGCCGAAAGACGCCCGGCAGCGGCTCTTACCTCCGGAGAGCATCCTACCTTCGTCTTTCGCGTCTTTTGTAGTCTACATCTTAGCAAAACGCTTTTCCACTATGTCTGGCTAGGAAAAACTGTGCCAGCACAGAAAACATCTCCCATCGTGTTCTAGAAGTTGCACGGATGTCTGCCAAGTGTTTGGCAGGAAGAAAAGAAAAGTTGTCCAAAACAGCTTCCAATCGAATGTTCCTGTGATTGGAAAAGTCAGGAGAGTGCAAAGGTACTGTTTTCTATCAGTTGGCAAGGTGCGCACACAATCCCAGTGTTGTACAGCTTGCTTCTTCACCTTCCCGAAGCTGCCGCTCTCGCCGGCTGCCGGAGCCCAAGAAGCGGCTTCTTCGCGCAAAGACGATTGTGCCGCTCACAGTGCTCTCCTTAGCGCGGCTTCTGCCGAAAGACGCCCGGCAGCGGCTCTTACCTCCGGAGAGCATCCTACCTTCGTCTTTCTCGTCTTTTGTAGTCTACATCTTAGCAAAACGCTTTTCCACTATGTCTGGCTAGGAAAAACTGTGCCAGCACAGAAAACATCTCCCATCGTGTTCTAGAAGTTGCACGGATGTCTGCCAAGTGTTTGGCAGGAAGAAAAGAAAAGTTGTCCAAAACAGCTTCCAATCGAATGTTCCTGTGATTGGAAAAGTCAGGAGAGTGCAAAGGTACTGTTTTCTATCAGTTGGCAAGGTGCGCACACAATCCCAGTGTTGTACAGCTTGCTTCTTCACCTTCCCGAAGCTGCCGCTCTCGCCGGCTGCCGGAGCCCAAGAAGCGGCTTCTTCGCGCAAAGACGATTGTGCCGCTCACAGGGCTCTCCTTAGCGCGGCTTCTGCCGAAAGACGCCCGGCAGCGGCTCTTACCTCCGGAGAGCATCCTACCTTCGTCTTTCGCGTCTTTTGTAGTCTACATCTTAGCAAAACGCTTTTCCACTATGTCTGGCTAGGAAAAACTGTGCCAGCACAGAAAACATCTCCCATCGTGTTCTAGAAGTTGCACGGATGTCTGCCAAGTGTTTGGCAGGAAGAAAAGAAAAGTTGTCCAAAACAGCTTCCAATCGAATGTTCCTGTGATTGGAAAAGTCAGGAGAGTGCAAAGGTACTGTTTTCTATCAGTTGGCAAGGTGCGCACACAATCCCAGTGTTGTACAGCTTGCTTCTTCACCTTCCCGAAGCTGCCGCTCTCGCCGGCTGCCGGAGCCCAAGAAGCGGCTTCTTCGCGCAAAGACGATTGTGCCGCTCACAGTGCTCTCCTTAGCGCGGCTTCTGCCGAAAGACGCCCGGCAGCGGCTCTTACCTCCGGAGAGCATCCTACCTTCGTCTTTCGCGTCTTTTGTAGTCTACATCTTAGCAAAACGCTTTTCCACTATGTCTGGCTAGGAAAAACTGTGCCAGCACAGAAAACATCTCCCATCGTGTTCTAGAAGTTGCACGGATGTCTGCCAAGTGTTTGGCAGGAAGAAAAGAAAAGTTGTCCAAAACAGCTTCCAATCGAATGTTCCTGTGATTGGAAAAGTCAGGAGAGTGCAAAGATACTGTTTTCTATCAGTTGGCAAGGTGCGCACACAATCCCAGTGTTGTACAGCTTGCTTCTTCACCTTCCCGAAGCTGCCGCTCTCGCCGGCTGCCGGAGCCCAAGAAGCGGCTTCTTCGCGCAAAGACGATTGTGCCGCTCACAGGGCTCTCCTTAGCGCGGCTTCTGCCGAAAGACGCCCGGCAGCGGCTCTTACCTCCGGAGAGCATCCTACCTTCGTCTTTCGCGTCTTTTGTAGTCTACATCTTAGCAAAACGCTTTTCCACTATGTCTGGCTAGGAAAAACTGTGCCAGCACAGAAAACATCTCCCATCGTGTTCTAGAAGTTGCACGGATGTCTGCCAAGTGTTTGGCAGGAAGAAAAGAAAAGTTGTCCAAAACAGCTTCCAATCGAATGTTCCTGTGATTGGAAAAGTCAGGAGAGTGCAAAGGTACTGTTTTCTATCAGTTGGCAAGGTGCGCACACAATCCCAGTGTTGTACAGCTTGCTTCTTCACCTTCCCGAAGCTGCCGCTCTCGCCGGCTGCCGGAGCCCAAGAAGCGGCTTCTTCGCGCAAAGACGATTGTGCCGCTCACAGTGCTCTCCTTAGCGCGGCTTCTGCCGAAAGACGCCCGGCAGCGGCTCTTACCTCCGGAGAGCATCCTACCTTCGTCTTTCTCGTCTTTTGTAGTCTACATCTTAGCAAAACGCTTTTCCACTATGTCTGGCTAGGAAAAACTGTGCCAGCACAGAAAACATCTCCCATCGTGTTCTAGAAGTTGCACGGATGTCTGCCAAGTGTTTGGCAGGAAGAAAAGAAAAGTTGTCCAAAACAGCTTCCAATCGAATGTTCCTGTGATTGGAAAAGTCAGGAGAGTGCAAAGGTACTGTTTTCTATCAGTTGGCAAGGTGCGCACACAATCCCAGTGTTGTACAGCTTGCTTCTTCACCTTCCCGAAGCTGCCGCTCTCGCCGGCTGCCGGAGCCCAAGAAGCGGCTTCTTCGCGCAAAGACGATTGTGCCGCTCACAGGGCTCTCCTTAGCGCGGCTTCTGCCGAAAGACGCCCGGCAGCGGCTCTTACCTCCGGAGAGCATCCTACCTTCGTCTTTCGCGTCTTTTGTAGTCTACATCTTAGCAAAACGCTTTTCCACTATGTCTGGCTAGGAAAACCCGTGCCAGCACAGAAAACATCTCCCATCGTGTTCTAGAAGTTGCACGGATGTCTGCCAAGTGTTTGGGAGGAAGAAAAGAAAAGTTGTCCAAAACAGCTTCCAATCGAATGTTCCTGTGATTGGAAAAGTCAGGAGAGTGCAAAGGTACTGTTTTCTATCAGTTGGCAAGGTGCGCACACAATCCCAGTGTTGTACAGCTTGCTTCTTCACCTTCCCGAAGCTGCCGCTCTCGCCGGCTGCCGGAGCCCAAGAAGCGGCTTCTTCGCGCAAAGACGATTGTGCCGCTCACAGGGCTCTCCTTAGCGCGGCTTCTGCCGAAAGACGCCCGGCAGCGGCTCTTACCTCCGGAGAGCATCCTACCTTCGTCTTTCGCGTCTTTTGTAGTCTACATCTTAGCAAAACGCTTTTCCACTATGTCTGGCTAGGAAAAACTGTGCCAGCACAGAAAACATCTCCCATCGTGTTCTAGAAGTTGCACGGATGTCTGCCAAGTGTTTGGCAGGAAGAAAAGAAAAGTTGTCCAAAACAGCTTCCAATCGAATGTTCCTGTGATTGGAAAAGTCAGGAGAGTGCAAAGGTACTGTTTTCTATCAGTTGGCAAGGTGCGCACACAATCCCAGTGTTGTACAGCTTGCTTCTTCACCTTCCCGAAGCTGCCGCTTTCGCCGGCTGCCGGAGCCCAAGAAGCGGTTTCTTCGCGCAAAGACGATTGTGCCGCTCACAGTGCTCTCCTTAGCGCAGCTTCTGCCGAAAGACGCCCGGCAGCGGCTCTTACCTCCTGAGAGTGGCAGCTTCGGGAAGGTGAAGAAGCAAGCTGTACAACACTGGGATTGTGTGCGCACCTTGCCAACTGATAGAAAACAGTACCTTTGCACTCTCCTGACTTTTCCAATCACATGAACATTCGATTGGAAGCTGTTTTGGACAACTTTTCTTCCTCCCAAACACTTGGCAGACATCCGTGCAACTTCTAGAACACGATGGGAGATGTTTTCTGTGCTGGCACGGGTTTTCCTAGCCAGACATAGTGGAAAAGCGTTTTGCTAAGATGTAGACTACAAAAGACGCGAAAGACGAAGGTAGGATGCTCTCCGGAGGTAAGAGCCGCTGCCGGGCGTCTTTCGGCAGAAGCCGCGCTAAGGAGAGCCCTGTGAGCGGCACAATCGTCTTTGCGCGAAGAAGCCGCTTCTTGGGCTCCGGCAGCCGGCGAGAGCGGCAGCTTCGGGAAGGTGAAGAAGCAAGCTGTACAACACTGGGATTGTGTGCGCACCTTGCCAACTGATAGAAAACAGTACCTTTGCACTCTCCTGACTTTTCCAATCACAGGAACATTCGATTGGAAGCTGTTTTGGACAACTTTTCTTTTCTTCCTGCCAAACACTTGGCAGACATCCGTGCAACTTCTAGAACACGATGGGAGATGTTTTCTGTGCTGGCACAGTTTTTCCTAGCCAGACATAGTGGAAAAGCGTTTTGCTAAGATGTAGACTACAAAAGACGAGAAAGACGAAGGTAGGATGCTCTCCGGAGGTAAGAGCCGCTGCCGGGCGTCTTTCGGCAGAAGCCGCGCTAAGGAGAGCCCTGTGAGCGGCACAATCGTCTTTGCGCGAAGAAGCCGCTTCTTGGGCTCCGGCAGCCGGCGAGAGCGGCAGCTTCGGGAAGGTGAAGAAGCAAGCTGTACAACACTGGGATTGTGTGCGCACCTTGCCAACTGATAGAAAACAGTACCTTTGCACTCTCCTGACTTTTCCAATCACAGGAACATTCGATTGGAAGCTGTTTTGGACAACTTTTCTTTTCTTCCTGCCAAACACTTGGCAGACATCCGTGCAACTTCTAGAACACGATGGGAGATGTTTTCTGTGCTGGCACAGTTTTTCCTAGCCAGACATAGTGGAAAAGCGTTTTGCTAAGATGTAGACTACAAAAGACGCGAAAGACGAAGGTAGGATGCTCTCCGGAGGTAAGAGCCGCTGCCGGGCGTCTTTCGGCAGAAGCCGCGCTAAGGAGAGCACTGTGAGCGGCACAATCGTCTTTGCGCGAAGAAGCCGCTTCTTGGGCTCCGGCAGCCGGCGAGAGCGGCAGCTTCGGGAAGGTGAAGAAGCAAGCTGTACAACACTGGGATTGTGTGCGCACCTTGCCAACTGATAGAAAACAGTATCTTTGCACTCTCCTGACTTTTCCAATCACAGGAACATTCGATTGGAAGCTGTTTTGGACAACTTTTCTTTTCTTCCTGCCAAACACTTGGCAGACATCCGTGCAACTTCTAGAACACGATGGGAGATGTTTTCTGTGCTGGCACAGTTTTTCCTAGCCAGACATAGTGGAAAAGCTTTTTGCCGAGGTGTAGATGAGAAGAGGAGCTAAAGACGAAGGTAGGATGCTCTCCGGAGGTAAGAGCCGCTGCCGGGCGTCTTTCGGCAGAAGCCGCGCTAAGGAGAGCCCTGTGAGCGGCACAATCGTCTTTGCGCGAAGAAGCCGCTTCTTGGGCTCCGGCAGCCGGCGAGAGCGGCAGCTTCGGGAAGGTGAAGAAGCAAGCTGTACAACACTGGGATTGTGTGCGCACCTTGCCAACTGATAGAAAACAGTACCTTTGCACTCTCCTGACTTTTCCAATCACAGGAACATTCGATTGGAAGCTGTTTTGGACAACTTTTCTTTTCTTCCTGCCAAACACTTGGCAGACATCCGTGCAACTTCTAGAACACGATGGGAGATGTTTTCTGTGCTGGCACAGTTTTTCCTAGCCAGACATAGTGGAAAAGCGTTTTGCTAAGATGTAGACTACAAAAGACGCGAAAGACGAAGGTAGGATGCTCTCCGGAGGTAAGAGCCGCTGCCGGGCGTCTTTCGGCAGAAGCCGCGCTAAGGAGAGCACTGTGAGCGGCACAATCGTCTTTGCGCGAAGAAGCCGCTTCTTGGGCTCCGGCAGCCGGCGAGAGCGGCAGCTTCGGGAAGGTGAAGAAGCAAGCTGTACAACACTGGGATTGTGTGCGCACCTTGCCAACTGATAGAAAACAGTACCTTTGCACTCTCCTGACTTTTCCAATCACAGGAACATTCGATTGGAAGCTGTTTTGGACAACTTTTCTTTTCTTCCTGCCAAACACTTGGCAGACATCCGTGCAACTTCTAGAACACGATGGGAGATGTTTTCTGTGCTGGCACAGTTTTTCCTAGCCAGACATAGTGGAGAAGCTTTTTGCCGAGGTGTAGATGAGAAGAGGAGCTAAAGACGAAGGTAGGGTGCTCTCCGGAGGTAAGAGCCGCTGCCGGGCGTCTTTCGGCAGAAGCCGCGCTAAGGAGAGCACTGTGAGCGGCACAATCGTCTTTGCGCGAAGAAGCCGCTTCTTGGGCTCCGGCAGCCGGCGAGAGCGGCAGCTTCGGGAAGGTGAAGAAGCAAGCTGTACAACACTGGGATTGTGTGCGCACCTTGCCAACTGATAGAAAACAGTACCTTTGCACTCTCCTGACTTTTCCAATCACAGGAACATTCGATTGGAAGCTGTTTTGGACAACTTTTCTTTTCTTCCTGCCAAACACTTGGCAGACATCCGTGCAACTTCTAGAACACGATGGGAGATGTTTTCTGTGCTGGCACAGTTTTTCCTAGCCAGACATAGTGGAAAAGCGTTTTGCTAAGATGTAGACGACAAGAGAGGCTAAAGAGTGGATGTTAGCAAATGACACCCATCTTCAAAAAAGGCAATTAAGAGGACTCGCCATAGTACAAACCAGCCAGCCTCTTTTTTATCCCCAGGAAGTTGATGAAGCAGCTCTTCCTGGAAATCCTTGCCAGGCACATGACAGATGACCAAATAATGTAGTTAGCATGATTTTTCAGGGGAATTTCATGCTGAACATCACTTTAAACTCCTCTGATGAATCAACTTGACTGGTAGATGAAGGGAATATTATCTGCCTGGGCTTCAGGGAGGTTTTTGACGTACCTCTACATGGCATCACACATACATATGGAAGCAATAGTGCAAAGGGGAGGGAATCAGTGTCTTTTCAGTGATGCTGAGGGAAAAGACAAGAGGCAGTGGGCACACACTGAAATACAGGAGATTGCCTTTGAACATCAGTAAATGTTTCTTTACTGTCAGGGTGACTGAACCACGGCACAGACTGCCCAGAAAGATTGTGGAGCCTGGATCTTTGAAGACATTAAAAGTACACCCAGATAGAATCCTGGGCAAGAGGCTCTAGGTATCCTGGTTTAGGCAGGGGGGTTGGGCCTGGTTAGCCCCACCAACCCCTTCCACTCTCTTTCATTCTGTGCTAGTGAATTCTCTTCAAGATGCATTTCAAAGCACTGGCATGACAAAGTTCTGTGCAGACAGAGATCCAAATGGACATGGCATCTAAGTTCCTTAAGCAGTGTTCAAGAAGAATGTAAAACTCTGGCACAAGTGTCTCTTCCCTAACTGAATCCCTTTCATGGGAAAATTCCCAGCTCTAGAAAGATCTTCTGATACGCATGCTTAAGACTGACACTGGCTGAGCAAATTTCTCCCTATGTATATCTAAGACCAGTTAGGATCTTCACCCAAAGTGCTGTCAACATAGTCACAGAATGCCTATTGTTAAGAAGTGACAGCTTCCATCAGAATGGCAGCTATTGGTCCACAAAATGGATTAATGGATGGGAATTATCTACGTGGGTTAAAAACAAAAATAAAGAGTTGGTCTTTATTTATCAATTTCATGGCAATATTGATAAGGGAAGAAAAAGATCTAAGTCCTTGACTTTCTGGACTCGAGGAAAGATTTTAAAAATTCCTTGTAAAAATGTATGATCACAATCAGACTATTGAAACCATTTTAGTTGGGAACAAAGTTCCAAAATTGTCTAGATAGTGGCAAAGAAGCCAAGAAAATAGGAAAGAAACAAAAAGAGAGCAAAAGAGTCAGCTTCAGTGTACAAGCTCGTTCTAGAAGTAGTCTGCTGGGAAAAGGAACCCCCAGCTAAATTTCCAATGTATTCCTGCGCTTGATTCAGTAACTGGTCAATGTAAAAACCAATCCTTTTGTACAACTTCTTCCAGCAACAAAAACTCCAACAGGTTGACACTACCATCATGCCTGTTCCAGACATATTTAAAAGAGAAATGATGATTTTCTTGAAAACCTACTTACATAAAAGTTGCAAGATGGTGGAGGGATTCCCACATCCTCCTTCCTCCATCTGGCTTGAAAGTATATTTGATAAAATATGCAACAAAGCACATGATTTATAAGGGAGAGTCAAATGGATGATTTGGGAATCGATCTCTTGTTGATAGTAAACTTCATATCCACTCGGTGTGACCTTTTTAAAACAAAATGTGGAGCTGAGGCATGAATCTGCCACAACAATTGTAAAGCAAACATACACACTCCCCTTCATATGCCCCCCCCTCCACACACACCTAGGCACACACAGAGATCAGCATAGCAGATCATGAACACCTTGGAAAAGACTGAAATGCTAAATGCCTCTCTTGATGGGCAAAAGAGCTGGTGCAGTAATTCAAATGCCTGGTACAAAAATTCTGTTTAATATTTAGCTCCTATTTAAAACACAGCTTTTCATTTCATTCTATTTACAGAATATTTTCATTTCATTTGTTTCTTTAAAATTACTTAGTTCTCACCTGTTGTATGTCTAGGAGTATTTTCTTCCAAAAATAGAAAAAAATAGATGATATCTTTTCAGCAGAAAACATTGGTTGATACAATTTTAAACCATCATGATATGGAAGAATTCTTCTGTCCCTCTCGAAGGTGGAAGAAGCATTTGGATCACAGATCATCTACAATGAAATACTTGACATGTTTAAGATGCTTTCAATCAATTTTGATCGTCAATTGCTTATTTGTTGTAAACAGTAATTTTTCAGTGAAGGGAAAGTGTGTGTGGTATATCTACATGATATGTTCAAAGGCAGTTCCTACTAATGGCCAGGCTGAATTCCAGTAAATAATGTCCCGAATGATATTTTGCCGCCTTCTTTGGCACTTCATGAAATCTTACCCCGATGAAGTGCTGAAACACAGAGATTTTCTCTTAGAGAGTGTCTCATGTTGTAACCTATCCCATGGATTTTATGCTGTAATTCTTATCTCTTTTAAAATTTACTATCTTCTGTACAGTTTTCATGAAACTTTCTGTTACAGTAGTGAATAGCACAGATAAATGTCATTTTGTACAACTTTGAATTTACCCCAAGAGCTGAGAGAAAACTTGATCCTATACTTCAATCCGAGTTTCTTCTATAGTCCAACTTTGTTTCTCTACCATCAAGCTTCTCCTTTGTTGCTGCTCCAAGCCCCGTCCAAGGTGACCTTGAATACTTTCAGGGATGGGACACCCACAACTTCTCTGGGCAACCTGTTCCAGTGTTCCAGCACTCCCACAGTAAAAAAGGCCTTCCTTTCATCTAATATGTGTAGGAAATCATAAATCTAGGCATAGAAGCTTGGAGTGCAAATTTGAAATTCTTTGGATTTGAAGCACATTTTATATGAATACTGACTTACAGATGACTAAAAGATGTTGATGGGCATTTGAGCTGACAAGTTTTGAAAAAGTGCACGGAAATTAAAATTGAAACCACTAAAATTAAAAACTCCTTGCCATTTTCTTTTTCCTCTCCTATTCAAAATTGCATATGTCAGATATCAGTGCTTCATGCAAACCTCTCAGATGCTCTCAGAGAAAAAGCTTTTCTTTCAGACTAAGTTGCGGTTGACGTAGAACACTAGCAGGAGTGAAAGATTTTCTGGGCATCGGGGCAGCCCGTTCTCCTTGGATTTGTGTGCAGAATGCATTTTATCCAAACTGGAAAATAGATCCCAGCTCTGTTCTATTCATCATTCTTACTTCATCAGGCCAGAAGATTCTGTGAAAAGTAGCCTGTGGACCTTGAAGACAGCGCATGTGAACCAGATGAGAGGTGATAGAGAAGTTGAGGGAGAGAAGAAAGAGCATGAGGCTGAAACCAGAAAGTATTTCTCCACGTGATCATGGAAGATTGCAGGAGCCACTTGGTACTATCAAACCAGCCCAACTTGGCACTGGTGCCACTATGGGTCTGGGAGCCATGTTGCATATCGTGCATTTTAAGGAGCCAGCTGGCCACACCCAGCCATATGCCCCCAAACACAAACCAAGGCCCTTTTCTCTGGCAAACAAAACTCAGCTGCCCTGCTTCTGGATGGCAGATTGCAGGAACCACTTGGTACTATCAAACCAGCCCAACTTGGCACTGGTGCCACCATGGGTCTGGTCACCATCCTGCCTATTGTAGCTTTTCAGGAGCCAGCCGGTCACTCTCAGCCATAGGCCCCGAGACACAAAACTCGGCCCGTTTCCCTGGCAAACAAAAGTAAGCTGCCCCGCTTCTGCATGGCAGATTGCAGGAGCTACTTAGTACTATCAAATCAGCCCGACTTGGCACAGGTGCCACCTTGGATCTGGGAACCATCCTGTGTATCGTGGATTTTCAGGGGCCAGCCGGCCACTCTCAGCCATATGCCCCCAAAAACAAACCACGGACCTTTTCTCTGGCAAACAAAAATCAGCTGCCCCACTTCTGGATGGCAGATTGCAGGAGCCACTTGGGACTCTCACACCAGCACAACATGGCACTGCTGCCACCTTGGATCTGGGAACAATCCTGCGTATCGTACATATTCAGGAACCAGCCGAACACTCCCAGCCACAGGCCCCCAAACACAAACAACGGCCCATTTCCCTGGCAAACAAAACTCAGCTGCCCCGCTTCTGGATGGCAGTTTGCAGGAGCCACTTGGGACTATCAAACCAGCCCGACTTGGTAATGGTACCACCTTGGATCTGGGAACCATCCTTCCTATCGTGGATTTTCAGGGGCCAGCCGGTCATTCCCAGCCATATGCCCCCAAACACAAACCTCGGCCCTTTCCTCTGGCAAACAAAACTCAACTGCCCCTCTTCTGGATGGCAAATTGCAGGACGCACTTGGTACTACAAAAAAAACCCGACTTGGCAGTGGTGCCACCTTGGCTCTGGGAACCATCCTGCGTATCGAGCATTTTAAGGAGCCAGCCGGCAATTCCCAGCCGTATGCCCCAAAAAGAAACCATGGACATTTTCTCTGGCAAAAAAAACTCAGCTGTCCCGCTTCTGGATGGCAGATTGCAGGAGTCACTTTGAACCATACAACCAGCCTTACTTGGCACTGGTGCCACCTTGGATCTGGGAACCATCCTGCCTATCGTTGATTTTCAGGGGCCAGCCGGCCACTCTCAGCCATAGGCCCCCAAACACAAACCACAGCCCTTTTCTCTAGCAAACAAAATTCAACTGCCCCGCTTCTGGATGGCAAATTGCAGGAGCCACTGGGTACTACAAAAACAGCCTGACTTGGCACTGGTGCCACCTTGCGTCTGGTTACCATGCGGCGTATCGTGCATTTTAAGGAGCCAGGTGGCCACTCCCAGCCATATGCCCCCAAACACAACCCACGGCCCTTTTCTCTGGCAAACAAAACTCAGCTGCCCCGCTTCTGGATGGCAGATTGCAGGAGACACTTGGTACTATCAAACCAGCCCGACTTGGCACTGGTGCCACCTTGGGTCTGGGAACCATCCTGCGTATTGTGGATTGTCCGGAGACAGCCGACCACTCTCGGCCACAGAGCCCAATCAAAAACAAAGGTCCGTTTCCCTGGCAAAAAAAACTCAGCTGCCCCGCTTCTGGATGGGAGATTGCAGGAGGCACTTGACACTGTCAAACGAGCCCCACTTGGCACTGGTGCCACCTTGGGTCTGGGAACCATGCTGCGTATCGTGGATTTTCAGGAGCCAGCCGGCCACTGCCAGCCACAGGCCCCCAAACACAAACCACAGCCTTTTCCTCTGGCAAACAAAACTCAGCTGCCCCGCTTCTGGATGGCAGATTGCAGGAGCCACTTGGTACTATCAAACCAGCCCGACTTGGCACTGGTGCCACCTTGGGTCTGGGAACCATCCTGCCTATCGTGGATTTTAAGGAGCCAGCCGGCTACTCCCAGCCACAGGCCCCCAACAAAAACCACGGCCCTTTTTTCTCGCAAACAAAACTTAGCTGCCTCACTTCTGGATGGCAGATTGCAGGAGCCACTTGGTGTAATCAAACCAGCCCGACTTGGCACTGGTGCCACCTTGGGTCTGGGAACCATCCTGCGTATCATGGATTCTAAGGAGCCAGCCGGCCACTCCCAGCCACAGGCCCCCAAACAAAATCAACGGCGCTGTTCCCTGGAAAACAAAACACGCCTGCCAACTTTTTGATGGAGTTTGCAGGAGCCACTTGGTACTATCAAACCAGCCCGACTTGGCACTGGTGCCACCTTGGGTCTGGGAAACATCCTGCGTATCGTGGATTCTTAGGAGCCAGCCGGCCACTCCTAGCCACAGACCCCCAAACAAAAACCTAGGCCTATTTCTCTGGCAAACAAAAGTAAGCTGCCCTGCTTCTGGATGGCAGATTGCAGGAGACACTTGGTACTATCAAACCAGCCCGACTTGGCACTGGTGCCACCTTGGATCTGGGAACCATGCTGTGTATCGTGGATATTCAGGGGCCAGCTGGCCACTCTCAGCCATATGTCCCCAAACAGAAACCTCGGCCCGTTTCTCTGGCAAACAAAACTCAACTGCCCCTCTTCTGGATGGCAAATTGCAGGATGAACTTGATACTAAAACCGCAGGCCGACTTGGTAGTGGTGACACCTTGGGCCTGGGAACCATCATGCGTATCGAGCATTTTAAGGAGCCAGCCGGCCACTCCCAGCAATATGCCCCCAAAAACAATCCACGGAATTTTTCTCTGGCAAACAAAAATCAGCTGCCCCGCTTCTGGATGGCAGATTGCAGGAGCCACTTTGCACCATCAAACCAGCCCGACTTGGCACTGGTGCCACCTTGCATCTGGGAACCATGCTGCCTAGCGTGGATTTTCAGGAGCCAGCCGGCCACTCTCAGCTATATGCCCCCAAACAAAACCCACGGCCCGTTTCCCTGGCAAACAAAATTAAGCTGCCCCGCTTCTGGATGGCAGATTGCAGGACGCACTTGGTAGTATCAAACCAGCCCGACTTGGCACTGGTGCCACCTTGGGTCTGGGAACCATCCTGCGTATCGTGGGTTCAAAGGAGCCAGCCGGCCACTCCCAGCCACAGGCCCCCAAATACAAACAATGGCGCTTTTCCCTGGAAAACAAAACTCGCCTGCCAACTTTTTGATGGCAGATTGCAGGAGCCACTTGGTACTATCAAATCAGCCCAACTTGGCACTGCTGCCACCATGGGTCTGGTAACCATCCTGCCTATTGTAGCTTTTCAGGAGCCAGCCGGTCACTCCCAGCCATAGGTCCCCAGTCACAAACCTCGGCCCGTTTCCCTGGCAAACAAAAGTAAGCTGCCCCGCTTCTGGATGGCAGATTGCAGGAGCCACTTGGTACTATCAAACCAGCCCAACTTGGCACTGGTGCCACCTTGGGTCTGGGAACCATGCTGCGTAACACAGATTCTAAGGAGCCAGTCGGCCACTCCCAGCCACAAGCCCCCAAACACAAACAACGGCGCTATTCTCTGGCAAACAAAACTCAACTGCCCCTCTTCTGGATGGCAAATTGCAGGACGCACTTGGTACTATAAAAACAGCCCGACTTGGCACTGGTGCCACCTTGGGTCTGGGAACCATCCTGCGTATTGTGGGTTGTCAGGAGCCAGCCGAACACTCTCGGCCACAGACCCCAATTAAAAACAACGGCCCGTTTCACAGGCAAACAAAACTCAGCTGCCCCGCTTCTGGATGGGAGATTGCAGGAGGCACTTGACACTGTGAAACCAGCCCCACTTGGCACTGGTGCCACCTTGGGTCTGGGAACCATGCTGCGTATCATGGATTTTCAGGAGCCAGCCGGTCACTCTCAGCCATAGGCCCCCAAACACAAACCTCGGCCCGTTTCCCTGGCAAACAAAAGTAAGCTGCCCCGCTTCTGCATGGCAGATTGCAGGAGCTACTTAGTACTATCAAATCAGCCCGACTTGGCACAGGTGCCACCTTGGATCTGGGAACCATCCTGTGTATCGTGGATTTTCAGGGGCCAGCCGGCCACTCTCAGCCATATGCCCCCAAAAACAAACCACGGACCTTTTCTCTGGCAAACAAAAATCAGCTGCCCCACTTCTGGATGGCAGATTGCAGGAGCCACTTGGGACTATCACACCAGCACAACATGGCACTGCTGCCACCTTGGATCTGGGAACAATCCTGCGTATCGTACATATTCAGGAACCAGCCGAACACTCCCAGCCACAGGCCCCCAAACACAAACAACGGCCCATTTCCCTGGCAAACAAAAGTAAGCTGCCCCGCTTCTGGATGGCAGTTTGCAGGAGCCACTTGGGACTATCAAACCAGCCCGACTTGGTAATGGTACCACCTTGGATCTGGGAACCATCCGGCGTATCGTGGATTTTCAGGGGCCAGCCGGTCATTCCCAGCCATATGCCCCCAAACACAAACCTCGGCCCGTTTCTCTGGCAAACAAAACTCAACTGCCCCTCTTCTGGATGGCAAATTGCAGGACGCACTTGGTACTACAAAAAGAGCCCGACTTGGCAGTGGTGCCACCTTGGCTCTGGGAACCATCCTGCGTATCGAGCATTTTAAGGAGCCAGCCGGCAATTCCATGCCGTATGCCCCAAAAAGAAACCATGGACCTTTTCTCTGGCAAAAAAAACTCAGCTGTCCCGCTTCTGGATGGCAGATTGCAGGAGTCACTTTGAACCATACAACCAGCCTTACTTGGCACTGGTGCCACCTTGGATCTGGGAACCATCCTGCCTATCGTTGATTTTCAGGGGCCAGCCGGCCACTCTCAGCCATAGGCCCCCAAACACAAACCACAGCCCTTTTCTCTAGCAAACAAAATTCAACTGCCCCGCTTGTGGATGGCAAATTGCAGGAGCCACTGGGTACTACAAAAACAGCCTGACTTGGCACTGGTGCCACCTTGCGTCTGGTTACCATGCGGCGTATCGTGCATTTTAAGGAGCCAGGTGGCCACTCCCAGCCGTATGCCCCCAAACACAACCCACGGCCCTTTTCTCTGGCAAACAAAACTCAGCTGCCCCGCTTCTGGATGGCAGATTGCAGGAGACACTTGGTACTATCAAACCAGCCCGACTTGGCACTGGTGCCACCTTGGGTCTGGGAACCATCCTGCGTATTGTGGATTGTCAGGAGACAGCCGACCACTCTCGGCCACAGAGCCCAATCAAAAACAAAGGTCCGTTTCCCTGGCAAAAAAAACTCAGCCGCCCCGCTTCTGGATGGGAGATTGCAGGAGGCACTTGACACTGTCAAACGAGCCCCACTTGGCAGTGGTGCCACCTTGGGTCTGGGAACCATGCTGCGTATCGTGGATTTTCAGGAGCCAGCCGGCCACTGCCAGCCACAGGCCCCCAAACACAAACCACAGCCTTTTTCTCTGGCAAACAAAACTCAGCTGCCCCGCTTCTGGATGGCACATTGCAGGAGCCACTTGGTACTATCAAACCAGCCCGACTTGGCACTGGTGCCACCTTGGGTCTGGGAACCATCCTGCCTATCATGGATTTTAAGGAGCCAGCCGGCTACTCCCAGCCACAGGCCCCCAACAAAAACCACGGCCCTTTTTTCTCGCAAACAAAACTTAGCTGCCTCACTTCTGGATGGCAGATTGCAGGAGCCACTTGGTGTAATCAAACCAGCCCGACTTGGCACTGGTGCCACCTTGGGTCTGGGAACCATCCTGCGTATCGTGGATTCTAAGGAGCCAGCCGGCCACTCCCAGCCACAGGCCCCCAAACAAAATCAACGGCGCTGTTCCCTGGAAAACAAAACACGCCTGCCAACTTTTTGATGGAGTTTGCAGGAGCCACTTGGTACTATCAAACCAGCCCGACTTGGCACTGGTGCCACCTTGGGTCTGGGAAACATCCTGCGTATCGTGGATTCTTAGGAGCCAGCCGGCCACTCCTAGCCACAGGCCCCCAAACAAAAACCTAGGCCTATTTCTCTGGCAAACAAAAGTAAGCTGCCCTGCTTCTGGATGGCAGATTGCAGGAGCCACTTGGTGTAATCAAACCAGCCCGACTTGGCACTGGTGCCACCTTGGATCTGGGAACCATGCTGTGTATCGTGGATATTCAGGGGCCAGCCGGCCACTCTCAGCCATATGTCCCCAAACAGAAACCTCGGCCCGTTTCTCTGGCAAACAAAACTCAACTGCCCCTCTTCTGGATGGCAAATTGCAGGATGAACTTGATACTAAAACCGCAGGCCGACTTGGTAGTGGTGACACCTTGGGCCTGGGAACCATCATGCGTATCGAGCATTTTAAGGAGCCAGCCGGCCACTCCCAGCAATATGCCCCCAAAAACAATCCACGGAATTTTTCTCTGGCAAACAAAAATCAGCTGCCCCGCTTCTGGATGGCAGATTGCAGGAGACACTTTGCACCATCAAACCAGCCCGACTTGGCACTGGTGCCACCTTGCATCTGGGAACCATGCTGCCTAGCGTGGATTTTCAGGAGCCAGCCGGCCACTCTCAGCTATATGCCCCCAATCAAAACCCACGGCCCGTTTCCCTGGCAAACAAAAGTAAGCTGCCCCGCTTCTGGATGGCAGATTGCAGGACGCACTTGGTAGTATCAAACCAGCCCGACTTGGCACTGGTGCCACCTTGGGTCTGGGAACCATCCTGCGTATCGTGGGTTCAAAGGAGCCAGCCGGCCACTCCCAGCCACAGGCCCCCAAATACAAACAATGGCGCTTTTCCCTGGAAAACAAAACTCGCCTGCCAACTTTTTGATGGCAGATTGCCGGAGCCACTTGTTACTATCAAACCAGCCCAACTTGGCACTGGTGCCACCATGGGTCTGGTAACCATCCTGCCTATTGTAGATTTTCAGGAGCCAGCCGGTCACTCCCAGCCATAGGTCCCCAGTCACAAACCTCGGCCCGTTTCCCTGGCAAACAAAAGTAAGCTGCCCCGCTTCTGGATGGCAGATTGCAGGAGCCACTTGGTACTATCAAACCAGCCCAACTTGGCACTGGTGCCACCTTGGGTCTGGGAACCATGCTGCGTAACACAGATTCTAAGGAGCCAGTCGGCCAGTACCAGCCACAAGCCCCCAAACACAAACAACGGCGCTATTCTCTGGCAAACAAAACTCAACTGCCCCTCTTCTGGATGGCAAATTGCAGGACGCACTTGGTACTATAAAAACAGCCCGACTTGGCACTGGTGCCACCTTGGGTCTGGGAACCATCCTGCGTATTGTGGGTTGTCAGGAGCCAGCCGAACACTCCCAGCCACAGGCCCCCAAATACAAACCAAAGCCTTTTTCTCTGGCAAACAAAACTCAGCTGCCCCGCTTCTGGATGGCAGATTGCAGGAGCCACTTGGGACTATCACACCAGAACAACATGGCACTGCTGCCACCTTGGATCTGGGAACCATCCTTCCTATCGTGGATTTTCAGGGGCCAGCCGGTCACTCTCAGCCATAGGCCCCAAACACAAACCACGGCCCTTTTCTCTGGAAAACAAAACTCAACTGCCCCTCTTCTGGATGGCAGATTGCAGGAGCCACTGGGTACTATGAAACCAGCCCTACTTGGCACTGATGCCACCTTGGGTCTGGGAACCATCCTGCGTATCATGGATTTTCAGGAGCCAGCCGGCCACTGCCAGCCACAGGCCCCGAAACACAAACAACAGCCTTTTTCTCTGGCAAACAAAATTCAGCTGCCCCGCTTCTGGATGGCAGATTGCAGGAACCACTTGGTACTAACAAACCAGCCCGACTTGGCACTGGTGCCACCTTGGGTCTGGGAACCATCCTGCGTATCGTGGATTCTAAGGAGCCAGCTGGCCACTCCCAGCCACAGGCCCCAAAACACGCACAACGGTGCTTTTCCCTGGAAAACAAAACTCGCCTGCCAAACTTTTGATGGCAGATTGCAGGAGCCACTTGGTACTATCAAACCAGCCCAACTTGGCACTGGTGCCACCATGGGTCTGGTCACCATCCTGCCTATCGTAGCTTTTCAGGAGCCAGCCAGCCACCCCAATCCAGAGGCCCCCAGACAAATATTTCGGCCCGTTTCCCTGGCAAACAAAAGTAAGCTGCCCCGCTTCTGCATGGCAGATTGCAGGAGCCACTTTGCACCATCAAACCAGCCCAACTTGGCACTGGTGCCACCTCAGGTCTGGGAACCATCCTGCGTATCGTGGGTTCTAAGGAGCCAGCCGGCCACTCCCAGCCACAGGCCCCCAAACACAAACAACGGCGCTTTTCCCTGGAAAACAAAACTCGCCTGCCAACTTTTTGATGGCAGATTGCAGGAGCCACTTGGTACTATCAAACCAGCCCAACTTGGCACTGGTGCCACCATGGGTCTGGTCACCATCCTGCCTATCGTAGCTTTTCAGGAGCCAGCCAGCCACCCCCAGCCAGAGGCCCCTAGACACAAACCTCGGCCCGTTTCCCTGGCAAACAAAAGTAAGCTGCCCCGCTTCTGCATGGCAGATTGCAGGAGCTGCTTAGTACTATCAAACCAGCCCGACTTGGCACTGGTGCCACCTCAGGTCTGGGAACCATCCTGCCTATCGTGGATTTTCAGGGGCCAGCCGGCCACTCTCAGCCATATGCCCCCAAAAACAAACCACGGCCCTTTTCTCTGGCAAACAAAACTCAACTGCCCCTCTTCTGGATGGCAAATTTTAGGACGCCCTTAGTACTACGAACACCGCCCGACGTGGCCCTGGTGCCACCTTGTGTCAGGGAACCATCCTGCATATCGAGCTTTTTAAGGAGCCAGACGGCCACGCCCAGCCATAAACCCCCAAAAACAAACCACGGACTATTTCTCTTGGAAACAAAAATCCGCTGCCCCGCGTCTGGATGGCAGATTGCAGGAGCCACTTTGCACCATCAAACCAGCCCGACTTGGCACTGGTGCCACCTTGGGTCTGGGAACAATCCTGCATATCGTGGATTCTAAGGAGCCAGCCGGCCACTCCCAGCCACAGGCCCCCAAACACAAACAACGGCGCTTTTCCCTGGAAAACAAAATTCGCCTGCCAACTTTTTGATGGCAGATTGCAGGAGCCACTTGGTACTATCAAACCAGCCCAACTTGGCACTGGTGCCACCTCTGGTCTGGGAACCATCCTGCCTATCGTAGCTTTTCAGGAGCCAGCCGGTCACTCCCAGCCATAGACCCCCAGACACAAACCTCGGCCCGTTTCCCTGGAAAACAAAAGTAAGCTACCCACATTCTGGATGGCAGATTGCAGGAGCCACTTGGTACTATCAAATCAGCCCAACTTGGCACTGGTGCCACCATGGGTCTGGTAAACATCCTGCCTATCGTAGCTTTTCAGGAGCCAGCCGGTCACTCCCTGCCATAGGCCCCTGGACACAAACCTCGGCCCGTTTCCCTGGCAAACAAAAGTAAGCTGCCCCGCTTTTGGATGGCAGATTGCAGGATGCACTTGGTACTTACAAACCAGCCCGACTTGGCCCTGGTGCCACCTTGGCTCTGGGAACCATGCTGCGTAACGTAGATTCTACGAGGACAGGCGGCCACTCCCAGCCACAGGCCTCTAAACAAAAACAACGGCGCTTTTCCCTGGAAAACAAAACTCGCCTGCCAACTTCTTGATGGCAGATTGCAGGAGCCACTTGGTACTATCAAACCAGCCCAACTTGGCACTGGTGCCACCATGCGTCTGGTCACCATCCTGCCTATCGTAGCTTTTTAGGAGCCAGCAGCTCACTCCCAGCCATAGGCCTCCAGACAAATACCTCGGCACGTTTCCCTGGCAAACAAAAGTAGGCTGCCCCGCTTCTGGATGGCAAATTGCAGGACGCACTTGGTACTACGAAAACAGCCCGACTTGGCACTGATGCCACCTTGGGTCAGGGAACAATCCTGCGTATAGAGTTTTTAAGGAGCCAGCCGGCCACGTCCAGTCATATACCCCCAAAAAAAACCACGGAACATTTCTCCAGCAAACAAAAATCCGCTGCCCCGCGTCTGGATGGCAGATTGCAGGAGCTATTTAGTATTATCAAACCAGCCCGACTTGGCACTGGTGGCACCATGAGTCTGGTAACCATCCTGCCTATCGTAGCTTTTCAGTAGCCAGCCGGTCACTCCCAGCCATAGGCCCCCAGACAAATACCTCGGCCCATTTCCCTGGGAAACAAAAGTAAGCTGTCCCGCTTCTGGATGGAAGATTGCAGGAGCCACTTGGTACTCTCAAACCAGCCCAACTTGTTCCCAGACCCAAGGTGGCACCAGTGCCAAATCGGGCTGGTTTGATGGTGCAACGTGGCTCCTGCAATCTGCCATCCAAAAGCGGGGCAGCTTACTTTTGTTTGCCAGGAAAACGGGCCGAGGTTTGTGTCTGGGGGCCTATGGCAGGGAGTGACCGGCTGGCTCCTCAAAAGCAACGATAGGCAGGATGTTTACCAGACCCATGGTGGCACCAGTGCCAAGTTGGGCTGATTTGATAGTACCAAGTGCATCCTGCAATCTGCCATCCAGAAGCGGGGCAGCTTACTTTTGTTTTCCAGGGAAACGGGCCGAGGTATTTGTCTGGGGGCCTATGGCTGGGAGTGACCGGCTGGCTCCTGAAAAGCTACGATAGGCAGGATGGTGACCAGACCCATGGTGGCACCAGTGCCAAGTTGGGCTGGTTTGATAGTACCAAGTGGCTCCTGCAATCTGCCATCAAAAAGTTGTCAGGCGAGTTTTGTTTTCCAGGGAAAAGCGCCGTTGTTTGTGTTTGGGTGCCTGTGGCTGGGAGTGGCCGGCTGGCTCCTTAGAATCCACGATACGCAGGATGGTTCCCAGACCAGTGGTGGCACCAGTGCCAAGTCGGGCTGGTTTGATAGTAACAAGTGCGTCCTACTATCTGCCATCCAGAAGCGGGGCAGCTTACTTTTGTTTGCCAGGGAAACGGGCCGAGCTTTGTGTCTGGGGGCCTATGGCTGGGAGTGACCGGCTGGCTCCTGAAAAGCTACGATAGGCAGGATGGTGACCAGACCCATGGTGGCACCAGTGCCAAGTTGGCCTGGTTTGATAGTACCAAGTGGTTCCTGCAATCTGCCATCAAAAAGTTGTCAGGCGAGTTTTGTTTTCCAGGGAAAAGCGCCGTTGTTTGTGTTTGGGGGCCTGTGGCTGGGAGTGGCCGGCTGGCTCCTTAGAATCCACGATACGCAGGATGGTTCCCAGACCAGAGGTGGCAACAGTGACAAGTCGGGCCAGTTTGATGGTGCAAAGTGGCTCCTGCAATCTGCCATCCAGAATCAGGGCTGCTTACTTTTGTTTGCCAGGGAAAGGAGCCGAGGTTTGTGTCTGGGGGCCTATGGCTGGGAGTGACCAGCTGGCTCCTGAAAAGGTACGATAGGCAGGATGGTGACCAGACCCATGGTGGCACCAGTGCCAAGTTGGGCTGATTTGATAGTACCAAGTGGCTCCTGCAATCTGCCATCAAAATGTTGGTAGGCGAGTTTTGTTTTCCAGAGAAAAGCGCCGTTGTTTGTGTTTGGGGGCCTGTGGGTGGGAGTGGCCGGATGGCTAATTAGAATCCACGATACGCAGGATGGTTCCCAGACCTAAAGTGGCACCAGTGACAAGTCGGGCCAGTTTGATGGTGCAAAGTTGCTACTGAAATCTGCCATCCAGAAACGGGGCAGCTTACTTTTGTTTGCCAGGGAAACGGGCCAAGGTTTGTGTCTGGGGGCCTATGGCTGTGCGTGACCGGCTAGGTCCTGAAAAGCTACGAGAGGCATGATGGTGACCAGACCCATGGTGGCACCAGTGCCAAGTTGGGCTGGTTTGATAGTACCAAGTGGCTCCTGCAATCTGCCATCAAAAAGTCGGGAAGCGAGTGTTGATTTCCAGGGAAAAGCGCCGTTGTTTTTGTTTGGGGGCCTATGGGTGGGAGTGGCCGGCTGGCTCCTTAGAATCCACCATACGCAGGATGGTTCCCAGACCAGTGGTGGCACCAGTGCCAAGTCGGGCTGGTTTGATAGTACCAAGTGGCTCCTGCAATCTGCCATCCAGAAGCGGGGCAGCTTACTTTTGTTTGCCAGGGAAACGGGCCGAGGTTTGTGTCTGGGGGCCTATGGCTGGGAGTGACCGGCTGGCTCCTGAAAAGCTACGATAGGCAGGATGGTGACCAGACCCATGGTGGCACCAGTGCCAAGTTGGGCTGGTTTGATAGTACCAAGTGGCTCCTGCAATCTGCCATCAAAAATTTGGCAGGCGAGTTTGTTATCCAGGGAAAAGCGCCGTTGTTTGTGCCTGGGGCCCTATGGCCTGGAGTGGACGGATGGCTAATTAGAATCCACGATACACAGGATGGTTCCCAGACCCATGGTGGCACCAGTGCCAACTTGGGCTGGTTTGATAGTACCAAGTGGTTCCTGCAATCTGCCATCCAGAAGCGGGGCAGCTTACTTTTGTTTGCCAGGGAAACGGTCCGAGGATTGTGTCTGGGGGCCTAAGCCTGGAAGTGACCGGCTGGCTCGTGAAAAGCTACGATAGGCAGGATGGTGACCAGACCCATGACGGCACCAGTGCCAAGTTGGGCTGGTTTGATAGTACCAAGTGGCTCCTGCAATCTGCCATCAAAAACTTGGCAGGCGAGTTTTGTTTTCCAGGGAAAAGCGCCGTTGTTTGTGTTTGGGGGCCTGTGGCTGGGAGTGGCCGGCTGGCTCCTTAGAATCCACGATACTCAGCATGGTTCCCAGACCAGAGGTGGCACCAGTGCCAAGTTGGGCTGGTTTGATTGTAACAAGTGCGTCCGGGAATCTGCCATCCAGAAGCGGGGCAGCTTACTTTTGTTTGCCAGGGAAACGGGCCGAGGTTTGTGTCTGGGGGCCTATGGCTGGGAGTGGCCGGCTGGCTCATGAAAAGCTACGATAGGCAGGATGGTGACCAGACCCATGGTGGCACCAGTGCCAAGTTGGGCTGGTTTGATAGTACCAAGTGGCTCCTGCAATCTGCCATCAAAAAGTCGGCAAGCGAGTGTTGATTTCCAGGGAAAAGCGTCGTTGTTTGTGTTTGGGGGCCTGTGGCTGGGAGTGGCCGGCTGGCTCCTTAGAATCCACGATACGCAGCATGGTTCCCAGACCCAAGGTGGCACCAGTGCCAAGTCGGGCTGGCTTGATAATACCAAGTGGTTCCTGCAATCGGCCATCAAAATGTTCGCAGGCGAGTTTTGTTTTCCAGGGAAAAGCGCCGTTGTTTGTGCCTGGGGCCCTATGGCCTGGAGTGGACGGATGGCTAATTAGAATCCACGATACACAGGATGGTTCCCAGACCCATGGTGGCACCAGTGCCAAGTTGGGCTGGTTTGATAGTACCAAGTGGTTCCTGCAATCTGCCATCCAGAAGCGGGGCAGCTTACTTTTGTTTGCCAGGGAAACGGTCCGAGGTTTGTGTCTGGGGGCCTATGGCTGGGAGTGACCGGCTGGCTCCTGAAAAGCTACGATAGGCAGGATGGTGACCAGACCCATGGTGGCACCAGTGCCAAGTTGGGCTGGCTTGATAATACCAAGTGGTTCCTGCAATCGGCCATCAAAATGTTGGCAGGCGAGTTTTGTTTTCCAGGGAAAAGCGCCGTTGTTTGTGCCTGGGGCCCTATGGCCTGGAGTGGACGGATGGCTAATTAGAACCCACGAGACGCAGGATGGTTCCCAGACCTGAGGTGGCACCAGTGCCAAGTTGGGCTGGTTTGACGGTGCAAAGTGGCTCCTGCAATCTGCCATGCAGAAGCGGGGCAGCTTACTTTTGTTTGCCAGGGAAACGGGCCGAAATATTTGTCTGGGGGCCTCTGGCTGGGGGTGGCTGGCTGGCTCCTGAAAAGCTACGATAGGCAGGATGGTGACCAGACCCATGGTGGCACCAGTGCCAAGTTGGGCTGGTTTGATAGTACCAAGTGGCTCCTGCAATCTGCCATCAAAAACTTGGCAGGCGAGTTTTGTTTTCCAGGGAAAAGCGCCGTTGTTTGTGTTTGGGGGCCTGTGGCAGGGAGTGGCCGGCTGGCTCCTTAGAATCCACGATACGCAGCATGGTTCCCAGACCCAAGGTGGCACCAGTGCCAAGTCGGGCTGGCTTGATAATACCAAGTGGTTCCTGCAATCGGCCATCAAAAAGTTGGCAGGCGAGTTTTGTTTTCCAGGGAAAAGCGCCGTTGTTTGTGCCTGGGGCCCTATGGCCTGGAGTGGACGGATGGCTAATTAGAATCCACGATACACAGGATGGTTCCCAGACCCATGGTGGCACCAGTGCCAAGTTGGGCTGGTTTGATAGTAACAAGTGGTTCCTGCAATCTGCCATCCAGAAGCGGGGCAGCTTACTTTTGTTTGCCAGGGAAACGGTCCGAGGTTTGTGTCTGGGGGCCTATGGCTGGGAGTGACCGGCTGGCTCCTGAAAAGCTACGATAGGCAGGATGGTGACCAGACCCATGGTGGCACCAGTGCCAAGTTGGGCTGGCTAGATAATACCAAGTGGTTCCTGCAATCGGCCATCAAAAAGTTGGCAGGCGAGTTTTGTTTTCCAGGGAAAAGCGCTGTTGTTTGTGCCTGGGGCCCTATGGCCTGGAGTGGACGGATGGCTAATTAGAATCCACGATACAAAGGATGGTTCCCAGACCCATGGCGGCACCAGTGCCAAGTTGGGCTGGTTTGATAGTACCAAGTGGTTCCTGCAATCTGCCATCCAGAAGCGGGGCAGCTTACTTTTGTTTTCCAGGGAAACAGGCCGAGGTTTTTGTCTGGGGGCCTATGGCTGGGAGTGACCGGCTGGCTCGTGAAAAGCTACGATAGGCAGGATGGTGACCAGACCCATGACGGCACCAGTGCCAAATTGGGCTGGTTTGATAGTACTAAGTGGCTCCTGCAATCTGCCATCACAAACTTGGCGGGCGAGTTTTGTTTTCCAGGGAAAAGCGCCGTTGTTTGTGTTTGGGGGCCTGTGGCTGGGAGTGGCCGGCTGGCTCCTTAGAATCCACGATACTCAGCATGGTTCCCAGATCAGAGGTGGCACCAGTGCCAAGTTGGGCTGGTTTGATAGTACCAAGTGCGTCCGGGAATCTGCCATCCAGAAGCGGGGCAGCTTACTTTTGTTTGCCAGGGAAACGTGCCGTGGGTTTTGTTTGGGGGCCTATGGCTGAGAGTGACCGGCTGGCTCCTGAAAAGTTACGATAGGCAGGATGGTGACCAGACCCATGGTGGCACCAGTGCCAAGTTGGGCTGGTTTGATAGTACCAAGTTGCTCCTGCAATCTGCCATCAAAAAGTTGGCAGGCGAGTTTTGTTTTCCAGGGAAAAGCGCCGTTGTTTGTGTTTGGGGGCCTGTGGCTGGGAGTGGCCGGCTGGCTCCTTAGAATCCACGATACGCAGGATGGTTCCCAGACTTGACGTGGCACCAGTGCCAAGTCGGGCTGGTTTGATAGTACCAAGTGGCTCCTGCAATCAGCCATCCAGAAGCGGGGCAGCTTACTTTTGTTTGCCAGGGAAACGGGCCGAGCTTTGTGTCTGGGGGCCTATGGCTGGGAGTGACCGGCTGGCTCCTGAAAAGCTACGATAGGCAGGATGGTGACCAGACCCATGGTGGCACCAGTGCCAAGTTGGGCTGGTTTGATAGTACCAAGTGGCTCCTGCAATCTGCCATCAAAACATTGTCAGGCGAGTTTTGTTTTCCAGGGAAAAGCACCTTTGTTTGTGTTTGGGGGCCTGTGGCTGGGAGTGGCCGGCTGGCTAATTAGAACCCACGATACGCAGGATGGTTCCCAGACCAGAGGTGGCAACAGTGACAAGTCGGGCCAGTTTGATGGTGCAAAGTGGCTCCTGCAATCTGCCATCCAGAAGCAGGGCTGCTTACTTTTGTTTGCCAGGGAAAGGAGCCGAGGTTTTTGTCTGGGGGCCTATGGCTGGGAGTGACCAGCTGGCTCCTGAAAAGGTACGATAGGCAGGATGGTTACCAGACCCATGGTGGCACCAGTGCCAAGTTGGGCTGATTTGATAGTACCAAGTGGCTCCTGCAATCTGCCATCAAAATGTTGGTAGGCGAGTTTTGTTTTCCAGGGAAAAGCGCGGTTGTTTGTGTTTGGGGGCCTGTGGGTGGGAGTGGCCGGATGGCTAATTAGAATCCACGATACGCAGGATGGTTCCCAGACCTAAAGTGGCACCAGTGACAAGTCGGGCCAGTTTGATGGTGCAAAGTTGCTACTGAAATCTGCCATCCAGAAACGGGGCAGCTTACTTTTGTTTGCCAGGGAAACGGGCCAAGGTTTGTGTCTGGGGGCCTATGGCTGTGAGTGACCCGCTAGGTCCTTAAAAGCTACGAGAGGCATGATGGTGACCAGACCCATGGTGGCACCAGTGCCAAGTTGGGCTGGTTTGATAGTACCAAGTGGCTCCTGCAATCTGCCATCAAAAAGTCGGCAAGCGAGTGTTGATTTCCAGGGAAAAGCGCCGTTGTTTGTGTTTGGGGGCCTGTGGCAGGGAGTGGCCGGCTGGCTCCTTAGAATCCACGATACGCAGCATGGTTCCCAGACCCAAGGTGGCACCAGTGCCAAGTCGGGCTGGCTTGATAATACCAAGTGGTTCCTGCAATCGGCCATCAAAAAGTTGGCAGGCGAGTTTTGTTTTCCAGGGAAAAGCGCCGTTGTTTTTGTTTGGGGGCCTATGGGTGGGAGTGGCCGGCTGGCTCCTTAGAATCCACGAGACGCAGGATGGTTCCCAGACCTGAGGTGGCACCAGTGCCAAGTTGGGCTGGTTTGATAGTACCAAGTGCGTCCTGCAATCTGCCATCCAGAAGCGGGGTAGCTTACTTTTGTTTGCCAGGGAAACGGGCCGAGGTTTGTGACTGGGGGCCTATGGCTGGGAGTGACCGGCTGGCGCCTGAAAAGCTACGATAGGCAGGATGGTGACCAGACCCATGGTGGCACCAGTGCCAAGTTGGGCTGGTTTGATAGTACCAAGTGGCTCCTGCAATCTGCCATCAAAAACTTGGCAGGCCAGTTTTGTTTTCCAGGGAAAAGCGCCGTTGTTTCTGTTTGGGGGCCTGTGGCTGGGAGTGGCCGGCTGCCTCCTTTGAACCCAGGATACGCAGGATGGTTCCCAGAGCCAAGGTTACGCCAGTGCCAAGTTCGGCTGGTTTGATAGTACCAAGTGGATCCTGCAAACTGCCATCCAGAAGCGGGACAGCTTAATTTTGTTTCCCAGGGAAACGGGCCGAGGTATTTGTCTGGGGGCCTATGGCTGGGCGTGACTGGCTGGCTACTGAAAAGCTACGATAGGCAGGATGGTTACCAGGCTCATGGTGGCCCCACTGCCAAGTCGGGCTGGTTTGATAATACTAAATAACTCCTGAAATCTGCCATCCAGACGCGGGGCAGCGGATTTCTGTTTCCTGGAGAAAAGTTCCGTGGTTTTTTTTTGGGGGTATATGGCTGGACGTGGCCGGCTGGCTCCTTAAAAATCTCGATACGCAGGATTGTTCCCTGACCCAAGGTGGCATGAGTGCCAAGTCGGGCTGTTTTCGTAGTACCAAGTGCGTCCTGCAATTTGCCATCCAGAAGAGGGGCAGTTGAGTTTTGTTTGCCAGAGAAAAGGACCGTGGTATATGTTTGGGGGCATATGGCTGAGAGTGGCCGGCTGGCCCCTGAAAATCCACGATAGGCAGGATGGTTCCCAGAACCAAGGTGGCACCAGTGCCATGTTGGCCTGGTTTGATAGTACCATGTGGCTCCTGCAATCTGCCATCCAGAAGCGGGGCAGCTTACTTTTGCTTGCCAGGGAAACGGGCCGAGATATTTGTCTGGGGGCCTATGGCTGGGAGTGACCGGCTGGCTCCTGAAAAGCTACGATAGGCAGGATGGTGACCAGACCCATGGTGGCACCAGTGCCAAGTTGGGCTGGTTTGATAGTACCAAGTGGCTCCTGCAATCTGCCATCCAAAAGTTGTCAGGCGAGTTTTGTTTTCCAGGGAAAAGCGCCGTTGTTCTTGTTTAGAGGCCTGTGGCTGGGAGTGGCCGGCTGCCTCCTTTGAACCCAGGATACGCAGGATGGTTCCCAGAGCCAAGGTGGCACCAGTGCCAAGTTGGGCTGGTTTGATAGTACCAAGTGGCTCCTGCAATCTGCCATCCAGAAGCGGGACAGCTTACTTTTGTTTGCCAGGGAAACGGGCCGAGGTATTTGTCTGGGGGCCTATGGCTGGGAGTGACCGGCTGGCTACTGAAAAGCTACGATAGGCAGGATGGTTACCAGACTCATGGTGGCACCAGTGCCAAGTCGGGCTGGTTTGATAATACTAAATAGCTCCTGAAATCTGCCATTCAGACGCGGGGCAGCGGATTTTTGTTTGCTGGAGAAAAGTTCCGTGGTTTTTTTTTGGGGGTATATGGCTGGACGTGGCCGGCTGGCTCCATAAAAAGATCGATACGCAGGATTGTTCCCTGACCCAAGGTAGCATCAGTGCCAAGTCGGGCTGTTTTCGTAGTACCAAGTGCGTCCTGCAATTTGCCATCCAGAAGAAGGGCAGTTGAGTTTTGTTTGTCAGAGAAAAGGGCCGTGGTATGTGTTTGGATCCATATGGCTGAGATTGGCCGGCTGGCCCCTGAAAATCCACGATAGGCAGGATGGTTCCCAGAGCCAAGGTGGCACCAGTGCCATGTTTGCCTGGTCTGATAGTACCATGTGCCTCCTGCAATCTGCCATCAAAATGTTGGCAGGCGAGTTTTGTTTTCCAGGGAAAAGCGCCGTATTTTGTGTTTGGGCGCCTGTGGCTCAGAGTGGCCGGGTGGCTGCTTAGAATCCACGATACGCAGGATGGTTCCCAGACCCAAGGTGGCACCAGTGCCAAGTCGGGCTGGTTTGACACTACCAAGTGGCTCCTGCAATCTGCCATCCAGAATCGGGGCAGCTTAATTTTGTTTGCCAGGGAAACGGGCCGAGCTTTGTGTCTGGGGGCCTATGGCTGGGAGTGACCGGCTGGCTCCTGAAATGCTACAATAGGCAGGATGGTTCCCAGACCCATAGTGGCACCAGTACCAAGTTGGGATGATTTGATAGTACCAAGTGGCTCCTGCAATCTGCCATCAAAAAGTTGGCAGGCGAGTTTTGTTTTCCAGGGAAAAGCGCCGTTGTTTGTGTTTGGGGGCCTGTGGCTGGGAGTGGCCGGCTGGCTCCTTAGAATCCACGATATGCAGGATTGTTCCCAGACCCAAGGTGGCACCAGTGCCAAGTCGGGCTGGTTTGATGGTGCAAAGTGGCTCCTGCAATCTGCCATCCAGACGCGGGGCAGCGGATTTTTGTTTCCATGAGAAATGGTCCGTGGTTTGTTTTTGGGGGTATATGGCTCGGCGTGGCCGGCTGGCTCCTTAAAAAGCTCGATATGCAGGATGGTTCCCTGACACAAGGTGGGACCAGTGCCACGTCGGGCGGTTTTCGTAGTACAAAGTGCGTCCTAAAATTTGCCATCCAGAAGAGGGGCAGTTGAGTTTTGTTTGCCTGTGAAACGGGCCGTTGTTTTTGATTGGGGTCTGTGGCCGAGAGTGTTCGGCTGGCTCCTGACAACCCACAATACGCAGGATGGTTCCCAGACCCAAGGTGGCACCAGTGCCAAGTCGGGCTGGTTTGATAGTACCAAGTGGCTCCTGCAATCTGCCATCCAGAACCGGTGCAGTTGAGTTTTGTTTGCCAGAGAAAAGGGCCGTGGGTTGTGTTTGGGGGCATATGGCTGGGAGTGGCCGGCTGTCTCATTAAAAAGATCGATACGCAGGATGGTTCCGAGACCCAAGGTGGCACCAGTGCCAAGTCGGGCTGTTTTTATAGTACCAAGTGCGTCCTGCAATTTGCCATCCAGAAGAGGGGCAGTGGAGTTTTGTTTGCCAGAGAATAGCGCCGTTGTTTGTGTTTGGGGGCTTGTGGCTGGGAGTGGCCGACTGGCGCCTTAGAATCTGTGTTACGCAGCATGGTTCCCAGACCAGAGGTGGCACCAGTTCCAAGTCGGGCTGGTTTGATAGTACCAAGGGGCTCCTGCAATCTGCCATCCAGAAGCGGGGCAGCTTACTTTTGTTTGCCAGGGAAACGGGCCGAGGTTTGTGACTGGGGACCTATGGCTGGGAGTGACCGGCTGGCTCCTGAAAAGCTACGATAGGCAGGATGGTGACCAGACCCATGGTGGCACCAGTGCCAAGTTGGGCTGGTTTGATAGTACCAAGTGGCTCCTGCAATCTGCCATCAAAATGTTGGCAGGCGAGTTTTGTTTTCCAGGGAAAAGCGCCGTTGTTTGTGTTTGAGGGCCTGTGGCTGGGAGTGGCCGGCTGGCTCCTTAGAATCCACGATACGCAGGATGGTTCCCAGACCAGAGGTGGCACCTTTGCCAAGTTGGGCTGGTTTGATAGTACCAAGTGCGTCCTGCAATCTGCCATCCAGAAGCGGGGCAGCTTACTTTTGTTTGCCAGGGAAACGGGCCGAGGTTTGTGTCTGGGGGCCTATGGCTGGGAGTGACCTGCTAGGTCCTGAAAAGCTGCGATAGGCAGGATGGTGACCAGACCCATGGTGGCACCAGTGCCAAGTTGGGCTGGTTTGATAGTACCAAGTGGCTCCTGCAATCTGCCATCCAGAAGCGGGGTAGCTTACTTTTGTTTGCCAGGGAAACGGGCAGAGCTTTGTGTCTGGGGGCATATGGCTGAGAGTGGCCGTCTGGCCCCTGAAAATCCACGATAGGCAGGATGGTTCCCAGACCAGAGGTGGCACCAGTGCCAAGTCGGGCTGGTTTGATAGTACTAAATAGCACCTGCAATCTGCCATCAAAAAGTTGGCAGGCCAGTTTTGTTTTCCAAGGAAAAGCACCGTTGTTTGTGTTTGGGGGACTGTGGCTGGGAGTGGCCGGCTGGCTCCTTAGAACACACGATACGCAGGATGGTTCCCAGACCCAAGGTGGCACCAGTGCCACGTCGGGCTGGTTTGATGGTGAAAAGTGGCTCCTGCAATCTGCCATCCTGAAGCGGGGTAGCTTACTTTTCTGTGCCAGGGAAACGGGCCGAGGTTTATGACTGGGGGCCTAGGGCTATGAGTGACAGGCTGGCTCCTGAAAAGCTACAATAGGCAGGATGGTTCCCAGACCCAAGGTGGCACCAGTGCAAAGTTGGGCTGGTTTGATGGTACCAAGTGGCTCCTGCAATCTGCCATCAAAAAGTTGGCAGGCCAGTTTTGTTTTCCAGGGAAAAGCGCCGTTGTTTGTGTTTGGGGGACTGTGGCTGGGAGTGGCCAGGTGGCTCCTTAGAACACAAGATACGCAGGATGGTTCCCAGACCAGAGGTGGCACCAGTGCCAAGTTGGGCTGGTTTGATAGTCCCAAGTGTCTCCTGCAATCTGCCATCCAGAAGCGGGGCAGCTTACTTTTGTTTGCCAGAGAAATAGGCCTAGGTTTTTGTTTGGGGGCCTGTGGCTAGGAGTGGCCGGCTGGCTCCTAAGAATCCACGATACGCAGGATGTTTACCAGACCCATGGTGGCACCAGTGCCAAGTTGGGCTGGTTTGATAGTACCATTGGCTCCTGCAAACTCCATCAAAAAGTTGGCAGGCGTGTTTTGTTTTCCAGGGAACAGCGCCGTTGATTTTGTTTGGGGGCCTGTGGCTGGGAGTGGCCGGCTGGCTCCTTAGAGACCACGATACGCAGGATGGTTCCCAGACCCAAGGTGGCACCAGTGCCAAGTCGGGCTGGTTTGATAGTACCAAGTGGCTCCTGCAATCTGCCATCCAGAAGTGAGGAAGCTAAGTTTTGTTTGCCAGAATAAAGGGCCGTGGTTTTTGTTGGGGGCCTGTGGCTGGGAGTAGCCGGCTGGCTCCTTAGAATCCACGATACGCAGGATGGTTCCCAGACCCAAGGTGGCACCAGTGCCAAGTTGGGCTGGTTTGATAGTACCAAGTGCGTCCTGCAATCTGCCATCCACAAGCGGCGCCGCTTAGTTTTGTTTGCCACGGAAACGGGCCGAGGTTTGTGTCTGGGGGCCTGTGGCTGGGAGTGACCGGCTAGGTCCTGAAAATCTACGATAGGCAGGATGGTGACCAGACCCATGGTGGCACCAGTGCCAAGTTGGGCTGGTTTGATAGTACCAAGTGGCTCCGGCAATCTGCCATCAAAATTTGGCAGGCGAGTTTTGTTTTCCAGGGAAAAGCGCCGTTGTTTGTGTTTGAGGGCCTGTGGCTGGGAGTGGCCGGCTGGCTCCTTAGAATCCACGATACGCAGGATGGTTCCCAGACCTGAGGTGGCACCAGTGCCAAGTCGGGCTAGTTTGATGGTGCAAAGTGGCTCCTGCAATCTGCCATCCAGAAGCGGGGCAGCTTACTTTTGTTTTCCAGGGAAACGGGCCGAGCTTTTTGTCTGGGGTCTATGGCTGGGAGTGACCGGCTGGCTCCTGAAAAGCTATGATAGGCAGGATGGTGACCAGACCCATGGTGGCACCAGAGCCATGTTCGGCTGATTTCAAAGTACAAAGTTGCTCCTGCAATCTTCCATCAAAAAGTCAGCAGGCGAGTTTTGTTTTCCAGGGAAAAGCGCCGTTGTTTGTGTCTGCGGGCCTGTGGCTGGAGTGGCCGGCTGGCTCCTTTCAACACACGATACGCCGGATGGTTCCCAGACCTGAGGTGGCACCAGTGCCAAGTTGGGCTGGTTTGATAGTACCAAGTGGTTCCTGCAATCTGCCATCAAAATGTTGGCAGGCGAGTTTTGTTTTCCAGGGAAAAGCGCCGTTGTTTTTTTTTGGGGGCCTGTGGCTGGGAGTGGCCGGCTGGCTCCTTAGAATCCACGATACGCAGGATGGTTCCCAGACCAGAGGTGGCACCAGTACCAAGTCGGGCTGGTTTGATAATAACAAGTGGCTCCTGCAATCTGCCATCCAGAAGCGGGGCAGCTTACTTTTGTTTGCCAGGGAAACGGGCCGAGCTTTGTGTCTGGGGGCCTATGGCTGGGAGTGACCGGCTGGCTCCTGAAAAGCTACGATAGGCAGGATGGTGACCAGACCCATGGTGGCACCAGTGCCAAGTTGGGCTGGTTTGATAGTACCAAGTGGCTCCTGCAATCTGCCATCAAAAAGTTGGCAGGCGAGTTTTGTTTTCCAGGGAAAAGCGTCGTTGTTTGTGTTTGGGGGCCTGTGGCTGGGAGTGGCCGTCTTGCTAATTGGAATCCACGATACACATGATGGTTCCCAGACCTGAGGTGGCACCAGTGACAAGTCGGGCCAGTTTGATGGTGCAAAGTGGCTCCTGCAATCTGCCATCCAGAAGCGGGGCAGCTTACTTTTGTTTGCCAGGGAAACGGGCCGAGGTTTGTGTCTGGGGGCCTATGGCTGGGAGTGACCGGCTGGCTCCTGAAAAGCTACGATAATCAGGATGGTGACCAGACCCATGGTGGCACCAGTGCCAAGTTGGGCTGATTTGATAGTACCAAGTGGCTCCTGCGATCTGCCATCAAAAAGTTGGCAGGCGAGTTTTGTTTTCCAGGGAAAAGCGCTGTTGTTTGTATTTGGGGGCCTGTGGCTGGGAGTGACCGGCTGGCTCCTTAGAATCCACGATACGCAGGATGGTTCCCAGACCCAAGGTGGCACCAGTGCCAAGTTGGGCTGGTTTGATTATACGAAGTGGTTCCTGCAATCTGCCATCCAGAAGCGGGGCAGCTTACTTTTGTTTGCCAGGGAAACGGGCCGAGCTTTGTGTCTGGGGGCCTATGGCTGGGAGTGACCTGCTAGGTCCTGAAAAGCTACGATAGGCAGGATGGTGACCAGACCCATGGTGGCACCAGTGCCAAGTTGGGCTGGTTTGATAGTACCAAGTGGCTCCTGCAATCTGCCATCAAAAAGTTGGCAGGCGAGTTTTGTTTTCCAGGAAAAAGCGCCGTTGTTTGTGTTTGGGGGCCTGTGGCTGGGAGTGGCCGGCTGGCTCCTTAGAATCCACGATACGCAGCATTGTTCCCAGACCAGAGGTGGCACCAGTGCCAAGTCGGGCTAGTTTGATGGTGCAAAGTGGCTCCTGCAATCTGCCATCCAGTAGCGGGGTAGCTTACTTTTTTTTGCCAGGGAAACGGGCCGAGGTTTTTGTCTGGAGGCCTATGGCTGGGAGTGACCGGCTAGGTCCTGAAAAGCTACGATAGGCAGGATGGTGACCAGACCCATGGTGGCACCAGTGCCAAGTTGGGCTGGTTTGATAGTACCAAGTGGCTCCTGCAATCTGCCATCAAAACGTTGTCAGGCGAGTTTTGTTTTCCAGGGAAAAGCGCCGTTGTTTGTGTTTGCGGGCCTGTGGCTGGGAGTGGCCGGCTGACTCCTTAGAATCCACGATACGCAGGATGGTTCCCAGACCCAAGATGGCACCAGTGCCAAGTCGGGCTGGTTTGATAGTACCAAGTGGTTCCTGCAATCTGCCATCCAGAAGCGGGGTAGCTTACTTTTGTTTGCCAGGGAAACGGGCCGAGCTTTGTTTTTGGGGGCCTGTGGCTGGCAGTGGCCAGCTGGCTCCTGAAAATCCATGATACGCAGCATGGTTCCCAGACCCAAGATGGCACCAGTTCCAAGTGGGGCTGGTTTGACAGTGTCAAGTGCCTCATGCAATCTCCCATCCAGAAACGGGGCAGCTGAGTTCTTTTGCCTGTGAACCGGCCGTTGTTTTTGATTGGGGTCTGTGGCCGAGAATGGTCGACTGGCTACTGACAATCCACAATACGCAGGATGGTTCCCAGACTCAAGGTGGCACCAGGGCCAAGTCGGGCTCGTTTGATAGTACCAAGTGGCTCCTGCAATCTGCCATCCTGACGCGGGGCAGCGGATCTTTGTTTGCCAGAGTAAAGTTCCGTGGTTTGTTTTTGGGGGCATATGGCTGGGAGTGGCCGGCTGGCTCCTTAAGAAGCTCGATACGCAGGATGGTTCCCAGATCCATGGTGGCACCATTGCCTAATTTGGCTGTTTTTGTAGTACCAAGTGCGTCCTGCAATTTTCCATCCAGAAGAAGGGCAGTTGAGTTTTGTTTTCCAGGGAAAAGCGCCGTTGTTTTTGTTTGGAGGCCTGTGGCTGGGAGTGGCCGGCTGGCTCCTTTCAACACACGATACGCCGGATGGTTCCCAACCCAAGGTGGCACCAGTGCCAAGTTGGGCTGGTTTGATAGTACCAAGTGGCTCCTGCAATCTGCCATCCAGAAGCGGGGCAGCTTACTTTTGTTTGCCAGGGAAACGGGCCGAGGTTTGTGACTGGGGGCCTATGGCTGGGAGTGACCGGCTGGCTCCTGAAAAGCTACGATAATCAGGATGGTGACCAGACCCATGGTGGCACCAGTGCCAAGTTGGGCTGATTTGATAGTACCAAGTGGCTCCTGCGATCTGCCATCAAAAAGTTGGCAGGCGAGTTTTGTTTTCCAGGGAAAAGCGCTGTTGTTTGTATTTGGGGGCCTGTGGCTGGGAGTGACCGGCTGGCTCCTTAGAATCCACGATACGCAGGATGGTTCCCAGACCCAAGGTGGCACCAGTGCCAAGTTGGGCTGGTTTGATTATACCAAGTGGTTCCTGCAATCTGCCATCCAGAAGCGGGGCAGCTTACTTTTGTTTGCCAGGGAAACGGGCCGAGCTTTGTGTCTGGGGGCCTATGGCTGGGAGTGACCTGCTAGGTCCTGAAAAGCTACGATAGGCAGGATGGTGACCAGACCCATGGTGGCACCAGTGCCAAGTTGGGCTGGTTTGATAGTACCAAGTGGCTCCTGCAATCTGCCATCAAAAAGTTGGCAGGCGAGTTTTGTTTTCCAGGAAAAAGCGCCGTTGTTTGTGTTTGGGGGCCTGTGGCTGGGAGTGGCCGGCTGGCTCCTTAGAATCCACGATACGCAGCATTGTTCCCAGACCAGAGGTGGCACCAGTGCCAAGTCGGGCTAGTTTGATGGTGCAAAGTGGCTCCTGCAATCTGCCATCCAGTAGCGGGGTAGCTTACTTTTTTTTGCCAGGGAAACGGGCCGAGGTTTTTGTCTGGAGGCCTATGGCTGGGAGTGACCGGCTAGGTCCTGAAAAGCTACGATAGGCAGGATGGTGACCAGACCCATGGTGGCACCAGTGCCAAGTTGGGCTGGTTTGATAGTACCAAGTGGCTCCTGCAATCTGCCATCAAAACGTTGTCAGGCGAGTTTTGTTTTCCAGGGAAAAGCGCCGTTGTTTGTGTTTGCGGGCCTGTGGCTGGGAGTGGCCGGCTGACTCCTTAGAATCCACGATACGCAGGATGGTTCCCAGACCCAAGATGGCACCAGTGCCAAGTCGGGCTGGTTTGATAGTACCAAGTGGTTCCTGCAATCTGCCATCCAGAAGCGGGGTAGCTTACTTTTGTTTGCCAGGGAAACGGGCCGAGCTTTGTTTTTGGGGGCCTGTGGCTGGCAGTGGCCAGCTGGCTCCTGAAAATCCATGATACGCAGCATGGTTCCCAGACCCAAGATGGCACCAGTGCCAAGTGGGGCTGGTTTGACAGTGTCAAGTGCCTCATGCAATCTCCCATCCAGAAACGGGGCAGCTGAGTTCTTTTGCCTGTGAACCGGCCGTTGTTTTTGATTGGGGTCTGTGGCCGAGAATGGTCGACTGGCTACTGACAATCCACAATACGCAGGATGGTTCCCAGACTCAAGGTGGCACCAGGGCCAAGTCGGGCTCGTTTGATAGTACCAAGTGGCTCCTGCAATCTGCCATCCTGACGCGGGGCAGCGGATCTTTGTTTGCCAGAGTAAAGTTCCGTGGTTTGTTTTTGGGGGCATATGGCTGGGAGTGGCCGGCTGGCTCCTTAAGAAGCTCGATACGCAGGATGGTTCCCAGATCCATGGTGGCACCATTGCCTAATTTGGCTGTTTTTGTAGTACCAAGTGCGTCCTGCAATTTTCCATCCAGAAGAAGGGCAGTTGAGTTTTGTTTTCCAGGGAAAAGCGCCGTTGTTTTTGTTTGGAGGCCTGTGGCTGGGAGTGGCCGGCTGGCTCCTTTCAACACACGATACGCCGGATGGTTCCCAACCCAAGGTGGCACCAGTGCCAAGTTGGGCTGGTTTGATAGTACCAAGTGGCTCCTGCAATCTGCCATCCAGAAGCGGGGCAGCTTACTTTTGTTTGCCAGGGAAACGGGCCGAGGTTTGTGACTGGGGGCCTATGGCTGGGAGTGACCGGCTGGCTCCTGAAAAGCTACGATAATCAGGATGGTGACCAGACCCATGGTGGCACCAGTGCCAAGTTGGGCTGATTTGATAGTACCAAGTGGCTCCTGCGATCTGCCATCAAAATGTTGGCAGGCGAGTTTTGTTTTCCAGGGAAAAGCGCTGTTGTTTGTATTTGGGGGCCTGTGGCTGGGAGTGACCGGCTGGCTCCTTAGAATCCACGATACGCAGGATGGTTCCCAGACCCAAGGTGGCACCAGTGCCAAGTTGGGCTGGTTTGATTATACCAAGTGGTTCCTGCAATCTGCCATCCAGAAGCGGGGCAGCTTACTTTTGTTTGCCAGGGAAACGGGCCGAGGTTTGTGTCTGGGGGCCTATGGCTGGGAGTGACCTGCTAGGTCCTGAAAAGCTACGATAGGCAGGATGGTGACCAGACCCATGGTGGCACCAGTGCCAAGCTGGGCTGGTTTGATAGTACCAAGTGGCTCCTGCAATCTGCCATCAAAAAGTTGGCAGGCGAGTTTTGTTTTCCAGGAAAAAGCGCCGTTGTTTGTGTTTGGGGGCCTGTGGCTGGGAGTGGCCGGCTGGCTCCTTAGAATCCACGATACGCAGCATTGTTCCCAGACCAGAGGTGGCACCAGTGCCAAGTCGGGCTAGTTTGATGGTGCAAAGTGGCTCCTGCAATCTGCCATCCAGTAGCGGGGTAGCTTACTTTTTTTTGCCAGGGAAACGGGCCGAGGTTTTTGTCTGGAGGCCTATGGCTGGGAGTGACCGGCTAGGTCCTGAAAAGCTACGATAGGCAGGATGGTGACCAGACCCATGGTGGCACCAGTGCCAAGTTGGGCTGGTTTGATAGTACCAAGTGGCTCCTGCAATCTGCCATCAAAACGTTGTCAGGCGAGTTTTGTTTTCCAGGGAAAAGCGCCGTTGTTTGTGTTTGCGGGCCTGTGGCTGGGAGTGGCCGGCTGGCTCCTTAGAATCCACGATACGCAGGATGGTTCCCAGACCCAAGATGGCACCAGTGCCAAGTCGGGCTGGTTTGATAGTACCAAGTGGTTCCTGCAATCTGCCATCCAGAAGCGGGGTAGCTTACTTTTGTTTGCCAGGGAAACGGGCCGAGCTTTGTTTTTGGGGGCCTGTGGCTGGCAGTGGCCAGCTGGCTCCTGAAAATCCATGATACGCAGCATGGTTCCCAGACCCAAGATGGCACCAGTGCCAAGTGGGGCTGGTTTGACAGTGTCAAGTGCCTCATGCAATCTCCCATCCAGAAACGGGGCAGCTGAGTTCTTTTGCCTGTGAACCGGCCGTTGTTTTTGATTGGGGTCTGTGGCCGAGAATGGTCGACTGGCTACTGACAATCCACAATACGCAGGATGGTTCCCAGACTCAAGGTGGCACCAGGGCCAAGTCGGGCTCGTTTGATAGTACCAAGTGGCTCCTGCAATCTGCCATCCTGACGCGGGGCAGCGGATCTTTGTTTGCCAGAGTAAAGTTCCGTGGTTTGTTTTTGGGGGCATATGGCTGGGAGTGGCCGGCTGGCTCCTTAAGAAGCTCGATACGCAGGATGGTTCCCAGATCCATGGTGGCACCATTGCCTAGTTTGGCTGTTTTTGTAGTACCAAGTGCGTCCTGCAATTTTCCATCCAGAAGAAGGGCAGTTGAGTTTTGTTTTCCAGGGAAAAGCGCCGTTGTTTTTGTTTGGAGGCCTGTGGCTGGGAGTGGCCGGCTGGCTCCTTTCAACACACGATACGCCGGATGGTTCCCAACCCAAGGTGGCACCAGTGCCAAGTTGGGCTGGTTTGATAGTACCAAGTGGCTCCTGCAATCTGCCATCCAGAAGCGGGGCAGCTTACTTTTGTTTGCCAGGGAAACGGGCCGAGGTTTGTGACTGGGGGCCTATGGCTGGGAGTGACCGGCTGGCTCCTGAAAAGCTACGATAGGCAGGATGGTGACCAGACCCATGGTAGCACCAGTGCCAAGTTGGGCTGGTTTGATAGTACCAAGTGGCTCCTGCAATCTGCCATCAAAAACTTGGCAGGCGAGTTTTGTTTTCCAGGGAAAAGCGCCGTTGTTTGTGTTTGGGGGCCTGTGGGTGGGAGTGGCCGGCTGGCTCCTTAGAATCCACGATATGCAGGATGGTTCCCAGACCTGAGGTGGCACCAGTGCCAAGTTGGGCTGGTTTGATGGTGCAAAGTGGCTCCTGCAATCTGCCATCCAGACGCAGGGCAGCAGATTTTTGTTTCCAAGAGAAATGGTCCGTGGTTTGTTTTTGGGGGTATATGGCTGGGCGTGGCCTGCTGGCTCCTTAAAAAGCTACGATAGGCAGGATGGTTCCCTGACCCAAGGTGGCACCAGTGCCAAGTCGGGCGGTTTTCGTAGTACAAAGTGCGTCCTAAAATTTGCCATCCAGAAGAGGGGCAGTTGAGTTTTGTTTATCAGAGAAAAGGGCCGTGGTTTTTTTTTGGGGGCATATGGCTGAGAGTGGCCGTCTGGCCCCTGAAAATCCACGATAGGCAGGATGGTTCCCAGACCAGAGGTGGCACCAGTGCCAAGTCGGGCTGGTTTGATAGTACTAAATAGCACCTGCAATCTGCCATCAAAAAGTTGGCAGGCCAGTTTTCTTTTCCAGGGAAAAGCACCGTTGTTTGTGTTTGGGGGACTGTGGCTGGGAGTGGCCGGCTGGCTCCTTAGAACACACGATACGCAGGATGGTTCCCAGACCCAAGGTGGCACCAGTGCCACGTCGGGCTAGTTTGATGGTGCAAAGTGGCTCCTGCAATCTGCCATCCTGAAGCGGGGTAGCTTACTTTTGTGTGCCAGGGAAACGGGCCGAGGTTTATGACTGGGGGCCTAGGGCTAGGAGTGACAGGCTGGCTCCTGAAAAGCTACAATAGGCAGGATGGTTCCCAGACCCAAGGTGGCACCAGTGCCAAGTTGGGCTGGTTTGATGGTACCAAGTGGCTCCTGCAATCTGCCATCAAAAAGTTGGCAGGCCAGTTTTGTTTTCCAGGGAAAAGCGCCGTTGTTTGTGTTTGGGGGACTGTGGCTGGGAGTGGCCGGCTGGCTCCTTAGAACACAAGATACGCAGGATGGTTCCCAGACCAGAGGTGGCACCAGTGCCAAGTTGGGCTGGTTTGATAGTCCCAAGTGTCTCCTGCAATCTGCCATCCAGAAGCGGGGCAGCTTACTTTTGTTTGCCAGAGAAATAGGCCTAGGTTTTTGTTTGGGGGCCTGTGGCTAGGAGTGGCCGGCTGGCTCCTAAGAATCCACGATACGCAGGATGTTTACATGACCCATGGTGGCACCAGTGCCAAGTTGGGCTGGTTTGATAGTACCAAGTGGCTCCTGCAAACTCCATCAAAAAGTTGGCAGGCGTGTTTTGTTTTCCAGGGAACAGCGCCGTTGATTTTGTTTGGGGGCCTGTGGCTGGGAGTGGCCGGCTGGCTCCTTAGAATCCACGATACGCAGGATGGTTCCCAGACCCAAGGTGGCACCAGTGGCAAGTCGGGCTGGTTTGATAGTACCAAGTGGCTCCGGCAATCTGCCATCCAGAAGTGAGGCAGCTAAGTTTTGTTTGCCAGAAAAAAGGGCCGTGGTTTTTGTTGGGGGCCTGTGGCTGGGAGTAGCCGGCTGGCTCCTTAAAATCCACGATAGGCAGGATGGTTCCCAGACCCAAGGTGGCACCAGTGCCAAGTCGGGCTGGTTTGATAGTACCAAGTGGCTCCTGCAATCTGCCATCCAGAAGCGGGGCAGCTGAGTTTTGTTTGCCAGAGAAAAAGGCTGTGGTTTGTGTTTGGGGGCCTGTGGCTGGCAGTGGCCGGCTGGCTCCTGAAAATCCACGATACGCAGCATGGTTCCCAGACCCAAGGTGGCACCAGTGCCAAGTGGGTCTCGTTTGACAGTGTAAAGTGCCTCCTGCAATCTCCCATCCAGAAGCGGGGCAGCTGAGTTTTTTTTGCCAGGGAAACGGACCTTTGTTTTTGATTGGGGTCTGTGGCCGAGAGTGGTCGGCTGTCTCCTGACAATCCACAATACGCAGGATGGTTCCCAGACCAAAGGTGGCACCAATGCCAAGTCGGGCTGGTTTGATAGTACCAAGTGTCTCCTGCAATCTGCCATCCAGAAGCGGGGCAGCTGAGTTTTGTTTGCCAGAGAAAAGGGCCGTGGGTTGTGTTTGGGGGCATATGGCTGGGAGTGGCCACCTGGCTCCTTAAAATGCACGATACGCCGCATGGTAACCAGACGCAAGGTGGCACCAGTGCCAAGTCGGGCTGTTTTTGTAGTACCCAGTGGCTTCTGCAATTTGCCATCCAGAAGCGGGGCAGCTAAATTTTGTTTGCTAGAGAAAAGGGCTGTGGTTTGTGTTTGGGGGCCTATGGCTGAGAGTGGCCGGCTGGCCCCTGAAAATCAACGATAGGCAGGATGGTTCCCAGATCCAAGGTGGCACCAGTGCCAAGTAAGGCTGGTTGTATGGTTCAAAGTGACTCCTGCAATCTGCCATCCAGAAGCGGGACAGCTGAGTTTTTTTTGCCAGAGAAAAGGTCCATGGTTTCTTTTTGGGGCATACGGCTGGGAATTGCCGGCTGGCTCCTTAAAATGCTCGATACGCAGGATGGTTCCCAGAGCCAAGGTGGCACCACTGCCAAGTCGGGCTCTTTTTGTAGTACCAAGTGCGTCCTGCAATTTGCCATCCAGAAGAGGGGCAGTTGAGTTTTGTTTGCCAGAGAAAAGGGCCGAGGTTTGTGTTTGGGGGCATATGGCTGGGAGTGTTCGGCTGGTTCCTGAATATGTACGATACGCAGGATTGTTCCCAGATCCAAGGTGGCAGCAGTGCCATGTTGTGCTGGTGTGATAGTCCCAAGTGGCTCCTGCAATCTGCCATCCAGAAGTGGGGCAGCTGATTTTTGTTTGCCAGAGAAAAGGTCCGTGGTTTGTGTTTGGGGGCATATGGCTGAGAGTGGCCGGCTGGCCCCTGAAAATCCACGATACACAGGATGGTTCCCAGATCCAAGGTGGCACCTGTGCCAAGTCGGGCTGATTTGATAGTACTAAGTAGCTCCTGCAATCTGCCATGCAGAAGCGGGGCAGCTTACTTTTGTTTTCCAGGGAAACGGGCCGAGGTTTGTGTTTGGGGGCCTATGGCTGAGAGTGACCGGCTGGCTCCTGAAAAGCTACAATAGGCAGGATGGTGACCAGACCCATGGTGGCACCAGTGCCAAGTTGGGCTGGTTTGATAGTACCAAGTGGCTCCTGCAATCTGCCATCCAGAAGCAGGGCAGCTGAGTTTTGTTTGCCAGAGAAAAGGGCCTTGGTTTGTGTTTGGGGGCATATGGCTGGGTGTGGCCAGCTGGCTCCTTAAAATGCACGATATGCAACATGGCTCCCAGACCCAAGGTGGCACAAGTGCCAAGTTGGGCTGGTTTGATAGTACCAAGTGGCTCCTGCAATCTTCCATGATCACGTGGAGAAATACTTTCTGGTTTCAGCCTCATGCTCTTTCTTCTCTCCCTCAACTTCTCTATCACCTCTCATCTGGTTCACATGCGCTGTCTTCAAGGTCCACAGGCTACTTTTCACAGAATCTTCTGGCCTGATGAAGTAAGGATGATGAATAGAACAGAGCTGGGATCTATTTTCCAGTTTGGATAAAATGCATTCTGCACACAAATCCAAGGAGAACGGGCTGCCCCGATGCCCAGAAAATCTTTCACTCCTGCTAGTGTTCTACGTCAACCGCAACTTAGTCTGAAAGAAAAGCTTTTTCTCTGAGAGCATCTGAGAGGTTTGCATGAAGCACTGATATCTGACATATGCAATTTTGAATAGGAGAGGAAAAAGAAAATGGCAAGGAGTTTTTAATTTTAGTGGTTTCAATTTTAATTTCCGTGCACTTTTTCAAAACTTGTCAGCTCAAATGCCCATCAACATCTTTTAGTCATCTGTAAGTCAGTATTCATATAAAATGTGCTTCAAATCCAAAGAATTTCAAATTTGCACTCCAAGCTTCTATGCCTAGATTTATGATTTCCTACACATATTAGATGAAAGGAAGGCCTTTTTTACTGTGGGAGTGCTGGAACACTGGAACAGGTTGCCCAGAGAAGTTGTGGGTGTCCCATCCCTGAAAGTATTCAAGGTCACCTTGGACGGGGCTTGGAGCAGCAACAAAGGAGAAGCTTGATGGTAGAGAAACAAAGTTGGACTATAGAAGAAACTCGGATTGAAGTATAGGATCAAGTTTTCTCTCAGCTCTTGGGGTAAATTCAAAGTTGTACAAAATGACATTTATCTGTGCTATTCACTACTGTAACAGAAAGTTTCATGAAAACTGTACAGAAGATAGTAAATTTTAAAAGAGATAAGAATTACAGCATAAAATCCATGGGATAGGTTACAACATGAGACACTCTCTAAGAGAAAATCTCTGTGTTTCAGCACTTCATCGGGGTAAGATTTCATGAAGTGCCAAAGAAGGCGGCAAAATATCATTCGGGACATTATTTACTGGAATTCAGCCTGGCCATTAGTAGGAACTGCCTTTGAACATATCATGTAGATATACCACACACGCTTTCCCTTCACTGAAAAATTACTGTTTACAACAAATAAGCAATTGACGATCAAAATTGATTGAAAGCATCTTAAACATGTCAAGTATTTCATTGTAGATGATCTGTGATCCAAATGCTTCTTCCACCTTCGAGAGGGACAGAAGAATTCTTCCATATCATGATGGTTTAAAATTGTATCAACCAATGTTTTCTGCTGAAAAGATATCATCTATTTTTTTCTATTTTTGGAAGAAAATATTCCTAGACATACAACAGGTGAGAACTAAGTAATTTTAAAGAAACAAATGAAATGAAAATATTCTGTAAATAGAATGAAATGAAAAGCTGTGTTTTAAATAGGAGCTAAATATTAAACAGAATTTTTGTACCAGGCATTTGAATTACTGCACCAGCTCTTTTGCCCATCAAGAGAGGCATTTAGCATTTCAGTCTTTTCCAAGGTGTTCATGATCTGCTATGCTGATCTCTGTGTGTGCCTAGGTGTGTGTGGAGGGGGGGGCATATGAAGGGGAGTGTGTATGTTTGCTTTACAATTGTTGTGGCAGATTCATGCCTCAGCTCCACATTTTGTTTTAAAAAGGTCACACCGAGTGGATATGAAGTTTACTATCAACAAGAGATCGATTCCCAAATCATCCATTTGACTCTCCCTTATAAATCATGTGCTTTGTTGCATATTTTATCAAATATACTTTCAAGCCAGATGGAGGAAGGAGGATGTGGGAATCCCTCCACCATCTTGCAACTTTTATGTAAGTAGGTTTTCAAGAAAATCATCATTTCTCTTTTAAATATGTCTGGAACAGGCATGATGGTAGTGTCAACCTGTTGGAGTTTTTGTTGCTGGAAGAAGTTGTACAAAAGGATTGGTTTTTACATTGACCAGTTACTGAATCAAGCGCAGGAATACATTGGAAATTTAGCTGGGGGTTCCTTTTCCCAGCAGACTACTTCTAGAACGAGCTTGTACACTGAAGCTGACTCTTTTGCTCTCTTTTTGTTTCTTTCCTATTTTCTTGGCTTCTTTGCCACTATCTAGACAATTTTGGAACTTTGTTCCCAACTAAAATGGTTTCAATAGTCTGATTGTGATCATACATTTTTACAAGGAATTTTTAAAATCTTTCCTCGAGTCCAGAAAGTCAAGGACTTAGATCTTTTTCTTCCCTTATCAATATTGCCATGAAATTGATAAATAAAGACCAACTCTTTATTTTTGTTTTTAACCCACGTAGATAATTCCCATCCATTAATCCATTTTGTGGACCAATAGCTGCCATTCTGATGGAAGCTGTCACTTCTTAACAATAGGCATTCTGTGACTATGTTGACAGCACTTTGGGTGAAGATCCTAACTGGTCTTAGATATACATAGGGAGAAATTTGCTCAGCCAGTGTCAGTCTTAAGCATGCGTATCAGAAGATCTTTCTAGAGCTGGGAATTTTCCCATGAAAGGGATTCAGTTAGGGAAGAGACACTTGTGCCAGAGTTTTACATTCTTCTTGAACACTGCTTAAGGAACTTAGATGCCATGTCCATTTGGATCTCTGTCTGCACAGAACTTTGTCATGCCAGTGCTTTGAAATGCATCTTGAAGAGAATTCACTAGCACAGAATGAAAGAGAGTGGAAGGGGTTGGTGGGGCTAACCAGGCCCAACCCCCCTGCCTAAACCAGGATACCTAGAGCCTCTTGCCCAGGATTCTATCTGGGTGTACTTTTAATGTCTTCAAAGATCCAGGCTCCACAATCTTTCTGGGCAGTCTGTGCCGTGGTTCAGTCACCCTGACAGTAAAGAAACATTTACTGATGTTCAAAGGCAATCTCCTGTATTTCAGTGTGTGCCCACTGCCTCTTGTCTTTTCCCTCAGCATCACTGAAAAGACACTGATTCCCTCCCCTTTGCACTATTGCTTCCATATGTATGTGTGATGCCATGTAGAGGTATGTCAAAAACCTCCCTGAAGCCCAGGCAGATAATATTCCCTTCATCTACCAGTCAAGTTGATTCATCAGAGGAGTTTAAAGTGATGTTCAGCATGAAATTCCCCTGAAAAATCATGCTAACTACATTATTTGGTCATCTGTCATGTGCCTGGCAAGGATTTCCAGGAAGAGCTGCTTCATCAACTTCCTGGGGATAAAAAAGAGGCTGGCTGGTTTGTACTATGGCGAGTCCTCTTAATTGCCTTTTTTGAAGATGGGTGTCATTTGCTAACATCCACTCTTTAGCCTCTCTTGTCGTCTACATCTTAGCAAAACGCTTTTCCACTATGTCTGGCTAGGAAAAACTGTGCCAGCACAGAAAACATCTCCCATCGTGTTCTAGAAGTTGCACGGATGTCTGCCAAGTGTTTGGCAGGAAGAAAAGAAAAGTTGTCCAAAACAGCTTCCAATCGAATGTTCCTGTGATTGGAAAAGTCAGGAGAGTGCAAAGGTACTGTTTTCTATCAGTTGGCAAGGTGCGCACACAATCCCAGTGTTGTACAGCTTGCTTCTTCACCTTCCCGAAGCTGCCGCTCTCGCCGGCTGCCGGAGCCCAAGAAGCGGCTTCTTCGCGCAAAGACGATTGTGCCGCTCACAGGGCTCTCCTTAGCGCGGCTTCTGCCGAAAGACGCCCGGCAGCGGCTCTTACCTCCGGAGAGCATCCTACCTTCGTCTTTAGCTCCTCTTCTCATCTACACCTAGGCAAAAAGCTTCTCCACTATGTCTGGCTAGAAAAAACTGTGCCAGCACAGAAAACATCTCCCATCGTGTTCTAGAAGTTGCACGGATGTCTGCCAAGTGTTTGGCAGGAAGAAAAGAAAAGTTGTCCAAAACAGCTTCCAATCGAATGTTCCTGTGATTGGAAAAGTCAGGAGAGTGCAAAGGTACTGTTTTCTATCAGTTGGCAAGGTGCGCACACAATCCCAGTGTTGTACAGCTTGCTTCTTCACCTTCCCGAAGCTGCCGCTCTCGCCGGCTGCCGGAGCCCAAGAAGCGGCTTCTTCGCGCAAAGACGATTGTGCCGCTTACAGGGCTCTCCTTAGCGCGGCTTCTGCCGAAAGACGCCCGGCAGCGGCTCTTACCTCCGGAGAGCATCCTACCTTCGTCTTTCGCGTCTTTTGTAGTCTACATCTTAGCAAAACGCTTTTCCAATATGTCTGGCTAGGAAAACCCGTGCCAGCACAGAAAACATCTCCCATCGTGTTCTAGAAGTTGCACGGATGTCTGCCAAGTGTTTGGCAGGAAGAAAAGAAAAGTTGTCCAAAACAGCTTCCAATCGAATGTTCCTGTGATTGGAAAAGTCAGGAGAGTGCAAAGGTACTGTTTTCTATCAGTTGGCAAGGTGCGCACACAATCCCAGTGTTGTACAGCTTGCTTCTTCACCTTCCCGAAGCTGCCGCTCTCGCCGGCTGCCGGAGCCCAAGAAGCGGCTTCTTCGCGCAAAGACGATTGTGCCGCTCACAGGGCTCTCCTTAGCGCGGCTTCTGCCGAAAGACGCCCGGCAGCGGCTCTTACCTCCGGAGAGCATCCTACCTTCGTCTTTCGCGTCTTTTGTAGTCTACATCTTAGCAAAACGCTTTTCCACTATGTCTGGCTAGGAAAAACTGTGCCAGCACAGAAAACATCTCCCATCGTGTTCTAGAAGTTGCACGGATGTCTGCCAAGTGTTTGGCAGGAAGAAAAGAAAAGTTGTCCAAAACAGCTTCCAATCGAATGTTCCTGTGATTGGAAAAGTCAGGAGAGTGCAAAGGTACTGTTTTCTATCAGTTGGCAAGGTGCGCACACAATCCCAGTGTTGTACAGCTTGCTTCTTCACCTTCCCGAAGCTGCCGCTCTCGCCGGCTGCCGGAGCCCAAGAAGCGGCTTCTTCGCGCAAAGACGATTGTGCCGCTTACAGGGCTCTCCTTAGCGCGGCTTCTGCCGAAAGACGCCCGGCAGCGGCTCTTACCTCCGGAGAGCATCCTACCTTCGTCTTTCGCGTCTTTTGTAGTCTACATCTTAGCAAAACGCTTTTCCACTATGTCTGGCTAGGAAAAACTGTGCCAGCACAGAAAACATCTCCCATCGTGTTCTAGAAGTTGCACGGATGTCTGCCAAGTGTTTGGCAGGAAGAAAAGAAAAGTTGTCCAAAACAGCTTCCAATCGAATGTTCCTGTGATTGGAAAAGTCAGGAGAGTGCAAAGGTACTGTTTTCTATCAGTTGGCAAGGTGCGCACACAATCCCAGTGTTGTACAGCTTGCTTCTTCACCTTCCCGAAGCTGCCGCTCTCGCCGGCTGCCGGAGCCCAAGAAGCGGCTTCTTCGCGCAAAGACGATTGTGCCGCTTACAGGGCTCTCCTTAGCGCGGCTTCTGCCGAAAGACGCCCGGCAGCGGCTCTTACCTCCGGAGAGCATCCTACCTTCGTCTTTCGCGTCTTTTGTAGTCTACATCTTAGCAAAACGCTTTTCCACTATGTCTGGCTAGGAAAACCCGTGCCAGCACAGAAAACATCTCCCATCGTTTTCTAGAAGTTGCACGGATGTCTGCCAAGTGTTTGGCAGGAAGAAAAGAAAAGTTGTCCAAAACAGCTTCCAATCGAATGTTCCTGTGATTGGAAAAGTCAGGAGAGTGCAAAGGTACTGTTTTCTATCAGTTGGCAAGGTGCGCACACAATCCCAGTGTTGTACAGCTTGCTTCTTCACCTTCCCGAAGCTGCCGCTCTCGCCGGCTGCCGGAGCCCAAGAAGCGGCTTCTTCGCGCAAAGACGATTGTGCCGCTCACAGGGCTCTCCTTAGCGCGGCTTCTGCCGAAAGACGCCCGGCAGCGGCTCTTACCTCCGGAGAGCATCCTACCTTCGTCTTTCGCGTCTTTTGTAGTCTACATCTTAGCAAAACGCTTCTCCACTATGTCTGGCTAGGAAAAACTGTGCCAGCACAGAAAACATCTCCCATCGTGTTCTAGAAGTTGCACGGATGTCTGCCAAGTGTTTGGCAGGAAGAAAAGAAAAGTTGTCCAAAACAGCTTCCAATCGAATGTTCCTGTGATTGGAAAAGTCAGGAGAGTGCAAAGGTACTGTTTTCTATCAGTTGGCAAGGTGCGCACACAATCCCAGTGTTGTACAGCTTGCTTCTTCACCTTCCCGAAGCTGCCGCTCTCGCCGGCTGCCGGAGCCCAAGAAGCGGCTTCTTCGCGCAAAGACGATTGTGCCGCTCACAGTGCTCTCCTTAGCGCGGCTTCTGCCGAAAGACGCCCGGCAGCGGCTCTTACCTCCGGAGAGCATCCTACCTTCGTCTTTAGCTCCTCTTCTCATCTACACCTCGGCAAAAAGCTTTTCCACTATGTCTGGCTAGGAAAAACTGTGCCAGCACAGAAAACATCTCCCATCGTGTTCTAGAAGTTGCACGGATGTCTGCCAAGTGTTTGGCAGGAAGAAAAGAAAAGTTGTCCAAAACAGCTTCCAATCGAATGTTCCTGTGATTGGAAAAGTCAGGAGAGTGCAAAGGTACTGTTTTCTATCAGTTGGCAAGGTGCGCACACAATCCCAGTGTTGTACAGCTTGCTTCTTCACCTTCCCGAAGCTGCCGCTCTCGCCGGCTGCCGGAGCCCAAGAAGCGGCTTCTTCGCGCAAAGACGATTGTGCCGCTCACAGTGCTCTCCTTAGCGCGGCTTCTGCCGAAAGACGCCCGGCAGCGGCTCTTACCTCCGGAGAGCATCCTACCTTCGTCTTTCGCGTCTTTTGTAGTCTACATCTTAGCAAAACGCTTTTCCACTATGTCTGGCTAGGAAAAACTGTGCCAGCACAGAAAACATCTCCCATCGTGTTCTAGAAGTTGCACGGATGTCTGCCAAGTGTTTGGCAGGAAGAAAAGAAAAGTTGTCCAAAACAGCTTCCAATCGAATGTTCCTGTGATTGGAAAAGTCAGGAGAGTGCAAAGGTACTGTTTTCTATCAGTTGGCAAGGTGCGCACACAATCCCAGTGTTGTACAGCTTGCTTCTTCACCTTCCCGAAGCTGCCGCTCTCGCCGGCTGCCGGAGCCCAAGAAGCGGCTTCTTCGCGCAAAGACGATTGTGCCGCTCACAGGGCTCTCCTTAGCGCGGCTTCTGCCGAAAGACGCCCGGCAGCGGCTCTTACCTCCGGAGAGCATCCTACCTTCGTCTTTCGCGTCTTTTGTAGTCTACATCTTAGCAAAACGCTTTTCCACTATGTCTGGCTAGGAAAACCCGTGCCAGCACAGAAAACATCTCCCATCGTGTTCTAGAAGTTGCACGGATGTCTGCCAAGTGTTTGGCAGGAAGAAAAGAAAAGTTGTCCAAAACAGCTTCCAATCGAATGTTCATGTGATTGGAAAAGTCAGGAGAGTGCAAAGGTACTGTTTTCTATCAGTTGGCAAGGTGCGCACACAATCCCAGTGTTGTACAGCTTGCTTCTTCATCTTCCCGAAGCTGCCACTCTCAGGAGGTAAGAGCCGCTGCCGGGCGTCTTTCGGCAGAAGCTGCGCTAAGGAGAGCACTGTGAGCGGCACAATCGTCTTTGCGCGAAGAAGCCGCTTCTTGGGCTCCGGCAGCCGGCGAAAGCGGCTGCTTCGGGAAGGTGAAGAAGCAAGCTGTACAACACTGGGATTGTGTGCGCACCTTGCCAACTGATAGAAAACAGTACCTTTGCACTCTCCTGACTTTTCCAATCACAGGAACATTCGATTGGAAGCTGTTTTGGACAACTTTTCTTTTCTTCCTGCCAAACACTTGGCAGACATCCGTGCAACTTCTAGAACACGATGGGAGATGTTTTCTGTGCTGGCACAGTTTTTCCTAGCCAGACATAGTGGAAAAGCGTTTTGCTAAGATGTAGACTACAAAAGACGCGAAAGACGAAGGTAGGATGCTCTCCGGAGGTAAGAGCCGCTGCCGGGCGTCTTTCGGCAGAAGCCGCGCTAAGGAGAGCACTGTGAGCGGCACAATCGTCTTTGCGCGAAGAAGCCGCTTCTTGGGCTCCGGCAGCCGGCGAGAGCGGCAGCTTCGGGAAGGTGAAGAAGCAAGCTGTACAACACTGGGATTGTGTGCGCACCTTGCCAACTGATAGAAAACAGTACCTTTGCACTCTCCTGACTTTTCCAATCACAGGAACATTCGATTGGAAGCTGTTTTGGACAACTTTTCTTTTCTTCCTGCCAAACACTTGGCAGACATCCGTGCAACTTCTAGAACACGATGGGAGATGTTTTCTGTGCTGGCACAGTTTTTCCTAGCCAGACATAGTGGAGAAGCTTTTTGCCTAGGTGTAGATGAGAAGAGGAGCTAAAGACGAAGGTAGGATGCTCTCCGGAGGTAAGAGCCGCTGCCGGGCGTCTTTCGGCAGAAGCCGCGCTAAGGAGAGCCCTGTGAGCGGCACAATCGTCTTTGCGCGAAGAAGCCGCTTCTTGGGCTCCGGCAGCCGGCGAGAGCGGCAGCTTCGGGAAGGTGAAGAAGCAAGCTGTACAACACTGGGATTGTGTGCGCACCTTGCCAACTGATAGAAAACAGTACCTTTGCACTCTCCTGACTTTTCCAATCACAGGAACATTCGATTGGAAGCTGTTTTGGACAACTTTTCTTTTCTTCCTGCCAAACACTTGGCAGACATCCGTGCAACTTCTAGAACACGATGGGAGATGTTTTCTGTGCTGGCACAGTTTTTCCTAGCCAGACATAGTGGAAAAGCGTTTTGCTAAGATGTAGACGACAAGAGAGGCTAAAGAGTGGATGTTAGCAAATGACACCCATCTTCAAAAAAGGCAATTAAGAGGACTCGCCATAGTACAAACCAGCCAGCCTCTTTTTTATCCCCAGGAAGTTGATGAAGCAGCTCTTCCTGGAAATCCTTGCCAGGCACATGACAGATGACCAAATAATGTAGTTAGCATGATTTTTCAGGGGAATTTCATGCTGAACATCACTTTAAACTCCTCTGATGAATCAACTTGACTGGTAGATGAAGGGAATATTATCTGCCTGGGCTTCAGGGAGGTTTTTGACATACCTCTACATGGCATCACACATACATATGGAAGCAATAGTGCAAAGGGGAGGGAATCAGTGTCTTTTCAGTGATGCTGAGGGAAAAGACAAGAGGCAGTGGGCACACACTGAAATACAGGAGATTGCCTTTGAACATCAGTAAATGTTTCTTTACTGTCAGGGTGACTGAACCACGGCACAGACTGCCCAGAAAGATTGTGGAGCCTGGATCTTTGAAGACATTAAAAGTACACCCAGATAGAATCCTGGGCAAGAGGCTCTAGGTATCCTGGTTTAGGCAGGGGGGTTGGGCCTGGTTAGCCCCACCAACCCCTTCCACTCTCTTTCATTCTGTGCTAGTGAATTCTCTTCAAGATGCATTTCAAAGCACTGGCATGACAAAGTTCTGTGCAGACAGAGATCCAAATGGACATGGCATCTAAGTTCCTTAAGCAGTGTTCAAGAAGAATGTAAAACTCTGGCACAAGTGTCTCTTCCCTAACTGAATCCCTTTCATGGGAAAATTCCCAGCTCTAGAAAGATCTTCTGATACGCATGCTTAAGACTGACACTGGCTGAGCAAATTTCTCCCTATGTATATCTAAGACCAGTTAGGATCTTCACCCAAAGTGCTGTCAACATAGTCACAGAATGCCTATTGTTAAGAAGTGACAGCTTCCATCAGAATGGCAGCTATTGGTCCACAAAATGGATTAATGGATGGGAATTATCTACGTGGGTTAAAAACAAAAATAAAGAGTTGGTCTTTATTTATCAATTTCATGGCAATATTGATAAGGGAAGAAAAAGATCTAAGTCCTTGACTTTCTGGACTCGAGGAAAGATTTTAAAAATTCCTTGTAAAAATGTATGATCACAATCAGACTATTGAAACCATTTTAGTTGGGAACAAAGTTCCAAAATTGTCTAGATAGTGGCAAAGAAGCCAAGAAAATAGGAAAGAAACAAAAAGAGAGCAAAAGAGTCAGCTTCAGTGTACAAGCTCGTTCTAGAAGTAGTCTGCTGGGAAAAGGAACCCCCAGCTAAATTTCCAATGTATTCCTGCGCTTGATTCAGTAACTGGTCAATGTAAAAACCAATCCTTTTGTACAACTTCTTCCAGCAACAAAAACTCCAACAGGTTGACACTACCATCATGCCTGTTCCAGACATATTTAAAAGAGAAATGATGATTTTCTTGAAAACCTACTTACATAAAAGTTGCAAGATGGTGGAGGGATTCCCACATCCTCCTTCCTCCATCTGGCTTGAAAGTATATTTGATAAAATATGCAACAAAGCACATGATTTATAAGGGAGAGTCAAATGGATGATTTGGGAATCGATCTCTTGTTGATAGTAAACTTCATATCCACTCGGTGTGACCTTTTTAAAACAAAATGTGGAGCTGAGGCATGAATCTGCCACAACAATTGTAAAGCAAACATACACACTCCCCTTCATATGCCCCCCCCTCCACACACACCTAGGCACACACAGAGATCAGCATAGCAGATCATGAACACCTTGGAAAAGACTGAAATGCTAAATGCCTCTCTTGATGGGCAAAAGAGCTGGTGCAGTAATTCAAATGCCTGGTACAAAAATTCTGTTTAATATTTAGCTCCTATTTAAAACACAGCTTTTCATTTCATTCTATTTACAGAATATTTTCATTTCATTTGTTTCTTTAAAATTACTTAGTTCTCACCTGTTGTATGTCTAGGAATATTTTCTTCCAAAAATAGAAAAAAATAGATGATATCTTTTCAGCAGAAAACATTGGTTGATACAATTTTAAACCATCATGATATGGAAGAATTCTTCTGTCCCTCTCGAAGGTGGAAGAAGCATTTGGATCACAGATCATCTACAATGAAATACTTGACATGTTTAAGATGCTTTCAATCAATTTTGATCGTCAATTGCTTATTTGTTGTAAACAGTAATTTTTCAGTGAAGGGAAAGCGTGTGTGGTATATCTACATGATATGTTCAAAGGCAGTTCCTACTAATGGCCAGGCTGAATTCCAGTAAATAATGTCCCGAATGATATTTTGCCGCCTTCTTTGGCACTTCATGAAATCTTACCCGATGAAGTGCTGAAACACAGAGATTTTCTCTTAGAGAGTGTCTCATGTTGTAACCTATCCCATGGATTTTATGCTGTAATTCTTATCTCTTTTAAAATTTACTATCTTCTGTACAGTTTTCATGAAACTTTCTGTTACAGTAGTGAATAGCACAGATAAATGTCATTTTGTACAACTTTGAATTTACCCCAAGAGCTGAGAGAAAACTTGATCCTATACTTCAATCCGAGTTTCTTCTATAGTCCAACTTTGTTTCTCTACCATCAAGCTTCTCCTTTGTTGCTGCTCCAAGCCCCGTCCAAGGTGACCTTGAATACTTTCAGGGATGGGACACCCACAACTTCTTGGGCAACCTGTTCCAGTGTTCCAGCACTCCCACAGTAAAAAAGGCCTTCCTTTCATCTAATATGTGTAGGAAATCATAAATCTAGGCATAGAAGCTTGGAGTGCAAATTGAAATTCTTTGGATTTGAAGCACATTTTATATGAATACTGACTTACAGATGACTAAAAGATGTTGATGGGCATTTGAGCTGACAAGTTTTGAAAAAGTGCACGGAAATTAAAATTGAAACCACTAAAATTAAAAACTCCTTGCCATTTTCTTTTTCCTCTCCTATTCAAAATTGCATATGTCAGATATCAGTGCTTCATGCAAACCTCTCAGATGCTCTCAGAGAAAAAGCTTTTCTTTCAGACTAAGTTGCGGTTGACGTAGAACACTAGCAGGAGTGAAAGATTTTCTGGGCATCGGCAGCCCGTTCTCCTTGGATTTGTGTGCAGAATGCATTTTATCCAAACTGGAAAATAGATCCCAGCTCTGTTCTATTCATCATCCTTACTTCATCAGGCCAGAAGATTCTGTGAAAAGTAGCCTGTGGACCTTGAAGACAGCGCATGTGAACCAGATGAGAGGTGATAGAGAAGTTGAGGGAGAGAAGAAAGAGCATGAGGCTGAAACCAGAAAGTATTTCTCCACGTGATCATGGAAGATTGCAGGAGCCACTTGGTACTATCAAACCAGCCCAACTTGGCACTTGTGCCACCTTGGGTCTGGGAGCCATGTTGCATATCGTGCATTTTAAGGAGCCAGCTGGCCACACCCAGCCATATGCCCCCAAACACAAACCAAGGCCCTTTTCTCTGGCAAACAAAACTCAGCTGCCCTGCTTCTGGATGGCAGATTGCAGGAGCCACTTGGTACTATCAAACCAGCCCAACTTGGCACTGGTGCCACCATGGGTCTGGTCACCATCA